>NC_047047.1:28699792-29299792 GCF_011762595.2 Tursiops truncatus
CTCCCAGAGGAAGGGGCCATGCTGAGGCCTGAGCCACGGGCCAAGGCCAGGCTTGCTCAGCGTTCCACTCAGTAGAGCAGAGGGAAAAGCAACAGGTGAGGCAAGAAAGATGGCAGGATTGTCCTCTGAGGACCCTGGGCCAGCATGGCTGACCTCCCTTGTGAGGATGGAATCTGGGAGGAGGGGACCACAGCTGGGTCCAGGGCTGACTGCCCGCAGACAGTGAACTGAGGTGTGGCGAGGGAGAAGGCTGAAGGAGTGCTACCTGGGTTCCAATGACTGGCCTGCTTGGGGGCCTGATCGTAATTGGAAGGGGTGGCGTTGGGAAGAAAAGTAGCTCGATCCAGAGAGATCCAAGAGGCAGAATTTGTGGGATCTGCTGATGTCTTGGATACAGGCTAAGGAGGAGGTAAGACTCAAGGATGCCTCCCACACATTCAGCTCTAGTGACTGGGTCGATGGAGGGAACCACAGGGCAGGAGCTGTTCTCATGGGGTGGAGGATAGAGATGTTGAGTGGGGATGGGAGGCGGGGGTTGCGTTTGCAGAGCCGGTAAGTCACCCTGGGGGGAGATGCCCACTGGGTAAGCAGTTGGCTAGCATGGCTGCAGCACAGGGAAAAAATGGGGCTAGAGGTAGGGATTCCAGGGTCAGTAGCCTCTAGAGAACAACCAAAGCCACAGGAGTGGGTGAGGCAGCTGAGGAGATGCAGAGTAAGAAGAGAGGGCCAGGCCAAGGGCCCTGGGGAACACTAGAGACCAATCAGAGAAGGCAGGGCCGGACAGAAAAGAGGAATATTGGGCAACCGTGGTGGCATGGAAGCCAAAAACTGAAAGTGTATTAAGAAGCAGAGAACGCTCAGTGCTGCCAGCTGCTACAGAGCGTTGGGAGGGTCCGCGTCCACAGATTTAACAACCGGGGTAGGTGGGGTCCTGGTGTGAATTAGAGAAAGGCGCCCCTTCCTCAAGGTAGTTCGCTTCTTTCAGAAAACTGTAACACACTGATTTTATTAGAACAAAACACTTTACTGCCATCTGTGGGAAAACTGTTATAATAAAGAATAAACTCATGATGTCTTAGATGTGGTGCCTGGACACAACGCCCCGGTTATTGGCGACTGCAGTGAAAACAGTAGAATGAAATCTACCAACAAGGATGCTTTGAGCTATGGGTAGCACACTACCCAACCGAAGATGGCTTAAACAATAAGGAATTTATGATCCCACATAACAAGACCTCTTGGAAGTAGGGAAGTTCCAGAGTTGGTTCTTTCTCAATAGCTTCCTGGAGAATCAGGTTCTTGCCATCCTCTGATCGACTTTCTTCCTCAGGCTTGTCCCCTCATGATCACAAGATGGCAGCCATGGCTCCAGACATTACGTTTTTTCCACAAGAAGAAAAGGCAAAAGATGAAGATGTGTCTTCTTGTGTGTCCTTTGTTATTGGGGATAAAACCTTCCTAGAAACTTTTCAAGCACCCTCCCCACCCGTAACCATCACCACCTTCCCCTCACATCTCATTGGCCATAAATGAGTCACATGCCTCTTCCTAAACCAATCACCGTCAAGGGTAATGGCTTTACTATGGTTGGCTTGATCTCATAAGACACCTTCCCCGAGGGCTGGGGCAGGGCTCTTTTCTCGGCACAGTGCCACAGGGGAATAGAAAGGGGATGGCTGTTGGAGAAGACGACCCAATGAGTCAGCCACAGGGATGAAGTCAGACCACAGTGGGTGGAGGAGTGAGTGCAGGGTAAGGGCATGGAGACAGCAAGTATAAATGATGCTTTCTAGAACTTTGTGAAGAGAGGAGAGACCATATTAGTAGGGAGACGTGGAGGAACTTTGTTGTCCAAAACGGACTTCATGAATGGTCCCACCACTCACAAAGCCAGGCAAGTGGGAGTCATTTGGAATTCATCTCCCATCCCACCACCCCACCGCCCCACCCCAGCCCTAACCAGTCAATCCCCCAGGCCTCTTAGTTCTATCTGCTCAGGTCTCTGCAGTCCACGATCTCTATGCCAGAGTTTCCAACAGCAGCACTATCAGATCTTCGGACTGGATAATTTGGGGTGGGAGGGTGTGTCCTGTGCACTGAGGGATGTTTAGTAGCTCCTGGATGCCAGTAGCACCCTCATCCCCTCCACCCCAAGCCAGGACCATAAAAACTGGCTCCAGACAATGTCAAATGTGACCTGGGGGGCAAAAATCGGCCCTGGTTGAGAACCACGGCTCTATGCCCTGTGGAGATTCTTACAGATCTTTGAACCATTTCTGGTCAGTCTTTGCTCTCTCTACTGTCTTTTCCATTCCCTGCCCTTAACCCTGTAACCCTTGCCCATCAGTGTGTTGTAATTACCCATCTACTTGTCTCCCTCTGCTACTCAGTTGTGAGCTCTGGGAGAACAGGAACCATGTTTATCCTTTTCAGCATTGTATCTCTAGAGCCTAGCACTTTGTCTGGTACACAGATGTCTCTCCGTGTGTGTGTGTGTGTGTGTATGTATTTCTTAAATGAATGAATGAGTGAATGGATGAATGAATGACTCCTGCCCTGCTTTTCAGAGTTGGCTCCTGGACTAATGGACCAGTCTTCTAGAATGGCCCTCTGCAACCGGCCACACAGCATCCTGAGCAACTGTTCTTCACCACTTGTGATCATAGACCCTATTGCAGAATTGGGTGAGATCACTGGACCCTCACCCTCTCGAAAGCCATAAGGCTTATACAACCTGAAGCCCCACCATATGCTCCCAGAAGACTCCTGTCTCCCAAGATAAGAACTAAGAAACCACACCTCTGATCAAGGTCAGTCCGGCTTTAAGTCTTTCCGTGCTTCTTGCTTACCTCCGGAATGAAGTTCAAACTCTTCAGCTGCAGATACAGGCCCTTCCACACCCAGCCCTGCCCCGAAGAAGCCAGGCTCTCTGACAGCCGGAGACTGGTCTCTATCCCAGCTGCTCAGCACAGCTTTCCCTTCTTAGCCACTGGGCCATTCCAACGCTCCACTCAGATGACATCCCTTCCCTGCCCCAGGGTGTCCCTTCTCTGATACTCTCACAAGCGTTCAAATAACCATGGTTTCCTGATCCGCCTTTCCCCCCATGCTGGGAGCTATGGAAGGCCAGGAGTCACATGTAACTCCCTGCTATATCCTCAGAACCTGCTCTAGGGCTGTCATGTGGAGTCTCTCAATAAACATGTGCTGGACACGGTATCTCCTCACCATCCGTTCCTCATTCTCCCTGAGTTTTGCTTGGTGGCCTATATGGTTCCAGGCGGCAGCTTTAACCCCAACCCTAGCCTGACAAGGGCAGAGCGGAGACAGAATGCAAAGTCTTGGTGACCTAATTGAGGAGGTGAGTGAGCCCTCACCTGAGGTCAATCCCTCTGAAAATTTCATTTCTCTAAAGCCATTATATTTCCCTTTACTCGTTTAAATAATGTTTCCTATGATCTGCAACTCAAAGCAGCAAGAGAAAGCAAATGATTAAAGGAAAAAGTTAATAAGTGGGCACAATGTACCCCCAAACTCATTTAACCCAGCTGATACTTGCACAGTATGTATTTATTTCCTCCAGTGTTCTTGTACCTGTAAGAAAAAGAGAACTTTCTTTCCAAAGCTTACGCCCTCCCCTCCTTCTCCAGAAGCTGGTTCCATTAATTATCCCATTTTCTCTCTCGTGTCTTCGATCTATCTTTCCCTCCTCAGTGGCTTCCTCCTCCCTACCTTCCAATATTCTCAGGTCTCCAGAGCCTCTAAGCTCTCTCAGCACCTCCCAAAGCTGCAGCCCCAGCTCTTCCATCCTTTCACCTCCAGCCCTCTCCGTGGAATCGCCTGCTCACGGCCTCCAAGCAGGCGGGCACGGTGGGTATTCAGGGAAGGCTCACGACCCAGAAGAGTTGGGTAACCCCAGTCCTTGCTGCCTGTTCTGTGCGAGGTGTGGCCACCTGGCTCCAGGTGTCAGGCGTCAGAGTCTCAGGACTGGCCACCCAGGTTCTCAGGGCCCACACGGAGCTGGACACTGAGGGTGTCCTCCAGCCAGAACCTCTCCTGAAGAGAGAAGCACTCTATGTTCAAGATGCAGCTCCCTCACCCAGGAGGGTTCAGGTCATCAGCCCTGTGCCAGTCACCCCCCAGTCCTGCCAATCAGGTGGGGACGAGGCAGGGCCTCAGTCTGGGTCCCAGCATGCAGTGAAGAGACAAGGGGGCTGGAAGGCTCACTCTGGGGCCTCGGGGCCTGGGCCACGGGAACAGGCTCACAGCAGGAAATGGGAGAAGCCCTCCCGCCAGGCTGTGCTCCAGAGTTCCAGCCCACCGGCCAACAGAGGCAGAGGCCTCCATTTTGGAAACGCGATGTTTTTGTGCTCTTTGGTTTTTCTCTAAGTGTGTTCTTGCTGCTCTTGTAGATGAAGCCTGATTCCTGCAAGAGATGTCAGCCCGAAAGCTAATGCGATGCTCAGACCACAAGAAAAGGGTGTGTTTATCCAGTCCAGATCATTAAAGCAGGGTGAGGAAACAGAGGGAGGGAACCCAAAAAAATTCCAAGAGCATGGGAGACAAGGTCACAGCCAGGGGTCCAGCAGCCTCCCAGCCTGGAGAGTTTTTCCGAGGGGCTCCATGTGCATAAGTGGAACCTCTTCCCGGGCATGGTGCAGGTAACTGCCCACCCAAGCAAAGATCACCGTGGGCGAGGAGATGCCTGAGGAAGGAGGGCACAGGGTGGAGGGGCGTCCCGGAAGCAGAACAGGCTGGGTCTCCAGGCAGGCCAGACATCAAGCCTCAAAGCCCCCGCCACCCCTACCAGTCCTGCCGAAAGATACACAGTCCCACTGGGAACGTGGCACAGAGGCACACACCCCACACACGCGCCCACCCAGACATCCCCGGCACAGTCACCCCATTCAGGTGCCACAGAGATACACACACCAACGCCGCTTTGTGGTTCAAACTGTTTTATACTGAAATACACATGGGCTGATCCCCAAAAGGGTTGGGATGGGGGAGAAAGAAATGATGAAAGCGGGGTGACCGCAGGGCTCGATGTCGCCAACGCTTGGAGCACGTGCCAGTCCCTCTCTCTGTCTGCCCACCCTGGCAGGACGGTGAGGCCTGGACAGCTGGAGACACTCAGCTGAGCAGGGCAGAGGAGGCAGCCAGTCCTGGGCCCGAGAGTCCTCAGCTGAATGGCTTCACCAGCTTCATGGCGGTATAGTTCTGGAGGGAGGGGGGAGAGGCAGGGACAGGTGATGACAGCTGCCAGGGAATCGGAGCTGGGAAAGGTGGCTGATCCGCTCAACCACCTGCCTGCACCTCTCCCTCATCAGCCCCCAGGCCACACTCGGCTCAGCACTCCACCCTGCCAGCGCTCTCGCTGTCACACAAGCCCACACTCCTGCCTGGGGGCCACAGCGCCTGAATTGCTCTGGCTTCTCCCCCATCTCTCCAGGGCCCACCCCCAGGTTCTGCCCAGCTACGGAGAGGACTCTGCCCCTGGCCAGGCCAGGACCGGCCTTTTCCATCAGACAGGTGGCCTGAAGGCACGGCTGCGCTTCTCCCCACCCTCCTCCCACACTGCCCAGCGCGGGAACCTGGGGCTCGCTGGCCACCGCGCTCCCGTCCAAAACGCAGAGAGAGAGTTGGGGTGGGGGGTATAGAGGGATGACCCACAGTGCGGGCCAGCCCTAGAGATGGGTCACCCCTGATTAAGCCCTGGCTGCTGCAGGACTGGCAGGAATCTCCCCTCCCCACTCCTCCCCCCAAAACCATGAAAACACATACAACACAACACAGGGCTCCTAATTGGGACAGTATGTTCCCCAGCGCCGCCCAGGAAAGCCAACTCTGGAAACAAAGCCGCCGCTCCTTCCCTGCCAGATCGCCTCCTGCCTCCCCACACTGGCCCTGCTCCCGGCTGCCTCTAGGGCAGAGCTGGGAGGAATCAGACGGGCTGCCCTCCCTGTCCCCCTCCCAGGGGAATTTCCAAGAGGGTGGGAGATGAGGCCAACTGGGGGGGAGCCCCTCTACACCCAGGCCTCTGCCCCCCAAGGCCTGAAAGCCAGGTGATGGACGGTCACAGGCCTGGCATCCACCAGGTGACTGGGTGACTTGGCTGGAGGGAAGGAGGATACGCCCAGCTTGTAGCAAAGGCCTGCAAGCAAAAGCAGTCTGCAGCCTCAGACCCAGGCTGCCCTACAGCCCTCGCCTAGGATCTCACCCCACATGCCAGCTCTGGAGAGAGAAGGCAGGGCTGGCATTCGAAACAGGACACATCCCGAAGATCTCAAAGGAGATTGATGCTGCTGCTGGGGACTCAGGACACAGGGAAGAGGCTCTGACCAGGGCCTGCCCGCAGGGCTTTGGGGTAAGGCTGCCCCAGGGACGAGAAAGGACCACAGGCTGGAAGGGACTGGAAATCTTCTGTCCGTCTCCCAGCCAAGCAGCAGGGCCTCCTTCCCCAGGTCCCCGAGGCCTAGTCTGCAGCCCTAGTGCCTTGCAGGGGCGGGGCCCTCCCCTCAGCTCTTCAGCAGAAGGCTGGCTTGACATGCAGCCCCCCTGGGGAAGGCAAAATCGCTCCCCTATCCACAGTGCTAGTCACAGCAGGTCAGCACTGACCTATCCCAGCCCCTCCCTCACGCGACGGGAGGGCCTGGCCACGGTCACTGGGGAGCCACTGACAGAGCCAGAACCCAGCCAACAGCTCCTGACTCCACATGGAGCTGTGCTCCACACAGCAGCGATGCTCTGACCTCGATGTTCCCGAGGCAGATTCTCCTCAGCAGGCCTGGGGCTGGCCCAGGACTCTGCATTTCTTACCAGCTCCCTGGTGCTGCCGCTGCTTGCTCCTCAGCCCACCTCCTCAAGGAGCGAGGGTCCACACCAGCTCCCCTTTGCCCACGCTCCCCGGCCTGGCCTCTCAGTGAGGCGTTAGGCTGTACCCTGTGCTCCCCCTCGTCCCTGGCTTCACTGCATCTCCTCGTGGACCGACAGCTCCCAGGGGCACGGGGCCCACCAGCCTCTCCCTCACCCACACAACACGCCCTCACCTCCCGGACACACTTCGTGCGCTAATAAGGTCTTCACCTGAACCGAGGGGCGGCTGGGTGCCCTCAACATGAGAGGAGGTAAGCCTGAGGACAGGCCAGGTGAGGGCCACTGCGCCTCCCCAACTTGGCCACAGGGCTGCGTCCCAGGGGAGGAGACACAGGGGACCACAAGGGGAGTCCTGGGCCCAACCCCTGAGCCCAGGTCACTGCCAGGGCAGCTACACTCCAGGCACCACCCTTGCTCGTGCCCTTCCAGGGCCCAGCAGCTAACCTTGTACTTGTAATCCGTCTTCCTTTGCTTCAGGAGGGCCCCCCGAACCGAATGAGCTTCAGGGTCCCCCAGCCTGGACCCGCCCCTGGGCCTCAGGCACATTTGGCCAACGGGCCGTGAGTCGTCTCGCTGGGCCTCAGAACAGCCTCAGCCTGGCGCTCCAGGCAACACAGTCAGCTGAGACGAGGGCCCGGCTCGCGGCCCAGCTCACGGTCATCCCAGCTCTAGACCCTCCTTTGTCACTTAGGGTCCAAGGGCTAGCCGGGGCCTGGACGTCCAAACCAGAGCATCCTCTCTGCTGCTCCCACAGTTCATGACCTTAGGGCCTGCAGGGGATTGTTCCGTGGTTTTAACCGTCCTCCTCGTAGGAGGCGTGCTCTGCTGGTACAATGCCTTGCCAGCTACGGTGGGAGAGCGCTCTCGGGGGCCTCCTCCTCCCGGAGGATTCACGAAGCAAAGAGCTCACAGGTGAGTGATTCCCAGAGCGCACTACCCACTGTGGGACAGTGTGCTTGGCCGGCGGCCTGGTGCTGACCAAGGCTGTGGCCGGAACCCCAGACCGGGAGCTGTACACAGGGCTGCCATGCAGCCCTGAGCTGGTCCCTCTCCTCTCTGGATGTGTGTTTCTTTCCATTCAAATAAGGGTGACATGGAGTCGATCACACCATTCCTCTACTTACATACGATTTTGAATTTTTTGTATTAAAAAGTTTCCAAAATTTCAAGAATATTAAAAATCAGGTGTCAGCCTGGGGACACTGTGATCCCTTCTGAGGTTCTAGAGACACTGGGGGTGCTGCTGTGAGGATGAGGGAAGCACAGGCAGGGAAGAGAGCTCCAGAACCTCCTCCCTTGGGAGGGGCCCCTGGAGCTGGGCACAGCAGTCCCCACGCGGGTGGCCCTGGCCACTCTTCGTCAGGCATCAACTGGCTTCTTAGCAGGTGAAAGGGGCCCCAGTGTTTACTGCGCCCAGTGAGACGCTCCTTGCCCACCCCCTCCTCGCCCACACCTTGCCCCACGCCCACCCCACTGCAGCAGGCAGGACACACTTTCTCAGGTTCCCAGGTGGCACCCTCTCCAGCCCCAGGTCCTCAGCAGGTGCTATCCTCACAAGCAGAGGACCTTCCCCTCTGCTCTGCCATCTACACCTTCCCTGCCCCTCCTGACCCACTCCACACCCTCCTTCAAGAAGGTTCCCCTGCCCATGCCTGCCCAAGGGGCCTCGCCTTCTGCCAACCCCTTGATTACATAGCCCCTCAGGGGCTTGCTGAGGATGCGGTGTCTCCCCATCACGGGCAAGAACTCAGATTCCCTCACTGGGCTAAGAGCTCCCCAAGGGTCTCCTACCAGACTGGGGACTCCCCAGAGCAGGGCCTATGTCTCCCTCATCAGACCATGGACTCCCCAAAGACAGAAGCTACTTCTCTCCATCAGACACGGGGTGCACTTTGAGGACAATGACAGACTCCCCTGAGAACCAGAAGCTGCTGGAGGTCAAGGGCTGTACCTCCCACGTCAGACCAGGAGCTCCTCCAAGACAAGGGTCTGTGCCTCCCCACTCAGGCCAGCTTACCGGGAAGGAGTAGACAAAGATGCCCAAGAACAGCAGGAGAATGAAGAGAAGGATGAAGAGGATGATGGCGCACCGGAACCGCCGCCAGAGGATAAACTTCATGGTCTTGTACGGAGAGGTGAACCAGAGGAAGGAGGTGTCAGGGCGCCTGTGAGTGAGATCCCAGAGGTCAGCAGGGTACCTCCCACCAGGGCTGCTCCCTCCGGGTCCTGCTCACAAATTGCCCTGGCCCACCCGAGTCAGCCCCCCAGACCTGCCCAGCCTCCAGGCCCCCAGCCCCTGTCCACACCTGCATCGCCCTCTCCTCCCAGCCTTTGCTACAGTGTGAGCCCCGCCCATGTTGCCCTCCTCTTCTTGGTGCTGTCAAGCCCTGCACACGCTCAGGGACCCCGTGCTCAGCCACCCTGTCCAGGTCACCTTCCCTGCCACTCTCTCCTTCCTGACCCAGGACTTAGTCACAGACTAGAGATTTGGGGACTGGGCAGAGCTTAAGGGGGCTCCACGTTAGGTGAGCTACGGTCCACGAGCCCCAGAGAAGCTAAGCCACTGGGCTAGAGGCACGGGGCTCGTTCACTGGCAGGGAGTGAACCCAGAAAGCTGATTGTGTCTCATAACCAAGAACCTCAAATCCTTCCCCTAGGTCAGCCTCACAAGTCAAAGAGCGGGCAGGATTTTGTGTCTCAGTAACGGCCGTTTTCACATCTGCTTGCGTGCTGCTGGGTCTCCTGGGTCTCTCTGTCTTTCCACCCAGATCCCAGCATCCTTGGGCAGGGATGCCTCTCCCTGCTCTGCCAGCCAGCGGCACTCAGGATAGCGCTATAACAAAGTGGGCTGTCTGTGCTAAGTGTGACTTGAGCTGAGCAGGCCGTGGAAAGGGACCCAGCGAATGCAGCCCCGCTCACTCCCCCCCACCCCGCCCCGCCCCCGAACAGCCATCTTTCAGGCTCCGGTAACTGCCTTCAAGGCTTCTGCATCCACTGGATTGGGATGTAGTTCCCACCCTTAGAGGCCTGTGAGGTAGGGGAGGCAGGGACTAGGCCCCCATTTCACAGCTGGGAAAATTAAAGCTGAAAGGCCTTTTGAAAGCCACATTGACACCATAGGAGAGCCATGGAAGGCAGCTTGGTCAGGGAAAGAGCTTGGTCAGGCTCCGGGGCCAATCAGACCAGGTGTGAGAATTTCAGCTTCGCCACTTTCCTCGGAATGACCTTATTTAACTTTGCTGTGATTGTTTCCTCATCTGTAAAGCGGGGATACTAACAACGACTCAGCAGGGAAGGTTCCATGACACAACATATATATGACAGCACGCCTGGCCTACAACCAAGAGCTACCCAACAGCGCCTGCTTCTGGAACTAGCTGACGAGCCCAGCGTGTCCTGGAATGATGTCTGTCACCTGCCCCCTAACAATGTGTACCGTTGGATGAGTCACACCCCTCTCTGGGCCCTGGGGCCTCTGTGCGGCTCTACGGTGAGTGCCTCCTGAACTGTGGATACTCCTCCCCGTCCCCTTGGGCATCAGGGCTCAGGGGCTGAGCACCAACCTTGGGTCCTCGAGCTTGGGGTTCATGTTGGGCTCATCCCGGCCCTGGCCGGCCGGCCGCTCCTCATGTTCGCTCTCCGCCACAATCTCCAAAGTCATCTCCAACTTGCCCTGAGGGGACAAGGGGGACCTGATCAGAGACATAAAGGCTTGGCCCCATGGCTTGGAGAGGAGCCAGGCCAGGACAGATGTAAAGGTCACTTTATGATTTGTTTGAAAAAAAGATACAGGGTGATCTGCTCATAAAAGTACCTGCTCCTTGCAGAACACATAGCAACTACGGAAATGTATAAAAAAGGAGACTGTCACCCATACTTCTACTGTGTAGAGACAAGCACTCGTAATACTTTATTCATCAGAGCTATTTTTCTTTGCAAGTATATGAAATGTCACGCTGTGTATATATGGTTCTATAGCTTGTTTCTTTCATTTAGGAATATATTTTATTATATAATTATATACTCTTTAAAGTCTGCTTTTCATGCTGTATCTATGCTATGGTTGACCATAATTTATTTAGTAAACCAGTTATTTTGGTTCGTTTAGGTTGTTTCCAACTCTTTGTTGTTATAAATAAACCCTAAATTTTTAATTTTATGGGGTTATTTCTTTAGGAGAGATTTTAGAAGTGGGATGAAAAGTTTCAAGGGCATAAATATTGTTAAGTCTCTGGCTATATATTACTACATTGTTTCCCCAAATGGTAAAAATCATTAGCCTGCCCAACAGAGGTAAATGAGAGGGCTGTCTCTCTGCATCCTCACTAGCAATAAGTGTTTCTATTTTTTAAAAATCCTAATATAATACATAAAAAATGTTTTCACATTTTAAAGCATTCCTTTATGTAATTACTAGGGGAAATGAACCTTCTTAAATATGTAATGGCCACTGTACTGCTTTATGTATTATCTATGTAGGCCTTTTGCTCATTTTTCTTTTGAGATGTTAGTATTTCTTATTAATTGTTATAATTTGTTATACAACACGGATATTTTATTTCAAGGGCCACTTTAGGGATTGGCTGGCTCTCTGCCATTTCTAAGTACAGTTGACCCTTGAACAACACAGGTTTTAACTGCACAGGTCCACTTATACACAGATTTTTTCAATAAATATACAGTTGGTCCTCATTTGCAGGTTTCAGATCTGTAGATTAAACCAAACACAGAAGGTGGACTATGAGACTTGAGCACCCATGGATTTGGTGTCCACGCGGGCTCCTGGAACCAACCCTCTGCTGATACCAAGGAAGGACAGTAAACTCATTTACTTCCTCTGCAGAGGAAGGATGATTCTCCATGGTCCCCAGTCACACGCCTGGGCAGACCTCTGGGCAGGGAGAAGAGGACAAGGACGGTCCCTTATAGGGTTCTGCTCAAATGGGAGTGGCATGACCCCTGTCCTCCACAGGAAGCCCAGCCAGAGGGGAACCCAGGACACAGATCACTGTGAAGGCCAAGGAGCAAGTACAAATTAAACAGCGTCCACGGGAGATTAGGGCATCTTTAGATTTAGATGGGCTTTCCTGGGATACGAGCCTCGAGGAGACGAAGGCGGGGAACTGGCAGGGAAGAGGGACAGTGTCTTGGGAAACAGACAGGGAGGGCAGGATAGAGGGAGAGGAACACGTCTGTGCTCAGCGATTTCTATGGACGTGTCACTTCCACCAACCAGAGGGAACAGACTTACCGCCAGTATCTTCTTCTCACCCTCGTCCGCCACACAGGGCCACCAGCCCTTCACTGTTTTCTGTTCAAAAAGGGACACAAACCACTCCGGGTGGAAAGTGTCATCCAGCTGGTCCAAGGAACACTTCTCAGCGGTCTTGGCAGGCTTGGGCATGCGGTTGAGGTCCAGCTGCAGAGAGCCTGTGGCAGAGGAGGGTGCTTTGGCCCACGCTTTCTCAGTCACTGCCAGCCTAGGACCACCCTGGGGCTGGGCAAGTTCAGCCTCCTCAGCTTCTATCCATGGTCTTAGCCCCATGGCTCAAACTCCACTCCCCACCCACTGCCTCTCATTCCATCTGTACAGCAGCTTCCCATCCATCTATTCATGCACGCATATGCCTGCTACTGTGCCCTGACTGATTCACCCTTAACAGAACTTCCCACCTGCTCAACTGTTCATCTTACTATGCACAAATTCACTCATTCACCCATCGTCTACATCCATCAACCATCAACTTTTTAAACTGTTTTTAGTGCAGTAAAATATTTATAGATAAGATAAAATTTGTTATTTTAACCATGTTCAGATGTATACTTCAGTGGCATGAATTACATTCACAACATTTTGCAACCATCAGCACTACCTATTTCCATAACTTTTTCATTCCCCCCAAACAGCAACTCTGTATCCATTAAGTAATAACTCCCCATTCCCCTCTCCTCTCAGCCCCGCTAACCTCTAAATCTACTTTCTGTCTCTATGAAAAAGCCTATTCTAGACACTTCATATAAGTGGGATCATAAAAATTTATCCTTTTGTATCTGGCTTATTTCACTTGGCAAATTTAGTTTTCCAGATTCATCCATGTTGTAGCATGTATCAGTACTTCATACTTTTTATGGCTGAATAATATTCCATGGTATGTATATACCACATTTTGTTTATCCATTCATCTGTTGATGGACACTTGGATTGTTTCCACCTTTTGACTCTTGTGAATGATGCTGCTCTGAACACTGGTGTGCAGATGTCTTAGTCCCAGTTTTTAATTCTTTTGGGTACATAACTAGAAGTGAAATTGCTAGGTCATATGTTTAGCTTTTTGAGGAACTGCCAAACTTTTTCCCAAGCAGCTGCGCCATTTTACATGCATACCACCAATGTACAAGTGTTCCAATTTCTCCACATCCTCTCCAACACTTGTTATTTTCCATTTTTTGTTTTTGCTTTAGCTTTTTTATAGGTATAAGTGTTATCTCATTGTGGTTCATCCACCAATTTTTTCATCTGCCCACCTAGTTATCCAAGGAGCTATCTTTCTATACTGCTTCATCTACTCATCTATTTTATCCACCTTCTCCAAGAATAGTCCCATCTACTGGGTTGAGCCATATGAAAATTCTGGTATTCAACTATATTTGACGTATAAAAACAGCAATTTCATGAGGTTTCACCTAATCCAATTCCAACAACACGAAGTCAATGGGATTGGAGCATAGGTTACTGAAGGGATTAAGTGAGAGAGGTAAATCTAAAAAATATTTTCCAAGGCCAAAATGAAGAAATTCTGTAACAGGGAAGAGCCAAATCTGACCACATGTTGGATCTGTTTCTCTTACTTTAACCTTTTCTTTCCACTGCTTTTGTTCACTAAAAGGATACTGTCTATACAGAATGGCCTGCCTTGGGGAACCCTGCCCCTCTGCCTGAATGTTGAACCAAGGCGCCTTTTTCAGGGAAACATCCAGAACCTGTCCATCTGTGGATGGCTATAAGAAAGAAGAAATTAACACATCCCCTCCCCGAGGCTGGCTATTCCAGGTGATGTTTGCAAACCTTATGGCCTTTTTACTTTACTTTCTCATCTCCTCCGCCTCTTTGTGCTATAAAAGAAACTGGCATCCAAACCCCAATAAGATGGTTATTTTGAGACATTAGTCTGCAATCTTCTCAGTCTGCCAGCTTTCCGAATAAAGTCGTATTCCTTGCCTCAACACCTCATCTCTGATTCATTGGCCTGTCGTGTGGCAAGCAGAGTGAGCTTGGACTCGGTAACAAATTTGGCAAGCCAGCCAGGAGGCTTGCCGTTTTTTGGCTAGACAGCCCCGGTCAGGGAACATTGTGGCAAGGCCTAGCAGATGCCAGGACCATTTGTCCTGAGGATCTTCCCTTCAAACTTCCCTCAAGCGGTGCCAGCTACTGCAGCGCTTGGCAGTTGAAGCAAGGAAAATACCAACTTCTACGAGTCCACAGACTCAATTTTGTACGGTTAGTCTACCCAATTCAGTAACCAGTTCATTTGTTTTGGTCTTGGTCTTGTTTTGCTTTTGTGTATCCTTTTGTGTTGCGAGTCGATGAACTCGACTTTGTATGGTAAGTTGCTCCAGCGTGCACACTGGCAACATATTTCCCTCTCACTTTGGGCTTTTCCTTTACAGGATAAGCCAATTTGTTTGATTGGGGTACCCTACTGGAGGGGGAAATTGTTGTTGGACTCTACCTGATTTGGAGCCAGTTCGTTGGTTTTGTAGGGTAAGTCTACCCGATTTGGGAACTAGTTTGTTGGTTTTGCAGGTTAAGTCTACCTGATTTAGGAACTGGTTCATTGGTTTTGGTCTTGGTTTTGTGTGCACCGATGCTAGAATTTGTTTGGGCCTTTTGTGTTGGAATTTGTTTGTGTCTTTTGTGTTTTGGTGTTATCAAACTTATAAAAAATGGAAATACTCCATCTATCCTGAAGGAGAGCCCTTTGGGGTGTATATTAGATAAATGGGCAAAACATAGCCATGAGCCTATGACTAAGAAAGACATGATACACTATTGTAATAGGGTGTGGACCCAATATATGTTAGGATCAGAAGAATGATGGTCCCTGAATGGCTCACTCAATTATTATATGATCTCGCAGTTAGAAGTGTTTTGCAAAAGAGCAGGCTGCACCAGCAGTTTCTCCAACTGCTCCCCCCCCACATGCCGCCAACATATTCACCGCCTCCTGTTTCCCCTACCCATGGGGATCAAATAGAAGCTTCTATGATAACCCCCAAGGCACAGGGACCTGGTTTAGTATCACCATCTAAGACCCAACAGGACACCCAACTTGGACCAGGGGCCACTTCTACAGCAGGGCAGTTTCCCTTGTGCTGACATCCTGTAAGAGGCCAGGGGACTCCCCTGGACTTGAGGCATCCGATTCTAATTTCCCCACAGGAGCCCCAGATAACTTAGACAGTGGAGAACAAGTTGATTGACTACCTTCCCTATTTATCTTAAGAGGCTTGTAAATGTTAAACAAAGGGGAAACAAAGGCATCCTAGGAAAAACTTGACTGTATCTTTGAGATGTGAGTGTCCTATCTGGTCTTCTCAGGAACGCTCATCTCTGCCATCTTTTTGAAATGCAAACTTTGAGAAAAGGGCAAAGTAATTTAGAAATTGACTTGTCAAGGATAAATTAAAAAACTAAGTGTTTTTTCTGTAAAAATTCAGCCATCTAGACAAGTGAACTTGATTTGTTCCATCTGCCAGAAACCTAAATTTAATCCAACCTCTTTTTGTAAACTGATGGGTTTTATGTTGTTGTACGTGACTCAGGGCTGAAATTTTGAAATGAGAACTATGGTGTCTCTGTTTGTTTGTGTCCTTGTATGTGTCTTTGTCTTTGGATAACATTGCTGGGGTTGATTTGCGGATGAGCTCTATTTAATTGGCTTAAAGAAGAGTAAGTTCTTACAAACCAAACAATTCTAAATACAAGAAAAATTAAGCTAAATGAATTTCAGGTTCATGTGCACTGAGAAATATTCAGTATTAATGTTTGTTTGTTGATCTAATTAATATAGACATGTCATTAGAGTCATCAGCATTAAGTATAATACTTTCATTATGCCTAGGTTTAATATAAGCTAAATAAAATCTTGTTATATCTGTTGCAAATTTATCAGCAAGGAAAGTAACTTGATGTAAAGAAACTTTTAAGGAAAGAAAATGCAAATGAGATAAGAGCTTTAGGTGCACTTTTTAAAATAATTATCTTTATCTAAAATTAATCTCTCCAGAGCTTCCCTGGTGGTGCAGTGGTTAAGAATCCGCCTGCCAATGAAGGGGACACAGGTTCGATCCCTGGCCTGGGAAGATCCCACATGCCATGGAGCAACTAAGCCCATGCACCACAGCTACTGAGCCTCCGCTCTAGAGTCCACATGCCACAACTACTGAGGCCTGTGCTCCACAACAAGAGAAGCCACGATAATGTAAAGCCCATGCACCACAATGAAGAGTAGACCCTGCTCGCCGCAACTAGAGAAAGCCCACGCACAGCAATGAAGACCCAACATAGCCAAAAATAAACACAAATAAATAAATTTAAAAAAATAAAATTATTAATCTCTGCAGATATTCCACAACTTGAAAGTTAGAATTGTGCTAAAATAAGTTAAGTCATGGAAGGTTTATGGAAAGTGGACCCCAAGAAAAGAGTTTTGTAGATGGTCAGGATTGACTAAGTTTAAAATAAGTTTAACTGAGTAAATGAATTTTAAAAGTAAGCTGGTCAAAAATTTGAATTTGGCTTTTCTCTCTGTTAAGAAGACAAGGTTTCTTAAGATTCTGAACTGCCTCTGATAACAGATTTTAAGTTTTTCTACCTTTTAAGTGATCTGTTCTGTATTTGCCTTTGAAATCTTTTACTGTTACTTCCGCTAAGTGAATAACTATTGTTTCACAGTGACCTGAGATCCTATCTGACTGTTTAAACCCTTTTGATATTTTTTTGACAAAACTTCACAAATCAAATTATAATGAAGGGGCTTCCCTGGTGGCACAGTGGTTGAGAGTCTGCCTGCCGATGCAGGGGACACAGGTTCGTGCCCTGGTCTGGGAAGATCCCACATGCCGCAGAGCGGCTGGGCCCGTGAGCCATGGCCGCTGAGCCTGCGCGTCCGGAGCCTGTACTCCACAACGGGAGAGGCCACAACAGTGAGAGGCCCGCATACCGCAAAAAAAAAAAAAATTATAATGAAGTTCCTTTGAACTCTAGCTAACTTTGGGATGCTTCAAAGGGCCCCTGAAACACCCCAAAGAGAGATATTAACTAATTAGGTTCACTTGGTATGTTGAATTACATGGGAAGTGTCAAATAAGTAATAGATCTTCTTAGGTTATACTGTATGGCAAATGATACCGGTATTCTAGAGATTATATGGAGTTCCTAAAATCTGATGTGTGCTGGTAAAACGTTATCCGTCATAATTCTAGTTATTATCTAAATGTGTTGCACGTCACAGCACTAACCAAGTTACTTTGTCAATTGCATTGTAATCGGATTTAAACGGGCCTTCTTAAGTCTTTCGTCATTATAGACAGTTATGGTTTCACTCTGATGATGCCTTTGTAAAAATGCTTCCTCTTCAAGAAGATTCATAGGAAGGACTTTGGATAAATACAAGTTTCTGGCTTTCAGGCCATAATGCTGGACTGGCTAAGAAATTGAAGAATTCTAATGGGAAACCTGATGGCTTATAAAGCTGTTAGCAGGAAGGATTCGTTACATAGAACTCAGTAAAGTGGTGAATATGGTTATAATTTTTATGGTTTCTATCTGAAAAATGACTGCTTTAAATCTGTGTTTTCCAGGTGTAAGGAAAACCTTCGCCTTAAGCTACTTATGACTCACGGTAATTTGGTAAATTATACCTTTGTAAGCCAAATGGTTTGTATTTTGTGTCTCCCTGCATTGTCTTTGTCAATGTTACTAGCTGCATTACTTATATCCTGTCTATTTTATAAGACCGTTGTCTCTTACAGTACCCAGTGTGTAACCAGGCTTCCAACAAAACTTCTATGGCTAAACATCTTGAGGAAATAGATCACATTTATAACGTAAAATAATTGTAATAGTGTGATTCTAGGTATGGGAAGAAGCAACAAGGGAAAATGTCTCCTGGATCATAGTTAGATAGGGGATCCAGAGAATCTTTAATTATCAATAGGGCCTAATCCCAAAACTAGCACTTGGAGTGGCCCACCAAGAATTTTTGCCTGATCTGGGATGAGCCTCCCAGCGCCGTGGGACAAAAGTTGATCATGAAATGTCTCCCAAATATTGGTCAAAATCCCGACCAAGAGGAGAGGATCTGAGAAATTGAATATTTCCTGCCACATCAGTCATTAGCGATTGCAGCCCTCCAACGTGAGCCGGTGAACCCTGAGGAAACTCAGGATATGAGAATACAGGATACAGGCCCCAGATAGCTAAGGTGCATATCAAGGGAGTGATTTCAGTGAGCCCAGACTCTTGCATTTTCCCATACATAGAAAAGCGCTAAATTCCTTAACTTGAAGTGCTCCCTCCCAAGCTTGAAGCCCTCAAAATTCCCACTGAATACATCATAACTCTCAACTTTTAAGCTGTGAATATTTTTTAAGGCTACAGGTGTAAAGGAGACGCTTTCCAGAGAGGAACAAAAGAAACAATGTTTGGAACACTGACACCGACGGACACTCCCAGAAAGATCCATCTGATGAAGCAGTTAGAACGGCCATCGCCCCTTCTTCCACAAGATTGTGGAATGGATATTGACAGTGGGGAATTGTAACAGGGAAGAGCCAAATCGGACTATATGTTGGATCTGTTTCTTTTACTTTAACCTTTGCTTTCCACTGCTTTTGTTCACTAAAAGGATACTGTCTACACATAATGGCATAATGTCTATACATACTGTCTATACTCAGGGAACCCTGCCCCTCTGCCTGAATGTTAAACCAAAGTGCCTTTGTTCAGGGAAATATCCGGAACCGTCCACCTGTGGATGGCTACAAGAAAGAAGAAATGAACACATCCCCTCCCGGAGGCTGGCCATTCCAGGTGATATTTGCAAAACTTATAGCCTTTTTACTTTACTTCCTCATCTCCTCCCCTTCTCTGTGCTATAAAAGAAACTGGCATCCAAACCCCAATAAGATGGTTATTTTGAGACTTTAGTCTGTCATCTTCTTGGTCAGCCGGCTTTCCAAATAAAGCCGTATTCCTTGTCTCAACACCTCGTCTTCAATTCTTTGGCCTGTCGTGCAGTGAGCAGAGCAAGCCTGGACTCGGTAACAATTCTTGAATACCATACAAAGGAGATTAGGTTTTTTTCAGTGTGGAATGCTCAGTTACTGCAAGTATTCATTGACTGGATCTATTTTTCTAGATTTCTTTCTTTCCATTCATCCATTTATCCTTCCATACATCTATCTGCTTTGACTTAACTGTCTACATCCCTCTAGAGCTACCATTTGCTGAGCACTGTATCTATCCATTAATCAGGTCATTATTCTATCCAGCATTTGTTCAACTCTATCAGCATTCATCTATCTATCCACCCATCTACACATCTCTCCATCCCTCAACTACAGATGAATGTTTATTTCCCATTTTAAACATGATCCCAAGATAATATTAAGTAAAAATCAGGATATTAAACTATATATACTATATCTACATAAAGACTGTAAGGAAACATAGGATTATTTCCTGATGGCAAAATTACAGATCTTAACTATCATTTTTAAAATAAAAGTAATAAGTACTCAAAAGAAGTAAAATATGTAATTAGAAAATACATTATGAAGGGGGAAAAAAGAAATCTCTGAATAATACTGTAAGTCGCTAAAAGAGTAGATCTTAAAATTTCTCTTCACAAGAAAAAACATTGTTAACTACATAACTTATTTTGGCTATCACTTCACAATATACACAAACATCCAATTAAAAAAAAAGAAATCTACGGAGTTAAAAAGTAGTAGTTTTATTTTTAAAAACAAAAGATGATCCTGTTTAATTTTATTTTGGACACTGTTTTCTCATTTAATAAAATGCAATTTTTTGTTTGTCTTTTTAAAATTGATTTTCTAAAGCCTCACCTCATAAAGGCAAGATTGATAGACTGATGCTAAAAAAATTATTTAGTCTGTAAGCAAAAAAAAATTCCATAAAAATGTGAAAAGCAATTGAAAAATGGAGAAATTATTTGTAATGTGTCCTTACTATATAAAAAGCTCTGAAAATCAACAATAAAAGAGGACCATCCCAAAACCACGAAAAAGAAAATCCCATCAACAATATGGATAACAACATATTTTTAAAGTTGTACCTTACAAGTAATGAAGAAATGCAAAGAAAGATAAAAATGAGGTACCGCATTGGCAATTTTTTTAAAAAAAAGATAACACTGGCAGCAAAAGTTTAGGAAAAATGGTGCCGTTAAGGCAAACAGGGCACAGGTGAGAATATAAAAATGTAAAATCTTTCTAGAGGGCTATTGAACAAAATGTTTCAAAAACCACTAAAATGTACAAAGACTCTAAAAATCTGCTTCTTAGAGTTCAGGAAAGATACGCACAAAGGGTCCAAAAATGTAAGCCTAGGCTGTCACTCATGCAGGAAATCCTAGAGATGAGCCGAGTACGCACCTAGGGGGGGACTAATGAGGGTCTGATGGGACATCAGGCAGGACATTAAGCACCATGATGCAGATACAATGCAGATGGATAACTCCTGACAGAAAGAATGTTTTTAATATATTGTTTTCCCCAAAATCAAGATCTAAGACAGTATGTGTAACATAAACCAATTTTGCTATCTATATGCCATATATGCATGTGTATATATATGTATAAAATACACATATAACACATATGTGTTTGCTTGTATAAGATACATGCCAAAATAATGATACACGCCAAAGTGAAGGTTATCTTAGTTATATTAGTGAAGGTTATCTCTGGGTAGTGAGATTATAATAAAATAGGAAGGGGAGGCATTGCTTATCTCCGGTTTCTAATTTTGCCACAGGAATTATGTATTCCAGAATAATAAGTAAGAGAACAAAAATCCAACTTAGTGCTATGATTTTGACACCCTGAATCTTTTACAGTGAAGTTGTGGAGCAGCTGCCAGTCCTCCAAGTTCAGGGGACCAGGCTCGGGGTCAGGGGGAAGTGGGGTGAAGAGCAGCCCGACGGGCAGGCAGCCCTCGTCCCCATTCCTGCTGGGGCTGCTCCTCAGAGCATCCTCTGCAGGGGCCCAAGAGCTCGGTGACTTCTGCAATCACTGGCCACACAGGGAGGGCTCCAGTGATTCGTCCAAGCCCGCCCTGCCCCCAGGTGGCAGAGCAGAACTGCAACACAGGACTCGTGACTTCCTGGACCGCCTTTCTCACAGGTTCACTATTTCTTTACTGAGGTGAAATTCACATAACAAAATGCACCATTTTAACCATTGTAAAGTGTACAACTCAGTGGCTTTTAGTATATTCACAGCGTTGTGAGACCACCAGCACTATCTAATTCCAGAATATTTTCATCACCCCTAAAAAAACACCAGACCCACGAGCAGCCGGTCCCCAACCTCCTCTCCTTCCAATCCCCGGCAACCACTTTCTGCCTCTGTGGATTACGTATTGCGGACATTTCATGTAAAGGAATCATACGATATTTGTACTTTTGCGTCTGGCTTCTTTCACTTGGTGTGTTTTCAAGGTTCACCCATGGTGTAGCATGATCTCATTTCTTCTTGTGGCTGAATGACATCCTATCGTAGGGATAGGCCACATTTTCCCAGTGAACTTTTATAGCTGTGATGGGGCGGCTCCTTACAGTCCAGCCAGCAGGCCCCACACCTCACCCTGTGAAGGCACCATCTCCACCTCGTCCTCCAAGCCAGCGCTCCCTGTTCCACAGTCAGGGTTGCAGCACACTTTCCCCCAGCAGAGTCCTGGCCCCAGGTGTGTTCATTTGCTCAGTCTCTGGGGCACAAGGGCGAAGAGAGCCTTGAGCCACTCACTCACTAGACTGAGGAGGCAGGGATCCTGTCACGTGAAAGGCCAGACAGCCAGTGACGGAGCTCCTGCTTGCACTGCCTTCACCCTGCGCTCCCCTCTCTTCCTTACCTGGGTCCTACCAACCAACACGGCCCAGCGTTCAATGCCACCTCGGCTGGCAGGCCACCCTGCTGGCCACCCTGATCACCCTGGCACTACCCTGTGTCACCGACCTCACTCAGCACCAGGGACCAGTGACCCTGAGCTCCCTGATCCTCCTGCCAGCCTTCCCACAAGGCCTGAGAGAGGGGTTCTGGGGCAGCCCCGACAGGCAAGATGGCGCTGACCGGAAATGGTGCTTACCCAGAAAGTCATCAAAGGAGAACTTGTCGTTGTCCCAGATCTGGAATACCGCTCGGGCAGGGATCTTGCTCTCTGTCTTGTCCAGCCTCCAGAAAGCATCCTGGCCCAGAGGAGAAGCAGAGGAGGAAGCAGGAGAGCAGGATTAGAGAGGAGCAGTGGTCCCTTCTAGCCTGGAAGGCTGCCTGGAGGAGGCAGTGGAGGGGGACGTCCCTTAGGGACTTGCCAGAGTCAGATCCTAGCAGGAAGACTGTTGAGACCCCAGAGGGCAGTGTTCAAGGGCCCAGGAGGGGACCACGCAGGCTCACTTGACATAAGGTAGCTCCTTTAATCCTCGCAATTCCATGAGTCAAGGTTCTCATTGCCGTTTTACAGACGACGTAACAAAGGCTTTGAGAAGTTAAGAATTTGCCCAAAGTCTGACAGGTAATAAAAACAACATTAATATGCACTTCTTAGGCATCAGCCTTTTCCCACTATGAAATCATTTATGCTTCCAACGACCTATGAGGAGATACTATCTTGAGGAAACCAGAGCGAGTAATTTATCCAAGTCACCCAGCTGGGAAGTGGCAAGCTGGATTCCAACCCAGTCAGTCAGGTTCAAGAGTCTCTTAATCCTGCCCCTGCGATCTTGGGGACAAGGTGGGCTGGCTGGGAACCTGGGTGTCAGGGGGGACCCCCCGACACACCACTGTAAGGATCTGGCACTGGGGGCAGTGTCCCCAGCCCACCCCACCTTCACCTCCAAGAGCTTGCCCTGGGGCACACCGAAAGCTCCCGGTGCTGGGAAGTTCACCAGCCCACTGCTGTCCCCTCCCCGCTTCCTCAGACCAGTCAGCCTGAAACTGCACTGTCTTGGGCTTCTCTCCACCAAGGCCTCGTGGAGCAGCTGAGGGCTGGGGACTGGCACGCTGAGGCCTGGATCCACCCCTGGGTCCAGTCACATTCAACCCAAAGGACCGTCCCTGGGGCTTTCCCACTCACACCTATTCTCTGTCCTCTCACTGTAGCTTTACCTGCGTGGGTGGCAAGGACCCACTGACGATCCCGCAGATGGTGGGTGCCAGGTCACAGCAGGGACCTGGACCCAGTCTCAGGGGGACAGACTCCACGGGAGTCAGGGAGTACTGCTGACCACACAGAGTTTGTCTGGGCCCAGGTGCCCTGTGTACACAGCCTTGGTGGCCCCTTCAGATCACACGGACCCCACAGAGGTCCTGTGACCAAAGGCCGTGGCCGGTGCCCCCGAGGAATGATCACCTTGTGAAGCCGTTGGCTGTAGCCCGCACTGCTGCCTGGGCTGGTGAAGGGGCTCAGGTCCCCACCTGGCCCCTCGCCCCCAGCCCCCATCTGGCGCCTCCCCCTTTTCCAGGCCCCAGCCCTCCTGCAGGTGCCTCCCTCCTCTGGCGGGGCTTTTATGGCCAGCTCTGCAGGCCTGCCTGTACAGGACGCCAGCATCCTCCGTGCCTCTGGCCGGCCCGGTTTATGGGCTCAGTAATGAGCCAGAGGTTCAAACAGCCCCTGGTGGGAGCAGCTGGGCTGGGGCTCCAGCCTGGGGATGGCCCCCCAGGTCCCAGGCACTCATTACGTTCCCAGTCTGGGCCCTTTTACTAGCTGTTTATTTGCAGGGTGGGTGCCTGACGCACAGGCCCGCTCCGGTGGGTGTGCTGGGCTCCAGGTGGGGAGCCGGCCAGGGCAACCAGCAGTGGTTCAAAGCCGCCGGATGAAAGGAGACCTTGTACTTTACAACAGTCTCGTCTGGTTAATGGGGTCCCTGGAGGGCCTGCCTGCCAGAGGCGCTGAACCCCTCGGCAGAGGGCTGGCTCTGCAGCAGGACCAAGGAGCCAAGAGGCTGTGCAGTGCCGCTGCACTAACCGCCCCCAGGCTTAGTCCCCTAGCCCAGACCAGCTAATTGGTGCCCCACCGTGGGCACGGCTCCCCCTGCCTCCCAGCGTCCTTTCTCCCAGAGGGACCCGATGGCACTGTCTCCGGTCAAGCCAGTTCCTCCCTCCTGTTCCTGGATGACTTCAGAACCCCTTGATTGTTCTCAACCTCCTCGTCTGACCTCTGCCACACACACCCCTCCAGCCGCCCTCTCCGGAGCCTGGCACCAGGCAGGGGGAAGTCCCGTTCCCTCAGCCCTCACCACTCCGGGCCACTCCCAGCCTCCTTGACTCCTCCCAGCTCAGCATCCCCCATAGCCTTCTCCTTCTCCCAAGGCCAGCCCAGTCCTGCGGGCCATCGGGCCAATGGGTCGGTTCCCTCAGCCCCTCTCTTCCTCTGGAACTCCACTGTGGGTCAGTTCAACTCCCTGCTTCCTTGCTGGTGTCTAAAGGGCAGAGATGAAACCCCACTGTTGCCAAAATGGAGCCCCCTCAAATTCTTAATCAGCAATCCCATTGGGCCCTCAGAACTGCCGGGTACCACCAGTTAGCTCCCTCTCCCTCTGCCTTTCTCTCCCCCTTTGTCTCCTTCACTCAATAATGGCTGCTTCCCGCCTTTGTCGTTTGTCTCAAATCACCTGCCACAGTGCCAGGAGATTCTCTCTCTTCCTACTTTGTAGCAAGAACAGAAGACTCTGCTCCCTGCGACTCCTTGCACCCATCTCCACCTGTCACAACAGAGAGGTGGTCCCGCCTCCCGTGTTGGGCCGATCGGCATCTCTCAGCCTCGGTTCCCCAGCCACGCCTCACCCCGTGTAGGGCTTGATGAGCACGGGAGGTGGCCTGAAGGAGGGCCTGGCCGCCCTTCCCCATTCCCTCCGTCCACAGCAAGGACAGGCACTGTTTGTTTGACTTGGAGCTCTCCCCAGCAAATGCAGCATTTGGTTTGTTATGGAAACATCTTTTGATAGACAAACATGCTGAACAAAGGCAAACAGGATTAAACCTACAAACAGGCCAGGCTTTCCTTGACGGCACAGCATCCAGGGCTGTTGCTAAACTCTGCTTTCTGGTAGGCATCCCTGGGTGAAAGAATTCATTTAACCTTATTTAACCCATATTTTCTTTTGTTTGATGGTTTCAGAATGTTCAGCGGAACATTCTGGTTTCTCTGAAGTGCAGATGATTCTGTCTGTTGGGTTAGGAAGGGGTCATGGGGGAAGGATGCAATGAAGAGGACCTAGGCAGCCGAGGTCCATTACACATTTCCCTTCTTTAAGCCACACAACCGTTCAGGACAGAAAGAGGAGTCGCAGAAGCTTTGCCTTGGAGCCCTGCGCCACCTCTGGAAGGAAACAGGACCAGCAGGACCCAAACTCCAGAGAGGTATTCACCCTGTGGAACAGGAGAGCTTGTGCAGGCGGAACTGATTCTAGGCGGGACGCCGTAGTTAGAAGCTCCAACAGAGGGGCCCTCCGCCTCCGGAAGCTGCCTGCCCACGGCACCCTCCTCACTGTGCTCTGGGGGCTGCTCCCTAAGGGCAGGCTCGGGGCCACCACCCGCCTTGGGACCCGCCTATTTCAGGAGGAGAGAGTTCACGGCCCAGAGGAGGCCTCAACTAGAAGATGCTAACCCACAAAGAGCTGAGGTCTCTGGAGCTGCCCCTTCCCCACGCTGAGGCACCGGGCCTCCCCAGGTCTGAGAGATACTAGCCTGGACAGTGGCCACAGGCCCCGGGCACAGAAATGGGAGAAAGGGGGAAGCAGCAGGGACTTGGCTAAGCAACACCCGATCCTAGCGGGTGGCCAGACAGCCCAAACCGAAGGCCAGACAGCCCTCTGGGGCCGCTCTCCCTAGGGGTTCTGCCCCACCGCTCTCTGATGACCGTGCTGGGTTTCCCTACCAATGTTCTCCCCACTCTGAGCCCACGGCCCTCCCTGCGGCTTGGTCTGTTAGGATTTGGACTTAGCTCCATACAGTGGTTGTAGCGCTGGCGTGGGGGAGATTGTGGGATGGCAGCAATGCTAACGATGGCGATGATGGCAGAAGTAGGAGGAGTGGGCATGGTGGACGTGGTGGTGGTGGTGACGCCGGCAGTGCTGGGACAATGGTGGTGGCTGTTACGCAGCGGTAGCCGAGGTGGCTCCAGCAATGGCAGGGCAGCGGCAGGAGTATGACAGTGACACAGCTGACAGTGATCAGGCTGCTATTCGACAGCCCTGGGATGAGCACCCCGGGGACAGGAATGACACCCACCTTCTTGGAGACAGTGCAGACTTGCTCAGCTGGCAGGTAGTCAAAAGGGAAGATGAACCTCCAGTTAAAGTTGCCTTCGCCTCCCAGGGACCGGTAATGCACGTCTGTCTTCTGCTTGTGCTCTTCAAAGCCGACCATCCAACTAGACACACACAGTTTAGAGAACACGGCTAGTTAAGGTCTCCACCGCAATACGCAGCCTCGACGTAAGCAAACAAGGAACTAAGAAGGTCATTGAACTCGGTAAGTGATAAAGGAAAAATAATTTGATGTACCAAATGTGTCATAAATTTCAAAATGTTCTCACTTCTCCCTTGAGGGATATCCTCAAGCCTTGTAAGTTCAATGCAAAGATTCATGTGGAAGAAGAAATCTGGTGGGGGTTGACTCCCTAGAGGCAGAGACCACTCCCATAAGGCCGTCCTTCCTTTCTTGTTCTCCCCCTTCCCTACCCCAGAGTTCCCCCTTTCCCAACCAACCACCACCCCCGAGGGAGCAGAGGCGACACCGTGGAGTCAGGACGGGTGGGAAGGAGGGTGACTTCCTACCCTTTCACATAAATGTCGCTCATCTTCTCCCCGGTGATGCTGAGGTCGTCCAGGATCACATCCTTGGTGTTCCAAATAATACAACGCAGGAAAAACCTGCAGAGAAGGATGACTCAAATCCACGTGGATTTCCCACCAAAGGGTGGGCAGTCCTTGTCCGAGAAGCCGAGAAGTCAGCTCACCCAAGACTCTGCTGCTTGCCCGGCTGGACATTTGGCCAGGCCCGCACAAGATTGAGGCCTGAGTGGCCCAAAGCCTGGCCCGAGAGCCACCACCTGCTCCCACCCGCAGCAACCAGTCCACCACCCTGCTCAGCTCTGAGCCTGGGCTGGGGTAAGTCACCTTCTGGCTCTCCGTGGGGTGATGTTGAAAGGAGGTCCCGGCCGCCCCAGGGCCTTTGGAAACAGGTCGATCCACATCTGCAGCTTCCCCTGGGGAGGGAGACATGACCCTGCTCTCTCGCCACCCTCTTCATTCAACCAACATCTCCTGACCACCCGCTCTGCACTGGATACTTGGAGCACAGGACAGGGAAACCCCAGGCCCTGCATGGAGAGGCTCAGCACACTGTAGGAGAGATGCCCTCAAGGGGACCATAGGGCCAACCATAGGGGTGAGCCCACTGCCCCACAGGCCGAGGACTGGGGTAGCACCTGGGGATCAGGGGTCAGGGCAGCTCTCTGGAGACAGCGATGTTTGCTGAGTCTCACTGTGCCAGGCGGAAGAGGGCAGGGGGCAGTCGGCCTTGGGGATGGTGTACACAGTTGTGGAGGCTCAGAGAGCATGGTTTAGTGATGGGGGCTCAGAGGGTTTCCACGACAGGAAACCACTCTACCTGCCACCACTTCGCTCCCTCTTTCTCTGCGAGCCGGCTGTTATCTCTGTCCCCATCTTACAGAAGACGGAGCAGGGATTGACCTAACTTCTTCTGGTTCACATGAGCGTGAAAGAGCTGACATTTCAACACCTGCAGTGCCACTCTGGGGAGCTGGTGGCCACGCCACCAAGGGGAGGAGAGCTCAGCTCCAAAGAGCAGAGAGGATGTTCTCTGCATGTCCACAAAGGCACCTTAGTGCCACAAAGGCTGCCTCGGCCCATCTCTGCCTGGAACATTTTCTCTCCTCCCCCTCCTCCAAACCCCTCCAGGAAGCCTCCGCACGTCACCCCTGGGCCTGCTGTCCCTCTGCCCACCCTCCCTCTGCCTGGGAGGATTCCCCTGGCCCTCCTGATAGCTGCTCTGCCTCTCTGTCATAGGCTCGCCCTGTCTGAACTCCCCACTGCCCAGCACAGTGTTGGCCATCTGCAATGTCACTGACTGATGGCAGGGGAGGACTCCCTGTGGCCAGGCTGAAACAGCGAGGCTTCAGAATGACCTGTGGGCAGCCAGAGGTCCAGCCTACACAGGGATGGAGGAGAAGCCTCATTCCCCAGGCCCTGAGGCCTGCAGGCAGCCAGGGGAGGCCAGGCTCAAGAGGTCCCCTCGTAGGCCAACAATGGTAACCATTCAGGCTGTGGAGAAACTCCACAACGAGGGATTAGCCAAATCCTGAGGTCTCCACTGGTGCTTCTGGGATATCCAAGCTGTCCTTGGGGAGGGGTAGCTGAGGGTCAGGGGCTCTGGGGCCCGAGGGTGGAGGTCCTACCTGCTCGATGTCCGGCTGCAGGGGACTGTAGAGGGGCCGGGACTCCACGTGCTCAGGGACCAGGCCCTGCTGCCGGAGGACATGCAAGGCCAGACGCTCCTCCACTGGGCCCAGGTGTGGGTTCGGGACCCTGCCAGCCTCTGCCCCAGAGAGAAGACCAAAAAATTGCCAGGACAGAGTGAGCAGGAGATGGTAGGGGGGCCTGAGGGCCTCGGGAAGCTGTTAACCCTGCAGCCTCACCCCTAGCCCAGACACAGTTCTTCTGGCCCTCACGTCTCGTTCTCTGTAAGGGAAACCTCGTTGTCCACAGGCTCTGGGCTTAAAATCCAGATTCCCCATTGCCACCAACTCTACCAAGCCTCTTCTGTAAGCTCTCCTTCCTTTTTCCCACCCAATACAAATTCTCCCCACCCTCCAAAGCCCACTCCTTCCAGGAAGCCCTTCCAGATTGCTCTCAACTCTGAGGCTCCACAACTCTTCTCCCAGATTGGGCATCTAAGTGCTCTCAGTAGTATTCTCTGTTTCATGCAATCTCTTTGATTAGTAGCAGTAGCTAAAATAATAGCAGTAACAGAGAACACTTATAAAGCAGGAGCCAGGCACTGCTCTTCATAAATATTGACAGGGCTTGATCCTCAAAGTAACCCTAAAAGGTAAGTGCTATTATTAGCCCCATTTCACAGATGACAGACACGAAGCACTGGGCAGCCACACAGCTGGGGAGCAGGGCAGCTGAGATCACACACTCATTAGGAAAGGCGCATGACTGGATGCGAATACCCCTCCCCTCCCCTGCGTGCTTCCCAGGTACAGCTCTACCTGCCAGGGCTTGGGTCAGGGACTGGTACTGTGGATGGGGTGAGGACACGGCGGTGGTTCTGACCCTGACAAGCCTGGCCAACCAGCCAGCAACATGAACTTGGAGCCCCCCTGACAGAGACCTTGACTGGTGGTAGGAGGGTCCACACGTGTCTATACACACGTACACACACAGGTCTGTGCACTCAGGTGTGCCCATGTTCACCAGCACAGGTTCTAACATACACACACATAAACACGTTCATCTGTCAAACCTGCCCTGCCCACTTTACTAGGTACCACTAAGGAAGCAGCACGGCATTGCAGAAGGACCACCGGGCCAGGAACCTGATTCTGCCTCTAACCAGCTGCGTGACTTTGGGCAGGTTGTTAACCACTCGTGGTCTGAATGGCCTCATCTGCAAAAACAGGGAGACGTCAGGCCTCACCAACTCTAGCTTTCTGGCTTTCTTTTCCTATGAATTTATGACCGTGAGCCCTGGTTCCTGTGCTTATGCTGCTCACAGACTAGCAGAAAGAAATGAGACCACCCCTAAAACAGATGCATGTTCTACAGGAAAAGAGACTGGGGGAGGGGTTAGGGCCTAATGGAAAGGAGCCTGGCTCAGCCACGACGTTGGAGAATCAGAGAAACGAAGAAGGAGGAGGGGGATTTGAGGTGAGGGAGCCAGAGCCTCCCTCCCCTTTTACAGCCTCAGCACCAGCTCTTGACATCAAACATCTCCGAAACCAGCAGGAGGCGAGGGGCCAGCTGGGTCTGTAAACACCTCTGGGGAGTCTGAGCTGCTCTGGGTGGGCCGTGCAGGCCTATGAGCATCTCAGACACGCGGGGAGCACATGGCAGGACCCTCGGCAGGAGCATGAGACAGACCCAGAGCATTAGGCAAGACGGGGGCTACAGGGCTTCCTGCCACCCTTTGGATGTATCAGGTGAAGGAGTTGTGACTGGGGGCTCAGAAGGTAACGTCAAGGTGAAGCTGGCAGACTAGTATGATTAAGTAGAAAACTTTCTCAGCGGTGGGCTCTACCCAAACTCTGACCAGTCTGTCCACACAAAGCTAGAAGCAGACTGATCCTAACCATGACCCTGATCCTGGCTTCAGACTCACCCCTCATCTTGCCTCAGACAGGCCCCAACCTGGTCTTAGACTGAGCTCTGACCCTGACCCACCCTGACCGTGGCCCCACCTTGACCTCTAATTTTCACAATGGTGTCCCAGGTAAGTACTGGTCCCAAGAATACCAAGTGCAAGTTTAGTCCACCTGTGCTGCCCTGGAGAGACTCAAGACCACACCGTGCTGGTGTGGGTTGTGTCCAGTGGTTACATCCAGCAGGAGAGGACCCACAAGAGAGAGGGAGGGAGAGGGAGAACTCACCTATTTCTTCGATGGTGTATTCTTTATCCTGAAACACTACACGGTCTGTCCGGTACACGGGGGCCTTGACTCTGCGCTGCTGGCAGAACAGGTGGAGGAGCTGAGAGGGATGGAGCTGATCCCGCCACTGGTTGGGTCCAGAGCTGAGGCCCAAACACAAGACAAAGATGAGACGCTCCAGGACACGAATGGGGGCAGAGGTGTGTGCAGTGACCTATGTACCCACACGCACGGCATCACCCACCCTTCACTTTGCCTGTGGGCACCCTGTGTGATTGTTCATCGTGACCGGGGAGCCCACTTCACACACAGAGAAACTGAGGCCCAGAGACAAAAGGACTTCTTTACGTACACATGGAGTTGGAACTGAAATGCTACCAATTTCCAGCTTTAAAGAATCAGACCCAGACAAGACCCAAGTTGGCAGGAAGTGGGAGGGGCTGGCCACACGTGAGTTCACCTTGGGGCCCAGTGGGGCTGTGTGTCCCATTGTCTGTCTCCCTTCTCCTTCCCCTCTCCAGGCCCTCTACGGTGCCTTAAGGAGAACTTGATTATAGACGTGAGGAAGAGCTGGGTTCTTAGCTTCAGATAAGCACGTTCAAATGCTAATCCCACCACTTACAAGTCCAGGTCTCAGTTTCCATATCTATGGAGTGGGGATAAGACCTGGGCTGACTGAGAGAGACAGTGTCTGTGCTGTGCTAGGCCCAGGTTGGCACACAGTCAGGGCTCGGCCCACAGTCAGGGAAGCAGCCAGTGCCCTGCACCTACATGCAGTAGGTCTGGGGGAGTCCGCAGCGAGCCCCAAACTTGGACAGCAGCCTGTTCTCCAGGTCGATAACCGTCTCCCCGATCTTTTCGTCCTTGGAGAGGAGGTCGTAGTCATAGAGGGTAACCTTCAGGTCCTTCTCCAGAGGCAGAGTGCAGGTCAGCTCGAACATCCTATTGTGGGGGTAGGCAGTTGTCATGACGACGCCAGCTCCCAGAGGTCACCGGACACAGCGCAAACTCAAGTGGGTGGCAAGGCTGGAGCAAGAGCTAGAAAGCCACCCCTGGTGTCTCCTCCTCCTCTCCCAGGACTGGCCTGCAGTCCACCCTCCTCGAGCCTCCTATAGCTCTTACAGCACACCACCCACAGCACTCCCAGTGCTGGGCTTGTCTGAGTGTGTGTGTGGTGTGTGTGTGTGTGTGTGTGTGTGCGGTATTCCCAAATAATCTGAGCTGGGCATATAGCAGATGCCTGCCTGATGGATCACAGAATGGACGAATGAAATGGAGCACAAGGTTAAAAATGAAGTTTCAACCAGGACACCTGGAGACAAGAGATGTGAAACTCCAGAGCCAGGTGCCAGAGCTCCAGAAATTTACCAAGGGCATGGCCTGGGATCCACTTTCCGGACTCCTGGGGCCTCACCACTCCTTCTGGAGTGGGATTAAGAGAGGATCTGTGTGGAGGTTTCTTTGAAGAGAGCTCCTGCCGTGCTCTGAGACCCCCCGTCACCTCCCACGGAGGTCAAGTGTAGAAGTGCTGTCCCTTCTCCCCTGAAATGAGTTCCCTGCAGGAGGGACACACAAGCCTGGCACCCGAGCTGTGGTGGAGGAAGCACAAGCAGCTTGTAGCAGAGAGGAGGTGTGGGTACGTTTGGGAGGAGCTGAGCTCTCGTCCTGGCTGGGCACGGAACTGCAGCGCTGCCTGCGGAGGGGGGGCTGCTGCTCTGAAGCCTGTCCCACGGGATCTGGGACTCCAACAGCGAGAGACTGTGGGGCGGCCCATCTGAGAACGGGTTGGGGGGTATGGGAGGGGGACACCCGCTACAGGGACACGGCACCTGCCACATCCCAGGAGCTATGTTAGGAGAGCTCAGGGGGTGTCTGAAAAGCCCACAGGAAAGCAAACATCTGCCACCCCAAGGGTGCCGGATGGGGCGAAGTCAGCACTTGAGATGGGCCCCTCCTCTCACACAGGCTCCCCAGTCCTAGACCTGCAAGTATGGCGAAGGACGGCAGGAAGGGGCGGGGGGGACACTGGGCAAAGACCCTCCTCCCCTCCGCACACACCCCCAAGGCGCACACGCTGTGCCCAAGGTGGATGCAGCTGCGAGAGGGAGCGACTGCCCTCCAGCCATCCGGCGTGCTCCTGATGACACACGAATGCGCATTCTGGTTATCAACTTGAGACGGTGGGCTGACGGCAAAGCGGACTGTCTAAAGCTGAGCGGAAGGTGGCCTGCCTGCCAGTTTCCACTCAGGGAGTGAGGAAGGTCACCCGCACAGAATAAATGTCTACAGGAAACTGGCAGACAAAATCAGAGTTGTGTCTGATTATGTCCCATGAATTCTGCTGGTCAACACGTGGGTGATAGAAACAAAGAGCTTCTGCTGTGGACTCACAGAGGCTTGATCCCCCAAGCAGAGCAGGCGGCCGTGATCCGAGGGGGATGGTGAAACAGAGAGGGAGAGGCATGTTTCTACACTAGTTCCCCTACCCTGGCCTGGGCCCTGCGCGGTCCCGTCAGCATGGGGCCCCATGCTGGCCACTGGGGCTCACCAAACAGGGTTCTTCTCTTCCACCCACCATCCTCCCCGCAGCCCTTCCCTCCAGTTCCAGCCTGGCAGTGGCTCATCATTGGCCAGGACTGTTTCCCCTTCAAAAATGGCATTTCCCCTGGCTGATTGGGTCTCTCTGCAGGGCCAGATGACTACAACTAACTCAAGAGACACCGGTTCATGAATCCAGTGTGTCGCTTGACAATATCGGTACATGCCTTCTCCTACAGGTGCTAGAGAAATAACTGCCAACCTCCCTCAAGATTCTCCTTTCTCTGCCCTAGATACGCTCGCATCCAAACAGCAAGCAAGTCAGGAAGCCTGGGAACTACTCCCATGCAATGGGCACTGCTTCCTCCTTCCCTCGTTCTTAGATTTTAGGAAGCATTTTACCCTCTTGAGTCCACATCCTTCCGCTATCTGCCACAGATGAACGTGCAACAGTAAAAGAGAATAACTACTAAATGTAATAGGAATCCTGGATTGGATCCTGAAACAGTAAAGGGGCATTAATGGAAAAATCGGCAAAATCCTAAGAGTCTAGAGTTTAGTTAATAGTAATGCGCCAATATCAATTTCTTAATTTTGATACATGTACCATGGTTAGGTAGGAATGTTAATGGCGGAGGAAATTGAGTGATGGGTATATGAAAACTATAGTATCTTTGTAACTTTTCTGTAAATCTAAAATTATTCCAAAGTAAAAGTTGATCTAAAAAAAGAAGAATTAGCAAATGCGTGCTCTGGGTTTCCATTTAGATTTCTGATCTTCAAGGTAATTGTTTAACTAGGAGCTTCTGCAAGGACTCAGGCCTTTAGCGCTTAAGGAAGCGCTAGCTGAGGTTACACCCTTACAGACATGCAAGATTTAGGGAACACAGCTTTGCTCCAGGAGATGGGGACTTCCCAGTGGCAGCCACATCTCTCCCGCTGGGCTGTGGGTGATCCAGACTGGCACCTCCACCCCAAGACCCAAGCCACCCCAACTTACTTTCCAAACACAGGCTCCAGAGTACAGGGGATGTAGCTGTCCTGGTCACTCACCGACTTCTTCCCTATGGAGATCCTGATGTAAGGATCACACTGGAGGAGGAGAAGGAAACACTTCAGCGACATAACCTTCCCAACACGCTTCTGAGGCTCCTTCATTGCTCTGCCCCTCAAAGGGGCAAGGGGGCCTACCATCAAGAAGCTGCCTCCTGCCAGGCCAGCAGCCCCACCCAGCACACCACCCCCGATGTGGGCTCTAGCCTCGGCTCTGGCAGTGGAAACTGGGCTCCTAAGTCCCCCATACTCCCAATCCACTGCCCCACTGGGAGAGGGCGGGTGGGGGCCAGGCCCATATCCTCAGAAACATGCCAGCTTGTGTGACATATGTGACTGGGCCAAGCTGGGGTCCTGTCTGTGACCTCTGCTTCAGCAGGTGGAGAGGGCCAGACTTTTTCAGCCCAGCGCAGCCTCCCACAAGCAGCAGCATTCCCTCAACTAGCCTCTGGAGCAGCCAGGGTCTCGGCACCAGGAAGGCTTGAAGTATATAAACTTGACCACAGCCACGTCTTGGAGGCCATCGGTGGTGCCTGGGCGGGGACTGTTCCATCTCTCCCTGTGATCTCCCAGCAGGGCATGGGCAGCTTTTCTCACCTTGAAAAGCAGGGCAGCAGGGATTGGACACCAGGCCCCTACCCACAACCTAGGACACAGGCTAGGCCTGCACCTGTCTAAGGAGACAAGAGAAGACCCTAGCCTCGTACCTCTGAACCCCACTGTCCCCCACTCCTGCCTCGCCTCTTCCTCTTCCTCTCTCTTCCCAACTTTACTCTGTTCCTGCCCCCATCTCCGGGTAGCTCCAGACTCCCGCCCTCCCTCAAGCTCCCCTCCTTCGCTCAGGGTCAGGACTAGAGTAGGTCAGTGAGGTACTCGCCTCAGGCACAAAATTTAAGGGGAAGACAAAAAAGCTTAGTAATCAAAATAAACAACATTTTAATGTGATATTTTAAAAATTGAAACCAGCACCAACAGTCCATGATGAAGAAAATATCAAAGTTTTAAATAAAGACAGGATCAGGACTGCTGATTTTTCCTTTTGCCTCAGGCTCCGCCATGGCCAGGCCAGCACAGTTACCCATCATGCTCTACCCCTCCTTCTTCCCTCCCCACCCCACCCTTGAAAGTCCCACAAAGTCCTGCCCCAGTCTACACCATCAATGTCCCTTGTCCTTATGCCTTATCCTTGTGCTAAACCTACACTGAGTCTGCTCTCAAACCTTTGCCAAGGTTTCTGACTCCTCCTAAAATATGGTTTTCTTCTCCCTCCCAGCCTATCAAAACTCCATCAATGCTTAAGAATCCTATTCCTTCCGGGAAGTCTTCCCCATTATTCCAAAGTCTTGTATTGACTTTGGCCTTTTCTGACCTGGAACACTTGGCCTTGATAGAACTCCAATGCAGTCCCACCTCAGGTTTGTACATCTTTGTCTGGTGTCCCCACTTACTGTGAACTCCCTGGGGCAAAGAGTGTATCCAAATTCTGCAGCCTCTTTGTACCCCAGCCTACCATTTATTCCAGGGGAGGTGAGAGCTCTAGGAATGTTACCTTCCCATTGGGGTCCTTGGGCTGCAGGCCAAATGCTCGGATAATGTAGATGCGGACCAGGCATTCCTGGGGCCCCTGGGAAGCCAGCTGGTGGAACTGTCTTGGGGGAATGGGGATGGCCGGGTCTTCTGGGAGGGGATAAATTTTGAAGAGGCCCTGAACAGAAGGAAGGGTCAAGTTTAATTTTCATCCTCAGTGTCACCAATACAATCACCACTATGTCCCTTACTCTCATCACCACTGCAATCACTAAGCCCAATGCCATCCCATCACCCCCATCGCATTCTGCATCAGCAGCATCACCGTCACCACCATCATCTCCATCACCCACATGGTCACCAACTGCAGCACTGGGGTCATTACTGATGTTACTACAGTACTTCTGCCCCCACCCCCTTCACTCATGGCTGCCACTCCAGTCTTGGGCCTCCCTGGGTTAGAGATGTGTCCTCAAGGACTTACCTTAAACTCCCCAATGACAGATGGGTCTTCCATCTCCTCCTGAGTCTTGCCCCGGTAGAGCTTGAAGGTGTTACAAAAGTCAGACAGGCCCTCAAAGTCCTTCACATTCTCCAGTGGTGTGTCATAGACCTGCCACATGGGGGGACAAAAGAGGGGGACAAAGGAAAGAGGGAAAGAAGAGGGACAGCAAGGAAAGAGGAAACATGACAGTATTCAAGTAAAGGAAAGGAGAGAAAGGACAGAGAAGAAAATGAGGGGGAAAAGCCATAAGCAAATTAGAGAACAAAGGTCAAGAGGAAGGCAGGTGGGAGAGGTGGAGGTAAGAGAGGGGGCCAAGAAGGAAGAGAGGCAGAGAAGAAGAGAACAAAGGCAGAGATAAAAAGGATGCAAATCATGGAGATGAGAGAGAGAAACGGGGTGGAGGGGGAACCAGAGAAGGGAGTAAGAGGGGAAGACGTTTGTTCAGCAATGCCGGAAAACAGGGTTTTCTGATTAATCCAATATTCTAGATACCCGAGAGTCATCAGATACATGGGTGGTGCATTTTTTGAGAATAAGATCACAGTCAAACAAATAAATGAAAAGTTAACTGACTTTTTATTTGAAGATCAAGACAGAACTCTAGAAGATGCACAAGCCAGCAAAATCCTTACTGTCCAGGATGTCCAAATGGCAGTGGATCAAATACTGGGCTGAGGATGTATTTTGAGCACCACTTTAAATTTGTCAACTCAATTTATTTGTCTCTCCTCTCAAACAATGACTTTTACTTGTTAGAGCATTGCTTAGACCTAAATGAAGCAGTAGTCTTCTATTATAGATGATTAAATGTACTTAATTAATAGTGATATTAACCCACTTAATATACATGCTAAAATTGGTTATAATCTGAAACTGACTGGCAAGACCGTCGGCCCTCCATATCTGCGGATTCCATGTGTTGAATCTGCAAATATGCAACCCGCGGGCACAGAGGGCCTACTGTACTTCAGGTAAGTCCCTTTCTCATCTCGCTAAACATTTTTTCTCATTAGGCCGAGCTCTAGTTCTATCTCTTCCATGAAGCTCAAGTTCTATCTCTTCTAAGAAATAATTAATTACGTGAGTGATATAGCTTCATTATTAAAAATTAGAAAATGTAAGTAGATATAAAGAAAATATTATTATTGCCTTAAATTCTGATTTCCAAAAATGACAACTATTTATTTGGTTAACATTTGGTATGTATCATTTTGAATATTTTCTTGCCATATTTATATAGTTGCATCATTTCAGTCAAAAGACCAATTCTTCGAGGTGTCTATACTACCGTTTTCACTTTCTTATTTCTGCTTCTATTTCTATTATTTTGTTCTACTATTTTAAGGATTTTTTTTCTTCTAATTTCTTCAGTTGAAATTTTAATTACTTTGTTCCCTCTTTTCTGATAAGGAAAACACTTATTGCTATGAAATTGCCTCTGCTTACTACTGCCTTAGTATTGCCCCATTTGTTTTCATGTATAATGTGTTCATTTTTCTTTTCTTGGCATTCCATAATTATAGTTTTATTTTTACTTTTTGATCTAAAAGCTATATGTGTAATTAGTTTTCTTTCTTTTGTTTTAACGTAAGTTTTTAAGGCTATAAACTTCCTCTGAATACTGCTTTAACTGTAACCAGTAAGTTCTAAAAGGTAGGGTTTTATCCTTGCTTCCCAGATATTCTGCAATTTCTCTTATATTTTCTCTTTCACCAAGAATTGTTAAAAGAGAGTTGATTTTTTAAAAATTTTCCAGATAGAAGTTTTCTTGTTCTTTTGAGCTTGTTATTAATTTCTAATTTTATGGCATTATATTCAGAAAACATTGTCAGTGTTTCATCACTTTTTGAATTTTATTAAGATTTTCTTTATGCTCGATCACATGGTCGATTTTTGTTTTGGAGTTTTTTAAATTAATTTTTATTGGGGTATAGTTGCTTTACAATATTGTGTTAGTTTCTGCTGTGCAGCAAAGTGAATCAGTTATACATATACATATATCCACTCTTTTTTAGATTTCCTTCCCACTTAGGTCATCACAGAGCACTAAGTAGAGTTCCCTGTGCTATACAGTAGGTTCTCATTAGTTATCTATTTTATACATAGTAGTGTATATATGCCAATTTTGTAAATGTGCCATAGGGGTGTCTCTATTTTCAAGCTACCAGGTTCAATCAGGTTAGTAATTACTTTAGTCTTCTATATCCTCTCATGCTTTTGTCCCCTTGATCTGACATGAACTGAGAAAAGTGAATTAAAATCTCCGCCACAAACCAGTATATTTCTATTTCTTCTTCTATCTCTTGTAATTTCTGTTTTGTAAATATTGAGGTATTATTTAGCACATAGATATTCTCATGACCATCATAACTAGGAATTGCAGCATTTAGCATTCTAAAGTGCCATTCTTTGTTTCATCTAATTTGGGGGACCTGTGTATGTTCTCATCTAATATTAAGATTGTGACTTCTGCTTTCTTTTCATCTGCATTTGCCTGGCACACACTTTCCCAATCTTTGATATTCAACTTTTATGAAGTGTTTTATTTTAGAGTTAGATTTTGCTTTGAGATCTGCTTTAAATTTTGTGATTAATAAATGATTGATATGACATGTATTGATATGACAGATATGTTTGGTCTGGTTTTACATTTGTATTATATTTACATAGTCATGTAATATGTTTATATTATATTTCCTAGTTTCATAGGGTTTTTCTAAAAATCTTTGCATGGTCTGTTTTCTCTCTCTGTGTGTGTGTGTGTGTGTGTGTGTGTGTGTGTGTGTTTTAGTTTTTCTGAGAGCTAAAATGACCTGAGTTTATGCTCTAATATTATTGTGTCTTTAGGGGCAGTATTCATGGGTTCCCCACTATAGCAATGATAAAATAATCAAATTTCATCTTCCTCCCTCTCCCTCTCCATCACCTAGTTTTAGACAATATTATCTATCTTAATGTTTATGTTCGTGCTGTTTGCTTATAATTTGCTTATATGCCTATTATTTGATTTGCCAATTTTATTATTTATATATTACATATATTAATAGCATAAACATACCTTTTAAACCACTTTAAGTGTACAGTTCAATGACATTAAGTACAGTCACACTTTTATGCTCCCATCACCACCATTTATCTCCAGAATTTTTTTCATCCTCCCCAGTTGAAACCCCAAACTCACTAAACAATAACTCCCTTTCTCCCCCCGCCCCCAGTGCCTGGCAACCATCATTCCACTTTCTGTCTCTATGAATTTATTACTCTAAGTACTGCACATGAGTGGAATCATACAGTATTTGCCCTTTTGCAACTAGCTTATTTCACTTAACATATGTCTTAAAGATTCACCCATGTTGTAGCATGGGTCAGAATTTCCTTCCCTTTTAAGGCTGAATAATATTTCATTGTATGTAATTACCATATTTTGTTTATTCATTCATCAGTCAATGGACATTTAGGTTGTTTCCACATTTCGTGATTTCCAATTTTAAATAATATCTGTCAATTCTATTTATTCTGTAATATGACTATCAGTGCCCTTACTCTGTATTCCATCCTCTTTCCTCTTTACCTAACTTTTGTCAGTTTTATCATTTCTACATTTTCAGTATATAAGGTATTTACATTCTGTCCAGCTACCCTAACCCTCCCATTTGTTTCCATCTTAGGCCTAAGGTAAAATATGCTCACAACCAGTCCTTTTGTTATGGTTTTCCCAGTTACCTCCAAGTTGAGATGGCTCCTAGATGAGCTCCAATTCATCCCGTAGGAGTCCCTCAAGACGGGCTCCTGGGAGCCATACTACCTGTCTCCTGAATGTGAATACCTGTGTGTCTATAGCCTTTATGCTTGAAGGGCAGCTTGGCTGAATGTCAAATCCTTGGGTCACCCTTTCTTTCCCTGATGATCTTACACATGGTGCTCTATCATCTTTGGGCATTAAATGTTGTAGAGAAAGTGAAGTCACTTTGATTTCTTTCCTTTTTTAAATTATTTAAATTTGTGTGGGGGGAGAATGTATGTCTACCCAGAGAATTTTTTCTTTATCTCTAGTGTCCAATAACTACACTAGAATATGTCCCTGGGTTGACCAATCTGGGTCAATTTTTCCTGACACGCAGCAGACCTTCTAATATGCGTACTCAAGTATTCTTTCATTTCAGTGAAGTTTTATTAAACTATCAGCTGTTTGTTTTAGTTCCTTGTTTTGGTTGTCCTCCTTGCGGACTCCAATTATACAAATGTTGGATCTCCTTTCCCTGACTACTATGTTTGTCATTTTCTCTTTATTCTTTTATAACTCTTTCTTTATTTCCATTTCATTCTGTCCTCTATGCCCCTTTCTGTGTTTTCCAATGTGGCCATTCTGTCCTGTGCTCCTTCCAATTTCATGTTTTCTTCTCCTTCTTTCCTGAATCTTACTAGCTCATATTTCACATCTTCTCATCTCACCAGCCCTTCGTTCTTTTATTTCTGCTTGCATTCTGACCACCCTATTTCTAAAAAGTTAACAGCAAAATCTTTCATCTCATCTGTTCCTTGGAGAAATTTTTCTGGTGGGTATATATATATCCTCTTCTTTTGGTTAAGTTTTGTTATATATTTTCTCTTCTTTTTTTCATAGTATTTTTAAATTAATACTGTGCTAATTTTTTTTTTGTTATTACTTGTCACTAAATGTGTTAGATTTTCCTAGACCAGTTATTTCCTTTGTTCCCATAACAGAGGCAGGCTGTTCCCTACAAATATGGTTCATCTGTGTGATTCTTGTGTAGCTCCACCTTCTCTGTTTTCTCTGAACCAAATCAGGTCTAAGAAGCTTTTGTCACCAGCCTGAACCTGTCTCCAAAGTTCCCATGTCCATTGTTGTGAACAAAGGACATATTTTTATATTTTACAGTGAAACTTCAATTTCGGGAATTATATTTTTAACTATCTGTTATGAAAATTTTCAAGCACACACAAAAGTAAAGAGAATAGATAATAACTCCGCATGAATCCATAGCCTGTCTTAAATAATTATCCACATTCTTTTATTAGGAAGTATGGGGTTTTCTGAGATCAGCTACCACTATGACCTTTCATCATTTTCATGCATCTTCTCTTCATTTACTGCCGAGTGGCTTCTACCCAATCTCAGTTGCCTTTGGACAGCCCTTACATGTATTTTGGAGTCTGCGGGTTTTATTTGTTTCCAACTTTTACTGAAAATGAAGTTTGTGGGTTTGAATGATTTCCAAAGAGAAAAAGTGAAAAATGCTGACTTATGCAGCCATGTTCATACTGGAAGTCCCAATAAAATACTTTTTAAATTTCCAAGTGGTTGGTCTTTTTGTTTAAACTTTTGTTATTAATTTCTCATTTTATTGCATTTAAATCTGTCTTGTATGATTTCTGCTTTTGGTAGCCTATTACTAACCTAATATGTGATCAAATTTTGTAAGTGTTCTCTGAGCATTAGGAAAAATGCATTTTCCATTTTTAAATTATTTTTATTCTCTATTTTAAAGCTACTCTTGATGTAGCTTAGAAAATATTTACCTTGTTATTCAGATCTTTTATTTCCTTATTTATTGGTTGCCTGTTTCATCTGTCTAGGAAAGAGGTGCATTAAAATCACCACTGCAATTTTAATTTCTGTAATTTCATGCCTTCATTTGTGTGAGGTAGTACTTTATATATTCTTATCCATTTTTGCTTTAAGGATTTCTAAGCTTTATTGTTCCAAACATTAATGTTTGAGAGTTTTTGCACTGAGATGTATATCTTTTATTTACACAAAACACTCCATTTTGTTTCCTTTGCTTTTTACTTTAGTTTCTATCTGTTTCTCTTTTGTTCATACTTACTTTATTTTGTTTGCCAAAATATTTACTACTTTAGCCATTCTAAGTTGTATTGTCTTAGATGTGTCCTTTAAAGACATGATAATGAATTTTGACTTTTGATGAAGTCTGAGTCCTTATCACTTAGTAAAAGACTGTAACCCAGTTTTATTTATTAGGAAAATTAATATTCTTTTTCTATTGTGTTTTTCTATGATTTCTGCTTTTCTATGCTTTCTTGCTGTATCTTTGTTTTCTATCTTTCACTATTGTGACTATGAGTTGTCTTTTTTTCCCTATGATAGCAATTTCCAAAATATGGGTTTTTTCCCCCCACCCATTGTGTACTCCATTCTCTCCATAATACTACAAGCTATTTTTCAAAGACCCATGTTGGTGGTGGTGGTTACTGATCCCTAAAGAACCAGCATTTCTTCCAGATCTGCTTTTCCCCCCAGAAACAGGTTGAATGCATTTTGTTTTTAGACAGCCCATTTTCACTTGGAAACTGTCACAGATCTCAGAGAGGTCAAGCTGGTGGGCTGGGTGCCAGTTCAGCATCCGGCATCTGAGGGAGTGGCAAGGGTGCCAGGGCCATGGGCCACCCTGGCAGGAGTCCTCATTCTTACTTGGCTTTTCTCATTTTTTGGCAAGGCCACAGTACCACATGCCAGACTTAATGTGTCGGACCTTCTTCCTGGTACGCAAATAGCTCTGTCTCTTTGCCCAGCCTCACACACCCACCTACCAAGTCAACAAAGAACTTGCTGCCTGGGGAGGCCTGAGCCTTCTGACTGCTGCTGCCTGAGGCCTCATCTCTGCCCCTCCAGGTCTCCAGGTACAATGACATGGGGGCGTCCAACGTACCAGAGGCAGCTGTGGCCGCCTTGTGAGATCACCTTCCATACTGGTCACCCACCACTACAATAAGCCTCAAGCCTCCTTCACCTAGTCCCTGTTAGGGAGCTCCTTGGGCTTTTCTTGCATGTCTGACAGCCTTGGCCCCCTCTTGCTCTCTAGGTAGGGCTGCCAGGTTTAGCAAGTGAAAATACAGGCCACCCAGTTAAATTTGAATTTCGGATAAACAACAAATAGTTGTTATATAAGTATGTTCTGTGCAATATTTAAAGCAAATTTATACTCAAATATTATTCATTATATATCTGAAGTCCAGTGTAACTGAGCATCCTGAATTTTACCTGGTAACCCTCTCCATGACACTATGTAACTCCTTCAGGGAGTAATTTTGAGTCACCTCTGGTTATCTTTTTTAAAAGTAGTCTGCTTTTAAAAAGTATAACTGTATTTGTGGAATTTCCTCAAAATACCAGAATTTGGCTGACTCATCCCTGGTTTTGTGTTGTTTTTCGGGCTCTGGGGTTTTTTTCCACAGAAACAGAGTTTACCATATTTTTATATGTGCTAGGTAATTTCTATCCCAGTTGCAGAGGTGGGGGAATCAGAGGTACATTCTCACATTGACTTTCCTTTTTATTTTAATGGAAAATTTTTATAATAGAAAAGTTCAAATAACTTTAAGAGAGACAGAATAGTATAACAAATCCCTAAGTACCCATCTCCAAGCTTTAACAATTTTCAATATTTTGCAATTTCAATCAACTTTAATATTATGAACATCTATCACAGGGTGACCCACATCATCTAAATAATTCATCCTTACTTTTCTTGAGCATTTTAAAACAGATCCCAGGTATCATTTCACCCATAAATATATATGCATATACATATAGGTATACATATATTCTCTTTCAGTTGCATCTCCCGCTGCCCAGTGCACATGCCCAGGGACTGCTAGACTGAAGAGGACATTGTGAGGAGGGCTCACCTTTAGAGTGTCGAAGTCCTTCTCCAGGTAGGACCCGCACTTTTCCCTCTCCCCTATCGAGGCAAAGAATTTGCTCCACCAATCAATGAACTCCTCCTCCTGAGTGGGTAGAAAAAAAGAGACTGTTTCAGAAACAGAATTTGCCAAGCAAGTTTCTTCTGGACCAACACCAAGCAAGGCTGATGGGCTGGCCTGGACTGCAAATCTCTCCTGCTGGTGTGAGTTCGGGGGAGCAGAGAGCTGGAACTCTCTGCCTCTCCAGGGGCCAACTGTGCAGTCAGGAGAAAGGTCTTCACACCTGCTTGGTGTTGAGAGGCAGAGGCTCTCGCCCTGGCCCTGCCTACCTGCACCGTGTGATTCTGTTAAGCTCTTGGGGCCTCCCTTTTCCTTTCTGTGAAATGGGCATAATCATCACAGTCCCCCTGCATTCCAGGGGCATACTGAAGCTAAAATCAGAGGATACATAGGATAACTCTTTGGGGGGAAATGTCAATAAAGTGTTATTTATTAATAAAATACAGTACACCCAGGAAAACTCAGACCCCAAAGGGCTATCCTGATCCCCACCAGACCACAGCCAAAAAAAAGCTTCCAAAATCAGAACTTAGTCTCCTGCAAGGTCAAATCAAGGCAGAGTCCCTGAAATTCAACGAATACTAAGTGCCCATTATTCAAAAGACACTATGCTCAATGGGGGAAATTAGGTGAGGAGAAAGGAAGTTAGTGACAACACACTCTCTGCCCCTTCCTTCCTTCGCTTATTCATATCTGTGGGCAAAGGTGGATGAGCCTATTGGGGTACACACTGGTCTCCCCGCCGTTTATTCCTGGACAAGGCCCTCTTGGCTCTTGTGTCTAGAATGCTCCTTCAGCTGTGTCCTGTGCAGGTGTCTGGTCACTCAGGGAGTCAGCAAGCTCTCTGAAGGTGGGATTATCACTCTGCCTGGTCTCCCCCAAAACCCACGCAGGCCCAGGCACTGGGTCTGTGCTGCCGGTAAAGCTCTCCCAGTTCCATGGGAAGGGCCCAGGACAAGGTGTCAGGAGAGCCCATTCTGGGGCCCGCTTTCCTCCTCTGTATGAGGCGGTCAACTAGGGGATCTCTCAGGAGCTTGCTCTGATTCCATAAAATGAACTGAACCCCATCATGAGTTTCTGGAAATGCTGGTGCTCCCTTTAGACCAATGCCCAGTCCATCAAGCTCCACCTTATTAAGGGTTAGGACATGCTGTTCTACCTTATTAAGGGTTAGCACATGCTGCAGGCAGACAAAGGGAACTTGAACAGGTACAACGGGGACAGCGTGGACTGAGGTTCTCAGAGTCTCCACCCATCCTGGAAGCACGGCCCTAACACCATGTGTGTGGCCAGAATATGGTGCCTAGACAGAGCACCAAGTGGGTGCCAGAGCAAGGCTGAGTCTACAGAGAGTCTCTGTCTGACCAACTTACCAGGAGGATCTTCTGCAGCCAAAAAGGGGAAAAGAGGTTCAGATGGGTTAAGATACAGGGTAGCAGAGCTTTCTGAGTTGTAATGACTCTCAAAACAGCCAGCAAGGCAGACACCGCCCCTGATGTTTTAAGTTCAGTTTGAAGAAAAAGATGTCACGGATGAATAAACATACACAGACACACATATCAAACTCACCCAATCACAGACACACAAAAGAACATATTTACACAATCATGCCCAAGGAGATGTGTATGCTGAAACACACATACATCCCCCCAAAGTACACACGCTAACACACAGGCAAATATGTACACAGAAGTAGGAATGGTTAGAATGGAATTCAAGTTAGCTGTTTGCTTCCTCTTAAGTCTTTCTTTTCTTCCCCAGCTCAGATACTTAAAGATCTGAGTTTATGACTCAGGCTCAGAGTCAGGCATAAAAAGGCAACAATCAGTGTATTTTGTACAAGGAAATGACAGGAACACGATAGCTGTGGGAAAGTCATTACATTTCCCTCAGTCTTGAAAAACCAAGTAAATTTTTTTAAAAAAAGAATATGGAGACAGAGATTCTGAGTAATATGATTAACAGTGCCATTTAAATACACAAACATCATGTAATCTAAAAACAGAACTTACACCTTCTTTTCCAGCACCATTGGAGCACTTAGAAAAAATTAAAAGCCACGTAGCCAATGTCAATAAAGTCCAAGGAATAAACCCATTACCAGTCACACTCTCTGACCTCAATAATAAAACTAGAAACTAATGAGAAACTCAAAAATTCCAACCTTTTAGAAATTTAAAGATGTACTCTTAAAACCCTTCTGAGTCAAAGGAAAAACCAAAACTAAAATCATAGATCCTTAGAAAATACCAAGAGTAAGAGGGCTATGCCTTAAAACTTGGTAGCCAAGTCTGTACTCAAAAGAAAATTTAGTCTTAAATATTCTTGCTTTTATACAAAAAGAATGAAAATAAATAACCTGATAACTCAAGAAGTTAGAGAAAAGTAGGAAGATAATTTGAAAATGATGAGTAGAATTATGGAGAATATTACAACTGATAATTCAATTCCAGAGAAAACTTTCAAAAGATCAAAAAAATAAACATTAGATTATTTACCAAATCTAATGTTAAAAAGTAGGTACACCATTAGGAATAAGAAAGATCAAATAAAAAGATATTATGGGGCTTCCCTGGTGGCTCAGTGGTTGAGAGTCCTCCTGCCGATGCAGGGGACACGGGTTCGTGCCCCGGTCTGGGAAGATCCCACATGCCGCGGAGCGGCTGGGCCCGTGAGCCATGGCCGCTGAGCCTGCGTGTCCGGAGCCTGTGCTCCGCAACGGGAGAGGCCACAACAGTGAGAGGCCCGCGTACCGCAGGAAAAAAAAAAAAACGATATCATGGAGAGAATAAAAATATTAAGAGATTTGCTACACCCAAATCAATGGAAAAACCCTGGAAAATCTAGATGAAGTAGGTAACTTTCTAAAAATATATATAAATTGCCAAAATTAATTCAAAAGTAATAGAAAACATGAAGAGATCACTTCCTGAAAGTGGAAGAGATCTCAAAGAACTACCTCCAAAAAAGACATCAGGCCAAGATGGTTTCTTTGGAGGCAGGTTCTATCAGTCTCTCAAAGAATAGATCATTCTTTGTTCCACAGTATAGAAAAAAAATGAAGTTTCTCCCTTTCATTTTGTGAAGCCTGACCAGGGGACACACACACACACGCACACACACACACACACACATCAATCCTATTCCTGAACAGAGATATAAAGGTCCTAAATAAAATACTAACAAATAGATTGCAGCAGTAGATTTTGCATGGTCAGACTGGATTATTCCAGAATGCAGGAGTGGCTCAGTATCAACAAGCAAGGAGAGAAAACCCAAATAATCATCTATAACAGAAATTTGCAAACTATGGCCTGGTAGCCAGCCACCTGGTTTTGTAATTTACATATTGTCTGTGGCTGCCTCTTAAATACAACAGCAGAGCTGAGTAGTTGTGACAGAGACCTTATGTCCCCCAAACCTAAAGTATTTACTATCTGGCCATTTAAGAAGAAGCTTATCAACCCCTGATCTATATAGGCAAAAAAGAAGGGAGTGTGAGGGGTTATAAAATTGTTATAAAATTTTTAGTTATTTCTAAATGAAGCTCTCATGAGTTAAGAGTAAAGGGAAACTTTCTTAGCATTGTAAAGACTATCTTCAAGCAATAGCCAGCATTGTACTTAACAGTACCAGGCTTTCTCCCAGAAGGAAGTCTGCCTCAGGGTTCAAATCCTGCCACTCCTAGCTGTGTGACCTTGGGCAAAACTTAACTTCTCTATGCCTCAATTATCTTGTCTGTAAAATGGAAAAACACTAATACCAATTTGACAGAGTTATCATGAGGAATAAATGAGTCGTATGTATAAAGTACACAGAACAGTGCCTAGCACGGTGCTACTGACAATAGTATTGCTTTTTTGTGTGGACCAGGTTAGCTTCTGGCCAAGGGCTGGCTCTCTCACAGACTGCCAGCAGGAGCGTAGCTGGCCACAATCTTTCCAGAAGGAAATCTGGCTGCATGTTTCTACAGCCCCAAAAATGTGCCTACATTTTGACCCATCACTCCCATTCTAGAAATCTATTCAAAGAAAGTATTTATAGATATGCATAGAGATTTAACTACATTTATAACAGGGAAAAACAACTTAAGCATCTGACAATAAGGAACTTTTGGGGTAAACTGTACATTCATGTGATTAAATGTTGTACAACATAAAAAAAATGATGTTGTAGAAATGTTTATTGACATGGAAAGTTATTCACAATGGATGAGATTTACAACAGGTTAAAAACTGAATAATGAGAATTCTTTTTAATTAAAGGATCAAACCCCAAATGTTCACAGCAATTATCTGTGAATGATAAGATTACAGATGTTTTGTTTATTCCTTTTATTCTTGTGTATCACTCAAAGTTTTCTAATTTTTCATTGTATGCATGTATTCCTTACATAATTTTAAAAATGAAAGATTTTAAAAATAAAGAACAATACAAGGATACTTCAAAACACACCACCAAGAAAATGAAAAGGTAATTCACTGAACAGGAGAAAATATTTTCCCATGTGTATCTGATAAGGGATTTGTAACCAGAATATATAGAGAACTCACACAATTCAATAATAAAAAGATGAATAACGCAATAAAAATGAGCCATGGATTAAAACAGACATTCCTTGAAAGAAGATACACAAATGGCCAATAAGCACATGAAAAGATGCTTAACATCGTTAGCCATCAAGGAAATGCAAATCAAAACCACAATGAGAGAACATCTCACACCACTAGGATGGCTATAACCAAAAAGTCAGATAATAACAAATGTTGGTAAAGATGTGGAGAAACAGACCCTCATCTACTTCTGGTGGAAATGTAACATGTTGCGGTCACTTTGGAGAATAGCCTGGCAGTTCCTCAAAAGATTAAACAGAGAGTAACCATATGACCCAGGAATTCTACACCTCATTATATATCCAAGAGAAATGAAAACTTAGGTCCTCACAAAAACTTGTACATGAATGTTCATAGCAGCATTATTCATAATAGCCCCAAAGTAGAAACAATCCAAATGTCCATCAATGGATAAAGAAAATGTGACGTACCCATACAATGGCACACTATTTGATAATAAAAAGCAGTGAAGAACTGATACATGTCACAACTTGGATGAACCTTGGAAACATTATGCTAAATGAAAGAAGTTCTTATGTGGTCACAAAAGATCACATGGCATGATTTCATTTATATGAAATGTCCAGAATAAGCAAACCAATAGAGACAAAAAATAGATTAGTGGTTGGGAGGAAATGGGGGACAACTGCTCTTGGGGTACAGGATTTCTTTTTGGAATGTTGAATATATTCTAAAGTTGATGATGGATGACGGTTGCACAACTCTGTTGATAAACTAAATGCCACTGAATTGTATACTTTAAATAGGGGCTTGTATTTTTGTGGATTATCGCAAAAAAAAGGTGTTAAAATAAAAAAGAACAGACGATAAAATACAAGCATATAACCTCTAACAGAAGAACAAAAGCAGAAATCTCAAGTATTTATTTTAAGGAAATTAGAGTTAAGATTTTTTGGGTTTTTTTTTTTTTAAAGAACTAGCAATTGACCACCAAACAGGACTTAAGTCTTACCACACTCAACTCTGCCCAAGAACTCTCAGCTGTAATTTCCTCCTCCCTCCAAGTTCCAGGTGATTTCTATGGCTGGTTCTCCTTAAGCAGACACACTGGTGAGGAGCAGGGCTGGTGACTTTCCTAACCCCTGGTAACCCCAGCTAGTCAGCTGCTCAGTGATTTCAGTCCCCCTTTTCTCCCTGCATCCCGTAGGTAAGTCCTCTTCTAATCGTCCTCATTCTTGACAGAAATGACACATGCAGCAGAATCATAATTTACATCCTAGCTAGTTTATATTTGGCCTCTTTGCCCTTCCCCACTTCTAAATTTCCTTGGCCCTCTCTTGCTCCATTGTGTTTCTGGCCAATCAAACCTAGGTTTAAACCCAGCTCCTCCCCATCACATCCAATGTGGCTGAACAATAGCAAACCAGAGGCTGGTCTCACTCCAAGTTCATGTCACAGCCTCAAGTGGGTCCATTGCTGTCATCCACTCCATCTCAACTCCCTGGTCCTCTGCTCTCCCCCCGCTGGACACGAGCATTCCACACCTTCTCCTTTCCTCTCAGCCCTCTAACACCTCCTCCCTGTCGTCACTCTGGGCCAGTGACCCTGCTTCCTCTTTCTCTTAGAACAGAAGCAATCAGAAGAGACCTCACCCCCTGCAAGCCCACCAGCACCGACACCACACCCACCCTCCCTCCTGTTAAAAAGGTGCTCTGCTTGCACCCCGACCCAAGGCCACCCCTGCACTGGGTCATGCCCTCTGACCCATTCAAGGACGTGATCCCCTTCCCCCTCTCCTGTGTCATCACGCTTCCCTCTCTACTGGATCATTCCCATCGGCGTTCAAACATGTGACACTAGTCCCCCATCATTTAAAAAGAAAACCCTCAAACCGCACTTTTGGCTCCCACCTACTTTCTTTCTTCCTTTTGCAGAAAAACGTCTAGAGTTGTCTACACTTGTCTCTAATTCTTGTCTTTCCATTCTCTCTGCTCCACCGAAACTTGCCTGTCAAGGTCACCGAGGACTCAGGCCTCAAAAATCAACCAAGAGCAGTATTTGATAGAGGCAGTCACTTCCTGTCTTTGAAACATCCCCCTTGCCTTACAGAGCATCACGGTTGTGGTCCTCCCACCCTACTGGTCACGTCTTCCCAGTCTCTGCTGATTCCTCCTTGTCACCTGTGCTTTGATCATCTGAGTGGCCTGGGGCTCCAGGCTCAGACCCCTTCTCCTCCCCATCCACTCTTACTCCCTTGGGGTTCCCCTCGAGTCTGATGTCTTTAAATAACATATACACTGAGGAACCCCACGTGGAGCTCTCTCCAACCTGCATGACTCCTCTGAACTCCAGCTGCCTGTTTAACATCTCCGACTAGACATCTAATAAGCTTCTCGAATGTGCCATCTCCAGAATCCAATTCCTAATCACACCTCCCACCCGCCCACCTGCTCCTTCCACAGTCTTCCTCTTATAAGCAACTGCAACTCCTTCCTTCCAGATGCTCACGTCAAAACCCCCGAAGTCACTTTGGACTCTTCCTCATGTCCCACATTCCATCCATCGGCGAATCCTGTTGGCGCCACCTTCAGTACATACTCAGAATCAGACCGATTCTCCCCTATCACCACGGGCCTGGTCCCCATCATCTGGATTGTTTTGGCGGTTTTGTTTTTTTTTTAAACATCTTTATTGGAGTATAATTGCTCTACAATGGTGTCAGTTTCTGCTTTATAATAAAGTGAATCAGCCATACATATACATATATCCCCGTATCTCCTCCCTCTTGCGTCTCCCTCCCACCCACCCTCCCTATACCACCCCTCTAGGTGGTCACAAAGCACCGAGCTGATCTCCCTGTGCTATGCGGCTGCTTCCCACTAGCTATCTATTTTACGTTTGGTAGTGTATATATGTCCATGCCACTCTCTCACTTTGTCCCAGCTTACCCTTCCCCCTCCCCGTGTCCTCAAGTCCATTCTCTACATCTGTGTCTTTATTCCTGTCCAGCCCCTAGGTTCTTCAGAACTTTTTTTGTTTTGTTTTGTTTTGTTTAGATTCCATATATATGTGTTAGCATACGGTATTTGTTTTTCTCTTTCTGACTTACTTCACTCTGTATGACAGACTCTAGGTCCATCCACCTCACTACAAATAACTCAATTTCATTTCTTTTTATGGCTGAGTAATATTCCATTGTATATATGTGCCACATCTTCTTTATCCATTCATCTGTCAATGGACACTTAGGTTGCTTCCATGTCCTGGCTATTGTAAATAGAGCTGCAATGAACATTGTGGTGCATGACTCTTCTTGAATTATGGTTTTCTCAGGGTATATGCCCAGTAGTGGGATTGCTGGATCATAGGGTAGTTCTATTTTTAGTTTTTTAAGGAATCTCCATACTGTTCTCCATAGTGGCTGTATCAATTTACATTCCCACCAACAGTGCAAGAGGGTTCCCTTTTCTCCACACTCTCTCCAGCATTTATTGTTTGTAGATTTTTTGATGATGGCCATTCTGACCAGTGTGAGATGATACCTCATTGTAGTTTTGATTTGCATTTCTCTAATGATTAGTGATGTTGAGCATCCTTTCATGTGTTTGTTGGCAATCTGTATGTCTTCTTTGGAGAAATGTCTATTTAGGTCTTCTGCCCATTTTTGGATTGGGTTGTTTGTTTTTTTAATATTGAGCTGCTTGTAAATTTTGGAGATTAATCCTTTGTCAGTTGCTTTGTTTGCAAATACTTTCTCTCATTCTGAATTGCACCAGTCTTCTAACTGGCCTCCCTGCCTTCACCCTTACCCCCAAATCTATTCTCAATATGACAGCCACACACATCGGAACACATCGCCTCTCTGTGCAAATCCAGTGATTTGCCAACTCGCTTCGAATAAGGCCAAAGCCCTTACAACAACAGCAAGCTAAAGTCTCTCATGATCAGGCCCTCACACCTCCCCCACCTCACGTCCTTCCACTACTTCCTCACTCACGCCGCTCCCACCCCGGTGGCCTTCCCAGTCCGCGAACATCTCCAGAGCCTTCATGCTCCTCCCACGGCAGGAACTCTATTCCTCCCCTGGGTCACTTCATCACCTCCTTCAAGTCTTGACTAACTACGATCTGTTTTCCCCTCCTTATTCACCATATTTTAAATCACTATCCCCCTTCCAGCAATTCTCATTCCCCCTTCCTTGCTTTTTCTCCCTAGCAATTATCACCATCAGACACTCCATATATTTTATTTAGGTACTTGTTTATTATGTCCCATGATGGCACAGATGTTTATCTTTTTTAACGCGATACCTCCATCCAATCCTTAGAACATTGCCTGGCGCATTTTTGGAGGCCAGTCAATATCTAACGGATATAGGAATGCCTAGACAGCAGGGGGGTGGGGAGGCAGGATCCCTGGCTTTTAAATTTCCTAAAGCAGATAATATGCCATTAAAAAAAGAGGTTTAAGAGGAGGTTCTTTCCAGCCCTTCTCCCGCTATTTACAGAGGAGATGCAAGAGTAGAGTGGGAGAGGAAGCAAGAACCAGAGTCTGTGAGGGTTTCTGGTAAGGCAGCCCCACACCCTCCGCCACAGGTTAGCCCCGAAGTGTACATGGCATAGACCCCTCTGTAACCTTGGACATCCGGTAAGCAGCAGCCATCCGGAAATTGCCAGAGAATTTGGGGCGTATGGCGTTTGACAGAAGACGGCTGCAGGGGTGTCATGGGACAGAGAGCCTGAGGCAGTCCTCGTCATTTCCTGTAGACCCCGGAGTGTCACAAAGGAGCTGCCAACTTGTACCGTGCTCCCCAGAAAGGCTCGAGAGGTAGTCGAGAGAGAGAGCCGGGACACCTGAAAGGGCCTTCTGGTCGAGATAATGAGCTACAGTCTGTTTGGTCTGTGTGCCCAATAGATCCAGGGTGCGCACACACTAGTGACCGGGGGTCCCTTCCTGTGGAGGTCATGACCTTATGGAAGCCCAACCCAGAACTCAGCTGCCTCCCAGGCGTGAGGACAAGAAAGAAAAATCCAAAACTAACTAAAGCTTAAACCTAAATGGTTGAAGTTACCAGGACTTTTCTGCCAGGAAAAATGTGAGCTCAAAAGAGAGATTAAGTTGAATTACAGAAAAATAAAGTTATATTTTCAACACGCTCACAGATGTGTGACTTGAAAATATCATTCCTGCTCTTTCACTAACCTGGCTTCTGATGGAGTTACTTCATGCCCACTTCTTCCTTCCCTTCCTCAAGAAGCCCAAGAATAAGTTAGCCCCCCGTGAGAATGAGCCCCACAGAAACAGGACGGTCCTCCCATGTCTTATCCCAGATGTGCCAAAGCCAAGCCACCCTCTGGTGTTAGTGGAATCCGATGATCCAAAGCTCCAAAAGGGAGATGGTCGTACACACTCTCTAATTCGAAGTGTGCTCTTGACCTCATTGTGTAATAGCTAAGCATCTAGTCTTGGAACACGACAAAGAGGAGAAACAAATGCAAATGGCTCGATGGTTGAAGTGTCACCTCAGGCTTCAGCAAGAAGTCTGGCCATCAAAGCTTTATTTCCCCGTGCCCAGGGTTCAAGGTCCCTCACCATTCAGCCAGCCAAGCAAGTCAGTCTGATCAAGGCACGGACTGGCGGCCTCTCCAATTTCAGCTAATAGCCAACATTCAGTTCCTGAGCAACCGGAGCCATGTAACAAAGACATGCTTCTCCGGGCTTGATCCAGTCTAATGGGCACCCTAATCCCTCTGAAGACCCAAATCAGCACGGCACATTCAGACCATTTAATCTCCCGTTTTCATTCGGTAAGCCTGATGCAGTTCATGAATATGGATGGCGAAATTGACAACAATCATTCCAAGCCTGACTTTCTGTGAAGTTAGGAAAGTTGGGGAAGGCAGGGAGTATCGCTTGTGTTCTCTCCCCAGGATGAACTCTTGAATCAAAGAGAAAAGTTCATGGTCAAATTCCTTTATCACCAAGGTTACAATTTTAAACCTTGGAGCCACTCTAGGGAAATATACACCCACCTCCATTTTTTAAAACTAATTTTAAGCAGGCCTTCATTGCCTACGTCAACCAGAAGGTAGCCATCCTTGACCGTGTTGAAAGTAATTTCTGTCTTAGCACAAATCAGCATCATCAAGATCGTAATATTAGAACCCAACACTGGGATTAGTATGGGCTTCGAGTTGGTGTCTGTGAAGATATTTTGTGACCTATAAAGTTTACCATGATAAACGCTCTTGTTGATGTTGTCAGCATCATCAGGTTGACCCCCAGTGCTTCTGCCCCATAGCTCAATATCTGCAGAACTGGAATAATGACGTGATGATTCTCTAGTTCTTTAATTAATGTCTTGAGATTTAAACACTGAGTCTGTTTGCTCACACACACATCAATACAAACACAGACATAACATACAAGTACTCACACCTCCATGTAAACCAGACAAACCCCTAGACGTGCAACGCCCCGACTCTGAACCTACCCCACCCCATGCATACTAAAAGTTTCATGCCCCCCCAAACCACACAGACTTACACCCACGGTCAGCTACCGTGTTGATTCAGCAGAACTCTACACACTAATGACCAAAAAAACCCACTTAATTATTCCCACGAGTGGAACACTGGGCTTTCAGTCTCGTGTGGACACTCCCTGCAGTTCTGCCTCCATGTCTGTGGAAGGGATCACTACTCTGTTTACTCTGACTTCCAGCTGGACCAGCAGAGGTGGGAGGAAAAGGAAGACCTTTAACCAAAATGCTGAATTGCTTCCAAAAGGCCCCGCGAATCAGTGTGCCTGAAACCTGGCAAAGTCAAGCAGATGGTGAGCAGAGAAGGGTCAGGACCTGACAGTTTGACTACTGGCCTGATCCAGATGGAGGGCCCAAGTGAGGTGGGGGACCTGTGGAAAATCTCTTCCAAACTCAGAAGCCTAAGGTATGTATGGGGGCCCCATGACTTGGTCCTCTGAGGACAGCATGACCCCATAACCCATGCAGAAAGTCCAAACGCATGGAATCTATCCAGCAGGGTGAATGAAAGAAGAGTGTTCAAACCTATGAAGAAAGCAATGAGACATTGCTACTCAAAATCTGTGATGATTCCAGTAGGGCCTGGGCAAAAACCTTGCCTTACCTTCGTTCTGCTTATGTAGACAGTTTTGTTTGACAGGAGTTCCAACCATCTACTTAAGAGAAAAACTATTTTTGAAGGCCTTCCCAGGGCTGCAGAAGCATTCATCAAACTACAGACACTAATCTTAGCTATCTTAAATTCAATTTTAGAAGTATTTTGGGGGAGCCTACTATGTGCCAAAGTCAACCTACTTTCTAGTTACTGTGTGAGTTTTCATACACAAAGTCATATTACTTTTCAAATATTCTATATTTCGAACTTGCTGCTAATTCAGGCTGGTTTCCCATGCCTCCGTGAACGTAAGAGAGGTGCTCACGTCACTGGGCATGTTGATAAGCTCCGCTGTGCATCCTCAGGGGGAACCTGGACTCAGCAGTGAGAGCTGAACCAAGTTCCAAGCACTGTTTTGACCCAGGCTGGGGAACGGGAGGGGACAGGGATGATGACAGGACCATCAGGGGTAGGAAGGCATTAAATTAGACCTCAGAGAGAACTTCCTGTCCTGTAGATTTTCAAGGAAAGCCGAGAATTTCCCTCTGGGAAGAGATGAAGCTTCTTCCTCGTGGACCGGGGGAAAGACCTCTTGGGAAGAGGGGAGTACAGGGCAGAGGCAGGGAGGGCTGCTAGCTGGGGGCTGGGGCCTCTTCTTCCCTGATGAGGCCCTGGAGTTCGCCAGACAAGTCTCACCCTGGGCTGTCCCCCCTGCAGTGCGCATCGAGGGAGGAGGGGTGCACCCCCGAGGAGACCACAGGAATGCCAAGCAGGGGAAAGGCGCCCGGAGCCAAGGGCTCCGGCAACGAGGATCCAATATCGGCGGGTGACTCCAGCCCCCGTAACAGGAGAGACCATAAAGTATGTGCTCTGCTTCCCAACCAGCAAACACAGCAAATAACCAATTACTCCAAATAGCTAACAGATTTCGGCTCTGATTTCCCTCCCCTTGCCTCCCCTGTGCCTTCACTTGTCATTGGATGGGCGATTTGTATTTGCTCTGAGAAAATGAGAGAAGGAATGACTCACAAAGGAAGGTCCAGATTACACACAGTGACAGGCATCAAACCTCCCTAATCAGAACTAATGGGAGTGGGGGGAGGCCAGGCTGCACTGGCAACACATCTGAACCAGAGATATTTTTAAAGAAGTACAGTTCTGTTACTTTCAAGCGCATACAATAATTCTTGCTAAACCAATAGTGCCAAATACATGTCCTTAGGAAACCTGCTTTAAGGAGAAGATAAGTACCTTCCTCGTTAGCACATCTGATATGTACAAAAGTCCAGGTAAAAACCATTCGTGTTATTAAGGTGAAAACACTGCCCCTGAAACTCTCAAGGCCAGAGGTGCAAGCACGGTGCACTGAGACAAATTGCCTTGGGCACCTTCTGGAAATACTTCCTCACTTGGGAGACACACCCTGTCATTGATTCCTTTGCTCAGAAAACCTTTGCTTCCAAGTCTTTTGATAAATTGTTGTTGGTACTCATAAGCTGCAGTGAAGCATTCCCCCCAAAACTTGGAATTAAGAGAAATAGGGCTGCCCTCGGAGAATCAGACCATGAAATCAATGCAGAGGGGTTCAGAGCAAGGAGAGGCAAAATCATCTCAAAGGGAAAGGCAGCTTCTACGCTGAGCCTTAACCGTAAGTGGGTAAATTGTACTAATACATCTAGAGAAAGGCTATGTCAGGAAACAAAGGAACTGATCAGTCCTGGAAATGTAAGAGAAGAGGAGTTAGAGTTGACTGTTCACACCAGCATCATCAGAGGCAGGATCCCAGGGTTAGGGACTAAAGCTGTCCCTTTCTTTGGAGATGGAGGTATCAGTCCATTTTGGACAGCTGATACTCAATTTCAAATCCCAGAACTCCTCTCTCCTCATTCTGATTCTTCACTCATCTCCAGTCACAACTTGGCTTCCCAACTGCTGAGCCTATAGAGAGACCACAGGCTGGACCACTATCCAAGATCACATCCCCCAGGCAGAAGTATTTCTCACTGTAAACTCATACATTGGTAACCTTGGTCTAGAAACTTGAAAAATATGCATCTAGCCCTAAGAAAGTTGACCCATCAGGTGTCTGAGCTCACAAGGTTGAGGGTCCACACAGCCAAGACTGTAGAAGCTTCTCTAGACTAACACCCCTGCCTGGAGCCAGCTCTCCTTTATTTAAGAAACTCCTATATAGGGTTCTATAGGCAAGAACTGTGGCTCGGACCTAGCCAGCCAGCATCTGACTGCCCCAACAAACATAGAAAACAAACTCTTCAGCCCAGTAGAAAAGCCTCTGATCCTGTTTTCCTTCTTAATTCTCCCACCCTGCTGGATTCCTAACTGGCAAGGTAAATTTACAACAACCTTAGACTGTTTCCTTCTTCCTTTTACCTGAGTTTGAGATTAGAAGGGGGCCTATGCACTAATGCAAGAGCCATTGGAGCTCCTGGTTCTTGACAAGCAAGGACTTCCCTCTGTGAGGACAGAAAGAAAAGATTAAGGTTCAAAAGAAGGGGGACAATACGAGGACTAAGATAAGTGTTCTGTTAAAGGGTTGAGTAAAAACGAAAGAAAACAAAGGACCAATTTATGGTCACAGGAAGTCTCAGGAGGATCCCATAAACAAGAAGTTAGAGCATGTGGTCCTGAAGGAACTAGCATCTGCATGAAGACATCATGACTGTCAAATTGAAAACTATAACAAAGACACTGATTTCCAGCAAAATGGCAAACTAGAGGACCAGAGAAACCCTCCAAGTAAGAACACCTAAATTAATTAATACGATATCTTTAAAATTCTTTTTAAATGCATGACTGAGCTGATAGGAATGTAAAGAAGATCCTTGGAGGCAAATGAAAAATAAAAAATCCAGAGAAATAAGGAGCCAAAATGCAAACTAACGGTGAGACCCAAAAAGCCCAAGCCAAACATTTAGTTTTAAGTGAATCTGAGTTTGTAGTGTTTCCAGGCATCTGATAAAAGTAAACATGTGTCCTCTCTGAAAGAATGTGACTTTCATCCAGGCCTCAAAGAACTCTCAGATAAAGTTCCAAGGAACATGAGTTCACAATTGAAAATACTGAAACACATAAGAAACAAGGCACCATGAGTGAGAGTCAGCTAGAAACACCAACTGCAGATCAGACTTGTCAGGACAACAGAAAGCAGAATTAACAGAAATAGGACTTTTAAGAAAAAAACTGTTTAAAAAATAAAGGCATTAACAATATGGCAAAAGAACAAGATACTTTCAAAAATAAACAAGAAGATTTGGAAAAAAAGAGAACTTTTAGAGATAAAAATATTAATACTTAGGACTAGAAACTCAATAGACAGGGTTACATAACCTTTAGAAACAAGACTTAGTGAACTAGAAGACATATCTTCAGAAATTAGCCAGTGTGTAACACAAAGAAACACGAAATATGAAAGAAAGTTGAACCGACATGGAGAATAGAGCAGGTCCATTGAAGATCTAATCAGGATTTTAGAAGGAAATGAGAGAATGGGGAATATGTAATATTTGAAGAGATAATGGTTGACCATCCAGAACTAATTAAAAGGAAAAAGGAAAAAAACAGTCCTCAGATTTAGGAAGACAACAGCACAATGGAAGCCAGAAGGTAGTGAGATTAGTGAGATAGTATCTTCAAAGTGATGACTGGAGATAAGTGTCAGTGAAACTAGTATTTCTAAAATAAGAGTGAAATAAAAATATTTTCAAACAATAATTAAAAAGTGAGACACGCCTGCTGCCAAACACCTGGAAAGCCACACACACACACACACACACACACACACACACACACTGGGGCTGACCCTCACGCACCTGCCGGGCAATAGGAATGGGCATCATCAGAAAATCTACAAACAATAAATGCTGGAGAGGGTGTGGAGAAAAGGGAACCCTCCTGCACTATTGGTGGGAATGTAAATTGGTACAGCCACTATGGAGAACAGTATAGAGGCACTCAAAAAACTAAAAATAGAACAACCATATGACCCAGTAATCCCACTCCTGGGCATATACCCGGAGAAAACCATAATTCAAAAAGATACATGCACGCCAATGTTCATTGCAGCTCTATTTACAACAGCCAGGACATGGAAGCAAAATGTCCATCAACAGAGGAATGGATAAAGAAGATGTGGGAAAAAATTGGAAAAAAATTAAACAAAGTGATGACATTGCTGTCTGTTACACGATCTAAGAATGTCCAAACAATGGCAGCAAATGAGTAGCTGGAGAATAAGGGAATGGTGGAGTGAAGAGTCTTGGACTAGGATTCGGGAGATTTGGGATTAAATATTACTTTATTTATTATTATTATGCCAATTTTAAATGAAGGAATAGAAGCTCAGAAAGTTAACTAAGTCAACCAAAGATACCTAGCTTCTGAGTGGCGGGAATGAGATTGAAATGCAAAGCACTGAACAACTCAACTGACATTTCTCACTGCAGATATCCAACTGCCTTCTTGATATATCTTTTTGAAGTCTAACAGGCATCTTAAACTGGACTGGACAAAATAGAGCTTTGAATTTCTCTGCCTGCCCTCCTAATTCACTTCCCCACAGATTTTCCCAATCTCAGTTATGGTATCATCCTATCCATCCAGTTGCTCAGGCTTCAAACTTAAAGAACCATCCTTGATTTCTTCTAATTCATCTAATTCATCGGTAGGATCTACAAGTTCTATCTCTAAAACATATCCTGCCACTAATACTGTTCAACTATCATTTTTTACCCCAACTATGGCAACAGCTTCTAAATTGGTCTTCTAGAAGAACATATCTTTAAGTAGGGACGTCAGGTGCTCCTGAGAACTCTTGCCTCCTTTATAGTCCATCCTGCACACAGAAGCCAAAGTGGACTTTGTAAAGTGTGATTCAGACCCGGCCATACCTCAGTTTAAAGTCACCCAAGGCCTTCTCTTTATAACCAGAAAAAAAATCCACTGTCCTTGAAGTGCCCATGCACTCATTCCCCTGCTCCCCACTCTCCACTTCGTTCCCTACTCCAAGCCATGTTGGCTTTTCTGCCTCTTAGACAGTCAGCTCTTTTCCATCTCAGGATTTTGACATCAGCTTTTCCTTATCCACATATCTGCCTCCTACTCATCATTCAAGTAACAATCAAAATGTAACGGCAAAGTGACTACCTTAGTTAAAGCAACCCCCTCACTCACTCTGAATGGCATTTCCACATTTTATCTTCTTCTTAGTGCTATCACTTCTTGAAATCCCAAGAGATTGAAGCCTCATTGAAGACATAGACTCTGTTTCACACACTTTAGTATTTCATGCCCAGAATGGTACCTGTGTATATTTGGTGTTTAATAAATATTGTTTGATTGACTGAATTAATGGGTTATTTGCATCCTAAGGTAATCTTTCAGAAATGATGAACAAACTAGTGAAACAATAGAACATTCTCTTTCTAAATCCCGGCATATGAACATATTGCGAGTTTGGTTCCAGACCATCTCTATAAACCAAATATCGTAATAAAGAGAGTCACATGAATTTTTTGGTCTCCAAATGCATATAAAAGTTATGTTTACACTATGTTGTAGTATATTAAGTGTGAAATAACATTATGTCTAAATAAAAAATGTACATACCTTAAAAAAAAAGATGTGGTACATTTATACAATGGAATATTATTCAGCCATAAAAGGAATGAAATAGTGTCATTTGCAGAAATGTGGATAGACCTAGAGATTTTCATACAGAGTGAAGTAAGTCAGAAAGAGAAAAACAAGTATCATATAATACTGCTAGAAAAATGGTACATATGAACTTATTTGCAAAGCAGAAATAGAGACACAGATGTAGAGAACAAATTTATGGATATCAAAGGGGGAAGGGGGGGTGGGATGATTGGGAGATTGGGATTGACATATACACACTACTATATATAAAACAGACAACTAATGAGAACCTACTATATAGCACAGGGAACTCTACTCAAAGCTCTATGGTGACCTAAATGGGAAGGAAATCTAAAAAAGAGGGGACACATGTATATATATAACTGATTCACTTGGCTGTATAGCAGAAACTAACACAACGTTGTAAAGCAACTATACTGCAATAAAAAAAATTTTAATAGAAAAAATAAGTGAGAATGTTTATAATGAATTGATCCCAATTACAGGAATTTCTATAGGCTCTACTTCAGGAATAAAGATGATCTCAGGAGAAGGAAGACTGGTCTACAAAACAAAACAGTCAACATGGGCATAGCTAAAAGAAAAATCAATTACTTAAAAAATAATATTGCTTTAAAAGTGTCATTTATAGAGGTAGAGCTAAAATATTGAACAAAAGTTTGTAAATTGGTAAGTGACTGGAATTAAAGCATCCAAAGTTCCTTGTAATATTTTGGAGGAGGCTATAAATGCCAATTAAATTTAGACTTTACTAAATTGAATATACATGTTAAAGTTTCTATACTAATCCCTGAAGGAATAGAAACAATGTATAGCTTTGAAACTGAAAAGGGAAAAAGGAATGAAAAGACGGGGGCAGGGGGTGGGGGCAGGTGAATCTTTCAATCCAAAAAAATTTTAAAAAGAGGAAAAAAAGAAAAGGGCTGGACAGTAGAATAAAATGGCAGAAATAAATCCAAATATATCAGTAAGACACAATTAATATATTAGACTGTCCAACTCTCTAATTAAGAGCTTATGTCAGAATGTATTAAATAAAACCAGACTCCATCTATTTGCTGTTCATCAGAGAGACACCTAAAACATAAAATCACAGAAAAGTTGAAAGTAAAAAGAAAAAGATATACTAGGAAAACATCAAGCAAGAGAATATGGTATAGCTATGTTAACATGAGACAAAACAGACTTTAAGGCAAAACTCATTAGTAGAGATTTTAAAAGGTAAGGAGTGGGGGTTTACTACGTATCATTAAAAGATTCAATTCTCTAGGAAGATATAAGAAATCTACAGTTGTTTGTGCCTAATAACACAGCCTCAAATATATAAAGGAAAAGTAGGCAGAAATAACAAGGAAGAACAAACATCACATCAAAGCAGGATGTTTTAATATCTCAAAAATTGATAAACCACACAAAACAAAATCACAAGAAAATAGATTTGAATAACGCAGTTAACAAGTCTGATCTAAATGGACACGCTATATGTAAAATTGGGAGAATACACATTCTTTTCAAGCACACACAAGATCATTACAAAAATTGACCCTGTACTAGGCCATAAAGCAAGTGTCAAGAAATATTGCACACAGACCACATTCTCTGAACCATAGTACTGTTAAGCTAGAAACCGATAAAAAGATAACTTAAAACATAAGTTAGGAATTTCTAAAACATACTTTTAAACAATTCAGGTGTCAAAAAGAAACATGACAGAAATCAGAAAATACTCAGGACTAAAAAACAACAAAAATACCACTTACCAAAACCTGTGGGATGCATAAAGCAGTACTTCGAGGGAATTCTATAGCCTTAAATGCTTACATTAGAAAAGAGGAAAGTTTGAAAATTGATGAACTAGGCATAGCTCTTAAGAGGTTAAAAATATAACAAGCTCTCTAAAACTCGAAGGAAGAAGATAATAAAGAAAAGAACTAGAAACTAGAAAACACAGAAACAATAGAGCTAAATCAACAGACATAAAAATTGGTTCTCTGAAAAGACTTTTACAGAACTGACAAATTTTGGCAAGAATAATAAAATATAACCTTAGGAATGAAAGGGAACATAAATAGAAGAAGAAGATTTTTCAAAACAGTAAGAGGTTATTATGAAAAACACTATGTCAATAATTTTTAGCAAGAAATGGATAAATTCCTATAAAATATAAATCACCAAGAACGACTCACGTAGAAACAGAAAATCTCAAAGGTCCTATAAACATTTTTAAAATTTTTATCAGCAGTTTAAAATATCCCCGAGAAGAATGCTAAGTCTAGACAGTTTTACAAATGAATCTACCAAACCTTCAGGCAACAGATAATTTCAAGCTTTTATCATTTATTCAGAGACTAGAAAAAGAGAAAATATTCCCCAAGTCATTTTATAAGATTAATATTACCTAGATACCAAAACCTGAAAAGAACAGTATCAGAAAAAGAAACTCCAGGCCATTATCACTCATAAAGATTGATGCAAAAAAATTCCTAAAGTAAACATTTGCAAACTGAACCCAACAATGCAGAAAAAAGACAATGTAACATGACCAGGATAGATAGTTTCAGAACTGCAAAGTTGTTTCAGCATTTTAAAAAATCTATTAATGGGGGCTTCCCTGGTGGCGCAGTGGTTGAGAATCTGCCGCTAATGTGGGGGACACGGGTTCGAGCCCTGGTCTGGGAGGATCCCACATGCTGCGGAGCGACTAGGCCCGTGAGCCACAACTACTGAGCCTGCGCGTCTGGAGCCTGTGCTCCATAACAAAAGAGGCCGCGATAGTGAGAGGCCCACGCACCGCGATGAAGAGTGGCCCCCGCTTGCCACAACTAGAGAAAGCCCTCGCACAGAAACGAAGACCCAATACAGCAAAAATAAATTAATTAATTAATAACCTCCTACCCCCAACATCTAAAAAAAAAAAAATCTATTAATGTAATTCACCACATTAACAGATTAAAGGAGAAAAATCATATGATCACCTCAACAGATCCATAAAGAACACTGAATAAAATTTAACATCATTCATGATAAAAACTCCTAGCTAGCTAGTAATCACTCACCTGATAAATTTCATACTCAGTGGTGGAACATAAAAATATTCTATTTTATGGATAAAGAAGATGTGGTACATATATACAATGGAACATTACTCAGCCATAAAAAGGAATGAAATTGGGTCATTTGTAGAGATGTGGATGGACCTAGAGACTGTCATACAGAGTGAAGTAAGTCAGAAAGAGAAAAACAAATATTGTATATTAACGCATACATGTGGAATCCAGAAAAATGGTACAGATGAACCGGTTTGCAGGGCAGAAATAGAGACACAGATGTAGAGAACAAACATGGACACCAAGGGAGGAAAGTGGGGGGGGCAGGGAGGTGGTGGTGGTGGGATGAATTGAGAGATTAGGACTGAAATATATACACTAATATATATAAAATAGATAACTAATAAGAACCTGCTGTATAAAATAAATAAATAAAATAAAATTCAAAAAAATATATTCCATTTTAAATTAGAGCAGATAAGAATACTATTATCAGTTACATGGAATATTAAACTTGTGGTCCCAGTCAGTGCAATCAGACAAGAAAAGGAAATAATAAAAAAGAAAAAGAAATTAAAAGTACACAGAAGGGCTTCCCTGGTGGCGGCACAGTGGTTGGGAGTCCACCTGCCGGTGTGGAGGATGCGGATTTGTGTCCCGATCCGGGAGGATCCCTCATGCCGCAGAGCGGCTGCACCCGTGAGCCATGGCCACTGGGCCTGCGTGTCCGGAGTGTGTGCTCCGCGGCGGGAGAGGCCACAGCAGTGAGAGGCCCGTGTACCGCCAAAAAAAAAAACAAAAAAAAAAAACACGGAAAAAAAGTACACAGAAGAATCAAAAAAATTTAAAGAGCTGGTTCTTTGGATGAAAAACAACCATAAAATTGATGAAATGCTATTAAGCCTAATGAAGTTAAAAAAAAAAAACATAAATTACAAAATTAGAAATGAGGATAAAAAACAGAACAGATACAGAAGGATTTTCTTTTATTATAGTAATATGTATAAATCTCTACTAATGTTATAAGCAATATCTGAAGACATCTAAGGCACTAAATTGATTGAAGAAGTAGAAAATGATCAAAGAATCCCCTCCCAAAAATGGTGCTAGGCCCAGTCTTACAAATGAGTACCGAGCAGATGCATCTTATACACTTGTATAAGGTATGCATTCCTGAAGATCTTCTAAAATTCAAAACTCACATCATATAACACCATTTTCAAAAAAAGATGATGGGTATCCTGTTTACCAGCTAAACCATAAATACAGTTCATTTGGCCACCACCTTTTAAATTTCATGACTGTTAATCATTTTTTAAATGTAGATTGATTCACAGTATTACACATTTTATACATAAAACAAGACAAAATGTTTATATCATGTAATTTTCAACTTGCATAATTCATTTTCATAAAGAATGGCTCTCATGTATTTTCAAACCTTTAAACAATCATTCTCCTGCCACAGAGACTGTTCAAGAGCACAGGACATGAGAGTACACTTCAAAAAATATTTTATAAAACTATTATAACCTTGATATCAAAACCTAACAAAGACAACCTAAAAGTAATACTTATTAATAAAGATGCAAAAGTCCCATATAAATAATAACAAATCTAACTCAGTAATATATACTAGATGTTATCCTTACAAACTTCCCCTTAACGAGGATTAACAAATGCTACCCATTCTCTCTGCTAACGATCTAAGGTCCAGAGTAGATGCAAGCCTGCAGCTAATCTAATTTATCCACTGCAGCTCCCAGCAGATGAGCTGTATGTTTACCAAGAGTTAATTGTTTGTTCCCAAATCTGTTTATGCCAGTTGTACTAATACAGTAATTAGATCAATAAGTAAATATTATAAAAATATATAAAATTTGAATTTAAAAAGAAAGGGCATTTTATCTATGAAAATGAACTTAATGTTGTTTTTTTTTAATTATGAAAATTAAGTCTGAGTGAGGTGGACAAAAAGGTGAGGGGGATCTGAAATGTTAAAAAAAACTCCATGTTCAGAGTCTTTTGCAGCTATCATTAAGAGCTCATCAAACTTTAATAAACCTAAAGGAAAAATCATAGCTAATGCATTATGAATGTGGTTTATACTGGAAAGACAACATGACATTTGAATAGCAGATCCAAATTCAAAGAGGTCTTGGCACATGTCAAATGACTGTCAAATGAAGATACATGGATATGATTAAGAAGAAATGTTCGTGGTACTTATATTTGACTTTTAATGAGTCCCTATTTAACCGACTTTAATTAGCCAACCAACTACCTATCTTGATGGACTGCATAAGAGGACTTCAATTGTAGTCAACGATAATACCATGACCAATTGACCCATTTGGGTTTACCCCAGGAATGCAGGACAATTATACATACATATATATGAGTGTGTGTGTGTGTGTGTGTGTGTGTGTGTGTGTATAAAATATATATATATAAAACGGACAATGGAAAACAAAATGATCGTCTTGATAAATGTCAAATGCCATTGGATAATATCAGTGGGCCATAAGATGTGATGGGAAAACCCGAACGAACTTTCTGGCCAGCCCAATATTAAACTTCCATATCTAATTTTTAAGTTATTAATAAACTAATAATACAGGACACAACCTGACAAAATCAAGAATATCTATCCGAAACTACCAATCGTTATCATAATGGAAAAATGACAGAGACCTTCTCATTAGAATCAGTAACTAAATAAGTTTGCTCACTAGCAACTCCATTATCAAATGTCATTCTGGAAAAAGGAATAAGGTATAACTATTAGAAAATGACATGTTTATTATTGTTTGAAGAAGACAATCTTATCTACCTGAAAAACTCAACCGAATCAATTAACCACTGTCAGAAGTAATAAAGGTACTTAACAAAGAGTCTGTTTCAAAGTAAATATACAAAAATATTGTTTTTCTATATTCTAGCAATAGCTAGTTATACAAAGTCATAAGAAAAAAAAAGATATTCCATTCAGACAGCAACAAACACTATAAAATGCCTAGGAATAACTTAACAAGAAATGGACTAGACCTATTTAAAGTAAACTAAAAATAACTCCTCTAAGGGACAAAAAATAAGACAATAGTGGAAATTAAGAAATGAAATGTCCAATGATAGGGGAATAGTTTATAGATGTCCATACAACAGCATGACATGCAACCATTTTTTAAAGAATATAAAGACATGGAAAAACATTTATAATACATTTTAAGTACAAGAAAATGCAGATTTTTTAAAAAGTACAATATGATCTTGATTTTGTAAAAAAATAAAAGTATGCACGTGCGCATAAGAGATATCTAAAAATGTAGGCACATCAAAGTCTTAACAGTGCTTATCTCCAACTGGTAGGAACACAGGTGGTTTTAACTTTCTGCCTTACACTTTTTTGTGTTTTCTATATTTTCTACAATAGATAAATCAGAAAACATTTAAAATGTAGACTGCCTCTGCCTAGAAGCCATAAAACTCTCAACACAGCAATGCCTCCTCTTGGCACCATGAATGGAGTTTAACTTTCAGCAAGTCCTATCTCTTATGTCCCCCCTACAAGTCTGGGGCTCCCCTTGGCTTCATGAGTGCATGTTGAAGGACCCTCGACCCATAAAGATAATACCTAAGGAATCAGCCCAGGAGGACAGAAGTATCCCTCCTGGCAAATGCAGGAGTGAACTGTGGGCCCCAGCAGAGCTCTCAGAATCTGCTGGGGACAGCCAGGTTTCCGCAGTCACACACGTTTCATGCCTCTGGGAGGAGTAGAGAAAATCAATCTGCCTTTGCCCACAGAGGCCTCTTGTGTCCCACGTCCCAGCGGTCAGGGTCTAGAGACTTCCCTGTTTCCACTGGCCCATGCTACCCCATGCAGGGAAACAGGATTAAGGTAAATCCCAGGATGCACCGAGAGATAATTCAGGGATGTCTGTTTCTGCAAACCTTCCCTCAGCTTTCTCCCTGCCCCTCCATCACCGCACAGGACAGGTAACTGTTTTCTGCCAGGGCTCAGAAAACTCCTTTCTTCCCCTCCCATCCCCACCTCCTCTGTTCCCTTCCTAACTCCTTACCCCCACTCAGCCCCCCCGGGAAAATCAAGGTGCCCACAAATAGGTAAACAATACATACATGACGACTGGATGGAGAAGACGCCATGTTAGTGGGGGCGAAGCCCGACAGACCATCTGCAAGCTACAAATTAAACACGCTGGTTAGCGACAGGATTAGAGAAACCAGGGAAAACTGCATGATCCCGAGGAAGCAGAGCTCTCCAACCAGGCACCCTGTGCTCTCTCTCCAGGGAGGCTGCAAAAGTTGTGCGAGAAACGCGTGCTTTGGAGTTGGACAAGTGTGGCTCCGAATCCCGGCCTCATTGCTTTACCAGCTACGTGACCTTGGACAAGCCCCCTGACCTCTCTGAGTCAGCATCTCCATCTGGAGAATGGGAACACAGCCGTGTGTTGTCACAGAGCAGCAGCGAGTATGGATGACGTGAAGGCCATGCACACCTAGGACAAGGTGAGGCACGTGGGAGGGGCTCAGCCAATACCTGTCTCATGCCTGCTTTCTCACTGCCTGGGCACCACTGACTCCATGCCACTCTCACATGCCCTCCCTGCCTTTCCAACTTCCTGACCTCAGACATACTCCAAGCTCCCCATCATCCCTGGTGGTTTCTTCTAACAACTGAGTCACACCAACCCCTGCTTGGGCACTATTCCTAAACCAATGCAGGTTTCTGAGTCTTCTGTCCTCAAGGACAAAAACCAGGGCATCATGTGGCTTCCCCAAAACCAGGGAAGCTTTCAGAGTCTCATAAACACGCCACCCCTATACTACGGAAACCTTGCTGCATTCTCTTCTGGCATCAGATCCTTGCCTGCAATCTCCTAGCACAGTGAATCCATAATGTATAGGGTGCAGGGTCCAGGAGGGCCTTGTTGGGGTCAGGACCGAAGGTACGGTGACTTTTTCAGGGGCCACTACAATAGTGCCAGAGGAGGTGATGGAGCTGTGGGTGGACGAGTACCAGTCTAGGTGGATGAGGCCAGGAGATGCCTTCTAGGCAGAGGAGACAGCAAGTGTGAAGGATAGAGGAATAAAGCAGCACTGCCAGTTTAAGAGAGAGCTAACGGTCCAGGAAGGCAGGCTTGGGGGATATGGTGGAGGGAAGAGCAGACCAGCGGGACCCTCTCTTCCTTTGAGTCTGGGGCAGGGGGCTCTGGGAGACTCCCCAGGAGGCCGAGCCCTTGGAATCGACCAGATGAACTCCACGTGAAGCCCCCAGCTGCCCAGAGACTGGCCCAGCCAGGCAGCAGCTCTGCCCCTCTTGTTCTCCTCCTGAACCTCACAGAAGCCGTATTGTTATTTTTAATACAGTTCGTTTTTAGAAAGGTGAGAGGGAAACCGGCAGTTCACCAGTGCAAGAGGGAGAAAAAATAAAGCTAAACATAGTGCTCCAAAGGTCTGGGCCAGCTTCCGAAATTACATGTTCCCCTTTGGGATTTGGACATAATTTGCCGCTCCAGTTCTGGGAGCACGTTCCCACCTTCACGGCGTCCCAGAGACTAAAATCGGAGCAGGTGGCTCAAAATTAGCCCGAGCTGGGAGCCGGGGAGCAGCTGGCCCCAGCACCCCACCCCACCCCACCCCACGGGTGTGGGGAGCAGGCCTTCTGATGCCTCCTGCACGCTAGCCTGAGTTTCCCCTACAGCCTCCCAGGCCCATCAGACACACACACACACACACACACACACTCGGTGCACCACCAAACACATGCAATCAACACACATGCTGTCAACACACACACACACACACACACACACACACACACACACACACACCTCCCACCACCAAGCCTTTGCCCCAGCTCCTCTGCCCACCAGGAAAGGCCTCCTCTCCCCTCTGCTGTTCTAACCCCTCTCGCCAGCCCTCTGGGAGAAGCTTTCCTGATGACTTAGCCCACGCTGACCTTGTAGGGCCCAGAGTCCAAGATCCTGGTGTCCTTGCTAAGCAAGCATTCGCTGCTTTGCTATCACTCTGTGCATCTCATCTGGCTCTGCAACATAGCCCTCCTCTCTCTGTCAGCCAGAGGGAAGACTTCCCGAGAGCGCGCTTCCCCTTTATCCCTCCTCAACACACACATGTTCTCCACCCACGGCCTGACTTCAAGAGGAGACCCCTACCCAGGGTGATCTCTCAGAATGATAGGCAAGCGTCACCCTTGACCTGAAGGTAGGTGAGGCGTGGGATGGGCAGGGGGTGCCACCTCTACGTGAGCCTCAGGACCCCCTAGGAAATGGTGGGAAGCCCACTCTGGGTGCGTTCCTGCACTGCTTCTCTTCCCATTTTCATCATCAGAACACCAAGAACCAGCAGACTAGTCGACAAAGACCCCAAGTTTGTTTGAAACATAAACGTAGAGCCTGATTCATACTCAGAGGCAGAATCAGAGCCAGAGAGTGCAGCCTGGGGGGAAGGGAAGGACAGAGGAGGCCGCGTTGGGAGCAGTTCATTCACAGCGTGCTCCTGGCTGGAGGCAACACCTATCTGTTCATTATTTTTCTATATTTTCCAAACTTTATATAATGGACATATACTTATAATCAGAGAAAAATGAATATATCCTTTATCTCAAGCAGAGCACTAGACGGAAGGAAACACCTCTGTGCCCCCCTCAGAGGACACCCCCAGCCTGCCCTCAGCAAGTTAGGTGTCAAGGCCACGATGCTTGCAGCACCACCACTACGCTTGCGCACATATCTGCTCCCAGCCCCCCACCCCACTTCTCACGCACACTCATGTGCACACACACCGCACACACCCACACTGCCACCATCCCCAGACTACGGCACTAAAATCTACACAAAGACAGCCACACGGACCAAGAATACACTGTGGGGTTGCCATGCGAGAGTTGATCTCATCCCAGCCCCCGCCACAGAGAAGAGTCCAGAAGGCCAGGCATCTCCCTACTCCCAGAGACAGGTGCCCACCTACAAGGCCTAGAAGGCCAAGTGGACAGTTCTGCCTCATACATCCATTTCAGATCATCTCTAGAACTGGCCACTCTTGACAGACACTGAAACATTTCTAGAAACCTGAGAAATGCTTGGCCGTGGTTGTCAGCCAATGGCACAAGCATCAGGAAAGTCTGGGGTATCTTTTTCTAGTGTGTGGCAGCTCATCCCAGAAACTGGCGGACGATGGTGAGAAGGTTCTTCAGCAGAGAAGAGGCAACTGAGCAAGGAGACGGGAGGGACTTAAACAGAAGCCAAATGTGGCAAGAGAGCATTTGGAGCTGGGGAGGAGCCTTCTGCTGGGTCCACAGCCAGAGCTGGTGAGCACAGCGATAGGGGCCGCATGATGGGGGGGGAACAATACGGGCGGCCTAGAGACACGGGCTGCACAAACACGAGCCAGCAAAATCCAAGTTCTGCCAGACTGCTCATCCCTCCTTCTCATCCCTCTCCTATCTGCACTGGGGAAGGGGCGAGGGGACAAGAGCCCAGCCAGAACTATCTGGAAAACCACTGGATCTGGAACCCACAGCCTCCTGGATCAGCCCCAAGATGCCCGGTCCTCCCAAGTCCTGCACAGGAGATGTGCAAGACAGAGTGAGGGAAGGATCTCCTGAGCCAGCCAGATCGGATCAACGATCTCAGAGAAAAGCACGATACAAAATTGCTTTTTCCCCAAGCCCCCAGCAGACCCCATCAGGACAGGGCTTCCCGAAGACTGGGACTGATCTCCCTGCGGGCCTCGGGGCTCCTTGAGAATAGGGTTATGTCTCCTCCATCAGACAGGGAGCTCGATGAGGGCAGGGTCCAAACCTCCCCCACCAGAGCAGGCGGATCTCACTTCCTCCTCTCCCTACCGACCTCCGAGGTCCTGTGAGCCCAGGCCCTCCCCGCGCGGGCATGCCTCCACCAGCCCGAACCTCAGCTCCCCGCCCTCTGCCCGGCCAGCAGCTCTAGCCGCATGCTCCCACCAAGAGTGCAGCCCCTGCTCTGGCTCAGACCCCGGGCCCCGGTTCACTCATGTCAACGCTGTAAGGACGTCCAGCCTGGGCCTCCTCACCGTCTGCCTCTGGTTGTGCTTGTAGCCAGCAGGACCCAAGAGAGTCCCTCCCCATCTGAGTCTGTAGACACTTTGAGGGCAGCACACACAGAACGGAAATCCTGCTGGGCAAGCTCTACGCTTCCCTGCACAGACTCAGACGGCCCGCTGACGGGGGTGGGGGAAGCGGGAGCCAGCACTGGGCGCCCGGAGCTTGGGGCTAATTAGCTGCCTCATTCAGCTACGAACACCCACCCAGGCCAGAAGGTACTAGCCTTGAGCGTAGCTGAATTCTGTGTATTTGCAATTTCCGTTTGGGTTTCCCCAGTCAAGAGAAGCTCCTCCTTAGACCCCTACAGAGAGTAGGCAGGTAACTGACCCAGACACCCATCTACTTATGCATCCATCCACTCATCCGTCCATCCATCCATCCATCCATCCGTCCATCTACCCATCCACCCAGGCAGACTTTCTTCGAACGCCTCCTCTAAGTCAGGCCCTGTGCTGGTCACTGGGGACACAAAGAGGAATGACCCCTAGTCACTTCCCTGAGCCTAGTCTAGGAAAGATGCTGCACGACTTAAGGCAAGCGCGGTGACCAAGATAGAGACAGGACTTGCAGAAGAAGTGGGGGAGCCAGGGCAGAATCCTGGAAGGAGGTGACCACACCTAGGCTGAGTCTTACAGAATGACTGGGAGCTGGCCAGAAGGTGCTCCCAGCAGAACGCGTGCTGGGGTGGGGCCCTGGAGAGCCATAGAGGCGGGAGAAACAGAGAGCTGGGGGCTTCTGAGGACGCTTAGCACCAGAGAACTATAAAGCAGCTATGAAGCTCTTGTCTCAGCAGCAGCAAGGCCCAGGACTGAACACCAGAAATGTCCCCATGGAAGTGGCAGAAAGGTGAAAGAGATGAGCGCGTGAGAAAGAAGCAGAAATCAGCCCTAAATGTCAGAGGGAAGCCCCTGTAAGCACATCTCGGGGAGAGTCTCGAGGACCCCGAGCCCAACCCAACACCCAAGTTCGTTCTCTTGCTCTCAAGGCTAATATCTGACTGATGGTTCAGAAAAAAATAAAACCCTCCCAAAATGCCACCCCCTCCCCAGTGAACAAACAGGTTGTGGGCCTGAGCACAAGTACTGTCTACACGGGCTGGGAGGCTCTGCCTCCGGGCAGCCCAGAAGCTCTGGGAGCCCCACGTGCCAGGGGTGCGGCCAGAATCAAGAGAAGCTGAGCGGAGGGTGACAACCTGGAACAGAGGGTGACAACCTGGAACAGAGCTATTGCAGGCTGGTGCCCACAGTGAGGTCTTTCTCCATCTCCACTGCAGGAAGGACTGGGTGGTCTCAGCCATACAGGACCCTGAGCCAGCCCAGGGCCCAAGGTGAAGAGAGCGCTTCCCCCCTCAATAAGAGATGCCACAGGCCTCTTGCCATGCTGTTTGGCACTGGTGTCTGGGTCACCAGCTCGCCCTGTTGTGGAGCACATAGCCAGGGGCTGCCTCTTACCTGCCCACAGGGTTGGACACCCTTGCAGTAAGGCCCCTCTCCTGGCCCCCTTCCTCTCCTGCAGGTGGAGGGAACGGGGTGAGAGGGACCACTGGCTTGGATACACACCCCTCCTTCAAGCTGCCTGCCAGGTGCCACAGAGCACAAGCCCACAGATGAATCTGCCCCCAAGGAGGGCCCTAGCTGGGTAAGGCGATGGGGCTGGGGCACCCCAGAGGCTACCGGTCACTCCCCACCCTGTCCTCCTTCTCTCTCGTTCGCTCCTTCCACCCTGATTTCCTGGGTGATTTCCAGGAGAGCGCCCTCCAGGTAGTGGGGCCATTTTTCTCATATGCTTTGGGGGAAATGATTGGGTCTTGACCAGAAGACCACACAGTCTCCCCCGCAACCCCCAACCTGCTCCCAACCAGACTGAAAGCTCCTAACGGGGGCCGTCCATCTGTAAGGTGTCCAGCCACCAGGCTGCAGAGAGAGTGTCCTATGGAGGCCGTGTGATAAGGAAGGGAGGGCCAGGGGCAGGGAGAGGGCAAGCAAGCCAGCTCTTGGAAGGAGCCAGTGTGTGTCCCCGGGGACCCATCGTACCTGGATGGGGATGAGAGGCTCCTTGTCGTCGATGTCAATCAACACATCTTCCCCAGGACTGAGTAAGCTCACGTCATCTGTAGGGGGAGCAGTGTCCAGGCCTGAGAGGGGGCTCCCTCAGGGGCTCACCCCTCCTGAGACACAAGACTCGGCCCTCTGTCTTGCCGCACTTTTCACTCCGTGTCTCCCTCTTCCTCCCAGCCATCCTTCCCTCTCCCGGATCCCGTCACGCTCCCCGTCTCCCCAGTTCTCCCTCTAGCTCCCTCTTCATCCCACTGATCCCTGAATCTCCCTCTCCCTCGGCCTTTTCCGCACCACACCCCACCTCAGCATCCACCCCCCCAACCTCTCCTGGGGGGCCCAGCCCAGGGCCAGACGGTGCCCTGAGGGAGACGACCGTCCTTCCGGTCGTCTCATTCAGGGCCCGGTAAGCTGGGAAGTCCACCTGTCCCAGCCCCCTCTGCCTCCCCGCCCCCGTCAACAGCCCCTCCCCTACCTGGGCCGCCCTGTGGGGACGGACTCTCCTCTGAGTAAGGGTCGCACAGGAAGCTCTCCAGGGAGCGGATGGTACACTGGCCCACCACAGGCCGGCGGCCAAACTGGCGATTATCAATTACCTTGATCACGATGGGGGGACAGTAGAGCTCCTCCCTGGGCAGCATCTGGGTGGAGGGGGGGGGAAGCTCTGGGCAGCAGCCTGACCCCATCTCTGGGAGGTCTCAGAGGAAGGCGAGCCCTTCTTCCCAGGGCAAGTCCAAGGTGCAGAAAATGCTCTCAACCCACACATAACCCCCAAGAGCCAGCGATCCAAACGGGTGGTTTGCCGAGCCCAGGAGCTGGCCAGTGGAGCAGAAGCCACACGTCCCTTCTGTCTGCCTCTTGGATGCTGTATGCAGAGGCCGACTTCTCCCTCACAGTTTTACCTTCCAAACACATCCAGCTCAGCCTAAAGTTAAAACAAGTCTACTTTCCCTGAACCCTCACTGGCCGGGGAAGGGAAGAAGGGAGAAGTTGGCCCGGGACTCAACGTTTCTCGCAGACAGACCCCCCCAAGTGGATACTCAAGAGTTGGCTTCCAGACCCAGATTCTTCTCCCCCCAACCCTAAAAGCACTTTGAACACAACTTGAAATAATTTATATGCTCTCCTTCGGTGGCGGCTTTGGCTCAGCCAGGAGGAGGCTCCTGTTGACAGCCACTGGGCCTGGAATTTCTATAGTACTTTCATCTTGCAAACCATTTTCCTTTCCTCAGACTTGCCTTACTCTGGTCACTAGGCCCAGGCAGCCCAGGTTGCTGGAGGGAGCTGAGGCCTGAGGGCCGCGGGGGTGAGCCCCTCCGCGGGGGCCCAGGCTGGGGGAGGACCAGGTCCTGGAAGGTTTGGAGGAATCCTGGAAGCTCAGAGACCTGGCAGGGAGCACCGGGGGAGCTGAGGCCGGCCCTGAGCGGGGAAACAGCCACGGATGGGTCCTTGGGAGTTCCGTGGACTCAGGATCTGAGGAGAAGGGGCCGAGCTGGCCCCCTCTGCACTGCTCGCAGGCTTCAACTCCTCCAGGGAGGAGAGAGCATTTCCTCCCATTCTCCAGTGAGGTGGGAGCGATGCCGTGACCCACTCAGAATCCCGCAGGGAGCCAGACCGCAGGCCGCCTGGGGCCGCAAGGAAATTCTAACCACCAGGACTCCGGAAGGGGACAGCGGGGAGGTCGGGCTCACCACTTCCATGAAGAGGGTGCAGATGTCAAAGTTGGGGTTCTTCCGGAGGTTCTTGATGACACAGGACTGCACGGTCTGGCCCCCGCACTCCACCACCAGGCTGGGGGAGGACACGCTGGCCAGCTGGTAGCTCTTCATGTTCCGAAGGCCCCACGCCAGGATCTGGGGGCACGGAGTGAGGACAGCAGCTGGGAAGGCCCCCAGGCCCCAGAAAGGCTGGGCCAGGAAGAGGAAGGGCCCGGCTGCCCACAGTCCCCACCCCACCACGGGGGCGGGCTCACCTCGATGGCGGTTCGCTGGAGAACAGGCTTGATGTTCTGGGGGACCATGTAGATGTTGGCCTCCCTCTGGGGTGGCGGGTAGGGTAGGTCCGTGTCCTCCGACTGCAGGGCAGCAGGTAGAATGGAGGCAAAGGCAGGAGGGAGACCAAGGCGGAAAGACAAGAAAGGAGGACAGATGGGATGGAAAGAAGGACGTGTGGAGAGACACAGAAACAGAGTGGCGAGGACACAGAAGTGGGCAGACAGAAATGAGAGAGCAAAGTCAGTTTCTCAGGCACCATCTCCTCCAGGATCACAATTCTAGCACCTTGGCCCCGGGTTCAAGTGATCCTGTTTCAAATGAGCCCCGGGGCACCCCTCCTCCCACCCACGAGCTGCTCAGGGTGACCCCGTCCCTGTCACACATACACTTGTGCACACACGTGCACCGTCCCGTCCAACCTGACACGTCCACTTCAGCCCCTCTCAGTCCCGAGAGGACCACGTGCCCTCCTGCTAGCCTGGTTCTCCTGCCTCCTGGCTCAGACCCTCCCGACTTACCACCCGCCCTGGTGTTCGGTCTCCAGCCCCAAACTCACACCTGTCCTGAGGTGTGACACATCTGAACAGAATGCTTGCACTGTGGGCCAGAGGGGGTATTTACAAATAGGAGAAGGGGACAGCAAGGCCCACCATCCAGGGGCACCAAAGGGCCTACTGGGGAGGCTCCTTCACACCACGGACCAGAGATGAGCGTGGCCTGTGTCAACCCTACCTGCTATGGGTTTGCCAGAAAGACTTGGGCAAGAGTCCTGAAGAAATACATAGGGAAGCAGGCGGGGCAATGGAGGCAGGTATTACTGTGGATTAGACAACTACCAAGTCTGACAGTGGTTAGAAACATGGGCTCTGGGTATAGATCCTGACTCCACTACTTACTGAGTAAAATAAGTTATTTCACTTCTCTGTGGCTCCATTTTCTTCATCTATAAAGTGATTATTAAAAACTATCAACCTCTAAAGGTTAGTGGGAGGCTTGGAGAAGTTAATACAACATTTAGAAGAGTGCCTGGTTCATGTGAACTCTCAACAGGAGCCCACATGGCACCTCTGTGACAACTAGAGAAGGATGACCCTTTCTTAAAACTCTTAACGTCCACGTCAGAAAATCATCATAGTTTACTAGTTTATTAGAACAAGACACTTTACTGCCACCTACTGGAAATTGTTATAATAAATTAAAATACATGATGTCTGCACTGGAAATCGCACGCCCTTAGACCCAGGGCTCTTCCGCAGTGCACAACCTGCACATCCGTACATGGAGGCCCTGACGCTCAGGAAATGTTAACTATAAACAGAAGGGCTGTGCTGTGTGCTTTACAGAGCTTGCCTCAGGTAATCGCATTAATAAACGATGGAATCGTTGGATTCATTCTCCGAGTGACTTGCTCTGGGTTCCTTCTCAAAGGATGGTGCTTCCATCTACAGATGCTCTGACGCAGACGGTGGGAGCAGCTGGAGGACTGAAACCCACCAGCTTCCTCCTGCCTCACCACTTCACAGCCCATCCCAGCTGTCACTCCTGCCAATGACACACTGATGATGCTACGCTTCGTGACCTGTGGTGGTAAGAAGCTCATTTCTAGAATCAAACCAGACCCTGGTCCTAGTCTGAACCCTGCAGCTCCTCAGCTATTTGACCTTGGGAAAATTATTCAACCTCTGTGACTCAGTACCCTCACATGAAAATCCGGGATAACGAAACTCTTACAAAATTGGTCTGAGAATTTAACAAGAGAACAAATATAAAGGGTTTCTGGCACATAGAAGGTGCTTAATAAACAGCAGTGACTAAAATGAACACTGTATTGTTGGTGGTGCCACTGTTTCCGTCACTCATGTTGTTGGTGATCCCCCAGGGACTTGAGCAGAGCTGAGCCATCAGAGGCACCTCTCAAAACAACGCTGGCTTCAGAACTATCCTTAAGTCCCCAGAGCACAGAGTGAAGGAATTCATCATCTTCCTCCGGACCCACAATGCAGGTGACATGATATTTTTAGACTGGCTGAGTAGCAGACGCCATCAGGAGAAAGAGCGATGAGCAGGGCTGCCACGGGCACAACTCCAGGGGTGCTGTGCACGTCACAGTCCACGTGAATGGTGCCCCTGGAGGCTGGAGGCAGAGCCCGTGGTGGCCTGGCTGCTCGTCCAACCTTGGCACTCCAAGGCCACCTACTGCAACAGCTGTGCAGCAGGGGTCGCCTCTTTTTGAAAAAGGTTATGCCTGAAGGCCTGCTGGTGGCCTGCTGGTGGCCTGCTCAAGGCTGATGCCCAACCCACAGTGGACCCAGGGCCAAAAGCCCATGACGAAAGGGACAAATAGAAGAGGTCAGGGAGGGAACAGCCCCGGGCTCCTGGGTGGGGAGGCAGAAAGACCAAGCCTTTCTCATAGGGCTGCAATGTTGTCCTGAAATCACCCAGGGAACCTCATGAATATACTTCCCCTAGAACATTCCTCTCCTGGTCCCCAGACTCTGGGCAGTGTCCCTTTGATTCCTTTTTGTCCCTCACTTCCACGTCCCGCTTTCCCTCTGGGCTCCTCCAGGTCCCCTGTGAGGATATTCCTCTCTCTGTGCAGACGCCCAGGCTCCCCACCACAGGAACCTGCTTACAGAGGAAGACAGGGACCAAGAACCTGGAGAAGACTGGGCTCCAGTACCGTTTGCAGGAGGCCCTGGAGGAAGACGGCGGGTGCACACAGCTGTGGAGCGCCAGGCCCGGCCGGCAGGAGGGAGAGACAAGCAGAGACAGCGGTTAGAGGCGCATCCGCAGGGCAGCTTATGAGGCACAAGGCCCCCAGTCTCATCCCAAGGCCACCTCCATCCACCATGCCGTCCTCAGGGGTCCCAGGACATCCTTGCTCCCTGCACCCTGTTGCCATTCCCCAGAATCCCTACCTCTGCGGGGGCTCCCCTACACCTGCCAGCTGCCACCAAGTCCTCTGTCCCCTCCCCACTGTGCGCACCGCCCCGCCTGTAGGCACCTCTCATTATCACTACGCACATCTACGCCGCCACGTGCTCTGGCTCCCTAACCCGGTCTCATCCAGTGCGCCCCAATTTTCCACACTATCTGCTGGATTTTTTCCTTGCATTTAAAGACAGTCTCAAGACGGTATCTCATCCACACCTTCTCTCTGTGTCCTCTCCTGCAGCCTGCCACCCTCTCCTCTCTCTCTTCCTGAAAAAGGCTGCCTCCATCCCCTGCCTCTCCCCCGCTTCCACACAGCCCTCTGCCCAGTGCACTCGCTCCGCCCCTTGCACCCCCTCCCTGGAAACTTCTCTCTCCAAAATTAACAACAACCTGCTTGTAGCCCAACCCAGAGGAAACTCACAGGCGCCTATCTCTCTCCCTACCTCAGCAGCATCTGGCCAGCTGACCTCGTCGTCCTGCCTAAAGCCGTCTGTCTAGCTCCTTACCGCTGGCCCCTCCACCCTCTCTACCCTCCGCTGGCTGTGTCTCCCTGGCAGCCTCCCTGCTGCTCCTCTGCCCATCCCTCCCCTAGGCTTTCCGCTCCCAAACATCTCTCCTAAGCCCCACACTCACATTCCAACCTTACCGCTACTTCATCCATGTGTCCTCCTGGCCTCTCACACCGAGCTTGTCCCAAACTGGATTCTCTAAGATCCCACCCCCCGCCCCCCGCCAAAAACCTGCTCTCTTCAAATGTCATCTCAGAATCTAGCCCCACCATCCACCCAGATCTCCAAGCCAAAAACGCCACACCACCCTTGACTCTCCTTCCCCTGGATTGATCCCCAAGCCTTAGGGCTCTGTCTCCTAAATCTCCCCCAGGCCCACCCACCCATCTTCTTTCCTGGGTCTGGGTCACCACCATCTCTTGCCTGGATTCACCAGCTTCATCCTAAGTGATCTCTTGCATCTGGTTTTGCACATCCCCTTCCAATGAATGTATGCTGTACTCTGCAGCCAGGGAAGACTTTCTAAGAATGCCACTCTGTTTAAAACCCACCCACTCAGGATGAAGTCCAAACTCCGTGACGCAGCCTCCAAGACCCCTCATCTTCTAGCTCCTGTTGACCTCTCTGGTCTCGCCTCTCACCACCAACTTTCCCCTCCGGGACCCCAGGCAGTGATGGGCCACCTCCCCAGCCACGCTCAACAGCGCCCCCACTTCTGAACGCCAGCAGGTTGCAGGAGGTACCACACTCTCTGTACCTGTGAGGTTGGAGCTCACGGGTCCCTCTGTCTGAAAGGCTCTTCTGCCCACTTTATCTGGCTACCTCCTACGTGGACTTCATGTCCACTTAACCTGGAGCCACAGGTTTAAGTTAAGCACCCCACGGTTCCCAGAGCAACTTGTCCCATTGAAAGACACATCACGCTGGGTCATTTCTGTGTTCATTTGTCTGTGTCCCTTGTGAAACCAGCAATTCTGCACACGGGGACAACAGCTATATCCCCTGTCCAATAAATAAAGGCTTACGAACAGATTATTGAAGGCAGGGAGGGAGGGATGGCAGAGGGCGAACGGACAGGGGGATGGGGGACAAAGAACCGACTCCAACACTCTCCCATCCTTCCCAACGCTCTTGCCTGTGTCAGTCTTGCATCTTCACCAGCCCCTCCTTTCCCCGTGCCCGCTCATTCCTCCCTCTGTTTGAAGGGGCTTCCTTTGCCATCTTCCAGAATCTACCACATCTTCCAGGGCCTAGGTCAAACTCTACATCCTCCAGAAAATCTCCCCAACCACTCCAGAAACTCTTTAAACCCTACTCTCTGACTTCTTTTACCTCTAATTAAGCAACCCTGGGCTCTGGTTGCCCAAGGTCCTGACTGGTATCCCACATATCACGCTTGGGAGTCCTGTGACACCAGCCCGATGGCCACTCCTGTGCCCAAGTTTCTCAATTTTTTCTGGTCCAGCCCATCTGAGAGGCATGATATCTCCTTCCAGGACAGTGACCCTCAGTGGGGTGGGCTGCAGCGACCCCTATCAGCACTGCCAGGCTGGGAGGGGGTGGGTGTAGACTGAAAGCACCGCCAGGACATCCTGATTCACTGTCCCGTGTGTGCCGGGGGACTCCGAGGATCACAGAGCTCAGGGGCAGCCACACAATAGAAGGCTAATAAGATGACCCCTTCCGTGGCGGGGTCCATGCCTTCCATGCTCCTCCCCACCCACCCTGAACGCAGGGCAGACGTGGGGCTGCTACACTGACGGGGTTCTACAGGTGTGCAGGGCGCTTACCGAGACAGCTCAGACCAAGAGGACAAGGACACAAGGACAAATGAGGCTCTCTCCCCACCTTAAGCAGAATCCACCTCCTGCCTCCTTTCATCTATCCGTCCTGCTGGCCAGTTCAGTACAGGGAACTGAGGCCCCTGAGCCATGAGGGGGGCTTCCTCCCCCGGTCCCAGGGGCCACCACACTAGACAGACGTGCATTCCCAGGGCTGGGGCAAGTGTGGGCAGGCCCCTCCAGCCACCTAGGTCAGTGTTGCCACCGGTAGCCCACAGACCCCCTCCTCACACAGCAGGGCACAGTCAGGTGACCCTCTGGACACTCAGATCCGAGCTCCGCGGGGAGCTCCATGTGGGCGCAGCCAGGCGGGCTGGGAGGGCTCCACTGTCTGCCTGCCCCACCCAGCTCGTTAGGGACAGCATGCTGCTCTAATTACACTTCCCAGGAAAAACAGTGTTTTAAATTAAAGCCTTGGGGGAGGGATGGGGGATGGGGGACCACTGGGCTTATTCTCCTGATTGCAAAACACCAAATTTTTCCTTCTGGAGGATTTGGGGGTGCCGGAGAGTACCTCATGTACATCTCAGACTAAAAGCCATAGCCTGTTGCCTGGATTAGGAAGGGGATGGAGTGACATCTGGTTGGCCCCCAACTCACAGCAAAAAAGCCACAGAGGACGCTCTCCTTTCAACCAGGGCATGCCTCCACGGAGCGTGACAGGAGCATCAGAACCAAGGGTGATACTCCGAACCACGCCCCCTTAGGTGCTCAGGACCACAAGCCCCTGCTCCCACCTAAAGGGTTCCCAGATGGGGTCTTCCTCTGCACAGGCTCCACATCCTAGGAGCCCTCAATTATTAAGGAATCTGCCATCATCTCTTCTGCTGTGTGTGTGTGTGTGTGTGTGTGCGCGCGCGTGCGCGCGCGTGCATGCTCTCGTGAGTGTACATAGTTGCACACACTCACACATGCCTGTGCACTCTCCATTTCTCAGGAAATCTAAAATTGCAGTTCCTTTGAACTCATTCCCCTTGGCAGCGCAGACCGCCTTTGTTCTCCAGACAAAAAGGAAAAGAAACGAGACAGAGGGCTCAGAAGAGGCGGGGAGAAGGAGGGAGAGAGGGAGCCTGGGCCAAGGAGCAAACAGAGGAAAAGGGAAATGCGAAGGGAGAGCTGGACAAGGGGAAGAGAAAGGCTCAGGAAGAGGGGAAACAGCAAGTGACAGACAGAAAGACAGGCTGGGAGCTGGAAAGAAACCCTCCCCTCCACCCGTTTAGGACCCTGGTCTCCCAGACACCAAAGCCTCAAAGACACAATGCAACAGTCCCCCTTCCCGAACAAGAGCCCCTGGAGAGAGATGCTCCAGGTGCGCAAACAGCCTGGGGGAGGGGAAATCTTGTTGCCCACCAAACTGGCCCCACGCGGTGACATGCACCCCCAGCCCGAGGCACTGCCACCTGGACCCCCAAAGAGATCTCAGAGTCACCTCTTCCAGGAAGCCATCCCTACTGTCCTCCATCTGCTCTAGGAGAGCTCAGCCCGGGTAGATGCCTTTCACCTCATCCATGACACTGTCTCCCACACAGGCGTGGGCTGTGTGCTGGCCGGAAGGCAGTCCCCACCGAAGAAGCCATCCTTACACCATGCTTCAGAGTCACTCGCCCCTCTCCATTCCCTCTCTAGCCTAGGCCCCCATCACCACATCTGTCTCAAAAGCCTCCTAGCTGGTCTCTCCTGCCCCTCACTCCCCACTCCACACCTCTCTGCAGCCAGACGGCTTCCTAACACACCCATCTGTCCTCTCTGCTCCCAGACTTTTGAGGGCCCCCGTGGCCAGTGGCCCAGAAGCTAAGCTCCCGGCATGGCTTTTCAAAGTCCTCCAGGATGGCTGGAGCGCCCTTCACAGGGATCAGGCCGGGAGTCTGGAGGGGGCTGAATGAGGGATACCAGGCAGGAGCTCGGCCGCAGCAAAGAAGACAGAAAAACCTTGCTAAGGCGTCAGGCTTCCAGCAGGACCAGTGGCAGCAGCAGCAAGACTAACCTGCCTCCACCCCGCCCCTGGGGATTCTTAAAACCAAATAGGACGCAGGACCTCGGCATGAGTCTTAGCCTTCAAGTGCAGGGGAAGAAAGAGGCTGAGCTCTGGGCCCCAGGGCCTGGGCGGGAGCCCTCTGGGGATGAAGGGGTCACCAGGTCACCTTCTGGGGTGGTTCCCTGGACCAGCTGATCCTCCATCCATCCTACTGGGCCTGGGACCCTTTGAACGTGCTGGCCCAGCCCTGTGCCCAGCAGACCCCCAGGACTTGCTCTCCTCTGGCCCTGCTGACCCACACCCGCCTCAGCCTGTGGCCGGCTGGCCCTGCAGCAGCGCACTTGGCCCTCGTCAGGCTCTGGCCCCAAAGCTGCAGATTTTGATTTGCTTCCTGACAACAAGACCACAGCCAGATCCCTGCTCTTGGAATCTGAGCCTTCACTGTTATATATTACAAATCCAGTTATTAAGGATTTTAACTTTTTTTAATAACTCATCCCTGGGCTGGGTCTTCTTCAGAGCAGGCTGTGGGTTTTGGCCACAGAATGCTCTCAATCAAGAGAGAGGGCTCCGTGCTGCTTCCCTGGACAGGACTCTCGTCCCCTTTCCAAATCGGCAGTCTTTCGCAACTGCAGCCAGAAGCAGGAGGCTGCCTGTCAGGCGCAATTGCGGCCAGCTCACTTGGCGGACCCCACCTCGGTCTGGGAGCTGCAGGAAGTGAGGTAAGGGGCGTGGGGCCGGCGGATCCCACATCCTGACCCTGCACTTCAAGTCCAAATTGCACTGAAAATGTCAAATGGTGTTCGCTCGCAGCCTGGGGATTCCCTGACGGCAGGAAGTGGCTGCCCTTTTCCCACCCCCATCTGACCAGGGCTCTCCTTCCTGTCTGTCTGCCCAGGCCTTTGCCTCAGCTCACTCTTGAGGACCTGCTCACAGATGTGCAGGAGGCCATAAGGAAATGGGCTTCTCATCCCGCAGAGCAAAGGGCATAGCCTTGCTCCATTTGGATACAAACCCCAAACTTCTCCCAGAAGCTAGGAATCCCCAGCCTGCCCCGTTCCCTAAAGCAGCCGGGCCCCAACCTGGTGCTTGGTCCCTTGGGCCAGAGGCACGTTCCCCACCTTCTTCCTAAGCGCTACGACAATGTTCGGCTAACGCCACCTCCACCAGCAAGGCTTCCTTGACTACTCTGGTCCCTTAGGAACATTCTATTCTTGAAAACATGCCACTTGGTACTCAGCCGGTTGAGACCCTTGCTGTCCCAGGGGTCTGGGCAAATGTGGCTTCCAACATAGCAGCAATCCACCTAAGAGCCAGATTCACACCAGGACACACCCCAGGCAGCCCCGGATCCACGCAGAGTGTGGGAAATTAAATCCAGACAGGGGTCCACGTGACAGAGGACACTGGAGTACCAGGAACCAGGAAGACTCCAGGGCATGGCCTTCATCTTCCCTCTGCCTCTGCCCACCTATCCCCAGCCACAGGCCACAGCTGTGAGGGGCCAGCTCACCTCTTCCAGGATCCCTGATGTATCCTGCACCTGGACCACACCATGGAACAGTCCACATCCAGGAGATGGTGGAGGGAGGAGAGGAAGGAGAGTAAAAGTTTACCATTAGTGACAAGGACCACTAGGCTGGGGCAGAGATAAACACACCAGATGTCTCCCTACAAGGAGCAAACAGAAACCACTTCCCATCTAGGGTGAGGGTGATGTGCTTCCCAGACGCGCCCTCTACGTGGTCCCTGAGAAAGTAGGTACAACAAACGTTGATGCAGAGGGAGTGGTGGGAGAGGCCAAAGCGTAAACCTGGAGCCCAGGCGTCTCTAGAAGTGACAGGAGAAAGGAGAATGACTAACAGCCAGGTGCTGGGAAGGTCCCGGACCCTGTGTAACAGTCCCAGGAGGCAGTCAGGCCTGAATCCCTGGAGCCACTGCTGGAGATGTGGACTTGGAGAACCAAGGAGAAGCAACCTACATGCCCAGGGCTGGCAGAGCTGAGAGCAGAAGCTTGGAGCGCACAGGGAGCAGGAAAGGGAGAGGGAGAGAGACTAGAAGGGGTGGGAGGAGAGGCAGAGGGTGGAGTGGGGGCAGGGGGCAAGGAGGGCTTGTACTGTAAGGACTGTCTGCAAATTGCCTGGGCTCCCCCCCTCATAAGGGGAGAAGCACCCAAACAGAGCCCAAACGACCACTTCTCAAAGTTGCAGCTGAGCCTGGCCGGGCAGAGGATTCCTGAATCAAATCAGCCTGTGTACCAGTAAAAGGTTTACATTTTTCATGACCCCCAGGAGAAGGAAGGGGAGCAGGGCAAAGGGAATGAAGTCTCCATAGCTAGTAGAGGAAATAAAACCGGATCTTGGTGGGAACACTGAGTTGGGAACTACGGTCTAAATCAGAGCTTCTGAAACGTGAGCGCGCGTCCGAGTCCCCTGCAGGGCTCGACAATGCCCAGGTTTCTGTGCTGCCCTCAGAGCTGGCTTCATAGGTTTGAAGTGGGACCCAAGTTTGGCATTTCTAACAATACCTCGGGTGATGCCACGCGGAGAACTACTGGCCTAAGTCGATGGTTCTCAGCCCAGGCTGCACATTCAAACCTCCTGGGCAGCTCTGAGAGATACGAAGGCCTGAGCCACACCCTGAAAGATGGGATTTCACTTGGTCTAGGGTGGGGCCTGAGCACTGCTGATTTTTAAAGCTGCCCAAGGGATTCCAACATGTAGCCCAGCTGAGAGCCACTGGGCTGGATGACCATGAGGTCCCTTCCATCTGAGTCTGTGATTCTTGGACTTCTCAGGGGAGAAGGGCGGGAAAGCCAGAGCTGGGCAGGGACCCCAGCCCCTACCCACCCTGCCCCTGTGGCCCCAACCGAGCCTTGCTTGGCTTGAAGCCAGGATGGTGGTGGTGCACACCTGCTCCCCTTCCTAGCCTGGGAGGGGACTGCAAACACCGGGAGGGGGCAAGTTTGAAGAAGCAAAAGTGAGAGCGAGGCTTACCTCAAAACCAGGGATATGGTGGATGGCCGGCTGGGTGAAGAAAAAGAGCTTTGGTTAGGTGCCCGTCACCCAAGGCCCCACCACCTTTCTGCCCTGGCCAGGTAAACACATCTCCAACCACAAAATGACACTCATGGAACATGTCTGTGATCAGACAGTCCAGGGATTCGCAGACTCTTCCTTGGCGGACTAGGGACTCCTGCGAGGTGCCTGGTAAGCAAGTGCAGGGGAGGCCAGGTTGGCAGTGTGCCGTGTCCCCTCCAGACACTTCAGCCAGAGTAGCCTCACTTCTAGCCGGCTTCCATATTAGGGCTCACATCCCACTAAGAGCGAGTTTGAAGATGGGGCTCTAATCCAAACCCCTTATTTTACAGCGGGGAATCGGCTGGCTGAGGCTACGGTAGAGCCAGCACTGCAACAGGGGTCCTGCCCTCACCTGTCCCTGGAGTCCCCTGCCCCGGACAATCAGGCACCCTAGCCAGCTCACAGAGGTCCCCCTTCCAGAAACCACGTCAGGATATAACCCAGAGAAAAATATATCCAATGGCCAGAGGACTCAGACGTAATAACACAGTTCAGATTTCCGCCCCAGTGTTTGATCGTGTCCTGATTTGGGGCTCAGAAAAGATGGGCAAGATCGGTTCCAGCAGGAGGCCCCACATCCAGAGGTGGCCCTTCAGTGCTCTCCACTAAGTGCAGGCCCTTGGTGGGGGAAGAAGAACGTAGCTAAGCCCCCTCCCCTCTATCAGACCGTCCCCTGCCTGGGCCCTCACCCTCCACCACCAGGAGCTCCCTGCCGGGCCTCCTGGATCTGGACGTGGACCAGCCTCACCTTCTCTCTCTGGATGAGCTCAAAAGAGGCCAGCAGCTCACCCGCCGGCTGGTTGCCCCTGGTCAGCGGGAACCAGGCCAGCCGGGGCATCCGTTCCAGACTCGGCTGACAGATGCAGCGTCCCATAAACTCATCTGCACCCTAGACCGAGCATAGAGAGAGAAAAGTCAGCGTCCCCCCGCCCAGGGCTCTGGCAGCCTCAGAGCAGTCGCCAGACCTACAGCTGGCCTCCCAAACTCGGAAGGGCCTCAGAAGTCAGGGCAGCCCCTGGTGCAGACGGTGAGCTCTGCTTCCCTCAGGGGGATGCGAGGGCAGCATGCGAGTGGCCTCCTGCCACTATTGTTAATGCTGAATTCCCATCGTGTTCCACAAGTCCCTTTGTATGTCCAAACGAGCGTTCACCTTGCCTTAATGTAATCAGGCTCTAAGCCCATTGGACACGAGAGTGACAGCCTCCTAGCAGTTCTTTAATGCCCTCAGCAGGAGAGGTGTTTGACATTTCCCAGGAATGTGTATCTCCTGTTCGTTTCACCTTCAAATCTCCCCAGTCTCCACATGGGGAGACTGTGATCACGCTCATCCAATTAAATGAGTCTTGTTAAAATGATGTTTTCATCTTATCGTTCCCTTTACTCATGAGCCTTCCATGGCTCCCCACTGACTAGAGGATAGAGTGAGCTTGCAGACCGGTGAACTCCGACCTTGTGGTTAGCTCCCCCAAGGGCAGGGGCCGCAGACAGAACCTGGGTCTTGGCCAGATGATGCCACAGCTGTCATAAGCCTTGGTGGCCCGCCCAAGGCACTCATCTGGAGAAACCCAGGCCAGGACTGGGAGGCATCCCCACCTGCAGTCACATCACTGCTGGGGACATTGCCGAGAGCCATCCTGGAGTGGCCACCAGCTTCTGCATAAATGCCCACACCAGCGGGTGACAGCCCAGCATAGACCACTCAGAGTGGTCACCAGCCACAGCACTGGGAGGGGTCCCGGAGGCTCCTCTGGGCCCATCGTTGCCCTCTAGTTGCTGGGTCATGGAGAGGCTCGGGGAGGGGAGTCCTCACAGAGGCCAGGCCGCCAGGACAACAGGAGCTCAGGGCAATGGATATTTGCCAACAGGTACAGCCCCGTTTGACTATATTATCAATGAGCACAGCTCTGCTCTCCCCCAGGACCCTGGGGCCCACCCACCCAGAAGAGGCCATGGCTTTCTCCCCCGGGATCCCTCCCGGGCACTGGCCCAAAGGGGATAGAGTACCATTTGTGACGAGGAGGTGAGGTGCCCTTGGGAGAGAGAGGCTGCGTCCTGCCGGCCTCCCGCCCGCCCTGCACCAGCAGTCACACCTGCTTCTGCAAAGTCCCCTGGCCCTGGCCCCCCTCCAGGCCCTGCCACCTCCCACCTCCTCCTGCCCCAAAAGCTCCAGGTCCTGAGCTCTTCCCCCGCAAATCCCCAAAAGACCCTTCCTCCAGCTGCTCGGCCCCCACGGAGCCAGCTCTTCCTTCTAAGGGCAGAGCTTACGGGTCAGCCTCCCCAGCCCAGGCCCGCATTGCCCACCACCAGCCAGTGGGGCGCCCTGATCAGCCTCACCTTCCCCCAACCCCTGGTCACCACACTCTCCCTTCCAGTCATGGCAACTCTTTCTGGAAGCATCTGTGAAGCCCTAGCCCCTCCCCTTTCATCTACTGCCACCCCCAACCCAGGTAGGGCCTCTTGGCCACACACCCCTCGGCCGACACAGTCTCTCTCTTCCAACAGCATCCCACCCCTCCTTTGTAACATGTCGCCCTGACCCCACCACTCTCCCCGCTCCCCTGGCCTCGTACTCCTTTCTCCTCCTTCCCTGCCTGCCTTCCCCATCCTTCCATCTCCCACTGGCCCCCGTGCTGTGCTAACACCCCTGCCTCATCCCAACACCCCAATCTCCCATTTCCACCAGGGCCTGGGTCTTCCCACATCGCACATTCCAGCCCACAGCCCTCTCTCTCCTGGGAACCTTTCAGAGCTGTGCTGTCCAATACCGGAGCCACCGGCCGCCTGTGGCTACTTAAAGTTTAATGGATTAAAACTAAAACAATGAAAATTCGGTTTCTCAGCACACACGGCAAGTGGCCCTCATTTGGGGGGCACGACCACAGAGCCTTCCCGCCAGCACAAGCGGTTCTGTGCTGTGCGACAGTCCTGCAGAGAGGGCCCCACCTGCACCTCACACTGGCTCCCTGGAGGAGTCCCTGCCTGGTGGTTCCTGAGCCCCGGCTCCCACCTGGCTGGGGGACCCCACATGAGGGGCCACCCAGCCCAGCACAAGTGCTTGATAACCGTGTGTGGAGTCAAAGCGGCCCTCGGATGGGGAGAAGGGACCGACCTGGGGTCTTATAAGCAAGTTAGAGACAGAGAAAACCCAGGCTCCTGACCACAGCCAAGCACCCTTGCCAGATCTGTACCCGCTCTCTGCCGTGGGCACAGCACACGTGGTGGCAATTCGTTTTTAATTACTCTAAAACAGTTTTCACCACTGCCTGTGGGGTTGGGGGAGAGGCCATCAGCCCCAGCTTTGGGGAACTCCCGTCTCGTTGGGGACCCACCCCTCACAGCAGCATCTCCCCTGGGCCCTGGAAAGGGTGGGCAGTGAGGGCTCGGGGGAGGAAGGTGGGCACACTCACATAGGTGTCGTGGTCGTACAGCTCCACCACGATGCTGGCCGGCTGCTCAGCGATGCTGGCCAGCTCACCGAAGATCTCGATCTCGTAGAAGATGAGTGTCTGGTCCCAGGTGGGGTTCAGGGTGTTCTTCACCACCACCGTCTTCTGGCTCTGGTGCATGAAGGAGACGATTGCATAGGGATCTGTGTGGGCCAGGCACAGAGAAGGGAGATGGGACACAACGGAGACCGTGAGAGTCGCCCATTCAGGAGTCATGCAGCCACAAAGCTGGAGCAGAGCTGTGGCTGCCACTCAGGAGCACCGACGTCCAGGCTGGAGCCCTATCCTGGGGGTACCCCCCACCTCCATCCTCCGTGAGGCCAGCCGGTGGCCACCATGGGGAGATGGGACCGAGGTCCCAGAGAGTGGGCGCAAAGATCCAGAGAGCTTCCCTCCTGGGCTCTTTCCTGGGCTGGTTGCTGGAGGCAAAATGAATAGATTGTGCATTCATTCATTCATTCATCCAAAAAGCACTTACTGACTGAGTGCCTTCTGCATAACAGGCCGGGGGCTAGGTGCTAGGGGCTGAGGATACACTTGGAGCAAAACGGTAATCTATACAAACAAACATAAAATGACAATTTCGATCATGCTTTGAAGAACACATAGGAGGTGCAGTGGCGTGTGAGAGAGGGATCTGGCATGGCTGAGTCTGCATTTCAGCAAGCTAACTGTGGCCGCCACCTGGAGAAGAGACTGGAGGGGGCAGAAGTGGGTGCAGGGAGACCAGTTAGGAAACTACTGCAGGGGTTCAGGCAGGGAGGGTGGTGGCTTAGATGGGTGGGGGCACTAGAGAGAAACAAAGGGATTCAAGGGCTATTGAGCGGTGGGGGGGTGTGAGGGGGACCCTAAGATCCCTGCAGCTCCCTGACGCCCCCAAGCTACTTTCCAGCCTATTGGCCCCAGCCATGCTTGCCTGGGACCCACCCAGGAGGCATTCCCTCTGCCTGGTCCCAAAGCATCACTAGAGAAGATTCTAGGGCAGTGGTTCTCAAATGTGAGCATGCAGCAGAGTCGTCTGGAAGGCTGGCAGAGACTGCTGGGTCCCACCCTCAGAGACTCCTTCATCGGGTCTGGGGTGGGGCCTGAGAATTGACATTTCTAACAAGTTCCCGGGTGTTGCTAATGCTGCCTTTCAGGACTCCACTTGGAAACCAACGCCAGAGAAGGTCCCATGGGACTGAGTGCATGTAATTTGGGACAAGAGCAAAGGGCTCGGAGGAGGGGGCTCCTCCAACTTCTCTCATTAGGGGGCAGGGTCCAGTTTGCCATTTTGTAAGACTCGACGAGCCAGATGCTGAGGGCATGTGGACAGGGAAGTCTGGGGATCCAGGAGGCTGGCAGCTGGATGCTAGCTGTCTGGCAGGGCTGAGCCCAAATGCTCTATCACATGCCCTATACCCTTGGCAGTTCCTCCATCCTGTAGCACCTTGCATCCTCTGCACCCTCCAGGGCAGCCCCCACATGACTCAAGAGGACCTCAGCGCCAGACATCTAGAGCCGGGGTGTCCAACTGCAGTCCTGGGGCTGAGATGGGGAGATAGCTCTTCCCCACAGAGGGGAGGGAGCAGGCCAGTCTCTCCCTGGCCATCCAGAGTCCAAGTGGCACGCCACAGCCACTGCACAGGAGGTGGCAGAGTGGCTATTGAAGAGGTGGGAAAGTTGGAGTGGGCAACAGGAGGACTTCCATCAAGAGATGGGGTGGGGGACAGGGTCCAGGATTCTGGCTATTGCTCAAAGGGCTTGTTTTAAGGGGGGGGGGCGGGATTCACGTTAGGAAACAGAAGCTACGGGCACTCACTGGCCGAACAATGCTGGGTTTGCCTAACAGGAGGCAGCCACCAGGCTAGGACCAGCTTGCCAGCCTTCAGGCACAAGAACAAACTGGGGTCAATCTGGGAGGGCTTCCTGTAGGAAATTGGTTTTGAACCTGATTCTGGAGGTAGAAGAGGGCAATGGGAGGCCCTTGGCAGAAGAAGGGGCAGGGGAGACATGCCCACCACATCTTGCCACGCCCACCAGGTGGGAGCCTCCCTGGCATGGGGCTCTCCTTTCCCATGCACCAGCCTGGCAGGGCTGGCCCAAGCCGTTCCCTTCCTGGCCCTGGCAGGGCCCAGCGGCGTCTGTGCATTTAATGAAACCGTCTGGCTGTGATACCATCAGCTCCAAGCTCGGCAGAGAACCTCTCCCCGGTTCCAGTAAGAAAAAGAGGGCGCGTTCCGATAAATAAAACCATATTCGAGAGCCAGCGAAAAAGCCCCTTTTGTTCCCGCCCCCTGTGCTTCCCAAGGCTTTATTTTTATAAGCGCGCGGGCCCCAGACCGACCGCGTTTACACAAAGATCACAATTGCACATTGTGGCGGCCATGCACGCTGTATTGGTGTTGGCAGCGCCCCCCACGCTGGCCCCCGAGCAGGCGACTCCTTCCAGCAGCCCCATCAGCGCAGGCAATGAGCTCAGCACTGGGGGAAAGGGAGGGGGTGGCTTTCAAACAAAAATCACCCAGACCCACACGCTCGCCCCGCCCGCCGGGGGCGGGGGGAAAACACACAACAAAGGCATTGTAAGGAGCAGGCCTGGAGGCCTGGGGCCTCAGACACTGGGCTACTGTGTGCTGGGGCCTGGCCTCTCCCCGCACAAGGCCCAGCCCCTCAAAAAAAGAGAAACAAGGGGGGTGGGGTGTTGCTGAGGCAAGGTGGTCAGATGAAGGGAAGCCAGACAGACGCACAGACACAAGCCTCTTCCAGGAAAGCCAGGAGGATGGAGAGGCAGATCCCAAGGAGAGGTGGAGGGGAGGGGAGAGGCCAGCTCTTCCCAAAGCCACTCCAGGAGGGGAGGGCCAGCTTCAGCCCTCCAGCCTCACCTGCCAAGCCACACGGAGCACCCCTGGCACTGAAGCTGGATCGGAGCTCTGTGAGGACCACAGGCTGCCCTGGGAGCTCCAGCCAAGAACACACAAGGGTTCTACTGGACTCCATCACCACAGGAGGCCCCAGGCAGGTGACTGCTGGACCTGCAGCCCTGTGCCTGATCTCTGCTGTTCAGGCCTTCCCGGAGCTCCAAGGAGGACCCTTCTGCAGTCACAATACACTAAGCTTCCCTCATGGGCCCTCCCTCCAACTGCTCAGACCACAGGGCAGGTGTCATCATACCCCTTGTCAGAAGAGGGAGCTTTGCCCCAGAAAGACCACTAGCCCCTACTCACAGGTGCCTGGGACCAGACTCCCTGACTCGTAGTCAGTGCTCCTTCTACCTGCCACAAACATGGGAAAAGGGCCCTTAAGACAGGGTGGAGTAGACTGCCAGTAATCAAGGCATTGCAAACAAAAACTGCAATACAGCAGTATTTTTCCTATAAAATTAAGAAAAATCGTTTAGATTTATAAAACCCAGTGTTGGCAAATATTTGACGAAATAGGTACTCTCCTTTATTGCTGGAAGCAATTCAGCAACCCTTTAGAAAAGCCATCAGGCAGTATGACCTGAAAAACATAAAACTGTTTACACCCTGTTTCCCATATTTCTGGGAATCATCCAAATGAACCATGAAGCTATATGAACAAAGATGTTCGCTCCAGCGTTACCTGCGATCCGTCATTCGTCCACCATACAGTTATTGACTGACCCGCATATGGTAGGTAGGCACAGTGCTCTGAATAGGAAGGTGTACGAGACACGGTCCGGGCTCTGAAGATCATGGCTGCTGCTTGGAAGTGGTAACTAGACATCGGTTACAATACAAAGCGATGTGCAGCCTCACGGCGGAGCGTTCAAGGCGCTAGGGGTGGGGGTACGCCCTGGAGTCTGGTGGCGTCAAGTCAGTACCCCCAAAGGCGGTCTCCAGCCCCGAGTCTCAAGAATAAGGAGGTAACCGAGGTGGACCAAAGAGAAGCACAGCACTGGCAAAAGCACCAAAGAGCACTCAGGGAACAGCAAGTCTGGCTGAGGGGAGGAAGGTAGCACCCCGGGGCCCCAGGGAGGAGGATGCAGGCGGGCAGATCGCAAACGGTCCTGGACTCGTGCTCAGCGAGTTGGGCTGAATCCTGTCCATCAGAGTTCCCCAAAATGTGTTCTTCGCAAGGCGAGTTCTCGGGGAATGAAGGAACGCTAAACACGTTCAACAGACTCCTGCAGCCACCCCAGCCTTCAATGCCACCGTGATTCGTAAATCGCTAAGCGTGCAGGGTTTCCCAGTCTCTCTCGCTCAGGAACCCTTTTTAAGTGGAGCATTTCACAAGCCTCCAGCACACCTTGGAAAACAGCTTCTTAAGCTCATTGGGAGAATTCCCCCAGCCAAAGCCAAACTTAACAGAAAGCTGTGCTTCAAAAGAGGGGGTGGGCTCGGACTGGAGTCCAGACAGAGGAAGCCCACAAGCAAGGGCTCCCCAGCCCCACCCAAGCCAGAGTCTGGATCTGGGAGAGACGAAAGCACTGGTCCCCACGGAGGTGACTTCAGCTGTGGGGCAACCATGGTTCACCAGACCTCACTGTGGCCTGGCGTGGCAGCAACGCCCCTCAGGACCACCCAACTAGCACACAGCTTTGACCTCCCTGGAACCACGAGGCCAGCAAAGAGGGCACAGGACCTTCTGCTTTCTTGGCAGACACTCTACCCCCATAAATGAATAACTTGGCATCTGACCTACTAGCCTTCTCTCATCTCCTTCGTTAACCAAGTGGGGCCCCTGAGCCCACTGACCCATGAGACTCTCAAGGAGGAGTTTCTGGGTGCCTCAAGCTAAGGGCCATGCCCTGGAATGTGAGCTGCCCAAGGGTCCTCCCTCCTGGCGGCAGCTCTGTAAGCAGAGCCTATGGCTCCCTCAAACCACACCGGTGGTCGCCGGCTGGGGGTCGAGGCAAAGCAGAATTCCCTGGAGTATAACAGGGCAAAGGAGACAGCGCACTCCCCGATCCCCTTTGAGAAATATCCGTCTACAGGGAAGAGCAACTCAGCTCTGACCGCTGTTCACAGCCACAATGCTGCCCAGCAGGTACGGCACTGAGGACAAGTGATTTCTAAGTCCTCTGGAGTCCTGTCTTTTCTGTTCAAAGTAGATCCAGTTTGTATTCCAGATGCTCACCCAGCAGTGGCAACCCTATCCCAACGTAAGAGAAGCCATTTGAATCAAGCATCATTTCACATTTTTTATACCTAATCACTATGCTGGCCACACACACTCATAAGCGCACAAGCACAGGCCACACTCGCCCTTCCAGTGGTCCAGAGAACTGATGCCGGGCCTCCACTCAAACCCCACCCAAGGCAAAATCCTCAGGCAGCCTGGATGGCAGTGTCTCCACAAGCCTCCCTCCCCGACCGAGTTCAGTGTTATTCAACAAGTGTTTCCTGGACAATTCCTGTGTCCCCCACACCTTCAGTCAAGGAGAAGAAATAGAGAGAGCACTGGCCTTGTGGCAGCCCCAAGGCCCACCACACAAGGGACTAGCAGAGGGCACAGCACAGGCTCATGGGGGCCCCGCTGGGGAAAAGCCCGGGGCAGCAAGGTCAGAGCGCTTCCCAAGGAGAGCCCTCTGGGCTGCAGACGCCAGCAAGCAGGCTGGAAGACGACACCAGCGACAGACTCTGTGCCGGACCCTCCCCAGACCCCAGACATTCCTGATTCACACAGGAGTTTCCTCTGAGAAATGCCAGCCAGTGGCCACGCACAGCCTCCAGCCACCTCAGGGTCAGTTCCAGGGGAGAAACTGCTTTGGTTTAGGGTTTGGGAGTGAAAATAAACACTCTGGGTTTTATAGGTTCACCCGTGTTGGCTGCTGTTTTCCTTTCCAGCAGCCGCTCAATCAGGCCTTTCATTCAGAAGCCAGCGGCCAGGGCCTGGGCAGTGCCCTCAAAGCTCAAGGGATGTTTATTTGGGGGAGGGGGTGGAGCTAGGATGGAAAGTGTGACGTCTCCTTCGGCCCCGGTACCAGGCTGACCCTGCCTGCAGTCCCCAGAGGTGCGGGTCCCCGGGAGGAGCACCCTCCCTGCAGGGTCCACCCCCCGCCCGGCCAGTGGAGGACAAGGGGCCCTCGACCTGCACCCCACTTACCCACCCCCCACACACAAACCTGCTGCCTGCACCCCGACCTCTCACACCCTCCCCCGAAGGAAGAGGAAGCAAGACTGGGAATCAGGTCACTTCTCTTCTCCTTGGGGTAGGTGCTGATTTTCAGAAAGCATCCCGGCCAAGGTTCCCAGGAAGTTGCAGCTGCAGAGGTCTCCCCCACACTCCCACAACCCCCCCACCACCACCTGCCAATCCCCATGTGCTTGTTGCTCCATCCACCCTGAGCCTGGCTGCGTGGGGCTCGAGAAAAGGTCACTGAGAGGAGAGGAACACGAGGAAGCACAGCTGTCCCCAGGTCAGGGAGGAGCAGGGTCCAGAAAGGAGGACGGGCGCCTGGCCATGAGCTGAGTGCCATTCTGTGAACAGGAGGTCACTCCCATAGAAGAACTCAGATCTACTCAAGTGAGTAGCAAGCACTTGGAGTGGGGTACATCACTTGTCAGCTATTTTAACTCAAGCAGTTTAGTTTCTTCATCTGTAAAATGGGGATGTTCAATGCCTGCTTCACAGGAGAGTGGTAAGGGGTACGTGAAAAAACGTCAGCAAAGCGCCTAGGCTCATAGTGGGCACTTAGTAAGTGCTAGCTCTTTAGATATCTTAGTGTTAGTTCTTTAGAACCTGCTGCAGGCTCAAGGGTAAGTCAAGGTCCCTTCCTGGAGGAGCTCAGAGTCATGGCTGGAAGAATATGACAGAGGTAGATGGCAAGTAATCTATGCAGTGGGTAAGGACTCTGAGAGAGGTGCTGGTGAGCTCCTGGCCAGGTGCTGAGGAAGCAACAACCAGCTCAGCTTGGGGAAGAGTCAGAGGGCATCTGGGCTGGGTCTTGAAGGATGAGTAGGAGTTCACTGGATTAAAAATAGGGAGGGAAGGCATTCTAGGCACTGAGCACAAAGGCCAGAAATGTGGAAGAACTAGACAAACATTGACGAAAGTTGGTGTAGCCAGAGCTAGCAGATAGAGGGGAATTAGGGAAAGATGAAACTGGTGAGATCCAAAGGGGTCAGATCGCGAAGGAGTTGTCTGCCAGGCTAAAGAGTTGGGGATTTACCTGTTAGTGTCTATGTCTGAAATCAGGGGAGTGACATGACCAGCTGTGTCTGGGGTTGTGTGGAAGGTCACAGGGAGGCCAGGAGATGACTGGAGCATTCAGATAAAAGGAGCAAGGCCAGTGTGAGACGGCAGCCACGATGCAGAATAGGAGGGAACAATCTCCGAGACAGATTCAGGAGCCAGAATCAACAGAACTGGGCACCTGACCGTTAACCAACCTGATGGGCAGTAGAAGCGCATTGACGTGATACTAAGACCAAGGTGGGATGTAAAGGGGGGCCTGGATCTGGGGGAGGGGTCCCAAGGAGTTCAGCTTAGACGAGATGAACTGAGGTGCCTCTGAGGCTTCTAGGGGAGACATAGAGAATGTGGCTGGACATAAAGGAACTAAAGACCTGGAAGCTTCCCCAACAGGAGTGGCTACTGGGCTGCCTGGGGGAACCCAGCGCCCAGAGAAGAGAACACACACAGAACTCTCGGAAGCATCAGGCTTAGAGGGCAGTAGCTCAGTAGGAGCAGGTAGGGCAGCAGGAAGCTGCAGGAGACCAGGAGAGAGGGGTGTCCCAGGGGCCAAGGCCAGAGGGGCTTTCAGGAGGAGGGGATGGTCAGTAAAACCAAAACCTGCAGACGGGTCAAGCAGGCCACCTGACAACCAGGAGGACACGGTGACCTGACTGCAGCCCTCACCTCCACAAACCCAACAAACACAGCGCCCCCCGACCCACCATAGGAGAAGCCTGGGCCATGTTCCCTGTGGTCTGAAGGCCCGATGACTCTGTTCCCAGCCCTCAGGCCCTGGTCCCTGGCTCTCCTCCCTCCTCCCACCTACCAGAAAAGGAGTCCTTGTCCATCGCAGGCAGATCCCGGGCCTGGTACATGTAGCAGCGTAGATGGTAGCGGTTCCCGTCTGCACCGAGGAAGAAACAGATGCCAGCTGAGGGGCTGGGGGTGACCAAGATCTGGGGCTCGAGGGGAGGACAGAGGGTGTCCCTAGAGGGGGCAGCGCACAGAGGGGCTGGATGGTAGAAACGACACGTGTACGCTATGCTGGAGTTAGCTGCTCTCAAGATCAGGAGAGCAGACCACAGCCCAAAGGTGGACCCCCAAGTGATGTGTCCTTGGGTCTGGTGACAGCTGGGGAGGTGGCAGAGGAGGGGGAAGGAGTGGAGGGGTCACAGATGATGGGGGCAGTGAGAATGCACAGCGCCTTGAATGCTGGATTTCAGGCTGAGTTCACACACACACAAGCCAAGAGACACTGACCCGCTAACAAAACACCCAGACTCAGTCCTCCTCAGCCCCCACGTATACACCTGACCATGTGACCCACACAAACAGGAACGTCAGGCTACACACTCATCCGTGTCACCCCTGTAGGCACCTCCAAACGTCACTTACAGTCAAAGATGCAGGAAATCGTGGGTCTGTTCACGCCAAAGCTCAAGGTGGAGACAGACTTGGAATCTTCACTCCTGTCGTCCACCACGCCGCCCTGGAGATGGAGAGCTGGTCACCGCAGACTCTGACCCCAGAGCCTGGGGGTGGCAGGGAGACTGGTTCGGAGAGTCAGGTCCCCAGAGTCCTTTAGACGAGGCCCCTCACCTGCCCAAAGCTCTGATTTCACTCCAGGGCTGCGCCTTCCCAGACCCCAGTGTTAAGTCCACAGGGAAATTCTCCCTCTCTAGTGGAGACCAGACAAGCCAGAATGGGATTTTGAGCTGTTCCAGCCTAAGAGGTTAGAGTTTGCTAGAAGGAAGGAATCGAAGGGGCTCTCTGAGAGGGAATCCAGTGGGGATCTGCCCGGGCTGATGAGTTTAGGGGAGCCCGAGTCTGGAGGGCCCTGTCTAGCATCTCTGTCCCACCCAAGACATGTCTGGACACGGTGCTGGTGCCAGGGACACACGGGCACTTAGCTGGGCCCCCAGCTCTGGGGAGAAGCTGCACTGCATCCTCCACTGTCTCTCATCAGCTCCCACTGCGCTGACTGTCAGAGGAGGCCTCAGTCTGAGGACAGGGGACAGGAGTCGACGCAGGGTGGGTCTGCACTCGGCCTCAGAAGCTGTGTGTAAACCTTGCCCTTGTTCGCACTGGGCTCTAACCACTGGGCCCTAAACAGCCTCCTTGGACCAGATGCCCACCTCCTTGGTGCACTGCTTCCCTCCACCACCACCTCTGCCACACCGCAGCCCCTCATCAGGGATGAGCCCCAGCGGGGACCTCAAGGCCCCCACAAAAATTGAAAATGTGCCGGTCACATGGCAGCCCGTCCTTCCAGACCTGGCTTTCTGTGATACCAGCTCCACCAGCCTCCCACGGCAGAAGCCCAACAGAGAGACTGCCCGCTTCCTCTGCAAGCCCTTCCCCCCTCCCCACACTGTCACCTGCCCCAGTCCCTCGCCAGTCCCTCTTCCCAACACACAAGCACGCACACCCTTGAAAGAAAACCCCGGCCTCCCCTCCCGTGGCATTTTCACCCCGCCCAGGCCCACCCAGAGCAGCCACTTCCCAAGGCCACCATGCCCCCCACCTGGCGGCAGCCATTCCCCAGGAGTCTCGACCTCTCCCCAGGCCCTGCAGCTACATCGTGGCCCCACCCCCCTAGATGTACGGCCACCTAGGTGCTCCTGCTCTCCAAACCATGCCCACCCTCAGGGCCTAGCCCCAGACCTCCAGTCCAAGAAGCTTCCCTGGGTGCCCGCCCGCCGGCTTCCGATCCGCCCGCACCCAGGACCAGAACCAGCTGCATTACCCACACTCGGCACCCGGCTCCCGGCCTGAAGCCCTCCATGGCTCTCACCACCTGAAGGGTCCTGGTCAGACCCCCAGTGCCCTGCTCCACCTTCCCCCTCCAACACCAGGGCTTACTTCCCCCAAATCCAATCGGGCAGGCCATGCTCCCCAAAGCTGGCCCAGACATGCACCTGCTCCCAGTGCAAGCTCCTACCGTTCCCTGCCAAGAATGCTGGTCCTCCCCCAGATCAGCTCATCTTAGGACACCAGGGAAGGCCTGCCCTGGTCACTCTGGGTCAACAAGGAAATGCAACCTAAAGGTAGGCAGTCATCCTCTGCTCCATCCCACAGAAGAGCCCATAAAACATATACGGGCGAAAGACATGTTCATCTGCTCTCCCAGGGGACCCACTGAGGTCTGGCTACAACGGGGTGGGCTCTGGCTCCTAGCACAGGACACCCCACTTTCTGACAGGAAGATACGGTGACCCCCCCCCCCGCCTTTCCTTTGGCCACAATTTCAACACAAGCTCTAGAATCAGATTCCTTGGGCTCCAGCTACCATTTACTAGCTGTGTGACTTTGGGCAGGTTGCTTAACCTCTCTGCACAAGTCTCTATAAATTTGGGATAATTCTCCAGTATTTATCTCAGAGAGTTGCTGGGATTCTTAGGAAGACAAATCACATGTTGTGTTAGCACACCACCTGGGGAAGTCATAAACCATGAAGTTACTAATTGTGCTCAGGGGTGGTATTCATATACCCCATATTTGTTCAAAATTGTTCCAGGAGCTGGAAAAGTAGACATTTCAGTGCAACGTCGCAGTCCCGGGCAGAAATTAAAATCAGTCAATCAAGCAATCAACCTCTCTCCACACACACACACACACACACACACGTGCGCGCGCGCACACACACGTGCACACACATGCATACACACATGCATGCACACACACACACGAGAGCAGGACAACAGGGAGGGATGCCATACTACAGACAGGTGAGAACCCAAAGGCCACAGCATCTGCAATCTTCCCTCCCAGCAGGCGAGGGTCCCGGGCATCCTGGGTTCCCGCCAGGAGAGGCGCTGGGCCCAGCCTCACAGCTCTGGCCCTGCCGCCACCCACACCAAGCCCAGCAGCTAGTAGCTCTGGCCGCAGGGTCTACGAGGCCGCACGTAGAGCCGGAGCTGGGGGCCCAGCAGGCCACCCCAGGCGTGAGGTACAGGGACGCCAAGGAAAGCAGGTCAGGATTCTGGAACCAGGGTTCGGCCAGCCCCCAGGTGCCACGAGGCTTAGCGCAGGCAGCTCAGAGCGCCTTGGTCGGGGGGAGGGCAGGCTCTGTAGCCCCTCCACCTCACCCTGGCCACACATATGCCCCACGCCAGCAAGTAGGGCACTGAGGTGAGTGCGGGGAGGGAAGCCGCCTCCAGCTCCCATGGGCCCCGTGATTTCTCTCTCCCACCAGGTGCCTGCAGGGACCTCCACACTTGCGGGCTGCCTCCAGGGCACATCCCCACTCAGCGTGCACCTGCTCCAGGTGGCCCCCCAGCCGTGTCCCGTCAGCAGCGGGCAGCACTTTCTGGGTCTCTGTCCAAAGGCAGGGCCGCCTGCCTGTGATAAAAAAAGGTGTCCCCCTCCCTGGGATTTCCACAAGGTCGGGGCCAGGTACCTCAGGTCCGGCTCAGTCCTGGCCCACAGCAGGCCCTGGCACCGAGAATGACACCCTTCAGAGGCAGAACCAGCGCTCCCTCGGAATGGCCCTGAGGGGCTGCCGAGGCTCTCCCACCTGCCCTGTCTCCAGAGGAGGGGCCCACAGCCGCTCCCTCTGGTCCACAGGGCCTCTGTCCGACCCCACTCCCATCTGCCACCCTGGCGTGGCCTTGCCTCCGCCTCCCCTTCCCTCCCTGCTCAAGGAGACAGACAGGGGTTGCTGGGAAGAAGCTAGGAGAACCAGGACGACACACGCACCTAGAGTCCCCAGTAAGTTCAGTCCCGCCAGAGGAGCCTCAGCCCTGCGGTCAGCCAGGTTCCCAGGCTGGGCAGAATTCCCCCCACACAGCAGGCCAGTGCCTTTACATCCTCTGGCCCACTGACCTTCCCAGGGGGGACCTGGGCTCTCCACGAATCCCCTTCAGACCTTAGGAGCAGAGCGGAGGCCGGCCCCTCTCCCAGCCCGGTGGCAGCCCCTGCGTTGAGTCTCCAGCAGTCAGGATGCTGCTTCCACACTCAAACCAGCTGAACCCCCAGGGTCCCCTTTCTCGCCCTCAGGCCTCCTGCACGTAGTTCTCTCTGCCCTGCTCTTTCCCTGGCTTTTTCCTCAGACATCCAGTCTCACCTTCAGGGTCACCCTGCAAGGATGAGTTAGGTACACCTCCCGTGGGCTCCCACAGAGCCCCAGATTTCCCCCCTTACTGCATATATCACCCTCCATTGTAAATACCTGTTCACTGTCTGCCCCTCCCACAGAGAGCTTTGCGAGGTTCCCCCCATGCACCCAGCATCCAGCAGAACCCCTCACACACAGCGGGTGCCCCATTAATAATTAGAGAATGAGTGAATGAATGAATGAGCACACACCTTTCTGGGGAGAGCTGATGACAAAGACCAGCCCATCGCCAGGTCAGGGGATCAGCCTGCGCGTTAACACAGATGATCCAATGTCACGCTTTTTCCACTCTGAAGCATATTTTTGGCTTTCACACGTGGACATACATGGCTCACGTTTGGGAATTTCTCTCAAAGCAAACAATGAAGTCTCATGAAAAGATGATTTGGGAGCTTCTGGGAAGCATCTCCCTCCCATCAGCCCGTCCCTCTGACATGCCACTTGTGTTTATTGAACACCTACTTTGTGCCAGGCCTTTCCCATATTCGAGTTGGAAAATAGGTATCGCTGCTTGTGGAGACATAAAATGTCACCTCCCCAGAGAGGTCTTCCGTGACCAAAGGTCAAAAATCATGTTCACATCCACACCGTCACATCTCCCACCCCACACGCCCCAACCCCACATAATAGCCCCGTCTACTCTCTTATTCAGCTTTACTGTTCCTCATAGCACGTATTACCCCACACATTTGCTATATTAACGTTTTTGTTCATTGTCTCTCTGGCTCCATGGGGGCACTGCTGTGTCCCCAGAACCCGCTACGATGCCTGGCACACAGAAGGCTTCGGCAAATATTTACTGATCAAGGAAAAAAATCCAAGTTGAGCCCCAGTCTCTGTAGGTGCCTCTCCTGTCACATAATCACCCATTTTCTGGAGGGAACTGTCTGGGGCTAAAGGAACTTCCTGGGCCGAGCCTGACTTGAGGGAAGCACCCCCTGAGAAAGCGATGACGTTGCAGAGGGGAGAAGAGGGGGTCAGTGGAGACGCAGCAGAGATGCTGCCCTTAGCATCTAACCTCACAGCAGAATCCTGCCAACACCTTACCACCTTCCAACAGGGACTGTGACTGCCTTTGTTCTCCAGACGGGCAAACTATGGCACACAAAGGCCAAGCCACTTAACGACTGCACGGAAGAAGAGCGGCCTGCGACTCCCTGACATTGCACAGCACGTGCACAGAGCAGACGATCAGAGCGACTCATTCATCTTACAGACCCTGAAGCTCCGACACAGAGAACATCAGGCTGCCAGTCCCCAGGGAATCGGGCTCTGTGTCAGGCACCAGGAAACGGGGTGGGGGGCAGGTGCCTGGAGCTCACAGTATGGGTCGGAGGAGGGTAGCTGGGGGCGCCTCAGGGAAGCCTGAAACTCAGATTCCTCACTGTAAAGCGGCCATCGTGGTAACACTCACCCCAATGGGCTACTGAGGCAAATGCAGGGGGGTTCAGCCTTGGCACTACTGACATTTGGGGCTACATAACTCTGCTGTGGGAGCTGCCCTGTGCATTGTTTAGCAGTATCCCTGGCCTCTAGCCATTAGATGTCCAGAGCTGCCCCCCTCCCTCTGCTGTGACCACCAAAAATATCTCCAGACATTGTCAAATGTCCCTTGCGGGATGGGGTGGGGGATAGAAATTGTCCCCAGCTGAGAACCACAGGTGGAAATTAAATGAAACGGACCCACAGCCCTTGACAGGTCCCTGCACGTAATCAGCATTCAGTGGTGCCAGTTTCACTCTTTCATCTCACCAGTTTCATGCTGAACAATACCTTCCCCCGCCTTCATCCCTGCCCTCTGGCTTTAAGTTTGGAATTCATCACCATCCCTCTGCCACAGGACCTTTGCACTGGCTGTCCGCACCACCTGGAATGCCCTCCAGACAAGCTAACTTGAGCTCTTCCCTCAACTCAGTCACCACTGAGGCTTGGACACTTCCTTGACTGCCCTGCCTTTATCAGCAGCCCCTACCCAGCCTCCCCTAGCATCTCTCCTGCATCCATCTTTCCATGTGTATAGGTAAGGCATGCACGTTCCTTTATCCCCTGCACCTGACCCCAGTGTCTGGCACTTAGTAGGCATTCGGTGAAGATTTATCGCATGAAATGAATCACCAGCATCCCCGCCCTAAGGCATGTGCACAGCACTCAGGCCTAAGGTCCCAGGGAAAGGGACAGGAAAGTGTGCATCAGACAGCAACCTCCCACCCTCATGGGGCTCAGGGTCAGATGCCACCAGAGAAAGAGAGAGTGATGTGGGCTCACTTACACCCCAGGATGGGGCCATTTGTGGGGTGGAATGGAACAGGGTGGGCCCTCGGAAGGTCCCATTCAGGAAGGTTTCCCGGACGAGGGGAATAAGAGGGGTGCTGGAACAGGGGCAGCAGTGACACGCTGGAGGCCTGCCCCCCACCCAGAGCTTAGGGAAGGCTTGGCTAGAGGGGCAAGGCTGGGGCAGGGCGAGGCCGGGAGCAGCGGGGCTGGCTTCCTTCTGCTCTCACTTGGAGCCCTGAGCAGAACCAGGCTGCAGGGGTAGCTAACGGTCTGGTTTCCACCCACCCACCCTTCACCCCCACTCCGCACTCACACTCTTCCCCAGCCCCAGGCCAGGCTCGGGGCATTGAGTTTCCCACAGTCACATTCCTACCTCCATAGCTCATGCCGATGTGACTCCCAGGCTGGGGCTGGCAGCCACGCAGTCTGTGGCCACGCACTTGGTCTTGTGGCTAGCTGTGGGAGGGACCCTACTGCTCGCCCAAGGGGACTGGGGGGCCTCCAACCCGCTGTTGCCCCGCTGGCAGCCACGGCTCCCTGGAGATGCCCGAGCTCAGGAGGGTGAGGAACTCTCCTTCCCAGATGCCTGGGCTCCCCAGGGGTCCCCTGAGCCAGTGGCCAAGCCCACCTTTTCTGCTGAGGGCTGACATCCCGGGACCCTGGCCGCCACATAGGGAGAAGGTGGGCAGGTTCTGGGAAAACAAGGAGTCTGTGAAGGGGACGCCTCGACCCACCTAAAGTGGATCCAAGACCGAGCAGCAGACCCCTGGCATTTCTCAGATTCTTTCTGCACACAGGCTGTCACACACATGCCTCCTCCCTCTGGCACTCCCACACGGGGTCCAGAGGTCTGGTTCAGGATCTATAAAGCAGAGGCACGGAGGAGACAGAAGGGGCCAGAGCAGAGGAGGATGCAGCAAAAAGACACAGGCTGAGCAGCGGGGCTCCCCAGGGCTGAGTAAGAGGGGGACAGAAACACAGAAGCCACACTCACGGCGGTCAGGAAAAAACGGAGCCTCGGAGGTGGCTCCAGGGGCCACCAGGGCACGCCCTGCCCCAGCGGAGTCAAGCGTATGGGTTTCAGGGGCCAGCTACCCTCCTCACCTCACAGGAAGGACTCACGTCCTGTGTCTGATGGATCCAAAGAGCACAGGTGACAGAGCTGACAGGAAAGGCGCCACTACGGGGAGCCCCAATCTCCTTCTTTATGTAAACAAGATCAGAGGACCCCAGAGAGCAGCAGGTGCTGGAGCTGGCTCTCAGGGCTCATGAGAGATCATTAAATTTCCAGCCATTTGCAAGCCGTTCGTTAAACACAGTCACTTGTAAAAATTAAATCAGATAAATTTGTAACTTCAGAAATCATTTCTAAAACAAAGGTGATAAATATTCAAAAGCGTCACTTCCAAATTCTTCCACTACCTTTTACTGTTATCTTGCTCCCAAGGTGATCTACATCTAGAGTATCTGTGAGGTGGAAGTACCGTATAAACACTATATAATGGTGTGCTACTGCTCATCTCCTCCTATCCCCACATTCTGTGATCTCACACTGAGACCTTGCAATTGGCCATGGCAGGGATATCTAGACCATTTGAGCAAATGCTACAAGAAGAGCTGGATTTTTTTCCGGAGAGCCAGTTGTTAAACGTCGACCAGCACAGGCAGGCCGCGGGTGATCTGCCAGGATCTCTTCTTCACCATCAGCTCTGCTGGGATACCCAAATGACAAATGACAATGGAGAGAAGAGTGCTATAAACCTGTACAACCCAGCCATTATCCATAAGATTTTTCCTTCAACCAAGGAAATACCACTAAAATAATTATTACTTGCTTTCTCCGTGCCTCAGTTTGTCTCTCTGTAAAATGGGAGCACTAATAAAATCTACCTCAGGATTATTGGGAGGCCTAAATGAGATAATACATGAACAGCGCAGAGGGCACTGCCTGACACACAGCATATGCTCTAGAACAGCTGACAAACCTTATCCATAAAGGGCCTGAGAGTAAATACTTTCACCTTTGCCAGCCATATAGGCGCTGTTGCAACTGCTCAGCTGCTGTAGCAGCAGACAGCAGCCGTATGGATGAGCGTGGCTGTGCTGATGCAGCCCTGTTTACACAAAAAGGCAGAGGGCCAGACTTGGCCAGTGGGCCATCGTTTGCCAAGCCCTGCTCTGTAAGGGGAGGGGGTTATTTTTGCTGTGTTGTTATCACCTCCATCTGATAAGTGAGAAAACTGGGACCCAGAGATTCATGTTTTCCTTCAGGGTGCATGGGAAATTCGCTGGTAGAGCCCGGGATCTCCCAGGACCCCCGCAGGGCTCTTCCCAGCTCCTGCTTCCCCATCGGAACTCAGCACCTGAGCAGGGATCTGAGGCAGGACAGGACTAAGTGCCAAGTCAGGGCCCTGGGGAGCCCACACCCATGTCACTGCCCTGACTGCTCTGGCCTCCGCTTCCAGGGAAACCCCACACAGGCCCACAGGCCAGGCCAGAGGAGAACCCTGTAAAAGAGAAAACTTGGGAACGCACAGCCCTCCCTTCCTAATCAGGGCTGATTGCAACCTTAAGTGAAATAGCAGGCGAGTGTGCAACCCCATTTAATTTACAGCTGGAGCCAGGGCTTGAGAGCAGCTGCGAAACTCCTTGCAGAGCTACCGGCCAGCCCCTGGGGAGCCTGGGAGTGGAATTAGGAAACCTGGAGAATCCACAATGCCACGTGTGGGCTGGCACGAGTGTCTGTGTTTGCATGTGCCTGTGTGTCCCTCTAGGCTTTCCAGGTCTCTGAAGTCTGCAGAGGACGCTCAGGCAGGTTTTAGGCCATGCCAGAGTGCCTCCGTCATCAGGACGACTGTATGTCCTCGTTTGCCTAGCTTATGCCTATTTTCCAACATGATTTTTAATAGTGTCCAGACCAGACAATAAATTATAAGGTCACCTTAGCCACTGTGGACACACCCTCATGCGTGTATAATGACACACAGGGGGTGCAGCCGTCACACCCACCCAGCAGTAACACACACAGTCCATGCTTACCTGTGTGCTGGCATTGTGTCTCAGGTACGCAGACACACAAGTTTCAGTGGACGCACGCAGGCTTCGGCATCCAAATCTTGAGTGAGATAGACCCAGAGTCCACACAGTTAGAGGATTTACTCAAATGGTCCTTCCGTGTAATCCTCCGGTGGCCCTCAACCTGCCCCGTAGCACAATGCCAGGTGTGGAACAGGTGCTTGATTAGGACATTCAAGAGACACAGAGCCGCCTTCCAATGGCCCACAGACCCAGCCAGGGGTCTTGATTACTCAATAAGGCAAAGCCCTTTCACCACCCAGGTGCTGCCCTTGCTCAAAGCAGCCACTCTAGGAAGCATGCCTAGGTGCCCCCGCACACAGCAGGATTTCATCCAGGTCCAGAGACGGCCCCTCCCCTCCCCACCCACATCTGACCTCCTTTTCAGCCAGTTCAAATTCCCAAATTCCTCCTCTCTGGCCCCGGCTTCTCCCTGACCCCCTTCCCAGCACTCCCGACTCCCAGCTACCCTTCCCTGCCCCCTGACAGGGGCTGGGGGTGCCTGTCTCTGTGGGTCCTTGGTACTTCAGGTCAGGACTCAGGCCCCTGCCAACCGATTGGAGGCTTCCTGGCTGGGTGCAGTGGTGCCAACTCCTCTCTAGCTGCCCCGCTGCTCCAGGGAGGCCAAGCTGCCTGGCTACAAGACGAGGAGGGGGATGCACCCAGCTGAGGGCTCCAGCCAGCGCCCATGATGCTCCCTGGGACCCCACTCAAGGGCCTTCTATGGGGGAAGGACTTTATGCCCTCATAGCAAGTGGGGAGATGAATCTGGGGAGAGAGAGCAGAAGAGCCCGCTCTTCTGGCCTTGGTTCTAGAACTGACTCATGCCGTGCCTCTGGGCAAACTCCTTCTCAGGCCTCAGTTTCTTCTGGGGCTACATTAGGGGCTCAGAGTTGTTCTAGAGCAGCACTGTCCAAGAGAACTTTCTGTCGTGATGGGACTATTCTGCACTGCCCAATATGGTAGCCACTAGCCAGGCGTGGCTGTCGAGCTCTCCGAATGTGGCCGGTGTGACTGGGGAACGGAATTTTCTTATTTTAACCACTTTAAATGTAAATTTAAATAGCCACACCTGGCTAGTGGCTTTCATATTAGACAGTGCAGTTCGGGAACCTCAGTCTCCCCAACTGTAAAATGGGTATAATCATAGAATCCAGCCTTCCGGGGTCCCTGTGAGGATGAAATGAGACAATGCACGTACAGCTCTCAGCCTGGTCTTCGGCACAAGGTAAAACAGATTTTTGTAATTCTTACCCTCTTTGGATCCTAGATTTTCTTGAGAATTGGAGAAAACCATGGACTTTACATCAGAATTTACCCACCACAGACACACACATGCACACGGCACACACACGCATATCACACATGTGCACACGCCATATACATCCATACACACATCACACACGTGCTCACACGTCAGACACACGTGCACACACAGATCACACATGCACACCCACAACTCTGCATCCAATTTCAAGTAGCACCAAAGCCAGGTGGAGAGTGCTTTCGAACATGAAAGTTCCTTCCAGCTCTAAAAATCTCCAAGACTAGGAGCACACGCGGCCGCGTCTCCATCTCCTCTTCTCCCTGCCCAGGCTCAGGCATCTCAGAAAACCCTTCCAGACACGCCGGGCCAAGCGCAAAGACAGGGCTCTGGAAAAATCCTCGCACATGGAGGGCAGGCCCAGGGCAAGGGCCACAGGATGGATTCTGTGAGCTCATCCCCGGCAGCCGTCACCAGCGTTCTCAGAGAGTCTGGTGGCGTCAGGAGGGGGTGACTGGGTGGACGCCGGCGGTGGCGGTGGCGGCGGCAGCGAGGGGTGTGGGGCAGGAGAGGGAGGCTGGATGGAACACGCTATAATAGCAGCTTTGTGCTCCACTTCCCAGCTCCCTGGGAACGCCAGGAAGATTATGAAACCCGGTGTCTTTGGGAATGCCAGGATATTAGCTGGAAAAAGAATAATACGAAAATAAAATAATGCTCGGGATGGAGACAGCAGACGATTAGCAGACAGAGCCAGGGCCTCCCGCTCCGCAGAGGGAGCCAGGCTTGGCCCCGGCAGAAGGTTTCAGGGAAAGGCTGCCCGTGCTAATGAGCAGACTGGGCCTGCCTTGCAGTGAGACGTCTTCAGGAGGGGAGCTGGCAAGTGAGGCCCAGCTTGCTGGTGGACGCATGGGCCAGGGGACGGGCAGTAGGAGGCAAGGGGGCGCCACAGGCCTGGCCCTTGCACCCAGACATACAGAACTGTCAGATTACCAGAAAGCCCACCTGGCTACCACCCACAGTCCTGGACTCCTCCAAGCTCTGCCTCCCCAGGCCCTCCTCCAAGAAGCCACCCTCATTGGGGGCTGTCACTCTGGAATTACCCTTAGTCTGCCCTCCAGCACTTCGGAGATGCAGCTTCTGTTGGGTTTATTTGCATTCACACGTGAATATCCCTCTTCCTAATCGGACAGGGGTTTCCCATGAGCCAGGCCTCCACTATCAGGTGGAGGATGCTTGGAAGAAAAGATCGCTTTCTCCCCACAAGGAGCAGGGAGAACATGTCACCTGCCCCTGCCTCGCTCTCTAGGGCCCTGGTGACACACCTCCAGTCAGGAATAGACACCCTGCCTCCCTCAGAGAGGCACCCGGTAGTGGTCGATGTGACTGCCTCCCTCATCTTCGGGATGCACTGTGCACCCGACATCCTTGTTACTCAAAGATGGTCCTTGGACCAGCAGCGTGGGCTGTTAGAAATGGAGACTCTCGGGCCCCACCCAGACAGCAGATCAAGAGCATACGTTTTAACAAGATCCTCAGATGGGTCTTATGTCCATTAAAACTGAGAAGCACCTCTGTACTTGGGTTATGTCCTTAATCCTTACGAGGACCCATACATGTAGTGACATTCGTAAGTAACAGAGTCACTAAAGGGACAAGTGACCTATCCACAGCTGAAGCAGAGGAAGCAGAATTCAAACCAAACCAGCGCCATTCAGAAGCCTCACCCACCCCACCACACTCCCGCCAAGTGAATCGGCAGGCATCAGTGACCAGTGGGCAAAGGTCAGTACCCAGAACAATAGATTGGTCCTAGCACCCAGAAAACCCAACCATCTGCCCCAATGATGCAGGGTGGACTCTAGCCCCAGTGCCTTAGCTGGAGCACCAGTACATCCCTGGATGAAGGACAGCAGACTTAGGGATGGGAACCCAGGCCATCCTCGGTCCTGGCAGGAAGCATGTAAAGGTGACCATGGAAGGGGAGAGTGTGTGTGTGCATGCATGTGTGTGCGTGTGTGTGTGTGTGTGTGTGTGTGTGTGTGTGTGTGAGCACGCGTGCTGATGGGGGCTCATTTGCTCAAGTAGAGTGGTCCAGACAGTTTCTGTCCAATGGGCCTGTGGTCCTGTCCAAGTGCTGGTCACACCTAAAGACTGTGTCCAACTCCAGGTTTGTGGATCCAGCCGTTCTAACCACTGTCTGCCTCTGGCTCCCTATGTCAGCAAAGTTCCCTCAGGACTCTGGGCTTCACTACTTCGGTTTCTTCCACATTTCACAGGCGAGTCCCAACTGCATCACAATCATTCACTTTCCCACTGGACGTTTGATTTCAATGCTCCCTCATGACATTTCTCTCCCACGTAAAGGATAAACGGCCTGGTTTCTGTGTTCTGGGAAATGGCCCTCTTCATTCTCCCAGTCACTGAGCCATGAAAGCTTGGCAGTGAGTCCGCCAGCCTTGCTCGTCTTCTTCCCCTAGATCCTCACCAGCCCCAGAGCCATCCACGCTTCCATCCACAGGTCTCTGGGCACCTCCGGCCTTGCGCCCTCTCTCCTCTCAGCCCCCTCGCCTCACAGCTGATGCTCAGCTCCCACGCCCCCAGCCTCCCTGCCCTGGGCCGCCTGGCAGGCAGCCTCCAGGTCCATCTTCCTCATACAGCACTTCACCATGTGCGTCACACTTGCCAGTGCCAACCGTGAACTCATCGCAGCCCCAGGCCCACCCCGCCCCGTGGCCTGGCGATGGCAGCGGCCCTACCGTCCACCCAGCAGAGCGTCTGATGCCTACTGGACCCTTCCCTCCCCAAGCCCTGCTACTCCACCTCCCTCCGCTTCGGTCCCTTGGCCCCCACCCCAGATGGTCACGTCTTCCCAGATCTCTAACCAAGCCTCCTGATGGTCTCCTGATGGGAGGCTCTCCGGCCCCAGCCATCCTCCACGGCTACTTGATTAATGGCCCTAAAACCCAGCTCTGACCAGAGCACTCCTCCTCCACTCAGCAACCCACACTTGCTCCTACTGCTCATTCAAGAGAAGAGTCCTGGGCTTCCCTGGTGGCGCAGTGGTAGAGAGTCCGCCTGCCGATGCAGGGGACACGGGTTCGTGCCCCGGTCCGGGAAGATCCCACATGCCGCGGAGTGGCTGGGCCCGTGAGCCATGGCCGCTGAGCCTGCGTGTCCTGTGCTCCACAACGGGAGAAGCCACAAGAGTGAGAGGCCCGCGTACCGCAAAAAAAAAAAAAAGAGAGAGAGAAGAGTCCTGTGGTCGTCATCTATAGCTCTGAGTCCACCACCGTTTGGGGTTTTTTCCTTTTCAGATGCTCTTCTCCCCAGCCTGTGGGGCTGTCAACCACAGAAAAGGGGCGTGACCCAGGACGGTCATTCAGAACATTCCATTCCTCGCCCTCAGGCTCGGGGGCTGGTGTGGGCACAGGGCCAAGCAGAGCCAGTCAATCGCACACGAGGCAGTCCTGGCACTACTGAGAAAGCGCACTCTCCGCTCTGGGGTCTCCAGCTGTGAGGAAGCAGAGGATGCCCGCCGGGCTGTGCTAGCTGTAAAGGTGGCGTCAGCCTCTGTCACAGGTACCAACTTTGCCAACGACATGGAAAGAGCCAGTGTGAGAACGGGGCCAAGACAGAGGAGCGAGTCGGGGACACTGTGTGAGCCCCTAGCTCCTGCCAGGCCTAATGCCTGATTCACCTCGGTGAATCAGATTCCCAGCAATCTGAGCTCTTAAGCTCTTTTTCTCTCTTCAGCCCACTTTGGTTGTGTTTCCGTCGGATGAAAACGAGTCCTGGCTCCTTAGAGGGCAAGCACCCTCAGACCTGGCCCTGCCTCTGCGGCCTGCTGAGGTCTTTATTCCCCACTCCTCAGCTGGAACCACACAACCTCCCCCAGGCACTGCCCTGTGCCCAAGCTAGGCCCCTTCTGACAGGACAAGGAGACTCCCCACTGCAGCTGCTCCAGCCTGGGTGGCAGTTCCAACTCCCACCTGAGCACCAGCTCAGGGCCCCAGAGAGCCCAGAGCTCTGCCGTCTCCTTCCAGCCTCCTGACCACTTGGCCCCCAAGACCCAGGAGGGGCTCCCTCCAGAGCCTCTGACATCATCTGGGCCCCGGAGGGTTTCCTCTCCCACACTGGCACCCCTGGGAGTGATGGAACCTCCAGGCTCTGCCCACCACCCCTCGGAGCCGCTGCCAGGCTCAACTCCCTTCTCTGTAGCCATCCCATCGGGTCAGGGGCCTGCCCCACTGTACTCCCTGGCTGAGGGCTAAGACACACTGCTCCGCACCCAGACGAAATGCTCATACGGACGCGCGCGCACGCACGCACGCACACGCGCACACACACAGCTGGCTCACGTGGACACACTCAGATTCCATCAGCCAGTGAAGCTGGTGGGACCTGCTCCCCTGTGTCACAGCCCAAAGCCCCCTCAGGGGACAGGCAGTCCTACCTGGATTTCAGAGAAGGTGTCTCCTCCTAGGCATCTCACGCCCAATGCTTGGATGGAGTCTCCAAACCAACAGAGTGGGGGACAGGCTATCTCCTGGCCCTGAATGTCCCACTCAGACTGTCCAGGAAGGGTCTGCTCATCTCTTTTGCGGAACACGTCATCCTGACCCTGGATAACCTTGACCTGACACCCATTGCACTGGCTCTGGGAAGTACCCTCTGAGGCAGCACAGCCAGCCTGGGGTTTGGTCTCAGAGGCACATCTCTCCCCAAAATTCCCGAGGATGCGCACAAGATAGCCTCCTCTCAGGAGGACTCATGTCCAACCAAGGACATCCAGGGTCACTAGACCTCTCAGGCTACTCCCTTGGACCAGGCCAAAGCTTCCCAGACCCAACCCCAGGCCAGCCAGCCTCTTCAGGAAGAGCCAGGTCCCTTGGCCCCCGTCACAGGTCAGACCATCAAAAGGCTGGGGCCCTCTCCCCTGGTCCCTTCTCAATTACCAAAAAAGCCGTGGGTCTTCTGGTGCCAAGAAATGAGCTATTTTCTTTTAGGAGGACACCCAGACTGGTGTTCACTTTCCCCACACGCAACCTCAGAGGACTGAAGCCAAAGTCCCGTCCCGGGGTCCTCTGCACCTCTCCTGCGTCAGCCCTGAACAGCCCTGGGAGACCACGCTGCACCCCACCAACCCAAGATGACCACTGTCACGTACCAGGGCCCCCTCGAGGGCAAACACAGCTGCAGGCCCCGTCTTCTCCAGTGGCTCCATGCGGCGGCGCCAGCGGCGGCGGCGAAAGGCGTCTGTCTTGCGGTACTCCAGGTGGAACTTCCAGCCAAAGAGCGAGGCGTACTCCCAGCCCTCGCCCTCCGCCTCCGCCTGCCTGTGCTGCGTGGGAGAACAGGGCAGACTCAGAGGCCACTTGGCAGGTTGGCGGGGAGTCCTGGCTTGGGCTCCAGCTGTGCCCTCCCTGCCCGCCACGATTCCCCCACACACACCACACACCATCACCCTCCAGGTGGGAAAACCTGGGAGGGCCGCCCGGAGGAGGGGGCTCTGAGCCCCGGGTCAGGAAATGAGGAGGAGAAGAGGCTCCCTAGGCTGTGGGGAGGTCCGAGGAGCCAAGAAAGGAAGGTAGGCTGAGCAGTGATGAAAACACTGGGCTTTCGGCTTGTTTGCTTATTTGGGTTCTGGGTGGATTTCACGAATCCAGGGTTTTCTTGTCATTTCCTTTTTCTTCTTCATATCCCAACTTACAAAAGTGGAAACGGGTCTGCAATTCAGAGGCAAAATGAAGAGCCCATTTCCCAGCCCCAGGCTGTTTCTCCATGAGGCTAGGCCTACGTCAGTGTGGAGAGACCCCCGCACTTCTTCTCAAGGGGTCCTTTCCCAGCCTTGGGGAGCCCCGGAAGCCCCTTCCCATCCACCTCGTGACCTGAGATGACCCTCAGGTCAGGCCCAGGCCATGAGCTCGGTGACAGTGCCAGTCCCGGAGGCCAGTTGCGTCCCTCTCCAGGAACGATGCTGGTGGTGAGGGAGCAGGCAAGGCACACCGCCTGGCAAGGCTTTGCCTCTGTCCCCTGGGTGCCCTCACAGGGAGAGTGGAGTCTGGTTCATGCCACCAGGAACAGCCTGCTGCCCAAAAGCCTTGCCTCTCCTGGGACCCAGTGACCTTCCTCTCTACAGTCACTGTGACCAGAGAGAGAGGAAGGGACTCGGGTCATGCCAAAGGCTATTCCCGGACTGGGGGAGGCCTAGTTCTCGAGCCAAAATTCCAACGTGCGCTTGGGAAGGAAGGACGCAGGCCAAGAGGGTTCCAGGGAGGCAGGCCCTGAGGCTGTGCACGACACGGGCATCTGTGTGACCCCAGGAGCAGGTAGGTACAGGCACTCGTGTGCCCACACAAGCTCACTCTGCACCTGTCTGTGTCCCAAGAGTATCTGGGCACGGCCGTGGGCATGTGTGCTCACACTGTGTACATGCCCCCTGGTAAATGCTGACCAAGCCCACCCAAGCCCCTTGACCAGCGTCCCCCTTCTCCAGGGAACTGGCCGTGCTGGAGGGAACAGGCTCCCTCCAGCACGCCCCCAGCAACCCCCAGCCAGTGACTGACGGCTAAGACCGTACTAAGCCCACCCCCCTTGCCTGGTGAGGAGGATTCTGTAGTGCTCCAGGCTGAGCCCCTTCCCGAACCACAGCTCAAGCCAAAGCTGACTTTGCCGGAGACCACATCCTTGCTCCTGGCACTTCTGAGAGTACTGCCTCAGTAAACTGCATGCAGCCGAGTCCCTGTCTCAGACTCTGCCCCTCGGACACCTAGCCACAGACACACTCTAGATACGCCTTCGCACCTTCCAGGTCTGTGCGTGAATTCCAAGTGCATCCCCTTGCTTGGTCATGGGCATTTGGATGTTTTCTGTCCGTGTGCATCTGTGTGAGTGCTGGGTACGATCTGCGAGCATCTCGAGTGAGCCCGTGTGTCTTGGACATGTCCCCTGCACAGAGGTGTGCACCTGTGCCCAGCTGGCCTCCCCTCCCCGGGGCCTCACCCCTCCCCATGCCCCACCCTCCCCCCGCCGACCGGGCTCACCCTCTTCAGCGCCTCCATCTGGCTGAGGTCCCTCCTGCGCAGGCGGACCCAGCGCCGCCGACGGTGTGTGTAGTACATCTTCTCAGCAGGGACCCAGTGCCTCGGCTTCCGGTCCGGGGGGATGGTGATGCTGTACTCCCAGCCTGGGGGAGAGGTGCCCATCACTCACTGCCTGGCCATTCCCCATCTCTCCATTTGGGGTATTCACAGACTTTCAAGTGGCCACTGACTCCCAATTTGTAATTTACAGTGAGGGCTCACCCAGGAAGTCCCCCAGATGAAGTAGCCCAGTGAAGGCCAGAACCCCAGGCCCAAGGGGCCTGCACTCAACTGTGCCCCCTTCCAGCATGCCTCACGAGTCTGCCGGGTGCTCACTGGGCTCCACGTGCTGCCCACCTTGTTCGTCAACGGCCCGATTGAGGTCCGTGGACCACTCTTCATCTTCCCACTTCCAGCCCAGCGGGCACTCGATGTCATCCTTGGGAAGCACCTTCTCCCCGTTCTGGGGTAACACAGGCCAGGCAAGCGTGAGAAGAGACAGACGTGATCAGGGAAGATGAGAAGATGCCACCTGACAACATATATTCTAAAGCCCCAGGTGTGACTCGGGCTCAGTGTCCTACCCTTGCCAGATCTCACACACTGTCCCTCTGGAGACCAGGGCATTGACGCTGGGGACGTGGGAGCAGGGGAGAACATTCCTCTTCTTTCAGTCACAGGCCCCTCTTGGGCCCCAATGTCCAGGCCTCCAGGAAAGCAGAGGCCACCTGCCCCCAGAGCACCCCCTTACCACATCCGTGTAGTTGTCGCTCATATAGATCCACTGGCCTCCGGGGAGCCGGGTCTGGTTCTCAAACACTTCCTCCACGAAGCTCAGGTGGCCCGCGTCGGTGTCATGAAGCAGGCTGTGGGCGGGGGCGGGTCAGAGCCTCTGCCGAAGAGACCCCCAGGCCGTCCACAACCCCCAGCAGAGCACCCCAGAGCCTGGGCCAAACTTCCTGTGTCAGCCTCACCCCAACCAACAACAAGAGAGATGAGGGGAGAGAGAGGAGGGGCAGCGAGTCAAGGGGAGACCCAGGGAGACACTTGCAGACAGAAGAGGAAGTCACCACCAAGATAAAGAAAGAGAAAAGGAAGCCAATTGAAGACGTCGAAAACCCGGTGGGTAGTTGAAGCTCAATAGATAGTTGTAGAAATGTAAAATGTTATCGAGCTATATACTTAAGATTTGAGTACATGACTACAATATATGTTACTCTTCAATTTTTCAAAAGTAAAAAGAAAAACCAAACAAACAGTTGTTGAATATCAACCGAACTGGAAAAGAGAGAGAGGAGAAGGAGGTGGAGATGGCGATGAGATGGAGAAGGATGAACGAGGTTGTTCTGAGGGGCACTGAAGGAGGGATTAACACGCAGAGAAGGGAGCGGGTTTTCTGTAGTATCTTGGAGGAAAAGGCCGTAACCAGTGGACGCAAAGCCCACTGGAGGCCAGCTTCGGTTTAATCATAAAGGACTTTCCAATCATTAGAGCCCTTGCAGAAAAGAATGCTGCCTCGTGATCCCCCAGTCCCGGGAGAGTTCAAATGGAAGTCGCTATGACCAGCGCAGGGGCAGCGGCCGTAGACAGAGGGATGAATAGAGCCGAGGCCCTTTCAGAGAAATGGCTGGGGCAGACGGGGTCCCCAAGCCCTCCCTGTCCACGACTCACGTCTTCTCTGGACACACGAACCAGTCTCCAGCCCAGGTCCAGCCAGCTGAGGGGCGGAAGCTCTCCTTGGGTAGCTTGATCTTGCCCGTGACATCAGAAAATTTGGGGTAGGTGAGGCCCGTTGTGCCCCAGTTCCCGACCAGAGCCAGCTTGGTCTGGTTCTCATACTGGAGAGTGAGCAACAGAGAAGTGAGTGGGGCTGCGGTAGCTTTGGGGCCGGGGGTAGGGTGGGCAGGCGGTCAGGCACTCACGGTTTCAGCAAAGACGGAGAGCTTGCCCTCAGCAAACTGGTTGAACTCCTTTTCATCCACAGAGAGCCCGAACCAGAGCCTGACCCGAATCTGCACTGGCATCCGGGCTCCGGGCACCCCCTCCATTGGATACTGGGTAGCAGAGAAGGAGAGAAACCCACAGTCCCCTTCAGGGTCAGTATGTCTCGACTTGGGGGAGCCTCCAGGCCTGAGCATACCAGCCTGACACCCCATCAGGTATGTGCTCTGTTGGAGGACTTATTAGAATTTCATGGAAGAGGGGTGTATGACTAAGAAACGCCCCCACCGGCCAAGATTCCTTCCCATCAAAGGAGAAGACTGCATCCTCCCCATCTAGATGCTCTCTGCAGAGACGAGCCGTGTCTAGACCAGGAGCCCCCATTCTCCCCTCTCCCACCACATCCTCATTTCTGTTCTCGTCTAGAATAGCACTGTCCAATGGAACTTTCTGCTACAGTGGAAGTGGTTTATATCTGCACAGTCCAATGCACTAGCCCCATGTGGCAGTTGAGCCCTTAAAATGTAGCTGGTGTGACTGAGAAACTAAATTTTTAGTTTTATTTAATTAATTTAAATTTAAATAACCATATACGGCTACCATATTTAATGGTGCAGTTGTAGAACATGTCTTTATAAGAGATAGAAAGGTCTGGGCTTCCCTGGTGGCACAGTGGTTAAGAATCCGCCTGCCAACGCAGGGGACACGGGTTCAAACCCTGGTCCAGGAAGATCCCACATGCCGCGGAGCAACTAAGCCCATGCACCAGAACTACCGAGCCTGCGCTCTAGAGTCCACGAGCCACAATTACTGAAGCCTGTGCACCTAGAGCCTGTGCTCCGCAACAAGAGAAGCCACCGCAATGAGAAGCCCGCGTACCGCCGTGAAGAGTAGCCCCCGCTCACAGCAACTAGAGAAAGCCTGCGTGCAGCAACGAAGACCCAAGGCATAAATTAATTAAAAAAAAGAGAGATAGAAAGGTCTGAAAGGGGAGGAGGTTAAAGCCTCTCCCTTCGTTTTCAGTTTGTTTTTTTTGGGGGGGGGGGGTTGGCTGGATGTTAGTGTATCATCTGATATCCCTACCCTTTTAAGTGCTTATCAGCCTGTTAACCACTATTCACTGGTCTTCAACTGCTTTTTATCCTGAAACTTTCAGAAGTTCTGCCAAAATGGAATAACCACAACAACCCAACATAAAAAATTTATTCTCCGCAACTGCTTCACCCTTTGACTGAAATCAAGGGTCAGATACGGCCTGAAGAGCAGAAATGCCTCACTTTTAGAATAACACACGGTTCCTTAGAGGAAGTAATACATTAACTACCCAGGCTTCATGTGTGTGAGCTTAGAGGAGGGTCTCCTCTGGGACGTGGAGCTGAATGAGACGAGAAAGTCTTGGTGGGTTCAGAGGAGGAAAGGGAGGCTGAGGTAAGGGCTCTCTAACTGGTAGAGGAGGCCTGGATCCCCGGAGGGAGAGCCCAGGCCGGGTAAGAGGGTCAGGAAGGGGTGTCGTGGCAAGGCATTACCAGTCTCACCCTTCATCCAGCCTCTCTGCCTTTGGTTCATCCTCGGTGAAGCCTGGAGGAGCCCCTGACCCCAAGTGTCACCCCCCAGAAACCTCCCCATGGCTGCTCGCTTCAGTGTCCTCTCCCTTGGGGTGGTTAGCAGCCTTTTCCCCTCCAAACCACCAGCCCCAGGGAGATGGCAGGAATGCCTGACCCCACCCCCCTTCTCCCTCCGCCCCCAGTCTCTCCCCTGCCCTCCCCCAGACAGGGCCAGCCTGCTGGACCCAAAATAGCAACAGCAAATAAAGAAATGTCTAGTTTGGGGCTCCTCTCCCTCTCTGCTGGTGCTCATTTTTTCCAACTTTGGTTTAAGTTAAGAAACACCAATGTTTTCTTGGTCTCCGCTTGCTGCCAACATTTTTGTAGAGCTTGCTCAGGAGCTACTGGCGGGGCTCATAAACTCAGTGGGGAAGACTTCGAGAAACAATCCTATATCTTTTTTTTTTCCTTGCTTGGGATCAGGGAAATTTTTCAGTTTGCATTTCCCCGAGGCTGCAGGGCCAAGAGGTCAGAGACCGATTCCGTTCACCGGCATCCACCAGGCCCACTCCTGCAGCCCCACCTCCACTGCAGCCTGACAGCCCTCCCTAGTTAACCCCATTCAGATGTGGCCGCTCCTTGACTTCCTTTCCCATCTGCCCTACCAGGCAAGGAGCTGGCTTGGGAGGGAGGAAAGCAGGATGCTAGGAGGTTAGGATCTCACGAGGAACATGCCCCGAGGTGGGAGGGGCAGCCCGCTGCCTGACACCCCCGCCCTCTTTCTAGGCAAAGCCGGCTCTCCTCTGAAGCACCAATGACCCAAACGCAGATATCTGATCATCCCTGGCCCTGCGCTGGCCTCCAGTCATGGTGCTGGTAGAGCCTCCTCTCCCCAGAAGGAAAAAGGGAGAAGAGGAGAAAAAAACTGATATTCATTGATCACCTAGTTCCAGTCAGACCCTTGACCTGTGTTACCTAATTCCATCCTCAAAATTGTGATCAGGGCAGCCTGATCTTTGTTTTATAGGTGGGAAAACAGCATTCAGAGAGGTTAGACAATCTGCCCAAGACCACACAGGATTCCAGCCAGCCCTGCAACCTGTCCACACGCTCTGGGCCTTTGAAACCTGTCTCCTCTGCCCACCTCAGGGGGCAGCAAGAATGACTGATCAGTGTACGAATGGGTCGACCAATAGCCACTCAGAGGTTCGAGGCTAAGGTTAGTCCACAGCGACTTCGTGGAAGAGGTGAGATGGAAGGAGGTCCTGGTGCGGATGGGAAGAGACACGTGGGGAGAGAGGGTTGAAGGCCAGGCAGTTTACGATGCCGGCGGAGCCATCTGGAGTCAGCCATGCATGGTGAGGGACGGCCCTCCCCACGGGACGCTCTCCTGGGCCGCAACAGCCACAGCTCAGATTTCCCCGAATTCTGTCCCGACCAAGCAGCCCGGGCTCTGTGTCCCCACATGAACCCAGAGAGGAGGACGGGGGCCTCCAGGCACCTGCTCACTTCCCTGTTACCCACCCACCAAGGCTGAGAGAAGAAGATGGCAGGAGGACAAAGGGCAGGAGAGGTGGGGCGGGGTGACTGGAGGGACAGGATTACCTGCTCCCAGATCTCTGATGGAGCAGAGCCATAGGCACAGCCGGTGCCCAGACACCAGCCTTCCCCCAGGGAGGAACCTGAACCCACGTGTGACTCCACCTGAAGCCAAACCCTCGGGAGGTGGGAGGGGGGAGGCAAGTCTGTGCCCGGGCTCCCAAAGGCTGGCGGTGGGAGCTGAGGGCTGAGGCCCCCCACCAGGGAGCTGGCTGGAGGGGAGCACAGCCTCGGGAGTCAGCCCCTCCTTCATTCCCAGCACCCCTGGTTCCAATTCTCACCTGCTCCCTTTCCAGACCAGGTGCATGGGGTCCAGGGACTTTGTGGGGAGAGGGGAGAAGGGAAGTCTTTTTACGCAAGCCCTCGGTCCCTTCCAAGAGCAGAGTCTAAAAACTCGGAGTCTGACAGAGAACAGGAGGGGAAACAGAAGGGGTGCGGACCACCCTGGGGGTGACAAAGTATGACCATGACTTAAGGAGAAACAACCCACTTTCAGAAACATCGTCTGCAGCTTTCCACAATTCTTGCCACAGTAGCTGGTGCCCCGTCGGGAGAAGAGAACCTCGTGGGTGGGCACCCGCTGGTACGCCACCCGCTTGTCACCCTGCAGCATCCAGATGACGATGTCAGGCAGGCTGTTCTGGGGCTGGAGAGAGGGTGGCAGTCAGGGTGGAGATGGTACCGCCCAGCCCACACCCTCAGCCCCCTCTCCCCAGGCCTCTCCTCCCAGCTCCCACCCCCAGCCACCCCCTTGACCTCCCAGGGCTGGCTGGGCACCCCTGTCTTCAGTAGCTCTGAGCCCCCAGGGATAGGGTGACAGGCTGCCCCCGGCTCACACGAGGAGCCCGCCAGGAATTCACTAAGCTGCGTTCACGTTTTCTAGGAAGAGACACTCCTGCCTGGAGCCCCAAGTTCTTAGATCCCCTCCACTGGGTGGGTAGATAGAGGCTCCCGGTGGGAAGACATCGGAGGATCTGATTTGACCCTAGAGATGACATTGCATTTAAGGTGCCACCCCCTTCCTCACCCCTGAGAGCAGAAGCGAATCCACAGAAGGGGTGCGCCTTCCCAGAGGACACACGATCCCTCCTCCCTCTAACAGCGGGGACCCTGGGGGTCTGGCCCTTTTCTGGGCCTGCTGACACTGGGCTCTGAAAATGGGGACCAGCCCAGACTGCAGGGCCCTTGAGCCCCTCTGAGCCTCTAGGCGTGAGAACTGCTCCCAGCTGCCACACTCAGGAGAGGCGGCCAGTTGGCTAAGTCCATCTTCTCCCAAGGCTGCTGAGCGGTGTGGTCAGGGGGGCAGGGCTGGGTCTCGAAGCCAGGCTCCTGCTGAGAGCTGATGGCTGGCACACTCCCTCAACACCTCCTAGGCCGTGTCCCTTCATCCCTACAGCAAGCCCAGAGGCAGGCACAGGTGAGGAAATTCAGGCTCAAAGAAGTTAGGAACTAGGGTTTTCTGATTCCAGATGTGTGTTTCGAACCACGATACCAAGGGTTCTCAAAGTGCGGTCCCCAGAGCAGCCGCAGCATCACCTGGAAACTAACTGGAAATGCAGATTCTCAGGCCCCGTCCCAGACATGCGGGATCAGGTAGGGCTTGTACCCAGTTTTAACAAGGCCTTCGGGGGATTCGGATGCACACTCAAATTTGAGAAAGGCTCTCTCCGGTCTCCCTCACAGTCTGTAGCACCCGCTTCACCTTAACCCCTCGCAGCCATAACACAATCTGCGTGAGAGTCCCAGGGTCGGGGCCAACACACGGGAGGCAGCCTGTGACCCTCCCAAAGGGACGGTCCACAGCCACTGCCAGGGGTCGTCCTGGGGCTGAGCAACACAGTGGCCCCCAGGTAACCGGCCACACGTCCAAGGCCCCGCTTGGGAACGAGCCGAAGCTGCCTCTCAGGGACTAACATTGCAGGCTCCTCCCTGCCTGAGCACCCCTTCCACCTCCTGGACTCCCTTCTCCCCTTCAACAAGTCACTCCTCCAGAAGCCGCTCGCAGGCCCTGCCTTTCTCTGCACACTCCTTCTGGGGAGATCCTTCCTCACCACCCCTCTCCCCGGGAGTCCCAGGTGGCTCTGGCCAGGGTGGGTGGCAGCTGTGTCCACCTGTGACACATGAGCAGACCTTCCTCCTCATTCTGGACAAGTCTGTGGCCTGCCTGCTTCCCTGCAGAGCGGGATAGGGGCAGAGGGGTCAGGGTATAGATGCAGAGTTACTGCAGGTGCAGCCTCCTCAGGCCTGGGGCTCAGGGATATCCAGGAGGGCAGGAAATGCAGGGTCCCGTGAGAGGCAGGTTTGAGGCCGGGGGTAGACAGGTTGGTGGGCAGAAGGAGTTGGGCCCCTGGGGGAGCAGCCCCTGGCGCTGAACCTAGAGCCGGGAGCCCCGGTTCTGGTCCCAGCTCTGTCTCTGACGTATTTTGGCAGCATTTATTAAGCACATTTATCGAGCAAATTTGGGGGCATTTATCGAGCACCTACTAAATGCCAGGCTCTGCTGGGCCCTACAACACCCAGTATCCCCTTGCATCCTCTGTCCTCCTTCTGTGAATGGGGACACGGAGGCTCAGAGAGGTTAAGTCACCTGCCCAAGGTTACCCAGCAATGGAGCCAGTGTGGATCATCGTCCAGACATTCCCCACATCCCTCCCAGTTCTGACACTCCAGGCAGGAAGGAAGGCACCTCTCAGGGGCAGCTACCTCATCTGCCAGGGCACGGAGACGCAGGAGCCAGTCCTCAGCCTGCTCCAGGGCGGTGGGGAGTTCACTGTGGCCGAGCTTCAGGGCCTGGGCCGCCTCAGTGATCTGGCTCAGGTGACGGGTGCGCAGGCGGTACAGGTAGTGGTCCAGGTGGGTGGCGGAGGGCGTCTCTTGGACATTACCCAGGGGTTGGCTGTGACGGACAGACAGACGGGATGTACCCGACGAGCAGGAGCCCGGCGCTCGCCCAGGCCCGGGTGCAGGCAAGCACGTACACACGTGTGCACAGGCCCCCCCCCAACGGGTCTCACACCCTCAGCCTGCCTGCTGGCTGCGGCGTGTGCCCTGGGTGCCTCCTCCAGCCATCTCTTCCAGGAAGCCTGCTGCAGCCACACTGGCCAGTGTGCCCCCCACTCTGAAGCGCCCCAGCCCTTTATTCTGGGGCTGCCTGTCTGGAACCTATCCTCAAGCCTCCAGTCGTGAGTCCCCTCTGCCCACCTGAGTGCACGTCCCCAGAGGCCCAGTGGGTCCCTCCCTCCCCCCAGCACCCTCCTAGAGCAGAGGCGCAAGCACTAGGTTGCCTTTGGCTGAAGCGAATCCATTCTGTTGTGCGCACACGTTCTTCAAGAAGGAAATTTATGGACCCCTGACAAGCCACTGCAGACGCTGTGGGGAGGCCGGCAGCCAGCAGTACAGATGTGTCGACCCAGGGCGGCCGCACAACACCCCTCCCAGAACCCTCTGCTTTGGGAAGCCTCTGGAGAGGAGCTGGGGGTACACGCAGTCCCAGAAACACAGCCTTAAGCCTCCAGTCGGGGGGTTGGGTTTAAGCTCAACCCCATTTAGAGGCGAAGAGCTCTGACCACCCCCATCCAAAGGATGGGCTCCCTCTCCGGGCTCCCTAAAAGCCCTTTATGTGGCTGCCCCTGGCCGTCCGAAGCCCCAGGGTCAGTGAGTGCACACGCAAGGGTCACACAGGATGGAGTGGGGTGGGAGGGGGCGTCTGTGCTCTTCCTCGCCAGGCAGGACCCTCTAGATCATCCCTGCTGGAGGGTAGGGGGGGCTGCCCCACCCCCACCCCCCCGCTAAGCCCCTGACTCCCAAACAGGACATCAGTCAGGCCCGCTCGCTCGCCACATCTGCTGCCCCACCTCACGCTCCCCGCCCCACAGTGTCTCGGCTCCCGGCTCCCGGCTGATTTATTTTTCTGCCAATTTCCCCGAGCTATGCAGAACCAATTACCGCCGAGTGCAGCGGCACCGCCGCCGCCAGATACACCACTCTGGCAGGCCCTCGGCGCTCTACATTTTTCCTGTTATTTTTTTTAATTGAATTTTTAGGGTGGGGGGAGCAGTACGCAAACTCCATCTCGGGAAACTTAAGCCCCGAGGCCTGTCTCAGGTCACGTACTGCACACCCCGTAGTAATATAATATTTACTGCCCCGAGGGTGCCTCGGATGGGGCTGCCCCAGGCCAGGAGAGGGGCGGCCTCCATCCCCAGCCCACTCGAACGCGGCGGAGGGGCATGTTCGGTGGGTGAAGGGGGGCCTGGGCCAAAGTCCTGGGCTGGGCCTGCAGGGAAGGAGGCGTGAGTGGGCCTGAGGGTGGGGGCAGGCGGGTCTGGAGTGGGATATGGGGAGGCAAGCCAACCAGGGTGATTTATGCTCCCGGCCTGGGTCGGGAGCCGAGAGGGACTGCCGGGCAGACCACCAGAGGGAGATGTTCATGGAGGCTACCAGCCCAGCCGAGACTCCCCAAGAAACAGCCGGGACCTGTAACTGCCACAAACAAGATGTCTCAGCCCTTCCTCACCCCCAAAAAGCCCAAAACAGGGTACAGAAAGAAAGGGAGACCTGGAAGAGGAGGCTGGATGACACTGCCCCAACCCCAAGCAGGGGCCGTCGCCCTGCCAACCCTGGCTGCCTTGGAAATGACAGGCGGGCCCAAGGCAGGGCTCAGCATAGGCTGGGAGCAGAGCTGGGCTGCTCACAAGGTTGCCGCCTGCCCCTGAGGCGAGTGGGTGCCTTTCACAGGGACAGCCACCTGGGAGCGGACAGTGTCCTGCCTGAAAGATAAACTGGCCGCTGGCTCATTCATTTCACTCCCCACGAGCAACAGCTCTGCTGGTCCTGGCTGGAGGCCGGGTCCAGGGATGAGACCCAGCCCTGCCCTCAGGGGGCCCCTGGAACAGACAAGCAAGCAAGCTAGATCCCCCTGAGAATCCTCAGGGTCTGGAGCCCTTCCTGGAGGAAGTGGCCTCAGGCTGCACTGGCAGGGCCAGCAGGAGCTAGTGAGGCCAAGAAGAGCGGGAAGGGCGCTCTGGCCAGAGGAACGGTATGGGCACAAGACAAAGGCTCGGAGGCAGGTGGGCGTTGGTGGGAGGGAGGTGGGGTTGGGGGGTGGGCCAGCACAGAGGCTCCGGAGGGCTAGAGGGTAAGATTGCTGAGGTCTAGAAGGCAGGCAGTGGGGACAGAGCGGCCCACCCGTCAGAGGAGAGCTGCAGCTTTTCCTAAAGGCAACAGGAGCCGCCGCGGGGCTGAAGTCGAAGCGGACCGCACCGTTAGGAAGATCACAGAGAACGAATTGGATGTGCTGGTGGACACCCAGGTGGAGGTGTGCAGCTGGTAGTTGTGTCCATGAGTTGAGAGATGAGAGGAGAAGGCTGATCCGGAAGAAAAGAGTGGGCGGCACTGGCCAGGGGGAGAGGGGCTCCCAGGGAGAGGAGGCAGGGAGGGGTCTGACCAAATGAAGGACACTGATGTTGGATGTTGGGCAGGGGCTGGCTGGAGGAATGGGTGAGCAGCCAGGTCATCTGTGGCAAGCTGGCTCACGTCCCCCATGCCCAGCTGCCCTGCTATCAGCTGTGACGCTCAGCACAGAGCGGGCCAGGGGCGGGGGTGGAAGCTCTCTTGCTGCGGCCCCAGGGCTATTAGTGGCCTCAGGTGGTGCCAAAGGAACTGGTCCTGAGGCCCAGCGTTCTCCCCAGAAAGCCATGCGTGCACTCCTGAGGGGATGGGACCCTCCTCACAAGCCCTTGACCTGCGACCCGGGCTCCCCAGGAGGGCCCTGGCCGCCATCTACCCCCAGGAGAATGATTCAAGGGGACCAGGCTTTGGCATAAGCATTCTTAGCCAAGCCCGCCAAGAACAGAGCCCTGAGAGAGCGGAATGACAGCCCGGGACCTGGGACCCACCCATCTCAGACGTTTCAGGCACCTCAGACCTGCCAAGGCCCATACCACACATGAGTCACAAGGAGAACGCAGTGAACCGAGAGCCGGGGCCCACCCTCTGCGTCCGAGGCTGTCAGGCCGGGCAGTGGGGCACAGCCAGTCATTCGGCAGCCCCCTCTGCTGACCGCACCCCCGTGTGCCCCTCTAGCCTCGCTCTGACCTCTGACCTCCAGACCACAGATGCCCACAGGCACCTGCCACTCAACACGGCCAGCCCCGAATTCCTCATCCTCCCCCAAACCCGCTGACTCCCTCCAGAAGCGGCTCTGCTCTCCACCCACCTGCTCTGGCCAGAGCCAGGGAATCATTCTGGACCTTCTTTGGGCCCTCACACTCAATCCACCATCAAAGCCTGTCCAGTACAGAGCAGCACGGCGAGGGGGCTCAGCCCCTCACTAGAGGCATGAATCTGGGCAATTCACCTCCCCATGCCTCAGTTTCCTCATCTGTAAAATGTGGATCACTCTGCTTCCTACCTCATGAGATTTTTATGATTAGCTGATACATGTGAAATTCTCAGAACAGCACTTGGCACAGCAAGTGTTCCTTATGAGGCTGTTACCACCATGATGCCTCCTGAAGAGTCCACGCTGCCCTCTGCTTCTCTCACCCCATGTCCCCATGTCGCTGACCTCTGCTTCTCTCACCCCACGTCCCCGTGTCCCTGCCCTGGGTGAAGCCTTCGTCCAGTTGCCCCTCATCACCACCCCCAGCCCACCTCTTACGCTGCAGCAGGAGTGAGCGTCTGAATCCCGGGGATCCCTGTGCCCCAACAGCCCCCAGGGCTGAACTTGCCTTAGCAAACCCTGGAGGTCTGTCGCCTCTGGACTGCAGTTTCCCTTGCAGCCCCAGGAGGCAGCAGGCATTTGGGGCTTCTGCGCCTGTGCCCGGCAGTCCGCTCTCCAAAGGCTGACTCCTTTCCCTCCGGAGTTCACATAGGGCATCCCCTCCTCCAGGAAGCGTCTCTGATTTTGATTTGCGTAAGATACACCTGCTCTGAGCTACTAGGGCACATGCCTCAAGCCCCCAACACACTTTCTTTCATTTGCTCACTTCTGCCTCATCACCCCCAGGAGGGCTTGAGGCAGGGTCATTTCTGATAAAGGTGCACTTCCCAACTAGGGTACAAAGGACCAGAGCGGCACTGTGGCAGGCAGCCAGGGTCACGGATTCCTGATTTGCAACACGAAGGCATTTCTCATGCATTCCCCACGGGGGCTGGGATGATAAGATTTAGAGCGGGCAAAGAATACATTTGCATATATTTACGCTTAATCCCATAGAAAGTAGAAAGAGGGCTGTTTATTATTAAGTCCATTTAATAGCTGGGAAAACTGAGGTCCAGAGAAGTGAAGTTGCCCAAAGCCACAAGGGTGGTTAATGGGATGAGAATCTAAATCTCCTCACGCTTCTTCTTCTCAATAATAATTACAGCTGCCGTTTATTAACTACTTCCTAAGGACCAGGCATTTTGCTTGTGTGATATTAGAAAGCACTTATTCTTAATGTCAGGTTGAAGATGAGGAAAGCAAGGTTCTGAGCAGGTGAGTGGTGAGCTCCAAGTCACCCAGCTGTGGAGGAGACGCTCCCCCTCCTGCCAGGGCCCCGGGACCCGGAGCCCCCCCATTCTCCTTCACCCCCCAGCGCCCCCTTTTCCTGAAGGTGACCATCAGCTGTGCTAATACAAGGCTAAACAGACACTGTGGTCCCCAACATGGCCTTGGGGGAAGGAGGGGTGCCGTCCCTCCCACCAGCCAGCTCCTCCTGGAGATTCCATCAGAGAAATAAGAGGTCGGGGATCAGAGACACAATGCTCCCCATTCAGGTGAGCCTGGCCGCCCCGGCGGGCCCACAGCTGCCGCCGCTGCCGGGAGATTTATGACCTGCTCTAAATGTCACCTTTTCAACTCCCCGCGCTGGCTCCACCACCTTTGGACTCAGCATGGGCTGGACTGCTGGCCAAGCGTGGCTGGGGAGACGTGCAGTCGCTCACCACCACACACGAACACTCCCGGGGAAAGGGCCCGGCCGAGCCAGGAAGGGAGGGCGCGTGGGTGCCAGGCACCCCGTACCTGCAGCCTGCAATGAGCTCATCCATCAGCTGAGCCACCAGGGAGTCCACGTCCTCGGCAGAGTGCTGAGCCTTCAGGGCCACGTGGACCTGCTCCAGGCCGGCTTCCTGTGGAACGGGCAGGCAGGGGTTGGGAGAGTCACCGTGGGATGGACCCTTAACCCCAGGCACTGTCACCACAGCCCGGTCCCACCAAAAAGAGAGAATGGTTAGAGCCAAGAGGCACAGCCCAGACCCCACACACCAGCATCTGTCTTGGCTCAAGAAGCTTCCAGGATTCCCCACACCAAACAGATCCAAATTCCCAAGCCTGGGACGCCCACCCCACGGGCTCTCCACGGGTCCCCGTCAAGCCAGGTCTAAGGTCTCACAGGTGAGTGACCTTGGAGCCGCCTCCACTTCCCCCGCTGGCACCCTCCCTCCTTTCCAAGTCCTGCCACCCAAGCAGGCTTGGGTCCCTCATCCTTCCTTCAGGAGCGCTCAGACATCCTGCAGTAACGGGGCTGCCCTCTCCAAACTCCTGTGGCCAGGTTGTGCCCCAGCGGCACCTGGTCTCCTCCATGGAGCTCTCCTCCCTGGGCCTCAGGCCTGAGCTGGGAGGCGGAGATCTCTCACGGGACACCCCTCAGGCCAAGGACTTGCCCCTCAGTCCCCCACCCTCTTCCCCACCTCAACCTTCCTGAGCGCGTGCCGTGTGCTCCACCCTGGGACTACCATGCTGGGCACAGACAGGCCCTGGAAGGATCAGCGAACCCCTGCCCGCAGGGAACGGCTTGGAGAGAACAGCTGGCCCAGAAGATGCTGGACTTGCACAGCATCGACTCCGAGTTCTCCGAAACCGGGTATGGGCTGGTCCCCTCCCTGCCACAGAGCTCTGGGTCTCAGGGAAAGTGTGGTTCACCACGGCCCCTGACTGGGGCCTGCATCCCCTCCCAGCCACTCTAAAAGCCCCACCCCCGCTTCCCTTTCCACTTTCCCTCCTCCACCTGCCCAAGCCTCTCCAACCCCCTTCCCTCCACCCTGCTGCCCCTCGCAGGCCCCAGCAGCATGGCCACGCCTGCCTCCCCATGTCCCCACAGGCCACACACCTCGCGGGTGAGCTTCCACCCCAGGCACACACAGAAGGGGCTGGGAACCACCACCAGGATCGTCTCACCCTGGCCTCTACACCTCTGCCCACTCTGATTCTCCTCCGCTCCCTGGCCAAGCAGCAGGCCTGCAACTCCCAGCCTCCACAATTAACCCCCGGCCATATCCAAGACAGGACTCATCACCTGACCTCGTAGACCCTGTTCTTCTCCCCAGCTTCCCAATTCCCCGGTCACCGGAGTCCCTCCTCACGGCCCCCAATTCAACAGACCACCAAGTCCTGGCAGCTCAAGTCCTTCAGTTTTTTCCCTGAGGTCAGCTCCTTCCCAGGGCCAAATCATGCTCCCCTGGACCTCTGCAAGGACATCCTAACGAGCTCCCAACCCCCCTCACTGGACGCGGCCCCCCTGCTGCCCCGCGATGCCTTCCTGATGCTCCTTGGTCCCTCTCCCCTCCGAGCCACCCTCCCTAGGGACTCCCGGAGCAGAATGTGAGTTTGAGTCTCTGCAGGAGAGGGGTGGGTGAACCTACACTCTGCTTCACTAAGCTGACTCTAGGCTGACTCGTGAAGACAGGGGCAGCATCCTGTTCATGTCTACCCTCTAGCTAGGAGTTCCCAGCACAATTCCTGCCGTGGCAAGAGTCAAAGGCACTTGACAAACGAACGAATGAAGGAATGAATGGGTGGTGGCTCTGTCCTCTGCTCCCAGCTCAGTTTCCCTCAGCTTTTTCTCTGTGCTATCTCCTACATCAGACTGGGGGCGCCCCCAGGGCTGTGCTCCCTCCCTCTCCTCTATTCCCAGTAGGCAGGACAGGATCACAAGCCTGGCCTGGTCAGGTTTCAGGGGACCCCAGGCACCATGAGGTCTGCAGGCTTCGCACCCACGGAAGCAGGTCTGAAGACACCCACCAGGGGTGCATGCACAGGTTACTGGGGGTGGCGCCAGCTTCCACTCACCAGCTGGTCAGCGATCCTAAGCAGCTGGTTCTGAGCCTCGACTCTGTGGCTGATGTCCTCCCAGTAGGACGACAGCACCACCACGGGCTTCACGTTGCCCCAGGGTAAGTAGTAGTAGTGGCAGCCTGGAAGGACCCAAGGGCCTGCGGCTGAGCCAGGAGTGGAGCAGTGCGGGGGCCGAGGGGAGGATGGATGCGAGCACCTGCTCCCCCACTAAGAGCTCCCGTGGATAGCCGTGTCTCGGCCAGCATCCCCCAGTGCCCAGACAAGGTGCCAGAGTTCCCTTCCCGCGTGGAGCAGGCAGCTGCCACCCTCATTAGGACTCCTTAACACATCAGAACCGAGGGGCTGTTAGAAGGGCCCTGGGAATCCCACACTCTCCGAAATCTCTATGCCAAGCCCGCAGCCACCCTGTGATAACTGATCGCCACAAGTCAGGATCAATGCCGACCACTGCTGGTTTCGAGAGCCCAATCTATGGGTCCCAGCAGGGACGCACCTGGAGATGAGCAGGGGAAGGCGGCACGGGGTGGGGGGGAAGCAAACCAGGGGGTCCCCCAAACAGGTGTGCCCAGGGCCAGAGCCTTTGGGCGAGCCTCCAGCAGCTTTCCCCAGGGGGCAGGATTTAGGGCTCAGCCCACTGCTCAGTGGTCTGGGTCCCAGCCAGGCGCGTGGTCTCTGGCCTCACCATCAAAGACCGCCCGGCTGTACTGGGTGGTGGAGGCCAGTGGCAGGCAGGTCGTGTCGAACTTGTTCCCGTAGTTCCCGATGCTGACCTCAAACTGGACTGCGTCGTCAACGTCCTGCAGCATGGTGGCCGAGTAGAAGGCGGCAAAGAGCGAGTATTTGCGCCTCCGGAGGTATTTCTGGGGGCAGAGAGGGCAGCAGTGGGGTCAGGGGGAGGAGGGAAGAAGACACCAGCATGGGGAGGGGTCACGTGTCTCGCAGGCCCTGGCCATGCCTGGCACCCAATAAATCCTGGCTGGACGGATGGGTGGCAAGTGGTCCAGCTCTGCCCCACAGCCCAGATTTGGTTAGTAACTGAGCAAACACATTCCAGGCCTGTGTGTTTGGCCATGTTCCTCTAATAAGGTCCATGCCTCCAAGGTCATGCTGCTCCTTAATCCAAACAAACAGCAATGGCACCGCCACCCCGGGGAGCCTGGTCTCCCGCATCTGCTGTTCAGAGGGGGCCGAAGGCTCTAAGCCACCATGCCCCCACCCAGAGCACCCACCCTGCACCACTGGGGCTCTCCACCATGCCAGCCAGCTCTGCAGCAGCGCAGGCTGCCACGTGCGTGGGATGAATGAATACCATTGTCCCCTCTGGGCATCGGGCACGGGGCTGAGGACATGGCAGGCACTCAACCACACACCCCGGCCTGAACCGAGATGACTTTACGATCCCCTTTGTGGAAGGCAGAGAGAAGAGGGATTCTACGACTGGGTTTTTAGATGATGTGCACAGTGGTAACAGCTAACACTTACTGAGTGCTTACTGCATGCAGGTATGAATTACTCTAATTCTCACAACAATCTTATGAGGGGAATATAATCATTACCCCCACTTTACACACAGGGAAACTGATACAACAGACAGGTGGTCAAGTCAGAGCTCAAACCAGCACTGTCTGACTACAGAGTATGAAAGTGTGCACCACCATGAGGACTCCATACAGCTGTCTCCTGGACACAAGGCCCAGCTCGACCACGTGCTGCTCTGCTGCATTTGAGCCTCAGTCTCCTCATCTGTAAAATGGAGATACTCAGAGCAGCCACCTGGAGGTGCTGGGAGGACTCGATGACATCAAGAGTGTCACCAGCTAGGGAGGGTGGGAGGGAGGGAGACGCAAGAGGGAAGAGATATGGGGACATATGTATATGTATAACTGATATACTTTGTTATACAGCAGAAACTGACACACCATTGTAAAGCAATTATACTCCAATAAAGATGTTAAAAAAAAAAAAAAAAGAGTGTCACCAGCATAGTGTGTGACACAGTCAGTGATTAAAGGGTTAGGTATTCTTACATTATTATTATTAATAACATAGCCTCTCATTGTGCATTGAGCTCTAGACTTTAAAAACCTTCATTTATCTTCTTTGAGCCTCTGAACATTCCTTAGGGAGGCAGGGTAGGTGTTGGGTTACTCTGAGGCCCAGAGGTGTGAGGGCACACGAGTGTGGGTGGAACTGAGCCCTCCTCCTCGGCCAGCCCCACTTGGCCACCGCCCTCTTGGCCCCTCCCAGGGCCACGCCCCTTACCTCCACCCGAAGGATGTCATCCGCAGGGAGATCTTCCACCTTCTGTTCGCTGTGCTCCACCAGCTTGGTCTCCAGGGAGAGCAGAAGCCGGCCTCGGTAGGCCACACCTTCCCCCTGAGAGGGGAGGCTGGGTCACCAGGAGCAGGGTCGATGGAGGGGAGGAGGGGAAGGAAAGGAGCCTGGTCTGGCCCTGGGATCAGTCACCTCCCGGCAACCAGGAGGGCCCTGAGCCACACCCCATCACTCTGCAGGTGAGGAAACGGTGGCCCAGAGAGTTCATGGGACATGCCATCCTGATGGTCAACACCAGAGTCCAACCTAGCCAGGGAGACTGAAACCTGAGATAGATGGAGGCTGGGCCCCCAGAGGCCAGGAAAATTAGGGGGGCGAGGGGAGGGGTGGTCAGGCTGGCCCTGAAGGAGAGGCAAAGGGAAGGGAGTGGGAGGGAAGGAGGGGCCAGGAGGGGTTCAGGGAGAAGAAGCGTTCTCTGAGGGGGTGGCTGCCAGACCCTCGGCCCACTCAAGTCCCGTCAGGCCCCTGGAGTCCAGGCCAACTGCAGATACTGCCCAGGCCAGGGGGGAAGACCCTGTATGCAGGCCTGGGGATCTGGGGACTGTGGGTTCCTGTCTGACTCACCTTGCCCGTGTTGAGCTCTGCATAGGGGTCCGGGAAGCCAGTGAACTCCCTGGGGCTGCCGTAGAGGTTGACATAGCAGGGCCCGAAGGTGGGGAGGAAGCCCAGATGGTCATCCACTGGGAGACACAGGTGCGGATCAGAGGGGCCGCCCAGCCGAGATTTCTAGCACTCCACCCAGCCACCTTCGGGCCGGAGACCAGCCCTCAGTTCCTCGCACATGCATGGGATGCAGCCCCCGTAAATGTATAAAGGACAGTGACACCCACGAGAGCTGTCTCCCGTGCGTCCCTTTAATCCTCACCACCATGCTGAGATGTGGAGATTTGCACTGATTTTATTAGTCTCATTTTACAGATGAGGAAACCGAAGCCAAGCGAGGCGCAGGAATACACAACTACACAGAGGCACGACCCAACGTGGTCTAACCTCAAAGCGCATGCGCTCAGCCAGCGTGCAAAGCTGGGGCTCAGGGGCCTCCCCTGCCCTGCCTCTCTCAGGCCATACCCTGTCCTGCATGCCCTCCTCATCCTGCAGTTACATCTGTGTCTCAGGCCATCTGGCCTGCGGGGAGGCACAAAGGAGGCCCAGGAGCCTGGTGACCAGAGACTCCATCTCTCAGGTGCCAGGGAGGGGGCCCAGCTGGATACCACCACCTCACACACAGGGCAGCCCCAGGCACATGTCTCCTCCACCTTTGTGTCCTTATGAAGTTGAGACAGACCATCTAACAGCCTTGACTCATCCTGCCATCCCTCCCCTTCCCTACATTGTGCAAATAACGATCTTTCAGTGGAGCGAGTTGGAGGAGAGTTTGAGAATGACACTAGTGATGAGGGAAGATCTTTTCTTCACATCATTTCCATCCTTTTTTGGAGGCTCTCTTTTGTTAATGTCACGACTTTCCAACGGACAGCCAAGTTTCCCAGGACGGAACTTCACTGGCCAGATTCTGAGAATCTTGAAAAGCCAGGGTGCCCCTTCCAGAGGAAGGAAGAGGCCATTTCCAGAATGGCAAAGGTGGGATGTGGGCCCAGGAGCAGGTACCATCTGGGATGCTCCAATCCAGAAGATCATGGGTGGGGCAAGGTAGGCACAAAATAAACGGCCTCAGCAAGGAAGTACTCGAGCCAGACCCAAGGACCGACTGCAAACTCTGAGCGCTCAGACCCTGGGCGTGAGCTCCGGGGCTTGAGCCCATCCCTGAGGCATAAGATATTACCAATTAGAAGACAGGAGCATGCCTCCCCCAGAGCCCTGCACCCAGCATCACTCGTCCTCCAGTCCCCAGCACACGCTGGGCTCTGGCATTTGGGACAGGGGTGGGAGGCCTGATGGAACTGTTGTGAGCATTACTAATTATCTGTACTAATCATCTCGATTATAATTTACCTTGTAAATGTCAACTTCAGGAGTTTTCAACTCACCCTGGGCTCCTCCTGGGCCCCAAGAGGACTTACACTGCCCCTGCCTCATCATGCACTCCCCTGCCTGCTCTACCCCTTCCCTGCTGAAGAACTAAACTCTTTTGAGCTCCAGGGCCCAGCAGATTCTGGAAGGGGTTTAGAGAGTGGGAGGGAATTGCCTTTAAAGCATTCCAAGCAATTTACATATTCAACCACGTTTGAGAGGTAACAGCCAAAGGTAAACTGGGATTGTGGTGGAGAATCTCAATCCCACCTCAGGCAAATCAAAAAATTCCCGGCAAACAGCGCCCTTGCCCCTCCAGCAAAAACCACAAGGCCCACACCCTTGTCATCCTGGAGGTGAAAGCACGTACGGTCTGTGGCTGGAGGAGGCGTGACCACACCTGCAGACTCCTCTGAAGCGTAAAGAAATGGAAAAGGGGTCAGGATGGGCATGGCTGGGTGGAGGACGGATTAGGTGAATGGGGCATGTGGATGGACAGTTGGCAGACAGACAGATGGAAACGCAGCTCCTGGAAGGGGAGACAGATGTGGCCCGAGGCCCCAACCCCAGCCCAGCTGTGAATTTATCACACACTAAGTCAACAGCGCACCCCCCTCAGCCAGAGATAGCCCCAGTGCCCTAGTGAGCGCTCGGGTCTCTCCCCGCCGGTGTCTGCCTACATGGCTGTGAGTTCTGTTTGCCAATTGGAAATTGGACCAGAAACTTGACTCAATACATTCCAGAAATAACACACGGACTTCCCTGGTGGTGCCGTTGTTAAGAATCAGCCTGCCAATGCAGGGGACACAGGTTCGATCCCTAGTCCGGGAAGATCCCACGTGCTGCGGAGAAACTAGGCCCGTGCGCCACAACTGCTGAGCCTGCGCTCTAGAGCCCACGAGCCACAGCTACTGAGCCCACGTGCCACAACTGCTGAAGCCCACGTGACTAGAGCCTGTGCTTCCTCACAAGAGGAGCCACCGCAATGAAGCCCGTGCACTGCAACGAAGACCCAACACAGCCGAAAATAATTAATTAATTTTAAAAAAAGAAATAACACAATAAAGAAAATGTGCTTTTCCATATTATACCCAGATAAGTGAGGAAAACAAAGTACAGATGCAAAGAAAGGGTGAGGGAAACGTGAAAGGGCCAGAGCTAGGCAGTGAGGCACACCCAGCGGTCCCTGCCACAGGCAGGTTGACTGCCCTGAGTGGAAGCATTTCAAGGCACAAGATCTCCACCTAGTGGTTATTTCCAGTATTACCACTGAAGGCACCGTGTTGCATTTTCACAACAGCAGGCACTGGGATCTGGCTTTTGACACCTGCCGTTTCAAATGAACCACAGTGCCAGGCACCCTCCATTAGCTAAAGGTTCTACTCTTGGGTATACCCTAGATGCTGGTGAGGAGTGTCTAGAAATAAGAGAAGCAAGAAAGGAGATGCTCTGGCATACTTTCGGCCTCTTGGAATCCGTCCCTCGCTTATAGGCAGGTACAAGATGCCCCCAAAAGAGTAGGCAGCCCTCAGTCTCCTTCCATGGTCCTCTCCGATTCTGCCTCTTCCCACAGTCTGACCTTCCCTGTCTCCTCCTCCAACCATCTAAGTGTAGCCAAGTCTGGGGTCCTGATTGACCTGGGGTTGTGTTTGGTGAAACCCTAAATTATTTTCATTCATTGATCACCTTTACCTACTGGTCTCCTTCAAAAAACAATACCTATTGCTATTTTCCTATAGCTCCATGATCAGAGTTAAGGACCAAGAGCTGAGTAAAACATTGTGAAGGAAGAATGAGGAGAGACACAGAAAGAAAGAGCGTGGGGAAGAGAAGAGGGAACGTGGAGCCTGGATACGAGGACAGAGCTGACCAAGTGAGCCCAGAGGGCAGCACGGAGGGCAGTGAGGCGAGGCTCTGGGGGAACTGAGGCCCTGGGACCCACCCACTCAGCTCTCCACAGCAGGCCTCAGCTAGGAATGCCAGCTGGCAGAAGTCAGAGCTGCAGAAACCATAATTCATGGCCATTTTCATATCCACAGGAATAGGTTTTCATCAGTGGGGGAGCGAGGCCTCTGGTCGCAGGGGAGTTTCGGCAACCACAGAGGACCGCCACGGGCACAGCTGCAGCCCCAGGAGAGCACGGCCAGGGCCCGCCGGAAGGAAACAGATTCCACTTTAAGCTCCTTCCAAATGATTACAAACAGGCCCGGTCAGTTATCTAGGGCTAATGAGGCCGAGGTCATAGTTCCGACCCCCACGTGCTTCTTGCAGAAGGAAACATGGCTTTCCACCCACAGACCAACTCTGGATCCTGGCTGCAAACTAGTGCCCAGCCCAGACACAGATGGCCCCTGTCCTACCAGCCATCTGAACAACACGTGCCTCTGGTGGCTGGGAGGACCGAGTTAGGGGGCTGCAGAGTAGACTTGTTCCCAACCACGCCTTTTCACTAATTCCCTCACTCATTCATTCGTTTGTTCAGCAAACCTAACAGGCACAGTGTAAGGCATGCTGAGACACGGCCCTGCTGACAACTGAGGCCAATGGCTCCTAATCTGGGGGCAGGGTCCCAGGTCTCCAGGAGCTGAGGATCATCCTGGGTCCTTCCCCTGTGTCTGCAGACAGCTCATAAAGTCAAGGGCAGCGTCACCAGTGAAGCCAACCAAGACAAAGCCTCTATTTAATCCTCATCACTCTTCTGCCAAAACACAAGTGTTCTGGTGTGTTTTCCCTAAGCCCAAGGAATAGGGGCTGGGGAAGCCTCAAAACACAGATGAATGCTCCCAGTTCTGTAGCGTGAGCAGCCCAGCCCAGCTCCCTCACCTGGGGAAGCCAGAGGGCAGGCCCTCCCAGCCCGGGACCCCGCGTCTCCTGGAGAAGCTGAGGCCACTACCTGCGGCCAGCCCTGCCGCTGCCTCTGCCTCTCAGCCCATCTCCCACGCCCACGGCTTGGCTGCCTGACACCAGCCCGCGCCAGGCAGGAGGAGAAACCAAGAACTGCTGGGAAATCCTCATCATCTACGTTCCAAAGACAAAAAGAAACGAACTTTGGATTTCGTAGCTGTGGAAAAAACTGCCTGAGTGCTATTTATGTAGCACGATTTTCGTACGTACAAAGTTATAAAAGAATCTGTGTAGGTTTCATGGGTCTCATGTTCCTATTACCTTTCGAAAGTACTGCAGCTTCTAAGAAAAGCACTCCTTATTAAAAAACCAATTTTTTACTAAATGTTTTGGAGCACAGGGTCCAAGGAATACTTAAGTGTGCCCAGGCAAACTTGTGGGCAGAGGTGCTTAAGAAGCTAGTGTTAGGTCCTGTCCTAGCTGGAAATAAAAACAAAACACGAAAACAAAAACTCCTGGTTGGATCAAATAAGCTGGTGAACTGTGAGGCCAGGGAATAGAGAAAGAACCCATTTTTACAGTTTGCTTTAGTTTGGGTTTTGAGAGCAGTGGGGAAATCAAGGGCCATGCATCACCCAGATGTTCTAGAACACCCCAGTGTGGAGAAAAACACAAAGATCTGAAAGTTGGGGTGACATTCTGAGGTGGCCTCAGGACAAGTGGGAAAAGCTTGGCAGGGACAGAGGCAAGGGCTAACCTTCCAGGCCTAGAGAGAGCTTGGGAAGAACAGCTCCAGTTTGAGCAGTAAGTCTAACTCTTTTATTGCTACATAGATCAAGCTATTTAACTGCACATCTAAAACCGGTTAGCTGGTGGCAAGAAGATTCTCATTTAAGCCCAAAACAATCTGTGGGAGCCAGTGGTCCCTGAACCACACGGGGTTGCCCATGGCCTGAGCGCCATCTAGTGGCCAAATAAACATCTTTCTCACGTTCCCATTCAAATATTCATGATGACCCTGGAAAAGATCAAGGTCAACATCACCACCAGACGTGAAGACTGATGGGGGCACAGGGATCTAAACTCTCCCTCAGGTGGCTGACAGCTGGCGCAGCTATAGCCTCATGAAACGGCAGCTGTTGGAAAAGTCAGAAGGTCACTTTGTGCTGTACCAGCGTCTGTCCTTGGACTCAGAGACAGGGATGGCACCAGCCAGGAAACTGGAGAAGAGGTTCCTTCCATGCCAGGAGTTCTGATCCACGAGGAGCCTAGAATACCCTCTCTCCCACCCACTCCCATGATACACTGCCCCCACCTCCAATCCTTCTACCTCTACATCCAACTCTCGGAACAGCAATCACAGAAGAAGCACCGCATCCTGGGACCAGCAGTTCCCACAGTTGGGAGTGGGAGGGGCTGGGGCAGGAGGAGCCCACATAGCAATGACTTCTGGAAGGGAGTTCTTGTGTATTCCACCAATTACAAGTATCAACGATGAAATCAGAATGACAGAAAGCAGCTAGATGTTAAAGCTGAGTGAGGGCACCTGGGAGTTCATTGTAGAATTCTTTACTTTTATGTATGTTTGAATTATCTATAATTCAAAGGTTTTTTTTTTTTAACGTTTCAGAGAATCTAGAAGGTCAACTTCAAGAGTGCTAGGTAGAATCTTCCAGAAACTGGGCACGCTAACCTGTCCTCCAGATAAAGATCTGAGAAGATGGGTGGACAGAGACCCACACATCCTGTCTGTGGAAAGACACCAACACTGACCAGATATTGTGAGAGTAAATAAAGGGGGAGGGGGAAAACAGGGGGCCAACCAGTATAGGGAAACAGGGAGGAAATAGCATCTGTAAGATTCAAGAGAGTCTTCACCTGAAATTCTCAGGACACGATTTGGAATCCTCGGTAGAGTGCAAGAAGACATAGTTTTTGCGGAACAAAACAAAACTTGAAGGAGAGAACAAAGAGGAAAAGGAAAACATTAAAAAAAAGAGGGAAAGGAAGGCATGACAAGAAACTAAAAATGCAATAGTCAATTTTAAACCACATGGGAAGCAGTAAAAAGCAGAATTGGTACAGTGGGAAGAAAAATCAGATTAGGGATGCAGAAAGCCAGTAGTAGCAATACTAAACAACAGACATTACTTTGGGGTTTATTATGTACCAGAATGTAACATTTATAATCTCACTGGATCCTTACAAGAACCTTACAAGGCTGGGACTGGTGGGAGGAGACTGGAGCAACTCTCTCAAGCTGCCTGGTTCCAGAGCTCCCCTCCTACCCCTCTCGCACCCTGCCTTCAGCTGCTCGGGTAAACAATGTAAGAGTAAATGAAATCATCCCTCAACTCAGATTTAAGGATTCTCTATGTCTCAGACAAAATTCAAGGAAAAGAGTCCTGTACCTAGACAGAGCAAAGGTATTTTTTAAACTGCAAGGAAAAAGAGACATTCCTACAAACAGCATCTAGTCAGAGAAAAAAGAAAAGATTACCTACAAAGGAATCAAATCAGTCTCAGAAAACACACCAAAATAAATTCAAAATAGATTAAATATTTAAGTGTAAAAAATAGAGATAAATATAACCTTGGGGTTTGCTGAAGGCCAAAAGCATGACATATGGAGCAGAAACCATACTTCCATTATTTAAATAAGAAATATTGAAAATAAACACAAGAAGTTAACTAGAAAGTTAAAAAGGAAACAACAAAATACGTCTAAAGAGAGTTAGAGAGTAGAAAGATGAGAGAATAAAAAATTAGAAAATATTAGAATTGATATCTAAATCCAAAAGCAGATTCTTTGAAAAGTCCAATAAAGTAGGGAGAAAAATAAAAACTTCTAACTAGCCTAGTCAAGAAAAAGGAAAATTCAAACATATTTCATTAGAAGTAAGAAAGTAGAGAGAATTGTTTAAATTATAAAAGATTACTCCACACAACACTATAAGTAAAAAAATTAGAAGACCTCAGTGTAATGAATGTTTTTCTAGGAAAATGTAGATTATCAAAATTAACTATAGTAAAAGTAACAAACTAAAAATACCAATGATCACAGGAGAAACTGAAAAGGTTTTAAAGAGCGAGTGCAACACCCACTCAAAAAGGGCACCCAGCCCATATGGTTTTATGGGTGAATTCTTTCAAACCCTCAAAAGACTATATTCTTATGATATATAAACTGTTCCAGATGTTAGAAAAGACTTTAAATCTTTCCAATTAATTTTACAGAGCCAGCATAGCCCAGATACCAAAACCTAAGAAGTAATAAGCAGACATACCAATTAAAGATAATAGAAAATCAAGAAATAGGCCCAAGAACACATTTAGGAATTTAGTATGGGATAAAAGTGGCAATTCAAAACGCAGGGAAAAGATTATTCAATATATAGCATTGGTATCACCAAAGAACAATTTTGAAAAAAGTAATGTTAAACCCTTTCCTAATTCACTAAGGAAAAGATTAATATATTTAGCTATGTGAAATTTTTTAATTTCCGTATGTTAAAAACTATTAAATGATAAAATAAGACTGACAAAAATTATTTACAACATATATGATGGAAGAAAATTAACCTCCACATACATACACAACTCTTAAAAAAAACAATGAGAAAAAGACAAGCATACCATCAGAAATATAGACAAAAGCATGAATAGGCAATTTACAACAGAATAAATTTAGAAGTATATAAATATATATAATTTGTAAATGTAAGATAATTATTAAAATATTTTAAAATTTACAATGGTCAACTTTACCAGATATCAATGAAATAAAATTAAGGCAACAATGAAATTCACCCAACAAACTGACAAAATTCTTTTTAAATACCATTATTTTGCATTTTGTTGATGAGGGTGCAGCAAAATAAGCTTGAGTGATTAGAGTGTAAATTAGTCCAGTCTTTTTGTAGGGCACTTTTGATATATACCAAAAGATTCAAAATGTTCAAATCTTTTAAAAAATATTTATTTTTTTTTTATTTGGCTGGGCCAGGGCTTAGTTGTGGCATGTGGGATCTAGTTCCCTGACCAGGGATCGAACCTTGGGCCCCCTGCATTGGGAGCATGGAGTCTTAGCCACTGGACCACCAGGGAAGTCCCTAAAGTGTTCGAATCTTTCAACACAGCAATTCCACTTCTAGGTATTTATGCAAAAGAAAAATCATGAATTACATAAAGATTCAGCTACAAAAATATTCAGTATCAAGTTAGCTGTTTATAACATGGAAAAATTAGAAAACACTTAACTATTCAACATTTAGTTAATGTGGACTATGATGTATTCACACAATGGAATGTGTGTATTCATTTAAAATTATATTGTAGAAGAATACTTAATAACATGAGTAAACATCTCTGTTGTACTGCCAAGTGACAAAAAGCAATTTTCAAAACAATTGAAAATTGTTTCAAAGCAATGTTTTTCACGTACATACATACAGACAAACAGGTCCCAGAATGTTAATATTTACCTCTTGTCTGGGAGGGTAGGCTTATGGATAATTTTGTGACAATTTTATATTGTTCTTTCAGACTATCTCTTTTAAATTGTACAAAATGATCATGAACTACTTGTTCACAGGCCAGTGAAAGCTTTTCAAAACAGAAGCTGCTAGAACAGTCAGCCAACCTAGAACCCGGTAGATGGTGTGGCCACAGCCACCAGTATAATCTGCAGGAATGAATCCTCTCTATGCCATTCGGTGGTGTATCTCACCATCCGAAGTGGGCCAGTCCTAAATGCAAACCCATCTCTCTCACTGGCCAGAGCCCTTCTCCCTGGGAAATGGGCAGCAAAGACCTTATAATCTTCCCTTTTCTACAAACTCTCAAGACAGTAGGGGCGGAACAGGGGAGAGCACGGGGGGCCAGAGGGCAGCAGAAAGGTGGAACGTACCTTCTATTTCTCCTCCAGAGGCAGAGATTTTCGACATACTCAGGTAGTTGGTGGCCACAATGTCGTTGTGCGTAAGGCGGTCCCTAGAGCAAAGGGGCAGAAAGGGCGTGAACAGGGGAGGGGGATCGCAGGCCACAGCCCACCCAGGAAGGAAACGACCTCGGTTATACATCATTAGGGGTCCCAGTCTTCACACGGGGTATGTTATGGAGGCCTAGTAATCCTAGGCAAGAAAGTGTCACTCAAGACTCCTCTAGGGGGGACCCAGTCCATCCCCCCCACCATCAGCATCCCATCGGCCATGCTGGAGGTCTGCGGGCACAGCTGCAGGTTGAAAGGGAGGAGACCTGAGGCAGGAGGCAGGGCGGGGGAGCAGGAGGCCGCTCAGGGAGCCAGACCCCCAGGCCCAGGGAGAGCAAGGCTCTAGGAGCCAAGACATACCCGGACCAAGGAGAAAACCAGATGACCAGGAAGAAACAGCCTCCAAGGCCACAGTCTTAATTAGCTTATGGTAGCTCTTTTTTGTATCTGATTCTGTATGTGACAAAGCACTTTTAAACCCCCTTATCTCCAAGGATTCTCCCAGCAGCCTTGAGGAACAGGTACTCTTACTAACATCTCTTTTGCATGGATGAAGAAACTGAGGCTCAGAGCCAGAAGGTCCTTGCCCGAGGTCAGCCTGGGAGGGAGGGGCAGAGCCAGAACCGAAACCCTGGTGTCCAGACTCCAGGTCCAGTGCTCGCACCGTGGCCCACGCGGCTTCTGTCTACAACACGGGGCCTGTCCTGCCTCCCAGAAGGCGGCCTCTCCCCTCCCCAGCCAGCATAGGGGACTATGGGGAGAAGCTTGAGGACTGACTGTCTTGTGCAGACCCTTCCTCTGCGCCCCACACCTGCCCCCCTAACAATCATATACAGTAATAGTCAGCATTTACTGGACTCCTCCTGAGAGCCAAGCAGTGTGCTAACCCCGTCACGTGACTTGGCTCATTTAATCCTCCTGTTGGCCCTGAGGCAGCTTCTGCAATTAGCCCCAATTTCAGATGAAGAAGCTGAGGTAGGCAGGTTGGCAAAGCTGGGATTTGAGCAGAATATGCCTGACATGGAAACCAGAGCTATGCTTGCAGCGACCTGCTGCTTCCTTGCCAGGCTAGACCTAGAGTTCTCAATCCAGTGATTTTGACCCCAGGACATCTGGCAACGTCTGGAAACATTTTTGATGTGGAGGGGAGTGGTAGAGAGAAGCCATGGTTGCAGCAAACATCCTACAGTGCACAGGACAGTCACCCACTGCAAAGACTTTTCCGGTCCAAAACGTCACAGTGCTGAGACTGAGGAACGCTGGATGGGGCAGGATCTATCTCCTTCCAGAAGGTTCCCCACGTGCCTCTTCCCTCCTCTCGGGGCCCAGCAGGCCCTCTCTCCCTGCTGTGCATCCTTTGGCCACAGGAGGCTTCAGGAGATGACACCCACACGCCCCATTGTGAAAGACCCGCCTGGGCATGGCAATTTCATTTTCCTTTTAAATCTTAAAGCCATGAGATACCAGATCTCTGCTGCTCCCTTCCTTTCTCTCTGTATTTCCCAGGGAGGTGATCAAGCTTTAAAGTTTTCTCTCAGGGCGGGGTCTACATTAGGAAGCGTGAACTGTCAGCACAGATCTGTATCCCTTTTCCTGGTGAATAACGTTAAGATGAACTGGAAAGTAAAAATTCCCTTAAACATTTTACAGTAAGGTTATCAATACCAGATAATTGACAGTTGATGACACTTTTAAACTGCCTTCATGACCAACCCCTAGAAAAGACCAGCCCTTGGAGAGGAATAGGATTTCTCACCTCTGGTCTTACCTGAATCTGGTGAGAAGGGAAAGAGAATGGGAGGAGAGAGATTTTGTGTCAGGTTTTTTTTTGCGGGGTAGGGGGTAGTTTGAGGGATTTTGTCTTTTAATGAAAGAAATTCTTTGAGAACTGAATGGAAGATTAAGTTACAGAGAAAAGGCCATATGGACCATATCGTATTTCTAGGATTCAGGTAATAACACAAGTTTATCTGAGTTTTCTGGGAAGAAAGCACTTTTCTGGATAGGAACTTGCAGCAACTGAATGCTTTCTGGCCAAGAGTTGGGTTTTGGGGCTTGGGGTTGCTTTTGGAAAATGCAGCAAGTCTGAAAATAGACTCACAATAAAAATGCCACTTCAGCCTAAACCAGAGAGGCAGCCACCAGATTCGGTAATGTGTTTGGATTGTACAGTATGCCGATGCCTCACTCGGCTCACACGGACTCGGGCGAGGCCGTCCACAACACAGGGGACGCGGCGCCCTTGCGCTCGCACGCCCGCGTGCATCCACTCACACCGCCACGCACAGGCACGCACCCAGCGCACGCACGCGCGCGCACACGTCGAGGGGAAGGATGGCTCCGTGGGTGTAGAGCACATTGCCCCCAAAGCACCTCCCACAGAGCATACGGGCGGGCAGGGCCCCAGAGGCCTCTCCCTCCTCGCCCCCCTCGCACTCCCTTCCTCTCCTCTAATTCTCCCAAGCTGTCTTCTCTCGGGCTGGGGACCTGGCGCGCACTTTAATGGCTCTGTGGCCTGGGGGTTTTCCCTAGTCTCTCATTATCCTCCTGGCTGGGGGTGCCATGGGCCTGAGACCAAAGGACAACACGCCGGGAACCGCACAGCCAAGACTTTTTGGGGGCAGAGAAAGGACAACTCTCTCTTTTGGGAAAGGCTGATGTAGGGAAGGTCCTGGAGATCGCGCGTGGGGACGCCTAACAGCCGTCGGGCGTGAGAGAAGGCTCAACGCGGAGGGGTCAGCACGGCCCGGTGGTTAAGCGCACGGGCGGAGGGAGCACAGGCTTGTTCGAGCCTGGCCTCGGCTGCTTCCCAACGTCGTACAGGGTACTCAGTCTATTCAAACCTACTCCCTCATCTGCAAGGTCGGGCGGTGCCTAGAGTCGAGGTGAGCGTCAGGTGGGACACGCATGTAAAGCGCTCACTGGGAGGAGGACCTGGAGCACATAGACGCTCAGCAAGGGTTAGATACTCACTTTCTAAGATGACTGTGTGACTCTTGCCCACCCCTGCTGCAAGCCGGCAGTGGCATCCCCAGCTCGGGTAACCGGACCCACTTCCCCAGCCTGGAGACCCGTTTCATCCTACCAACACTGTGGGCAACACAGCCCACCCTCCTGGAAGCTTTGCTCTTTCCGGCTTCCATGCCTCTGCTTATGACCCTCTCTTCATTAGAATGCCTTCATCCTGAACTTCCCAAAACCTCACCTCCTCCAGGAAGCCTTCCTGGCCCCTCCTGGCCTCAGGGATCTCTGGTTCCTGGAGCTGTTCCAGCCCCCGCTGGCTGCCCTCGAGCAGGGCTGTAAGCTTCCCAACAGCCCACACCCTCTCCTTCTCTGGCCTCCCCCAGAGGAAACTACCTCACCTGAAACAGACTCTCCCACTTCTTGCAGAATGAACAAAAGGAAACCGAAGGACCAAGTGACCCCTGACAACAGCCACCTCTAAAGATCCCGGGACGCAGAGCTCACCAGTCTATGACACGAATCCTCATTTTCTCACACATGGAGGGAAACTAAGGAGGGAAGAGAGACGGGTTGGGTGGGGTCCTTCTGAAGAAGCAGAAGTCTGGGATGCGGGCGGGAACTGGGTAGGCTGGGAGCCCAGGCCTCCTGGGGTGGGCTCATGGGGGTGAGGCTCACCATGGCAGGCACCGTGATGCTCTGGTTCCACTGAGGGTTGGCCGTCTTCTCCAGGATCTTGCTGCAGAGCTAGAAGACACAGAGCACAGGTGGATGGAGCTTTGAGGGGACTCTGGGCTCCCTCGGAGACCACCACACCAGCCAGCAGCCATTCTCTGCCATGCTGGCCACGTTTGGGGCTGGGCAGAAGGCCCTGGGGGCCATGGAGCCTGGTGCAGTGGGCTCAGACACAGGGAATCTTTCTAGAGACAAAGCTCAATGGTAGATCAGACCCAAGGGGGCATGGGGTGGAGGGAGTTAGGAGGGATAGATTGTTTGAATGTCACAACCCTCCTTCCTTATCTCATACCTCTGGCTGGAAATTCTCCTCCCTCACCTCCCATTATGGCCATGACCCTAAATATGGAGCCCTGCGTCCAGACCAGCTTTCCCAGGAGTCCTAGAGTCTGAGGCAATCCCCTTTGCCCATCAGCCCAGATCACCTGCCCTTTTGGAAGACTGTGAACCCAGGAGATTAGAGATGGAGGGAGGAGGAGAGGAAAGGGGGGCTGGAGGGCCAGGGCAGGGGGCCATGCACCTGCATCTGAGAGAGGAAAATGCAGTGAAGACACAAACCTCATAAGCCACAGTCTGCCTCCAATCAGCCCTGCTCATAAGACTGGGCTTTCCACAAACAAGAAACCTAGCAGAGGTGGAAACCAGATCCAGTCCAGTGGCTTGTGTGTTCTGCTCTGCCCTGGGCGTCCCCAGGGAGGCACCAGGTCCCTTAGCCAGCCCAGGGCATCCCGTACCCACACAGGGCAGCAGGTGAAGACTCTGCTTCAGATCCTGGAAGGTGTGTGTGTCCTACACACGGAAACAGTGAGCAGCCTTCCTCAGGGCATTTACTGTGGGCCCTGATTGTGTGAAGCATTGACATGCATTTTCTCATCTAATGAGCACCTGACCAGACTGGGGGCTTTGGGCCCTCCATCAAATGAGGGTGTGGCCTCCCTAGGGGCCAGGACTTTGTCTCCATCCCTGATCCACCCAGTACCAGCCCCTGTGCCCACCATCCCCTCCTCCCTGTGAGAAGAGCCCAGGCAAAGTCTGGGGGCAGGGATGGGTGCCGGGATTTGGCCCTTGTGTGAGCAAAGAGAGGAGTAAGGAAAGAAGAGCTCCGACAGTCAGACGGAACAAAAGGCAAAGTGGGACACACAGTTCTCAGGAATGGTTACACAAAGGGCTGTAAAGCACACAGAAAGATGCTTAATCTCCCTCATAATAAAAGAAACAAAATGAATGAGATACGACGTCTCATCTATCAGATTCACAAAAATCTCTAAAGCCTGACAGCCCTCTCTTGGCAAGGCAATGGGAAAACTGCCCGCTAGGATTTTGCTGGTGGGAAAACAGAACAGCTCAACCCCTCCAAAGGGCCATTGGCCACTATGGTTCAAAATTACAAATGCAAATGCCCTCTGACCTACAAGTCCTACCTCTAGAAAGTATCCTACAGAAAGACTTGCACGTGTGCAGAATAACACGTGTACGAGGTTATCCACTGCAGCATGGCTCCAACTAGGGAGGACGTGGAACAACCCATGTGTCCACCAACAGAGGACAGATTAGATAAAGTGTGATCCATCCACAGAATGGGGCACTGTGTAGCCCTAGAAGAATGAAAGAGCTCTGTGATATGAAACAACTTCCAAGTTATATTATTAAGTGAAAAAAGCAAGGTGCAGAACAGTGAGTGTCATGTGCAACCGTTTGTGTTAAAAGGGTAAAAGGTAAGAATTTATGGTCAGATGTGTGCAGCATATGCATAATTAAGCCAGAATGATGCAAAATGATGGATGCATAAATGTATATGGTGGGCATAATAAATGTATTACCTAATTCAAAACTTAGATGAACAAAAGTTTAAAATAGGAAGGAAAGAAGGAAGGGAGGGAGGGAGGGAGGGAGGGAGGGAAGACTCGTTAATCAGACACACCTGAGAGACCCTGGCAGCATCACTCAGCTCCCTGGACAAGAAGGCACAGGTTGTCCCCACCCTCCCCCAGCCCTGCCCCAGGCAGTCCAAGGCCTCCCCAGCAATCACTTCCTCCGGGCTGCCCTTGGAGGCTCCCCGTGAGAGAGCCACCGAGATGTGGGTGGGATTAAAATGTATGTTATATCATCTCATGGAATATTATGCAGCCATCAAAAAATTGATTTCAAAGACTATTTAATAACCTAAGGAAATGTTAGGTGATAAAAGCACTTTACCAAACCACACAGATATAGTGGATTCTCATTACTGGCGGTAGTTACACATTCTAACTACACATCGTAAGTCACCAAGAACATGAGCTGATGAACACTGAAGCGTTGCTCCTAAGAGAAATACAGGGTTCGGTTCCTGCAAGCCTCTGTCACAACAGTTTTTTGTCAACTCACCAATAACCTTGTTTTATGTGTGTTTCTGTTTCAAAACACCGTTTTTTTATTATATATTGTGGATTCATTAACATTGAACTCACAGCCAACAGCACTCTCACTCATGCCTGTATGAAGCTTACCTAATACATAGTTTCTCCATAAGGCACGTCACAGCCTTCTTACACAGGGAAATACTAGACAGCATTTCAGCACAACACTCGGGAGCCATTGTAAACACTGAAATCACCAGCAAAAAGCACAAAAAATGCAAAAAGCATGACACTAAATAGACCAGGAAAAGGACACATTTACACCACGAGAGCTGAAACAAGGACGGAATCACATTGTTTCAGCCCAGCTGGCAACATGCACCTCAGCTGACTCAAATTGTTCCCAGCTTTGCAAATGATCACCAAAGCACCTTAAGGATTAATTTGGGGTTACAAATAAATTTTAGCGAGTAGGCAAATTTGCAAATACAGAATCTGTGAATAATGAAGATCAACTGTATTCCGAATCCAATTTTTTTTTCCATTGGGGCAGGGCAGGGCCAGGGTTGGCGGGGGGGATGTGCAACAGAGAGAAGGAGTGAGAGCTACAGGGAGGAAAACGTACTAGCAGGAGATATAAACAAATGTTCATGGTGGGCCTCTCCAAGGTGGTGTGCAGAAATGTGCTTAATTTTTTTCATTTTCCTTGCTTTTCTCTGATTTTTTCATCTTTTTATGATTAATAGGTTTTATTCTTGGAAAATAAAAAAGTCGCTTTAGTCTCCCACTCTGCCCTCCAAGTACCTCCCCTGTCCTTGCCCCATACCATGAAGAAGTGTGATATGTGTGTGTGTGAGTGCGCACACACACAAAACCTTCTATCTCAGTAGCTTGGCCAAATCAGGTATGGTTCACATCTTAGATAACAGTGCCACCAAGTGTCCATTAGAGGAAATGCAAAGAGGGCCAGGCTTGGGTGAGTAGGCACCCAGAGGACAAATCCCCAGGGCTTTTCATTTCAGAAAAGGATGAATGAGAAAAAGGGACACACCAGAGACAGAGAGAGGACAGGCAGGATGACACAGGTGATAAAGGTAGCAGAGAGAGTTGGGGGAAGCCATGACGAGGTGGCTGGGGCAGAGAGCAGGGGACACAGAGACCCGGTGACCACCAGAAGATGGAGGGTCTCAACTGCCTCTTTCATAAGCCCCTTCCTTCTAGAGGGAAAATGGAGGGCGCAGCTTCATTCAGGAGCCCAGCCACCAGTCAGCTTTATATAGTCCCTTGCCTGGGCCAGGTCCCCTACCTCTATCACCTTCCCCAGACATCTGCACCTTCCTAGAAAAATCCCCAGGGCCAGCCAAGGGCATCTCAGAACAGAAGCCCTAGAGAGATCAAGGTGCTGGCAGGGACCCAGTAGCAGCTAGGAGCCCCAGAGCTCTGAGACTCAGCTCCAAGGAAAGCTACTGAATCGGAAGGCAGGTCGGTCTTGGTTCTAGCCATCATCACAGCACCCTACCATGTTGGGAATGTGGAATAAAAACAATCTTGAGACATGACTTTCCCATCTGTCAAGCTGGGAAAACTGATCCCGGTCCTTGGAGTAAGTGTCCAGCAGGACTGTCCAGCCAACCTTCCTGCTTCCTTCCTGCCTCCATTCATCCCATCACGGTCCCTCCTAAGGGCATCAGACTCTGAGCCCAAGCCCAAACAAAAACTGCACTTCGGTAAGACCCACAGTGAGCATTTACACCCCAGTGTGAATGAGTTTAAAATTCGTGTTACCTCTCCCACAGACATTTCCCCTGAGACCCTGTCTTAGCCCGGGATGGAGGAACAGCTCAAAGGTGCTCCCCCTGGCCACCAGCAGGACGGTTCACACAACCAGCACCATAACTGATTTTAACACACTGAATTAATAAAAAGTATTAGGGGCATATTAACACTCAAAAGGGAAGAGGGGAGGGGAAGCTCTTCTTTACAAAAAACACCAGCTAATAAAGAGAGAAGGAATGATAATGAGGGAATCGCCGCTTTGCACCCCAGGTGAATGACTTTTCAGGCAAGGAGGTCAATGGCTTCGTGGACCATTAGGTAAGAGGTTGCTGGGAAACAGGACATCAGCACACGTCGAGATATCGCCCACAGATAACCTGCAAAGTACAGAGGCGAGCGTGTGCTTTGACAAGGGAGAGATCTGGAGACACCACCTAAACCAAGTAATCAATCATTACCAACGATGGGACAAGGTGACATTTTGCTTCCTGCTGTGATGCAATACAACGTACGAAACATCACCCGTGATGCATTCTTGCCCAAACAGTTCATTTGAATGCAATCTGATCTTGAGACCTAACTTCCAGTTTATAGGAAATACAGGGGCCAGAAGAAGTTAAACAACAACAGAAGGAAACAATGGGACAAATCCAGGACATGGACCAATGGCTTGGGCTTTTCAAAAATGCAATGTTGTGGGGTGAGAAAAATGGGAATGATGGAGGTGGGTAAAAGACTGTTACGGAAGAGACTAACACAGAGCGTAAAATCCAGTTGGATCTTAGATCAAAACAAAATTAGGGCTTCCCTGGTGGCGCAGTGGTTGAGAGTCCGCCTGCCGATGCCGGGGATGCGGGTTCGTGCCCCGGTCCAGGAAGATCCCACATGCCGCGGAGCAGCTAGGCCCGTGAGCCATGGCCGCTGAGCCTGCGCGTCCGGAGCCTGTGCTCCACAACGGGAGAGGCCACAACAGTGAGAGGCCCACGTACCGCAAAAAAAAAAACAAAAACAAAAACAAAAAATTAAACAGCTCTAAAAGACATTTGGGGGATAATCAGACAATATTTATATGAGCCAGTATCTGACAAGAGTAGAAGATAATTGTTAATTTCCTAGGTGTGATAATGTTATTGTGGTTACAAAGAATTTTCTTTTTCTCAGGAGGGGCATGCTGAAGCCTTTAGGGGCAAAGTGTGCAATTAGGTTTCAAATGACTGGGGTGGGGGGAGTATCCAGAGAGAGAGAGAAAGAAAATGCAGCAAAATGTTCATAATTGTTTCATCTAAGTGGAGGCCATACCAGGGGGTAAGCATTCACTGAACCATTCTTTCAACTTTTCTTTATGTTTTTAAATATTAAAAAAATAAAGTGTTTCAACAGTGTCTAATATTGATTCACAGTAAAAAAATAAAAATTTTAAAAACTAGAAAGATAGGTCCCAAACATAAACTTTGTATGATGCCTTATGGATAATGCTACTTTTTCTGCATTTTTCCAAATTCCTTAATAGATATGTGCATCGATAATAAAAGAAGAAAGAAAAGAAACATAAAACGGGGGGCGGGGAAGAGTGTGGACTTCAGGTAGCAGACAGAGGAAACAAGCTATCCAAGGCCTTCCTCCCGTTTGTGAAATCACACCTGGGCCTCAGCGATCCGGCCCCTGACCTCAGGGGTCCCGTTGTTGGTGGGATGGGCGGGCAGACCCTACATCTTTCCAAAATGAATCTAAGAAGAGATTAAGTGAAAAAGAACACTGCAAAGTGCTGTGTGAATGGGAGCCCACACGACCTCCATCATCACCCCAGGCTTTTAGCGTTTGTTGTTAAGCTTGTAAACGCCTCCCCGACTGTCCTATAACACCTGCGTGTCTCCCCCTTCCGGCCTCTGCCTCGGGAGCAAAGCAGAGCCGGCTGCACCCGCCCTCCACTCGGCTCTGTTCAAAGCCCTTCTCCTCCGGTTCAAAGCCCTTCTCCTCCGCCCGTTTCCAATTTTCCTGTTAACACCCAAGTCATCCAACTCAACTCGCCGGAGCCTGGCGCTGCGGCCGGCCGGTGGACCTCTGGGCCAGGCCGGCGGGGCCCCGGAGGGCGCTACCCCACCCTGCCAGCTCCCTGAGGTTGGCACGAAGCTCAGAGGCGCCTCGTTAGGGTTCCGGGAGCCGGGGTGGAGGCTGCGCCTTCCAGATACGTCATTCTCCCCTATTTCCAGTATTTCCACCAGTCTCTGCTCTGAGGTTATAGAGTAAAAGAAATCGGGCTGTTTCCCCGAAAGTCAGAGGAACATGTGCTAACAAACACCGGAATGCAGCGGAAAACGGGCTAAAAAAGGGCCGTGCAATCGGCCGCGCGGAGCCCCGAAGGCCGAACTAGCACATCAGGCCTGTGTGGGTGACGGAAGCTAAACCTTGAACGATGCAACAGACTTGCGGGGGGAAAGGGCCAGGAAGGACCCCGGAGTGCACAGGCCCGGGCAAAAGCTAGGTGTGACCGCAGGGCAGACGAGAGGTCACACGGGCGACGTGCTGGCTGTGCGGTTTGTACCCGCACGCCCCCCTCCGCACCCCGCACCCCCCGCGCCCCCAGCCCCCTCAGCGAGACAGTGGGGCTGAAACCCGCTCAGTTCGGCGCTGCTCCAAGCGGGCTGCAGAGCTGCGTCCGCCCAGGAGGGGGCGAGATGTTCCACATTCTCGCAAAGACTGTACAAGCTAATATTGGCCATGGAGATGAGGTGAGAAAGTTCGGCTGGGTGAGACCTGCTCAACCAGGTTATGCGGTTTGAACTTCCTTTTACAGACAGGACTGTGTTTTACACTAAATATGCTGGTGGATTTCTATGGGGAGAACCCGGACAAGAGAATGGACCCAAGGCTGTTGTGTTGCCCTGGGGAGAGATGACAGTGACTAGGGGCATAGAGACAGGAAAGGACCTCGGGATTTTTGAAGGCAAGAGCTAGGGGTGGCATGTTTGATGTAGGGAGGTCAAAAAAAAAAGGGCCGAATCAAGGCAGGCCCACATTCTCTGCCTTTGATGGTGGTACCTGATTAGGATGGCGGCTTCTGGAAGTGGGGCGGTTTGGGGCAGCAGATGACTCCTTTAAAGGGCTGGAGGGGCAGAATATAGAGACTTGAAGAGGCATGGGGAGGTCTATGTCTGAAGAGAGGGGTCAGAGTCAAATACAGCTGTGGATTCCTCTGTGGAGAGGTGACGGCTGAACCCTGGGAGTGGCTGAGGCTTCGAAGGAGAGCCTGGAAAGTGGGCAAAGCCATCCCTAAGGTGGGATAGAGGGAGGGGCCCTGGCAGAAATCAAGAGGGACTGGAGCAACGGCCTGGCCTCTAGGCAGGAAGGAAGAGAGGTACACGATCCCTAGGGCCCCCACCAGTGTGGCTGAAAGGAGTCTGCCCAACTCCTGCCACAACTTTTTAAAAATAATCATTATGTTTTCACTGCATTGTTTTTAAGTTTCCCTATCATTGTGCCTTCACATCTGGTTTCCTGACTATTACTTAATTTTCCCCCAAATATTCCTCTATCTATCCACTGTCCATATGTCCTCTCCCTGTCCATCCACACCTATGTGTCTGTCTCAAACACCTGAGCAGACCTGTCCTCGTGCGTGTGCATGGCAGCCCCAGAGAGCTGGGCCTGCGTGTCTCACCCCATGTCCCACAATCAGCCCCCCATCCCCGGTGTGCACATGCCTCTGATGGGGGGCACTGCGTGTGCCTCACTCTGTCCTGCACATCCAGTGCCCATCCACAGGGACACCCAGTCATCACCCTCCCACAAATCCTCTTGTTTACTTGCCCCTTACCATCTTCCCCGCAAAGCTGACTTCCACGAAGGGATCCACCAAGTTCTTCTTGTTACTCTCAAAGCCAAAGATCTGCTTCACGTTGTCCATTACGGCATCATCCACTGAGGAGAAAGACATGCTGATCACTGCCCACCCGCTCTCCCATCTTCAAAACCCCCACTTGCCACCTGTCTCCCCACAGTCCTGGGACTCCCTGAGAGAGACGCCATGGACCCCTCAGCCCAGGGCTCCTGGGAGAAAGGACCATCTCAGAATAGCAGCTCCTGAGGGCACTGCGCTGCTTCCTTGCCCAGCTCCAAACAGCTGGTTCACTGTCCCCCGCCCCGTTCTCAAAGGCTTTCAGAACAGGTCCGATTGATTGACTGATTAGAAATCTACATCGCTAAGAGCAGTAAATAATCCAGAAAAAGACTGGAAGTTGGGGACTTCCCTGGTGGCACAGTGGTTAAGAATTCACCTGCCAATGCAGGGGACACGGGTTCGATCCCTGGTCCAGGAAGATCACCCATGCCACGGAGCAGCTAAGCCCATGCACCACAGCTACTGAGCCTGTGCTCTAGAGCCCCTGAGCCACAACTACTGAGCCTGTGTGCCACAGCTACTGAAGCCCATGCACCCAGAGCCCATGCTCCGCAACAAGAGAAGCCACAGCAATAAGCCCGCACACCACAACGAGGAGTAGCCCCCACTCGCCGCAACTAGAGAAAAGCCCACGTGGAGCAACGAAGACCCAATGCAGCCATAAATAAATTAAATAAATAAATAAATAAACTTTTTAAAAAGACTAAAATGAGGTATCACCTCACACCAGTCAGAATGGCCATCATCAAAAAAATCTACAAACAATAAATGCTGGAGAAGGTGTGGAGAAAAGGGAACCCTCTTGCACTGTTGGTGGGAATGTAAATTGATACAGCCACTATGGAAAACAGTATGGAGGTTCCTTAAAAAACTAAAAATAGAACTACCAAGCTATAGTGGGAATAGCAATCCCACTACTGGGCATATACCCTGAGAAAACCATAATTCAAAAAGAGTCATGTACCACAATGTTCATTGCAGCTCTACTTACAATAGCCAGGACATGGAAGCAATGTTAAGTGTCGTCCATCAACAGATGAATGGATAAAGAAGATGTGGCACATATATACAATGGAATATTACCCAGCCATAGAAAGAAACGAAATTGAGTTATTTTTAGTGAGGTGGATGGACCTAGAGACTTTCATACAGAGTGAAGTCAGAAAGAGAAACAAATGCTGTATGCTAACACATATATATGGAATCTAAAAAAAAAAAAACATGGTTCTGATGAACCTAGGGGCAGGACAGGACTGAAGACACAGAGAATGGACTTGAGGACACAGGGAGGGGGAAGGGTAGGCTGGGATGAAGTGAGAGAGTAGCACGGACATATATACACTACCAAATGTAAAATAGATAGCTAGTGGGAAGCAGCCGCATAGCACAGGGAGATCAGCTCGGTGCTTTGTGTCCACCTAGAGGGGTGGGATAGGGAGGGTGGGAGGGAGACGCAAGAGGAAGGAGATATGGGAATATATGTATATGTATAGCTGATTCACTTTGTTCTACAGCAGAAACTAACACGCCATTGTAAAGCAATTATACTCCAATAAAGATGTTAAAAAACAAAAAAAGAAAAAGAGTAGCCCCCGCTCATCACAACTAGAGAAAGCCTGCTCACAGCAACGAAGACCCAATGCAGCCAAAAATAAATTAATTAAAAAAAAAAAGACTGTAAGTTGTTATAATAATATCCCATTACTGTTGCCTGTTTGACATTTTCCTTTATATATATACATTAGCACAGTGATTTTCCTGAGGGTAACCAATAAGTCAATTCCGTTTAAAAATATATATATATATATTTATATATATATTTAATCTATGCTGCTTCAAACCAATATTTTACTGAATTAGCCATATTTTTACATATGTATTTACAGATGATAGATGTGTGTATGTATGTATGTATATATATGTTAGGTATAAATGTACATATGTATATAAATGAGAAACTGAGAGGAGGGGACAGTTAACAATCGTATACTAGCCAATGTCTACATGAATACAACAGATAACAATGAGCAAATATTTATGTTCTATTTACCCATCTATTTTTCTTTTATTTATGTTTAAACAACATTTCAGAGAATTCAACATAATCCCCTTTACCCTGAGCAAAGCAAACATTTCTATTTCCCCAGCCCCCTTTGGAAGCTCACCAGCCTCACTTCTGCATAGTTTCAACCAACAGACGCAGAATGTTCTAAGCCTGTATTTTAATGCCCATTACTTATTTAAAGGCTTTCCCCATGATTTTGGTTCAATTAAGCTTGTGCAGAAGGAACCCATTTATTGGTGTCATTAGTCAAAGCAGAAACCCTCAAGCAATTAGCTTCATGGAAAACTCGTAAACAGGGACCCAAGTAGTCCCCGACTACTTGTTCTTGTGAACTCTGCTATGGACAGCGCCTGGCTTAATTCTGCTAATGTATGCTCCAAAATAGTGGCTTATAGCCCGCAGCAAGAGAACTACCAGGGAGCATTTTTAAACTACCAGTGTGTAAGCCCCACCCCAAACCAAGTCAATCTGAAACACTGGAGGAAGGGCCCAGGCATCTGCACTTCCTTAAAGCTTCCAGGATGATTTAACTGCAGCCTGGGTTGACACCCACAGCTTTAGAATATTCAGCATAATTCCCCCACATTTGTTGAGCACACAGGGTAGGGCTAGTACAGGGTTAGTCACTGTGAGAAATCAGGCAGTGGCCACAATGGCCTTCTTGGGATGATGAGGACATAGCCACAGCTAGGGTGACCCACTGTCTCAGTTTACCAGGGAATGAGGACTTTCTGGGATGTGGGACTTTGGGTGCTAAAACCAGGACAGTCCCAGGCAAACTAGACACCCATGTGTCTCCACTCAGTGGAAACACTGAGCCCTTCTAACATTTCAGCAACTGCTTCCCCAGCCCAGGGTCTGCCAATTTTCAGGCTGGGGCTTCCTAGAGGAGAGAAAGAAAATCAGTGGGATCCAGCCGTGAGCGCAGAACAGAGAGTTGAAATGGTGCTGACTCCGCAGTGAGAGCCAAGAAAATGGGTGCACGGAGTGGCCAAAGAGCCAGTCAAGGCCTAGCAGATGCCGAAACGGAGCCCAGGGGCAGCTGTACTCTCAAGATTTCTTGCATCTCTGTGACTCCACCAGCATCAGTATGACTTCTCATTAATTCTGACGGTTTCTCTGTTAAGAACAGTAAAAAGCCTTGGGAAACCTAGAGAGGGTGTGAGGCTTCGCCAGACGGCAGAGCAGAGGGAGAACTGGGCTGACACGGATCTAGTAGACCCTCGGGGTGAGGAAGCCAGGCCAAGGGGAGGCAGAGAGGGAGCAGGGGACCAGCCCCTCCCTCTCCTTCCCCCAGGGAGCTGAGGCAGCCCAGCCCAGCATCCCCCCTCACAGTCACCCAACGAGGGCACCAGACTCACTCTGCGGTAAATCCTCAGCCCTGAAGACCTTCAGGCAGAAGTGCGCTCCGCGGAGGGCCACGCCGGTCGGCCTGAGCAGGTTGCCTTCAATGTCCTCCTTGTCTTCAGAGGCATCTTTTCTCTCCAGCTACAACACAACCAAATATGATTCCTTAATGTGCCTTCGAGCACAGTGTTTTACCTTCCTTTTCTGAGAGCTCAACCAACACACTTAAATGGTGCATCTCGGGACTTCCCTGGTGGCGCAGCGGATAAGACCCTGCTGCGCTTCCAGTGCAGGGGGCCTGGGTTCGATCCCTGGTCAGAGAACTAGATCCCACATGCATGCTGCAACTAAGAGTTCACATGCCACAACTAAGGAGCTGGCAAGCCACAACTAAGGAGACCAACTGTTGCAACTAGGGAGCCCACGTGCCACAACTAAGGAGCCTGCCTGCCGCAACTAAGACCTGGTTGCAACTACATAGATAATTTTTTTTTTAGAAAAAAGTATTCCTCAATCCAAAATTGCATCATTCAGGTCATGTTTATAAATAAATAAATGGTGCATCTTGAAGAAAGGCAGATCTCGCCCTGCCACTTCCTAGCCTGTGATCTCTGACAGGTTCCTTACCCTGAGACTCTGCTTCCTCATCTGGACAGTGGAGACAATGACACTGACCTCCCGGGCTGTGGGAGGATCAACTTCAATAACGTGTAAATGCACGTGGCACACCGGCAGGCACTCAAGAACTGCAGTCTCCTTCCCATTCCACCCATCAAAAAATAGCACAGAGGTGACAGAGGTCTAGGCCAGCCACTGTCTTCAATAACGTCTGTTCATTCACCCAACAAGTATCTACTGAGTGACTACTAAGTGTCAGCATCACGCTGAGGGGCGAGGGCTGCCGCAGTGAACAAGATGGACGGAGGTCCTGCCCCCGTGGTGCTCACCTTTCACAGGGAAAGCAGACCTTTAAGCAAATGAATGTAATAGCATGTGCTGAGTATTATGATTAGAACAGTAATAATAAAAATAACATTTACTGATTGTAGACACTCTCTCATGTAATCCTGACAGCAACCCCCATGAGCGGTGGGTCTCAAATGTGGCTACACATTAGAAACTGGAGAATCAGTGACTTCTAGACCACTGCTATACCTTCCAACTAAAATGCAGATTCTGGTTCAACAGGTCTGGGGTGGAACCCAAGACTCTGTATTTTAACAAATGCCCAGACGACGCCAATGCTGTGGGGTGCAAGGCCCTGGGATACCCCACTTTACAGATAAGCTAGATGAGGGTTAACGTAGGCTGGATGCAGAACCAGTGGGTTTAGAAAGAACAGAGCAAGGGGGCTTGTAACTATATTGAGGGGAGGGCAGGAATAGTGTTGGTGATGTGCCAGCTTGGAGACCTGGATGGTGGGATCCAGGCAGGGGCAGAAACTCATGCAGAGCGAGGGCTAACTTGGCAGTTTGAGGAACAAAAGATCCACATGCTGCACTTGGGCAAGGGGGTGGCAGAAGGATAGGAGAGAGGTGGCATCAGGCCATGCCCAGCAGCTCACTCCTTGGAAAGCTGCCTGGACCATCCTCACTCAGTCCACAGGTAGAAACCTGCTTCAGAATCTTTGCAGCAAAATTCTCCATCCCAGAATGCCTCATGTCACACAAGTGCTTGTGAAGGAAGTAGTTCTGCACTGCTTTTCCTCAGCTCACATCTGAAGAAAATGATCACCTCCTCTGCTTTCAGTCATCATCCTTAACACTGCTCATTCCCTTAGACAACAAGCACTGATTGAGCACATACCATGCACAAGACCTGTACTAGGCAAGAGGGGAGATAAAACAGTTCATATCTATTATACTGTCGCTGACCTCAAGAAACTGAGTCTCAGTGACAAAGATGGACACATTAACTGAACTAACAAAACATGGGGCGGTGACCGAAAGGAAAGACCAATCAGTTTCCCTGGAAGACAAGGCAGGCTTCATGGAGGAAGTAGCATCTGAATTGGGTCTTGAAGAACAAAGTGGCTTTTTGTAGGCAGAGAAGGCATCCCATCAGGTGAAAAGGCAGGGAGAAGGATGGAAGTACATTCTGGAAGGGGTCACATTGTCTGGTGTGGCCACAGTACGGAGTCCATGGAAGTAAGTCCTGGCAAGTGGCACTTCAAAATCAGCCTGAGGCCAAATGTTCATGGCCTTGAATGTCATGCTAAGGATCCTGGACTTCATCCTGTACGTAACTGGGGGGCAGGGTGGGTCTCCGGCAGTTTTTTAAGAGGAGATTCACATGATTGTATCTGAGTTTAAAGAAGATGGTTTTGGTGGTAATGTGGGGTTAACTGGAGTTACAGCAGCTGAACCTACATCTTCATTCACACAGAGGCCCAGGTAAGATATGACGGGAGCCTGACCTTGAACTCTGGTCTTGGGATGAGAGAGAGGAGAGGCATGCACTGAGGTTGTCATGCCAACAAGACTGGCCAACTGTGTGCGTGTGGACTGACAGATGTGGGACTGAAGGATGAGGAAAGACGCTCTGGCCTGGGGAACTAAGTGTATGATGAGTGCCATTTCCCAAGATGTCACCTAACACAGGATGGGAATCAGGTATGAGGAGTGGGCAGCGAATGATACTGGGTTTCTATATGTGAAGTTAAAGGGGCCTAAGGGACATGTTCATGTGCTTTGGTACAGGCAACTGACACTGAGCGTCTGGAGCTCTGAAGATGCAGGCTGGAGATGAGCGATTGAGGAGCCTCAGGTAGACGGAGACAGGCTCCTCCATAGACAGATAGATGCACTGCAAAATCAGACTGAGGCCAGATGTTCGTGGGCCTTGAATGTCACGTCAAAGGCACAGCAAAGATGCAGGCAGCAGAATTTTGTCAAGCCACTGAATTTGAAGGATCCATTCCAAAAAAAAAAAAAAAAAGGAAAAGAATGAGGGGAGTCATGGATGCCGAGGGAGAAGAGAGTTTCAAATAAGACGTGAGCTCCAGAATCAAACGCTGTGGAGCAACAGAGCGGATTAATGAGAGAAGAGCTCCTGGGGCTTTGCGATGGATGACCTTAGGCCAGTGGTTCAGGGAAGGAGGCAGTGGGAAGCACGCTGAAGGGGTGAAGGAGTGAGCAGCTGGCAAAGGACTGGAGGAGAGGGACACAGGGTACTCTCAAGAACTTGGTGACCTTGGTGATGGCTGAAAGGAAGAGGAAAGCAGCTTGGAGGGGAGGGGTGGGGAGAAAGGGTGAAGGCAAGGGTGTTTTGAGATTGGGAAATCTGGAGTCTGACACAGACCAGAGGGCAGGAGCCAGAGAAGAGACAGGAAGAACAAGACGGGGGTGGTATGGAGGACATGAGCACATGCAAAGGAGACGGGGAGGGGGGAAGGGAGGGAAGATGAAGGAAGATGGGGGGTGCGCTGATGACCCAGGGAGCTTCAAGCACTCACATCACTCCCACTGTGCGGCTCTGTCTCTCTACGGGGGACCGAGGCTGGAGCTTAAGACCAGGAGGTTGTTTTGTTTTGTTTTCTTTAAGTTTTTTTGGCTGTGCCACGTGGCTTGGAGGATCTCAGTTTCCCTGACCAGGGATCGAACCCGTGCCCTCGGCAGTGAAAGCGCAGAGTCCCAACCACTGGACCGCCAGGGAATTCCTGACCAGAATTTTGGAAACAGCCACTGTGGAGGATGGGATAAGGAGTAAACCTCACCCAAGTAAAGGAAGACATTGACAGCAACTCCAGGTGACTTTTGCTCCCAAAGCTGACCAAGGAGTGGTGCGGACAGCATGTCGTGGGGAGGGTGGGGGCCACGAGGTGTGGCAGCAGAGCCCAGAAGCTAGCGAGCACAGAGTGAGAGTGCGGATCGGGGATGGGGGCCAGGCTTCAGGAGGGAGTTGATGGGCTGGGAAACTGAGAGGGGTCAGGGCTGTAACCTCAGTGAGGAAGAACTGCCATTCACTGAGGGTGAGGGAGGGAAAGAGGCAGGAAGAAACTGGTGGGGAGAGCAATTTCCAAGCTCAGGGTCTGAAAGGAAGTAAGATCAGACGTTGATGGCTCATCAGCAAGGACACGTCAGACCTCAGAACAATGGCAAAGATGGGAATCTGCCAGCAAGGACCCTCCTGCACCAGCTCTGCCTGTGCCAGGGGTAGGTAACAGCCCAGAAGACCAGGGGAAATAACCAGTGAGGCAGGCTTCAGAGAAGAAGGCAATCTACAAGCGATAAATGCCACAGAGGGTGTGGAGAAAAGGGAACCCTCCTATACTGCTGGTGGGAATGTAAATTGGTGCAGGCACTATGGAGAACAGTATGGAGGTTTCTTAAAAAACTAAAAATAGAACTACCATATGATCCAGCAGTCCCACTCCTGGGCATATATCCAGAGAAAACCATAATTCGAAAGGATACATGCACCCCAATGTTCATTGCAGCACTATTTACAATAGCCAGGACGTGGAAGCAACCTAAATGTCCATCAACAGAGGAATGGATAAAGAAGATGTGGTACATATATACAATGGAATATTACTCAGCCATAAAAAAGAACGAAATAATGCCATCTGCAGCAACATGGATGGACTTAGAGATTGTTATACTGAGTGAAGTAAGTCAGACAGAGAAGGACAAATATATGATATCGCTTATATGTGAAATCTTAAAAAATGGTACAAATGAACCTATTTACAAAACAGAAATAGAGTCACAGATGTAGAAAACAAACTTAGGTTACCAAGGGGGGGTGTATAAATTGGGAGATTGGGTTTGACATATATACACTGCTATATATAACATAGATAACTAATAAGAACCCACTGTATAGCACAGGGAACTCTACTCAATGCTCTGTAATGACCTATGCAGGAATAGAATCTAAAAAAGAGTAGATATATGTATATTTATAAGTGATTCACTTTGCTGCACAGCAGGAACTAACACAACATTGTAAATCAACTATACTCCAATAAAATTAATTTTAAAAAAAAGAAGAAGGCAATGCTGAAGTTGAGAAGCTACTGTGGGAAACCAAAAGATGGCCACTCCTCCCATCCTGAAAGCCACAAAGAGCTGAAGCAGAGAACAGGGGCTTCCCTCTGAGTTGGTCTCAAGAAAAGTGGTTTCATCCGGGAAAAACAAGGGTCTGATCAATGGGAAGAAGAGGAAAGAGTGTCTTAGGAAAGGGTAATAGATTCAGAGAGTCCACGTAGAAGGAAAAGGAGCAGGAAAGCACAATGTCTGCCTGGGCTACAGAGGGACACGGGATGAGAGATCAGGGGAGGTGCCCTTGGGTGGGGCTGGTCCACCTGAGCTCCATTGGCCCCTGCATGGCACCCAGGGTTCTCCTTCCCCTAACCCTTTGCACAGCGGCTTCTTGAGCTCTCGTCAGCAGCCAGAGCTCTCGTCCTTAAGAGCCTCATGGAACTTGCCCTCCGCCTCCATGATCACACGCGGCTTTCCCTGGGGATTCCACCTCCCCAGCCCTCCTGGAGACCCGCCTTCCCCACTCCTGCCTCTCCCACTCCTCCTGGCTCACTCTGCCTTGATGATCTCAGTATCTGACTCAACGTTTGCGTGTTTGATTTCCGATTCTCCCATGAGATAATCAACATCCACGTGGACAAGTCATTCACCAACACAGTCCCTTGTCCTCCACCAGCAGCATCTTTTTTTTTTTTTTTTTTTTGCGGTACGCGGGCCTCTCACTGTTGTGGCCTCTCCCGTGGCGGAGCACAGGCTCCGGACGCGCAGGCTCAGCAGCCACGGCTCACGGGCCCAGCCGCTCCGCGGCATGTGGGATCTTCCCGGACCGGGGCTCAAACCCGTGTCCCCTGCATCAGCAGGCGGACCCTCAACCACTGCGCCACCAGGGAAGCCCCAACCAGCAGCATCTTAATCCCCCTCCCCTGCAGCTGCTAGAGGGATGGCCATATCTCAAACCTCCAGCCACTAAGAACCAATCCTCTAGGAAGACCTTGACCTTGAGACCCTTCTCTAAAGACAGACTTCAACCTATCCACCTCCTCCAACCCCCCTCACACCAAGTGAGGCACCCAACACAGAGCTTGGCACACAGCACGCACTCAATAAATGTGTGTTCCCTAGCCCTTCCCTCTTCTTTGTCCTCCTCATCAGCTCTATGCCCAGTCCTCTTGCATCCGCCCTGCCAGGCTCATCAGCTACCTCAGTCCTGTGCCTCCACCACACCTGCCTTGTCCACACCTGACAGCACCTCCATCTTACCCCTCTCCTGCTTCCAGGCCACTGAGTATTATGAGGTCACTCTCCCATAAAGCCTCCAGCCCAGAGTGTCTGCTCAGAAATCCTCCTGTCTTGTGGTGTGTTTGCATACATACACACACACACACACACACACACACACACACACAAACGGAATATTACTCAACCATCAAAAAAGAATGAAATAATGCCATTTGCAGCAACATGGATGGACCCAGAGATTATCATACTAAGTGAAGTAAGTCAGACCAAAGAAGATGAATGTCATATGATACCGCTTATATGTGGAATATAAAAGAAAATGATACAAATGAACTCATTTACAAAACAGAAATAGACTCACAGACACAGAAAACAAACTTACAGTTACCAATATAAATGAATAAATAAATAAACAAAATTTTTTTAAATAAAAAAAGAAATCCTTCTGTCTGTATCTAATTAACCCCTTGTTCCTCAACAACTGTTCCAAACCTTCTCTCCTCTCCCCAGACATACAGAGATGCTGATACTTCCCCAACTCTGAAAGCCTTTCTCATTCTTACCACCTCCAACTTATAACTTTACTTACTGACCATAAAGATGACAATGATATATTCTTAGGTGATAAAATTCAGACTACAATACATTACAGAGTGAGTGATCTCACTTTTGCACCAAAAAAAAAAAGAAAAATATACATGTATATCCTTCTGGGAGAATATGCAAGAAGGTATTAATGACGGTTCTCTCTGATGGGTAGAATTATGAGTGATTCAATTTTTATTTATGCTTTTCCACATGTTCTACATTTCTCATAATTGCCATGTATTCTTTTAAATCAGAAAAACTAAAGTTGTTTTTTTGTTTCTTCATTTGGTGCCTCCAAGGCCAGGCGGAGGTGCTGTGAGGGGGACGAGGAAATGTACTCACGGGGGCTTCGTCTCCAGGCCCCAGCACACAAAGGCTCACTTTCAGGTAGCCTCTGGCCCCAGCAGAGAAATCATCCAGGTCCGAAAGCAGCAGCCACTTCCTGAGATAAGCATGTCCTAAGAGAGACAACACCCTTGGTGATCCCAGAATTGGAAGGACACAAGTCTGCAGCCACCTCTGGGAGCCCCGGGTGGACTCCATTGGATGAGATGAAGGACTCATCTACCCAGACATGGGGGAAGGACTCAAATTCTAGAATAAAATGTACCTTGAGTGTTCATTTGGGTCCAAGTGAGAAATGTTAACAGAAGCCCCTATCAGAGGCTGCCAAAGCCAGACCCCCAGCCATTTTCCTCCCCTTCAGGAAGTGACCAGACCACAGCAGAGACCAGGGTGTAGAGAAATCCTAGACTTGGGATCCAAATGACCCGTCCTGTCTGGAGGCACCCCAGTCCCCAGCAACCCGTGCTTGGGCCTTCCAGATTTAGCCCTCCAGCTGGGCCAGCTGAGACCCACGTGAGGGTCCAATCTTCCTGGGGGCCTGTTTTACCCAGAAGATGAAAGCCTGTCCTCTCTTCATTCCTGCAGCCTCACCTCCAAGATCAAACCCCACCTCTAACTTCTAAAATCTCCTAGAAGGAAAGATGAGTATCCCAAATGGGTGCCCCATGCAGCCTCCGGAACCCAAATGCAAGGACCTGCCCAAGGGGAGGAGAGGGTGACTCACGGGGCTCTCGGTAGATGCTGCCCACGTCCATCTGAAATCAAACAGAAGGAGGCACACGTCACACTCTTGTCCCCAGAGTGTTAAAGTATGATGCATGATACCAACCCATTAAAAATCCTGTTCTGAAGAACATTTGGAGACATGGGGAAATGTTCATCTTCTGATATCACATGGAAAGAAAGTGGAATACATTTTGATGGAAGTTTGGTAAAGTATATCTACGCATAGAAAAGACAGAGCAAAGGAAACACACCGAACGGTAACTGTACTACCTCTGGGTGGTAGATTTGGGTGATTTTTATTTTATTTTTATTCTTTCCTATATTTTATAATTTTCCATTTAAAAAATCACAGATTAGTCAGATGTTGATGGTAGGAGAGGTTATGCATGTGTTAGGGGAGGGGGTATGTGGGAACTGTACTTTCCACTCAGTCTTGCTATGAACCTAAAATTGCTCTCAAAAACTACAAAGTTTATGGGCTTCCCTGGTGGCGCAGTGGTTGAGGGTCCGCCTGCCGATGCAGGGGACACGGGTTCGTGCCCCAGTCTGGGAAGATCCCACATGCCGCGGAGCGGCTGGGCCCGTGAGCCATGGCCACTGGGCCTGCGTGTCCAGAGCCTGTGCTCCGCAACGGGAGAGGCCATGACAGTGAGAGGCCCGTGTACTGGAAAAAAAAAAAAACTACAAAGTTTTTTAAAATCATGGATTACTTTTAAAATTAGAAAAAAGAATACTTTTTTAACCTAACCCTTGGGTTCTTATAACAAGATTAAAGACTCAAAACATAAGATCCTGTAACATAAGTGTTACAGAATGACTCCAGCACAAGCCCATTCTTTTAAAGAAACTGCTTCTCCAGAAAAACAGACTCCGTTTTCTATCTTGTGACTACTTCTTGGAGAAGGGGCCACATTTTATTTGGATAGCAAGAGGAAGGTCAAATAAACCTGTGCCTTTTCTTTCCATTTGATAAATGCTTATGGATTCAAAATGAGAAAATCAATAAAATGACATTAAAATACCATTCGTGAAGGTCTCCATTACTAGTTGCCTTTACACTATGTAATCTGTTAAAACCATCCTATGCCGTTGGTTCAAGGTCCTCTACAGTGGACTGTTCACTTCTGCACGTCTGGGACAAATGAGGGGGCAGCCTCCCCCGCTCCCTCCACTGCGCCCCACCCCACTCCACCCCATCCCCATGGACTCCACATTTGGACCCCACTCCCAACCCAGGTGAGCCCAGGGCACAGAGCGCTGGCGTCACGCTGGCCCGAGATTGTCAGAATTAGGAGGAGGGCTGCCTAAACTCAGGTCCCACGCTGTCTTTCCAAGATGTAAGGACAAATGCGAATTTAAAAAAGAAGCTGAATCCTCCCTGTTGGAAACAAGGCGAGAGATTTCCCTCTCCTCTCTTTTTGTCAGAATATTTTAATGTAAGTACTTTCTCCATCTCTTTGAAATGTACCTTTGTAGAAACCAAATAAGCCTTTCGTCAGCTTTATGATTCAGGAGTGCCTTTCTCCAGGCTCTCTCATCTCTGGGAAAGGGAAGGACCTACCTTAACCGAATTGTAAATCTACCCCCATCATAAAAATGTGAGCTTGCTTTCTGTCTTTTCTTGTAGATAGAGTCAATTAGCAAACACAGATGGTCACCCCAATTACTAGGTAGATTTAGGATGAACTATGTGTGACTGAGGGTACTATCCAGGCCGCTAACTCGAGCACTAGTTATTGTTTAGTTATTGTTTATCTTGAGAACATATATGGAAAGGGTTGTGTCTGCTTGGCTCTATACAAGATTACTTTCTGTCTTTGCAATCTCTTAGCGGATGGCGCATGATAGCATCATACTCTGGTTTAATGCTTATCCAATAACAAAAGTGCTTTATTTCTCTACCTTTGTGGAGAGGATTTCTGGATTAGGAGAAGATATCGTTTTGTTTTTTTCATTACATTTTCCCCAACACAGACCAAGACAGACAGGATCTCTGGAGCACCAACCCCGCCCGTCATCCACAGAGCTTCCATTAACATGGATAAACAAGAACTGATTGCTTTCAAAGAAAATAAACCATTACCCGGAACTCCCCAATGAGAGCATCTGTCCGGAGGGAACAGGAGTCCACCACCTGGAAGGAAAGACAAATTCAGACTCTCATTCACTAGCAAAGGTTGACCCAGACAGGAACCAACCGAACGGCTCTTCCCTCCCAAAAAATAACAGCCCACACTCCAATAGCACTTGCTCTATCCCAGAGATTGTTCCAAACAATGTTTAACCCTCACAAGAACCCCATGAGTAGGTACTATTATTATCCCCATTCTACAGATGAAGAAATAGAGGCACAGAGAGATCATTTGTACAGAATCACACAACCCCTACACGGTATAGGCAGGACCAGAATCCAGACACTTTGGCTTCAGAGCCCACACTTTTAACTGCTAAACTACACTGCCTTTCAAAGGAAAGGGGGAAAAAAAGAGCTGAGGTCCAGAGAAAGAAAATCTTGTCAGAAGCAGGCATATAGACAAACAAAACAAGATGAAAATCAGAGATCCACTGCAAGAATTAGTTCAGGACCCTGGCCTAAGGCACCTGACCCTGAACAGCGGGGACTCCGCACTCGGCTGCCGCTTGCATCTGAGCTCAGAAGGCAACCCTGTGAGCACGGGGGCGAGGCTGTGAGCTGCTCGCCGTCATCCAGGCTCGGGTGGGGGGTGGGTGCCTCACCCACACACACTCACACTCACACACACTCACACGTACTCACACATGCACGCTGAGCCCACAGAGGGCCTTCGGGGGCTGCCACGTACCGTGATGAAGACGGGTTCGTCGAACAGCTCCGCGGGAGAGTCAAACACATTGAAGAAAAGAGTCTGTTGATTCAGGGTGAAAGGGGGACAGATGAAGGCCCGCCGAGCCCGGGCAAGAGGGGACAGCCACCGCCCAGCCTCCAGGTCTGGTCCACACAACAAGTGGGCAGTGGGCTCAGCCCAGCACCGAGCTCTGGGGATTCGACCCCACGGAGGTTGTCACGTCAGGGACAGGGTGGGTGGCCGGCCCCACGGGATGATGGGGATGTGAAGCAGGGGGAATCCAAGGCAGGAGTAAGAGCGGGAACCCTCTCTCCAGTTCCTCAGATAACCTACTCAGGAACTGACACAGCTCTCCACCCAGCACTAGCGCCATATGCAAAAACTGAATGAACTGCCAGGCGTCTGCTGTGTGCTCCCACCAAGGTCCTAGCTCTGACCCAGGGTCTCCCACCTCGTTGAAGAGGGGGCTATTTCCCTTGTGGATCCGCGTCCGCTTGGTCTGCCCAGCTGCGGTGACCTTGACCACAGGCTTGATGTTCACTCCCGGCAGCTGGCGTCCCTCGATCACCTGGACCCTGATCTGAAAGCCAGGAGGGGGCATGAGCAAGAAAAGGGAGAAGTCATCAGGCACCCACCCCCTGCCCGAGAGAGTCAGGAATCTCAGGGACCACCCTCACAGCTGGCCTCTTGGGACGGGTATTAAAAAGGCATTAGGAAGAACACTGTAAGAACAATATCTTCCCACCAAGGTCCCTTGCATCTATAAAATCCCATGGTTCCACGTAAGAGCTGCCAGGCTCCCCCAAGCAAGCTGCCAGCGGTAAATCCCAGGGCTGGGCTGAGGAACCCCCGTTCAGTTCATGCGCGGCCCCACCTCAGACCCCTTGAAGCCAATGTTTCTGTGTGGCTTGAATAGTCCTCACTGACAATCCCCTCAGAGGTCAAAGTTACATAGTGATGTAACCCCACTTTATTCTTATGTAGTATAAGGTGCAAGACAGAATGTCTGACATTCTGAGAAATAAGAGCTTTCTTCACTGAACTTTCAGTAAATGAAGGTTTCAAGAACGTCTGTGCTTCCAAATTTAAGCAAAATATTAAAAAATAATACATTTTACAGTATTAAAACTTTCATGAAAAAAGACGATGTTTACTGGTTCTAATTTCTAATCAGCAGTTATTTCTTTATTAATCGACTCTTTTTTAAAAATAAGATACTACAGAATATACTATCAATGGCAATGGGAAGGGGGTGAGTGATTTTCATTCTCTTCACTGTATAGTATTTTCCAAATTTTCTACCCAAAAAAATGTATTAATTTTCTAAGGAGAAAAACAATAACATGTCTTGTGAATAATAATAAAAATAGGTTAGAATTTTGTCTCTCAGGCAAACATGGTTATAACTAGAACTTTTGCTGAAATTACCACAATTTAGAACTGAAGCATATTTTTACAATTTGTTTCATTTAATAAATAAATATTTAAGTTTCCTGTTTTTAACTTTAATAGTAGTCCTGAATAGTTAAATATCACTAAATGCAATTACATCAAGATGGAAAATTCTGTAGAAAAGAAAAAGAACAAGCAAAGGACCCAACTTAAAAGGCAAATTAGGGACTTCCCTGGGGGTCCAGTGGTTAAGACTCTGCACTTCCACTGCAAGGAACCTGGGTTCGACCCCTGGTCGGGGAACTAAGATCCCACATGCCACATGGTGCAGTCAAAAAATAAATAAATAAAAAGAAAAATTTAAAAAGAAAGAAAGGCAAATTAAATGGGATAGATTTTTGGATAAAAAAATGTCAAAGCGTTAATATTCATAGTTCTATTCTGTGAAAAACTTGAACAAACTCAAATTGCACATGACCTTCAGAAAAATCATGGCTATAAATAGGGGAAATGGATAGAGGGAGAAAAAAAGATAGGCAGAGCTTCTCAGACTTGGGGATCTTGTTCAAGTGCAGATTCTGATTCAGTGGGTCTGGGATAGGCCCAAGATCCCGCCTTTCTAACACGCTTCCAGGTGACACCCAGGCTGCTCATCCACGGACCACACTTTGAACAGCACAGCACCGGCTGGCTAGGGCAACTCTGGTTGGGGAAGCAGATAACAGTGTAGTGATGCTGACTCTGCAGTGACCCTTTTTCTTCCTTTTTTTTTTTTTTTTTAAGAGCAAAACCATGGGCTGGGCAGAGGCTTTTTCTAGAGGCCCCAAGCCATGGCCCCCCTATCTAGCATTTGCCCAGGACCCAGGGGAACCAGACTCCCACCTAGGAGAGCCCTTAGGACCTTCCCCACGGCTGGACAGACAAGTTTTGCACCGCCATCAGCGGCTGCTGCGGGCTGAAGGAGGAGACTGCAGTCACCTGGAAGTCCTGCGGTTTGTCCGACAGCGGCTTTCTGGGTGCGGGCGTGCTTCTCTTCCTTCTTCCCCCAGGGTGGTAGGGGGGAGGATGGGAAGGTGGCTTCTTTGGGGTGATGGGGGCCCCTGGCCCCGGAGCCCCGCTCTGGTCCAGGAATGGCTCGGCCTCGTCTCCCGTGAGCCCCTGGTCCTCAGTATCCTCCTCTCCTCCTGTGTCTGGAGGAGAGGGTGCTGATGAGGCTGGGTTCCTCCGGCCCCTGGGAGGATCCTCCATCAGGGACCCCGATGGAAGACCCAACAGCTCAGCACCCAAATCCCCTTCCCCTCTCTTTCCCCACCACTCAGCCAAGATGGATGAGGGAGAAGAAGAGGAGCTTCCAACAGCTGACACTTGAGGGTGGTCAGTCCAGTGAGTCGACAGGAGGAGACAGAATGGCCCCAGCCCTCCCCACCTCGTCCTGCGGGATGAGCCCTTCTGGCCACCTCGTCCCACTCTGGGGAGCTGACGATGGCAGCAAGCGAGCCGGTTACAGGTGGTAGGATCGGGACAGCCCGGCCCGCGTCTCACCCGTGGGGGCCAGCCACTTCTTTCCAGAGTATCTTGTGTCCACGGTGCTGTCACTGAGCAGGGACCAAGTCTCAGCCCGGCTCTGTCCCCCACCTGGCACACGGGCAGGGCACAGCCCCAGAGGGGAGGAGGGAGCTGGTGAGGGAAGCCAAGCTAGCCCCCCCCCCGCCCCAACCCTGCTCTCCCCGCCTGCCCTGGCCTGACACAAAGCTCCGAAACGGGCGCCGTATCTGTCCATCTGTCCCTCTCTCCACCTCCTGGGAAGGACTGGGAACTGGCCACCGCTAGGAGCCTTCCCCGAGTGGCTGGAGCCCACCTCTGTCAGATTCACCTCAAAAGTGGCCCCTGAACGTTCAGGGCCCTCAGCCTCCCCACCCTCGGTCACCAGGAGCACCCCCTGCTTCCCCCCTCAACCCCAGTCCAGAAGGATCTCCCCACCTCCGAGCTCAGACAGTGCCCAGTCCAACAAGAGGGGCCCTGCCCTGCCTGCCTCACCAGGAGCCCTACACGGGCCGCAGGACAGGCTCGGGGCACACCTGAGACGGGCTGCCGGGTGTCGTGCTGGGTTTGCTTCTAGCTCCCTTCACCATGAGAGAATCTTTCCCACGGGCAAGACCCCACCTGGCCCACCTATGTGGTTTCCTGTTCACCCCAGCAGGCTGGACTGTCACACCCAGGCCCAGCACTGGGCAAGCCAGCCACCCTGGGCTGGGTCCTCACTTCACAAGGCCAGGAGAGGTAAATAAAGAGAACTGAGGCAACCTCGAGACTTAGACAATTCAGTCTCCTCACTTCACAAATAATAAACTGTAGGACCAGAGAGGGAGTGACTGGCCCAAAGTCACACAGCTACTTGGTGTCAAAGGCAAGACTGGAACTCAGGTCCCCTGACTTCAGCCCAGGGCTCTTTCAGGGAAAATCCAGCTCTTTGGTTACGTGTCATTGCTAAAGGCCTACGGAGTGCCAGGGCAGGGAGGCATCCAGCTCTGGGGAGTGGGTGGGGCCTCAGGCATCACCTAGGATGGACCCCATCTCAGCACAGGCCTACCTCTAAAACTCCCACCCCTCTGGAGCTGCAGAGGGCAGTGTGCCCAGCCCTGGCACAGTCCCCTTCCTGAACAGCTGGTGCTGGGAAGGGATCCTCACACTAACCCTAGCGGCACCTAGGGGAGCCCGCCTCCTGCCCCTTGGGTTTGCAAGACAGAAGTCAGCTCTCAAGACTCCCCACCCACCCGGCCTCCCTTCTCCAGGCCTGGGCAGCCCCCACTATGAGGAAGACACCCTCTTCTCAGACTCGGGTGCCACTGCTAGGCTTCTCCCCCCAGGGCCCCGCCAGGGTGAGCGTGGGTTTCTCACCAGCCACCATATCCATGTCAGGCAGAGTTGGGGAGGGTTCCAGAGGCGTCGAAGGTGGGAACGTGGGCACGGTTCCAGGGAGAGGCATGTAGGACACCTGCAGGACCAGTGAGGCCTGGAAGAGATGGGGGAGAGAGGGCAGCAGGTTAGTGTGTTGGCCTCTGACCACCGCCCTCCAGCATCCTTCCTGTTCCTTTCGTCCCTCTACCAAAAATGGAGTCTGTGGCCCCATCAGCACAGTCAGGTGGTTAAGAGCATTGAATCTGGAGTCAATTCCACCACTCAGAAGCTGTGTGACTTTGGCAAGATCTGTAAACTCTCTGTGCCTCCGTTTCCTTGTCTGTAAAATGGGGGTAGTGATAGCAAGAGCACTTTCTGCATAGGGTCAAATGAGGATGAAATTAGTTAATAGAATGCCTAGTAAGCTTCTATAAATGAATCAGCGATCGAACCTCACCTGCAGGATTTTTCAACTCTCAGCATAGGCCCATCTTATGGAAAAAGGCCCCTTGGCCACTCTGCCCAGCCGAGGGTCCTCCCTTGTCTCTCTACCGACAGCTCGGCCTTGCTCTGCTCAGGCCCCAGCTAGCACTGAGAGGGTCTCAGGGTGCTGCTCAGCTTTCTGAGCCCTCTTCCCTCCCAGAAGCACCCCTGTCCCCCATCTCACCCCCAGATGCTCCAGCTTTGACCAGTGAGAGGAGAGCGAGCCATCACGCCACTCACACGGACAGGGGAAGGCTGCCTTGTGCTCCCGCCCCACCCGAGCCTACCAGGAGACCGGCACCCTTCAAAGGGGCACCCGGACCTGAAGAAAAGGTACAGCCATGGCGCTCTCTACTCTTACTGCTCCCAGGCCACGAAGGCCTGGCCGAGCCTTCCCTGATACAACAGGTCCAGCAGATGTCCTGGGGCAGCCTTTTAATCGATCAAAGTAATAAAAACTCCAAAGTAAGAAAGTTTGGAAATTACAAAAGCCTTAAAGAAAAATGTAAAAGAAAAGAAATTGTCATAATTCCACCACTATTCACACTTTGATATAATTCTCTCCAGTCTTCTTAAATGAAAAATGTACAGCAAACACTTGTCTTTTACTTAATATTAGATAGTAAGCATTTCCCCAAATTTTGATAAACGCTTTATAAACATAACTGTTAATGATGCATCTTCTGAGCGACTCAGCATAATTCACTAGACATCTATCTCTGCTGAGTAATATTAGGGATGTCCGGAAACTCCTGGAGCGATTCCTGGTCCTGAGATGGAAGGAGCTCAAGGTTCTGAATGTACCCAGCTCTGCAGCTTGAACCCTTCAGGTTGGAGCCTGGGCGTGGGCAGCAGGGCTAAGGGAGGGCAGGGTCGGGGCTGGTGTGTGTGTGTGTGTGTGTGTGTGTGTGTGTGTGTGTGTGTGTGTAATGGGCGGGTGCTCAGAACACCGAGGAAGGAGGCTGGAGCCAGCTCCCCATCCCAGGAGACCTAGGAGGAGGCCCGGGAAGTCAATGAGACCATTTAAGTCCCAGATCCAAGGCATTGCCCTAACAGCAATGCAGGTTCCTGAACCACCGCCAGGTGTCGCCACTTGAGCAGCCAGCGCGCCCCGCACCCTAAGCTCTAGTAACGCGGACAACAGCCTCTCGAGAAGGCGGCCCCATATACCCAGACCCGCTCACAACCACGCCCATCTCCCCGAGACTCCAGGTCTGAGGTGGGCCTGGGAAGCTGTGTTTTCCTTCACTTCATCAAAAGGCACTTTGGGCTTTTCGGAGTAGTAACTAATTCCGGGGTTGGGCCAGGGAAGGTAGAAGATGACCCTGCAACACCTTTTTGTGCCAGAAAACAAGGAAGTACTCAGAAAATGATAAAAAAAAAAAAAGTCAAGAGGACAAAGAAGCCTGCTTTCAAGGGTTCCCACAGGCCAAATCTGGTACAACTTGAACATGACAGTAAATAATGACGGGAACAGACTAAACCATTGAATAAAATAGGAATACGTGAATCCACATAGAAATAAATGAATAAATACAACAGGGGGACACTTTTCCTTACAGTGGAACGCCAGATGATCAACGCAGAAAAAAATTAATAATTGATTTAAGATATCACCATTTAGCAACCATCAAAACGATATCCAACCAAGAAATATCAATGGGTGTCAAACCTGCTGGGTAAAAACTGGATATGGAGCAAAGTATTTACAGAGTCACAAAATACCTCTCCCCCCGCCATCCTTACTCATTAGAAAAGGGAATGGATTCGTGATTGGTGGAGAAACCTAGCAACCACAGGAATCTCACCCAGCAGAGACAAATAAAGCCCCGTAACACTTGGAGGCTGAGGTCCTCTGACCCTGGGACCAGATTCCTTTGAAGAACACCACTTCCTGTTTCTTGGGGCTCACCTTGTCCAGCCCCCGTCCCTCACCACCTGGGGCTTCCGGTACATCATCTCTGTGCTCTGTGCAGAAGTGGAGCCCTGGCAGTGTAACTGCTCCATGCCGTGGCTTGGGTGCCATTAGCGTGGAGGCTCAGGAAGGAACGGCATCCCCTGAATCCCAAGACCACCCAGGTAACCCCTGCCCCCACCCCACCCCACCCCACCTCACCCCCGGAGTTTCCTGAGCATCAGGTCCCTCCACACTGAGAGCCCCCCCCCACCCCCAACCTCCTGAAGGCTTGGCAACATGCCAGTGGCTCCAGGCCTGTGAACAGACCTCCAAGACAGAGCCAGCTCCACCTTTTACATGGCCATCAAGAAACAACAGGAACATCCCTGGCAGCTTCTGAGGATCCGAAACCCAGGATCTAGAACAGATCTCGCCAGCAGGGGGCAGGTTCCAGGGTCCACTGCTTCAGGACCAAAGCTGGTTAATACTGGAGGCCTCTAGCTCTACTGAGATCTAAAGGAAAGGGGGCATGTCTGTGGGCCCCACTCAGGGTCAGGACCACTCCCATCCTTACTGGGACATCATATCTCATAGCGTGTCCCCTTCTCCAGACATAACCAGAGCTGAGATTTTCTTTCTGTGGGATGTATGTGAGCTCCATCTCTCCTAGACCATGACTTTGGCCCACAGCCCTCAGTAGGACCCTCTTTAAGGCCCTCCACATCAAGGTGCTCCATCCGACAGCCCTGTCCCTCAGGTCCTCAGCCCCAGCACCACCACGCATACATCCTATCACAAGGCCACTGCCAGTCAGTCACGTGTCCATCAAAGCACGCTGCCCTGGAGCAGATAACCTCGGTCACCCATGTTGCCATTCTGTCAACAGTATCACAGAATTCTGCAAGGTCCTGTGTGGCCCCCAGGCTAAGAGGGCCCAGGAAACCAGGACACCAGGACAGGCAGAGACAGAGGACAACCCCATCAGATCCTCCTACAGGTTACAGGGCCAAGCTCCCAGGCCCTTCGCCCACCCTGCCATGCTCAGCCCCGTGGCTTGCTGCCTCCTTCCTGGGCCACCGCGCTCCAACACTGAGCTTAGCAGGACCAAACCATGGACCAGCCCACCCACACTGCCCCCAACGCACTTCATGTGCCTGGGTCTTATTTACCTTGCCCTCAGGCGACACCCAGCAGCCGGCAGAGGGTAAGATGTGGCCCTGAGCTGAGGCAGGGGCTGTCGGCAGCATCTTCAGACCACCTGAAGGAAACTCAGGGGTTCACCAGAGCACTGTGTCCGCTCACCTCGGCGCCTGCTCCCAATACACAGGACCCTCCTGCCTCCCCGACCCACCCCGCCAGTGGGTTTCACGTGTTTTGTCACCCAGCGGGTTTCCCCTCCTGACCCAACTCTGGCATTTAAGGCTGAGGAGATTCCGACATGGTTTTCGTGGTGTATCAGCCACACCCTCATTAGCAAGCTGCTCTCAAACTACATTTGTGAGTATGTTGCCTCTTTCCTCCATGTGTGTCCAGCACCCTCGTGGGCCTGGAGGCTCCCCCAGGACGGGGGTAGCGTTTTCCCCTTCGGGCCAGAGGCGTCTAGATAATTCTGGCATCTTCTCATGGCACACAGCCCAGCACGCCACATCCGAAGGGACTTGGGTGAGAATGCCGAGCGACAGGCAGGTGGAGCCCACGGGCCAGCGTGCAGCAGGCCCCTCCTCTCCTCTCAGTCCCTCTGGGGTTTTCTAAGGATCCCACAAGCCCTGACTTCACTCCCCTCACACCATCAGCAGGTTCCCTTGGCCCTCTGAGGTCATCCGAGCTACAACCAACAGGGGATGCCTGGCAAACTCTGTCCATCGGACTCAGCCCAGAAATCGGCCTCAGTAAATGGCCAGTGAGAATGCACAGCCGCTGACAGGGCTCTCTGTCCCTTCTGAGCAAATCCCCAGCTCTCTGTGCTCCCAACTGCCGTGCAACCAGCCCCAGGCCCCGGGTGGGGAGCCCCAGTTCAGAGGGCCTTGGGAGCTGCCTGGGGCTGCAGTGTGACTCAGCACAATCACAGGGGCTAGAAGACGGTCCTGGACCCTCTCCACAGGCCAGAGCTACCTCCTGGGCTGCAGGGAAGGAGGCCCCATGCTATATCGTGATTTGTAAGACATATATATTTGGTCACTGAGATGAGCAAAATATATTTTTCATAGATATTTCGTCTTTGTCCACATTTCCTGGCTTAGGGCTTCCAAGACTCTTGGAATTTCTTAAGTGCCAAGAGTGACAAAGGTGGTCTCTTGTTATGTTAATGGAGTGACCTTTGGACCCCACCTAAGGATGGGGCTGGTTGCCAGGAGGACCAACTGTGTGAACAGAGGGTTGTAACTTCAGTCCCACCCCCAACCTCCAGGGATGGAAGAGGGGCTGGAGGTTGAATCAGTCACTGATGGTCAGCGATTTAATCAATCATGCTTAAGTCACGAAGCCTCCATAAAAACCCTAAAGGCTGTGTTTCAGAGAGCTTCTGTGTTGGAGAACATGTGGAAGCTGGAGAGAGTTGTGCTCCCAGAGAGGGCATGGAAGCTCTGTGCCTCTTCCCCATGCCTTGCCTGTGTGTCTCTTCTGTCTGGCTATTCCTGAGTTATACCCTTTTCTAATAAACTAGTACAGTGGCACAGTGCTTAAGAATCCCCCTGCCAATGCAGGGGACACGGGTTCGAGCCCTGGTCCGGGAGGATCCCACATGCCGCAGAGCAGCTAAGCCCGTGCGCCACAACTACTGAGCCCGCGCTCTACAGCCCGTGAGCCACAACTACTGAAGCCTGCGTGCCTAGAGCCCGTGCTCTGCAACAGGAGAGGCCACCGCAGTGAGAAGCCTGCGCACTGCAACCAAGAGTAGCCCCCGCTCGCCGCAACTAGAGAAAGCCCACGTGCAGCAACGAAGACCCAACGCAGCCAAAAATAACAAAATAAATAAATTTTTAAAAATAAATAAACTGGTAATCTAGTAAGTAAAATGTTTCTCTGAGTTCTGTGAGCCACTCTAGCAAACTCATTGAAACTGTGGAGGAGGTTCTGGGAACCTCTGATTTATAGCCAGTTGGTCAGAAGCACAGGTAACAGCCTGGGCTTGCGACTGGTATCTGAAGGGGGGTGGGGGGCAGGACTGAGCATTTAACCTGTAGGATCTGATGCTATGGCCAGGTAGATAGTGTCAGGATTGAGTTGAATCGCAGCCACCCAGCTGGTGTCTGGAGTATTGCTGGTGGGTGTGGAGAAGCCTCCACGCACACCTTGGAGGTGGGTCCAGGAACCTAATTTACCCCAGCTCCCGGAGCCTGTGCTCAGCGGCCACCCATCACCTTGTGGCTCTCACAGCCCCTTCCTGGAGGGGTGTGTGACACAGTGGCAAGCACTGGCGGGAAACACCAGCGTCGCAGATGCAGAGAGGGCGAGAGCGAGGAGATGACTGAGTGGCCCAGCCAGGAAGCGAGAAACCCCGGTTGGAGGCACTGGGGGCCCGACCCTCAGCAAAGTAGGCAGCGCTGTCCCTGAGACGCCGTGGAGAAGCACCGAGCAGATCCCCTGACTCAAAATGCCTCTTTCCCCAGCTGCCTCGATGCCTGCCACTCCTGCATTCGTGCTCTCCGTCTCAGAGGAGCCAGCTCTGGCCCAATTCACGATCCCTAGAAGGGTAGCTCAGCAGTCCCGGAGCCCTTCCTGACTACAGGAAGCATTAGCAGACTGAAGGGCTCCAAGGGAGGACAAAAGCGACTCAAGAGGTGATGGAGACAGGCTCAGCGAACCCTGCACGGAACCAGAATGTTCTACCAGTGAGCACTGTCTGAGAAAGGGATGAATTCTCTGAGAAGTGGCATTTCCCCACCAAGGAAGCATCCCAGCCATCACTGGCCTAAGGCACCTTAGGAGAAAATTCCAGCATCAGAAGGGCAGTGAACCAGGGGTCCATTCAAGTCCCTTCCACGACTGAGAGCTTAGGAGATGTGCCCCCTGATTCGTGTCCCAGGCTGGACGCCGATTCACTGTGTGACTTCAGTCATTCACTCTCTTTCTCCAGCTCCCAGTTCCCAGCAGTGGTTCCATTCAGAGCTCTGCCCAGACCGGCCACTTCCTGACTCACCAAGCCAGCCAAGAGCCCCCAACCTCACACACACACACACACACACACACACACACACACACACACACGCACATGCACACACTCCACCGGGCAAGGTAGCCACACTCTGTCTGACAGACTCCCCAGGGCCCCGCTGGGAGGAAGTACTTCCAGACTGTTAGTCCCCGCAGTGCATCCTGGGAGGTGGGGCTGACCCAGAGGGAAGGTCAGGAATTCTACTGACCATGAAGTAAGAACCCCGCAGGGTATATTTAGCTCACTAAAAATAACGGGAGGCCAGAGATGAGGGCTGGGAATTGTCTGGAAGGACTGGGAGAGCACTGGGAAGGCTGGCGGAAGAGCAGGAAGGACTATGGAGGAAGGGAAGGGGGTCTGACAGGTCCTGGTGGGCAGGGGAGGGGGGTGTCTGTTCCCCTTCCCTTGTGATCTGTGACCCAGATGACTCAGATATTCTGGATCTGGAAAAGGGGCCTGGATGGTGAGGAAGGGCTACCAGGCAGATGGAGGCTCCGTAACCAAGGCTGCCGAGAAGCTTGGGAAGACCTCGGGTTTCCAGTGAAAAACCAAGCCCGGGAGGTGACCCAGGGGCAGGCTGCTGTGCGGCAAGGCTGACTGGAGCCCTGCAGGTGGGGCCAGGTCCCTCCTCTTCCCCTCCCATCCCTTCCACCCCTGAGCCCCTCCCGGGCACTCCGAGCTCCAGCCAGGGCAGGCCGGGCCTGGTTGCTGGGGGCTGGACTCTGACACCCCACTGGGGTCAGGAGGGCAAAGCCTCAGACAGAAACCGGCCAGATGCAGAGGCCGGTGGACACTTACCCCTGTGGGCTGCTTCTTGCTGTCCAGCAGCGGGGCATTGAAGCTGGCAGACAGACTGGGGGTGGCAAGGACCTCCCGGAGTGGGACGTTGGCCTCCCCCAGGAACCTGAGAGGAGAGAAAAGTAGACTGTAGAAGAGCAGCCTAATGCGCCCAGTTCCTCCCCCGTATGCCCTTCACCACCGCCACCTCACGGATGCCCCACAGACCAACTGATCTGCCTAGAATGCCTAGGACCCCTCAAGGCTCCCCCGGCAGCCCTGCCCCCAGCTACCCCATCACCATCCCTGGAAGACCAGGCCCCTCTCCCTGCACGAGAAGGACAAGAGACACTTCCCCCAAGGTCAACTTTGACCCCTTCTGCCCCGCCCCCACCCAGAGGCCCAGCCCTGCCACCCCATCTGCCTGGGTTGTTTTGCCCATCAGACCTGAACAGTGCACCAGAGCAGCATCTCCTGAAAGCAGGGGCAGTTTCGCCGCCACTGCCTCTGCATTCTCCTCTGCCCCAGCAGCTCTCCTGACCCACAGCTACACAGACCATCTACACTGGTTTCCCAGAGCTCAGCCAGCAACGATGATAAATGAAAAACACACAGACCTTCCTATCTTCGGGGACAGGGAGAAAGGAAAACTGGGGCAGGGGAGGCATGCCCCACTCCCAAGAGACTATCACCCCACACACACCTGAGGCCGCATCTCTGACTGAGGGGAAGAGGCCCATAGATGGATGAGCTCTTAGGAAAGAGAAGGTCACCACCTGATGTTCAGTGAAGGTACCCTTCAAAGAGTGCCAAGGAAAAAGGTTGTGTCCCTAAGCTAAAAAGTGAGCAAACTGCATCCTGCAGCAGCGGCAGGAAACCAGGGCAGCGAGTGGCCTGTGTCAACCAGAACCGTTGCCCAGTGCCTACATCGGACTTGGGTGTGCCTCCTGCACATTACTGTCAGGACACAAACAACGACCAGCCACAGGTGTACTCTCATCATTTGCTTGTTAATTTTTTGTTTTTCCGATGGATAAATAGCACACCTATTATCTGGGACCTTCCTTTTTCTGGTCTCTATAACAACTGATTTGAACATGAGTTTTTATTACTGATGAAATAAAACTTCCATCTTGACCTAACGGGCTGACTATTAAAACTGGCTGCTTACAATGAGGTACCACTTCACATCCATTACTACTATCAGAAAACAGAAAACAACAAATGCTCACGAGGATGTTGAGAAATTGAAACCCTTGCACACCATTGGTTGGAATGGAAAACAGCATGGCGGTTCCTCAAAAAAATTAAATATAGAATTACCAGGACTTCCCTGGTGGCACAGTGGTTAAGAATCTGCCTGCCAATGCAGGGGACATGGGTTCGATCCCTGGTCCGGGAAGATCCCACATGCTGCGGAGCAACCAAGCCCGTGAGCCACAGCTACTGAGCCCACATGCCGCAACTCCTGAGCCCACATGCTGCAACTACTGAAGCCCGTGCCTAGAGCCTGTGCACCACAACAAAGAGTAGCCCCCACTCACCACAACTAGAGAAAGCCCACGTGCAGTAACAAAGACCCAACACGGCCAAAAATAAATAAAATTTAAAAAAAAAACACTATAAAGCTTTTAATAAATAAATATAGATTACCATATGATTTGGCAATTCCACTTCTGAGTAAATACCCAAAAGAATTGAAATCAGGGACTCAAGGAGATTTTTTTTTTTTTTTTTTTTGCGATACGCGGGCCTCTCACTGTTGTGGCCTCTCCCATGGCGGAGCACAGGCTCTGGACGCGCAGGCCCAGTGGCCATGGCTCACAGGCCCAGCTGCTCCACAGCATGTGGGATCTTCTCGGACCGGGTCACAAACCCGTGTCCACTGCATCGGCAGGCGGACTCTCAACCACTGCGCCACCAGGGAAGCCCCTCAAGGAGATATTTGTACACCCAAGTTCATAACAGCATTATTCACAATTGCCAAAAGGTGTGAGGCAGGAGATAGATGGGCTCCAGGTTAGACATTTTCAGCCAACCTCCTGTTTACACATCCAGATAGAAACAACAACAGGAACAGGGTAAATAGCTGGACTTGGCCTCCGGTGGACACTTTAAGATAACAGTAATCGCAGGGGCAGAGAGGAGCTGAACCCTAACCAGATAAGAGAAAAAGAGACCACATTTTTCTCATTCTCTAGGTCAAGGAGGCCTTCCCAACTACACATGTGCAGAAAGGCTCCTCAGGGGTCAAAAAGCGAGGGGCACCACCCCATAGTAGGTGATGTCAACCTACGTCTAGGCCTCTTCACTAGAATCCAACTTGGCTCAGAGATGCACACACACACAGAGGAGGACCCTGAGTTAAACCAAATACAGACACAGAGCCGGGCAAAGCAAGATGATTGGCCAGAGGAAACCTGGACGAAATGCCCCATAAAAGTGATTCAAACTACCACGAGGGTGCGACCCTTTCTCTGAGCCTGCCCCTGTGAGTCTATTCACATGTTTTTCCTCCTAATAAACACTTTGCTTATTTCAGTACTGTCTGCCTCTTTGTGGAAATTCATTTCTACAAAGCCAACGGGCCAGGGCCTTGTCACTGGACACTGTCCCTGGTGGTCTAGTGGCTAGAATTCGGCGCTCTCACTGCCGCGGCCTGACTTCAATCTCTGGCTGGGGAACCAAAATCCTGCTTCAAGCCGCTGCAGGACGAGGCCAATACCAAACCTAGATTTAATACCGGGTCTAGTCGCAGTTTCAACCTTTCCCAGAAATGTAATCTTAATAGGCCAGTCTAGAATGTTCTGGTCAAGCACCAGAAAGGTAATCTGTCTTGTGGGGCATCTCTACCCCACTCCCACCCCACCCAGAAGAAGACGAGGCAATCTGCATGATAAACCCTTGCCTGTCTGTTCCCCACCCAAAAAAGTTGATGTCCTGACTTTAAAATAACCCTTCATATTCTTTTGTTAATACCTTCTTGCCCCACCCTCCTTCTGCCTATAATATCTTCCATTTTGCACAACCCCTTGGAGTGCCTTTCTAGTTGCTAGATGGGACGCTGTCAGATTCATAACTCAATGAATAAAAAACCAATTAGATCTTCAAATGTACTTAGTTGAATTTTGTTTTTTAATAGGGCTAAAGGGAGAGATGTTTGCTAAATTCATTCCAGGGTTCTAACACCCCTCATGATGCTAGGAATTTCCTAGAATTTGGACTGGTTTGTGTTATAGTCCTTTGCAGAACAGAGCAGGCTCGTACCATAGCTCACTAAACTGGGCCTCCTGGAGAGTCTCTATCCCAGAGCCAGCGAGGGGAAGGCCCCTGTCACCAGTGTGTTGACTGAAGTGGGCAATGTCTAAAAAACCAGACAGTAGGTGCGGAGAACCCCTGAATCCATGCTGTAAGCAGATGGGGTAGGGGGTCCCCAGAGAAAGAGAACCAGGCATGGCCTCCTTGACATAAGAGAAGCCATTTTTGGCCTAAACCATTTTGTGATCTAATCCTGGCCACAGTCCTTGTCCTTGAATAGATCTCAGTAATAATGATCTTAAGAGAACATAAAGGACAAACTTATCAAGGCAAAAGTAACAATAGCAAAGGTAACAAACCAGTTGTGGAGACGCCCAGTTCTATTTAAATTGCAAAGACTAGCCTAAAGCACTTCTTGAGCTGTTCAGAATTTAAATCCCCCCTCAGGCACTCAACCACCAGATCAGCTGGAATCTAAGAGATGGTGACGTTGACCTTTTCTGACCTTCATGCCTTCAGTCAATTAAAGCTCGGACTCTGCCTACTGCCCAAGCCCCTTCTCGAATATGCATATACCCATAGCTTAAAACTTCCCCAATTTTGCTGTTTCGGGGAGACACTGCTTTGGGAAGGGTCCCCAAATTTCACTTTACTTGCTGCAAGTAATAAATCCTTCCTTCTCCTGGTCTTTGACTTGGTTGTGTCTTTTGGCTCGACACCCACCAAGAGGCAAACCCAGTTTCTGCGTAACAATGCGACACTGTGAAACTGGGGCAGCAGAACGGAGGGACTTGCTTGAGCAGGTTGACGGTGGATCCTGCTCTAGAACCTGTGAAAGGAAAATCAAAATAGAGTCGGGATTGGTAACAGAGCTCTATAAAATGGAGCTGGGAGGCCATTAATGAAGTGTGACTTATATATGTCTCAGCCTGGATGGAATCTGACCTTTTGACCTGATGAAGTCATCCAGAACACCTGCCCGAAACTCCAGATATTTATCGGACCCTTTCCCTAAAATAACTCAGGAGAGTCTATCTACTTATAGACCCCCTACCCTAAAACAACCTGTGCTTTTTTTTTTTTTTGGCTGCGTTGGGTCTTCGTTGCTACACGTGGGCTCTCTCTAGTTAACGGTGAGCGGGGGCTACTCTTCTTTGCGTTGCGCGGGCTTCTCATTGTGGTGGCTTCTCTTGTTGCGGAGCACAGGCTCTAGGTGCATGGACTTCAGTAGTTGTGCCACACGGGCTTCAGTAGTTATGATTCGCAGGCTCTAGGGCGCAGGCTCAGTAGTTGTGGCGCACTGGCTTAGTTGCTCTGCGGCATGTGGGATCTTCCCGGACCAGGGCTCGAACCCGTGTCCCCTGCATTGGCAGGCATATTCTTTTTTTTTTTTTTTTTTTGCGGTACGCGGGCCTCTCACTGTTGTGGCCTCTCCCGTTGTGGAGCACAGGCTCCGGACGCACAGGCTCAGCGGCCATGGCTCACGGGCCCAGCCGCTCCGCGGCATGTGGCATCTTCCCGGACCGGGGCATGAACCCGTGTCCCCTGCATCGGTAGGCAGACTCTCAACCACTGCGCCACCAGGGAAGTCCCCAACCTGTGCTTCTTTAAGCACAAATACTTTCAGATCCTATCACAATTCTCGCCAGGCAACTTTTAACAACCTCCAGGCTTTTTGTCTTTAAAAGTCCCTCTTTCTCCCAATACTTTCACAGGTACCCGAATTTGCGTCTCCCGAATTGCAATTCTTAAAATCCCAAATAAACTATTTTCTTATTTGCAGCCTCCTGCATTATTTGTTGGTAGACAGACTTGGCCCCCAGATTCCCAGCGGCAATTCCTGGCAATTCTGAGGCTTCAGCCTGGGGCGGCGGGAGGCAGGGCCGCCAGGGGAGTGGAGGGATGGCAGACCTGGAGGTGCAGACAGCTAGTTTGCCGGCGAGCCCCCGGTTCCGGACCCTGGAGGCTGCGGCCAGAGCGCGGCGGGTCAGGGCGCAGAGCGGGCCCGGCTCTCCTCCCTCGCCGGCATCCCGCCCGCCCAGGCCCCTGTCAGGGAGAATTCCCGGAAGCGGGGCGGGAACAATAGGAGGAAATGCAAGAGGAAGCGCCGGCCCCACCCCTGCCAGCCCAGGCACCTCCGGGCGGGAGGGACCGCGGCCAGCAGGATTGCTTGTTATTTCCTCCCTTAAACGTCTTTCTGGGCCATGAAATGCCCCCACTTGCCAACCCTGCATAGGCCCTGAGGTCAGTCCCTCCGAGGGCCTGAGCGGCTTCACAGGCCTCCACTCCGCTAGGAGGTAAGGCTGGAAGCAGGCTGCCTATCCCGAAGCCTAAGGAGCAGGTTGTGGGCTGACGCGCCCGAGTCCGAGAGAGGCAGAGCCTGCCCTGTGTGGGCAGCCCCGCCGAACTGCGGGGAGGAGGAGGAAGGGAGGGAAGGGGGACGGATCTGAGGCTTGACCGCGATCGGAAACCCTGACGGCCACTTTTCATTCATTCATTTCACGGAGGACGGAGAAGATGTGTTATTCAGGGGGCTCGGACCTGGGAGGGTCCAGACCCTTGAGGAGACCCATCCCATCCTGAGACCAAGGCTAAGACACAGACCCTAGGGCGCCCCGGCCTTCTGCACATCAGGGATGCTGCACTCGGTGGGTACCAACCAGTGGCCCAGTGTGGCAGGCAGGATTCAGTAGCAGTCAAATGAGGCAAGGACGGGCCTGGCGGGGGGTCCTGCACGGGCTGCCTGGGAGCGAGCTCTGAGTGTGTGTGGAGCCTGGTGGGCTGGAAGGAAACCCTGTGGGCCTTGACAGCCTACTGATAGAAAAATGCGCTGCCCAGTCTCCCCAGACCTGGTCGTCCCTCTTGGCTGTGCTGTGTTCCCAGGCCACTGGAATGTGAGGGCAAGAGAAGTGTGGGGTCCGAAAGAGCTGCTGCCATCCCAAAGACAGAAAGCCAGGTCAGGAATTAGCATGGGAGAGGGAGTGCAAGGTCAAAGCTGCTTCCATGTTGACAAGGCATACGTCCTTCCTCATGGAAAAAGAGCTGGTTCCCAAATTCATCATCCAGTAGGTTGCTGTCCTATCAGAAATGCGAGGTGGTGACCTCCAAGTCTAAGCCTTAAGTGGGAGGGTACGAATTAAGGTGGCCAAGTAAGTTGATTTTAACAAAGCACAAAGAAATCTAAACAATTTTATTTTAAAACATCGGGCCATACATGGGAAAAGAATCTAAAAAAGAGTGGATATATGCATATGTATAACTGATTCGCTTTGCTGTACACCTGAAACTAACACAACATTGTAAATTAACTATACTCCAATAAAAATTTTAATAATTAAAAAAGGAAACATCTGGACATTTTACATCACTGTAAGATCAAAACACAAGAGGCAACCCAAATGTCCATCATAGAAAACGGGTAAGTTAAGTATAGACATACAACAGAATAGTATACAACTATAAAAATTATGGAAATGTTACACTGTAGACTTATAATGTATGGAAAATCTTCAACATACATTGTTAGGCATATGGATCAATGGAAAAGAATAGTGAGCCCAGAAATAAGCCCACATACCTATGGTCAATTAATCTTCAACAAAGGAGGCGAGACTATACAATGGGAAAAAGACAGTCTCTTCAGCAAGTGGTACAGGGAAAGTTGGACAGCCACATGTAAATCAATGAAGTTAGAACACACCCTCTAACCTTACACAAAAATAAACTCAAAGTGGCTTAAAGACTTAAACATAAGACATGACACCCTAAAACTACTACAAGAGATCATGCAAAATTTTCTCTGACATAAACCGTACCAATGTTTTCTTAGGTCAGTCTCCCAAGGCAATAGAAATAAAAACAAAAATAAACAAATGGACCTAATCAAACTCACAAGCTTTTCCCCAGCAAAGGAAACCACAAACAAAATGAAAGGACAACCTACAGAATAGGAGAAAATATTTGCAAATGATGTGACCGAAAAGGTCATTTCCAAAATGTACAAACAGCTCATACATCTCAACAACAAAAAAACTAATTGAAAAATGGGCAGAAGACCTAAATAGACATTTCTCCAAAGAAGACATCCAAATGGCCAATGGGCACATGAAAAGCTGCTCAACATTGCTAATTATTAGAGAAATGCAAATCAAAACTACAATGAGGTACCACCTCACACTGGTCAGAATGGCCATCATTAAAAAGTCTACAAGTAACAAATTCTGGAGAGGGTAAGCAGAAAAGGGACCCCTCCTCTACTGTTCGTGGGAATGTAATTTGGTGGATTACAGAATGTAATTTGTGGAAAACAGTATGGAGGTTCCTCAGAAAACTAAAAATAGAATTACCATATGATCCAGCAATCCCACTCCTGGGCATATATCCAGACAAAACTATATTTCAAAAAGATACATGCATTCCTATGTTCATAGCAGCACTATTCACAATAACCAAGACATGGAAACAACCTAAATGTCCATCAACAGATGAATGGATAAAGAAGATTTGGTACATGTATACAATGGAATACTACTCAGTCATAAAAAAGAATGACATAATGCCATCTGCAGCCACATGGATGAAACTAGAGATTATCATACTAAATGAAGTAAGTCAGAAAGAGAAAGACAAATACCATATGATATCACTTACTGCGGAATCTAAACTATGATACAAATGAATCTATCTATGAAACAGAAACAGAATCAGGAACATAGAGAATAGACTGGTGGTTGCCAAGGCAGAGGGGGTTGGGGGATGGGTAGAGTGGGAGGCTGGGGTTAGCAGATGTAAGCTTTTATATATAGAATGGATAAACAACAAGATCGTACTGTATAGCACAGAGAACTATATTCAATATCCTGTGATAAACCATAATGGAAAAGAATATTGAAAAAAAGAGAATGTATATATGTATAACTGAATCACTTTGCTGTACAGCAGAAATTAACACAACATTGGAAATCAACTATACTTCAATTTTTAAAATATTGATTGATTTTTTTTAAAGATGCATTGTTAAGTAAAAAAACAATGTTCAAAAAAGTGTGTATAATATGCTACCTATTACTTAGAGTGGTCAGATAGAAAGTGTAATGGTGTTTGCCAGAGGCTGGAGGGAGGGGACAATGGGGAGTTATTGTTTAATAGGCATAGAGCTTCAGTTTTACAGATGAAAAGAGTTACAGGGATGAATGGTAGTGATGGTTATAAAACAATGCAAATGTATTTAATGCCACTAAACTATATACACTTAAAAATGGTTAAGCTGGTAATTGTTATGTGTATTTTACCACAATACAAAAAAATCTATTTTAATAAATAAATATACTACCTATTATGTAAAAAAGAGGAAAGTCAGAATTTATACTGGTGATTAATCAATAATATGAGTGATACAGAAGAAACAAAGAACAATGGTTACCTATGGGAGAAAGATGAGAATTGCGCAGCTGGGGGAACAAAGGGAGAACTTTTGCTGCATTTTTTAAAATAGAGTCTGCTTTTATAACTCCTTAAATTTTTTTACTAACTCAGAAATTAAATTTGAAAACAAAGCATAAAAACTCTTTTTAAATTTTATAATTTATTAATTCAACAAATACTTATTTTGCCTATCAGACAAAACACCGAGCCTGCCCTCATGGAACGTACATTCTACTAAGAGCTACCTGCCTCCTGACTGAGTGTATATTAGACACTCTACACATATAGAGTGTCTAATATACACTCAGCGGTTAAACTGACGCTAGCCCTGTGGGGTAGGTACTGGTATTAGTTCAATCCACCTTACAGATGAGGAGATTGGGACTCGGAAAGGCATTTGACTTGTCTGATTTCACACAAATAACAGACAGAGCCAGACTCCAAGAGCCTTGCCTTAGACCCCATCCTGGACCAGTGGCATTCCTCAGAGCCCCATGAGCACATCATGAAAGACACAAAAAGACCCTTTGCTTCATCCATGGAAAAGAGAGCCCAGGCTATAAATCTGATCTGGTTCAACCTTTTTAAAAAAATCTAATTCCAAGCTGTACTAATCATGCCTTTTTATTTTCAATATTTTGATGTTTTGATATCTGGGGCTTTGCTCACTTTGGAGGGGCTGCCCCTCCCAGGACTAGTCAATTCCTAGAGATATAAAGGACTCACCTGCAACTGCACCTTTCATATGCAGACCCACCAAGCCAGAGCCCACACCCCCACCCCCTTCTCTACTGAGCACTCACATTCAGCCAACATTCCCCTGCACTGAAAACCCCAGGGCCAGGTGCCACATAACTTCACATAGCCCCTGCCCTCCAGAGCCTGCTGAAATTATTCAAACTAGCCGATCCTAAACCCGCTTACCCTGCCTTGCCTGTTCTTTTCTGAGGAAACCACAGTAAAGGCTCTTGCCCATGCTTTCCCATCCCTCCCCCTGCCTCCCGACTGACCCTGGTGCTTCCCCACGTGGCCCCCATGGTGCGGCATGCCCCCTCCTCTGAGGAACGGTAACAAACTATCCTTTCAGTGGTAATCATCTCCTGATTTGTCGGCTTACCATACCTGAATAATAACAAAACCTACATTTTAAAACACAAGCCTGCTAGTTCTTTGTTGGGGAGATCAGGGGTGAATGGTCATTTTAAAGAGCTCAGTAATCGCACCCTGTGGATGGGCTACACTCTCCTATGAAGAGGAGGTTGTGAGGTCTAGTAGTCTACACTATGCATTTGGAGCTTTCAGAGGGTGGCCTTGAAGTCTGGGCCCTGAGGAGAAGAAGGAAGGGAAGGGTCGAGTGTGCGGAACAGGTCTGGCAACAGGGCAGCTGGCTGAGACCCCAGGAGAAACCAGCTAGTCAGGGAGAGGCAGCCATGCCTGTGGCAGGGATAGCTGAAGGACCTAAGAGAGACGCTCTTCCACTGAAAGTGGCCTCCACACCTGCAGGGGGTGGCAGACCCTCCATCCGTTACCCCAGGCCTTCCCATATGCCATGGTGCCATGAGCTGAAGAATGAACAGGTGAGGCAGCCGAGGTGCAGCAGACCAGAGAAGACAACATCCCCAGGTGCTCGGAGCTGCGTTAGGGAGAAGTTACATGGGAGAAGTGGGTGCAGCTCACACTGACACTGACCAGTAAGTGAATGTAAGACAAGCCCTCTCCCCAGACACCCGGAAGGAAGGTGGCCCAGGAAGGCTGGCAGGACACAGTTCTTGCCCTGTTTGGTTCATGGGACACCCCAGGTGGCAGACCCTGGGTGTCACACACGCCAACCATGGTCTTCACATGTTGAGTCAGTGCCAACATTTCTAAACTATACCTTTCAACCTATAGCAACACTTTGAAAACATTCTTCCTCTCAACTATCTTCCAAAAATAAATTTTATCATAGAATGATGAAGAAAAAGAGCTCTCGAGTCATCCTACTTGGGCTGGAACCTCAGCTCTGCCATGCGACAGCTCTGTGGCTGAGGACAAGTTACATAACCTTTTTGAGGCCTGTTTTCTCATCTGTAAAGGTCATTTATTCATTTGACAAATATGTAGTGAGCACCTAATTATCGTAGGTATTGGGGATACTGGTTACACAAAATGGACAACCACCCCTGCACTGTTGGAGCTTCACAGGAATAGTGCACACTCCAGAGGGTTCTTGTAAAATCCAAGTTCACATACCTAACACCCCCAACTGTGTCTGGGACACAGACAGTGCTTGGTAAATGTCACCCCACTCACCAGCTTCCTGTCCTCTGCACATACTACCCCACCAGATTGAAGTGAGGGACCCATTAGATCATGACTGTCATAATATATGTAAGAGGTAAGATTTATTTGTGGTCACTCCTGATGGTAGAATAGAAATGAGACCCTCAAAATCTCAGGGAGAGAGAACAGAAGGAAGGACTTTCTAACATTATAATCCAGGCCCTGAACAGGCTTCTTCCTGACTCTAGCTCTGTCCTTGAAGGATGGAGGAGACTCCCACAGGTCTTTCAATTCTGGATGACATACCTGCCAAGGGGGGAGGCTCCAGTGAGAGTGTGGGTGGCCGATGACCAGTGCAGGCACAGGGTAGGGTCCAGGCATGACAGCAGTGGGGTTAGACACACACCATCACTAGGGCCTCCTGCAGGAAAGGCTTACACAGCCCAGACTGGTAAATGTGAAGGGAGTGCTGGCAATGGAAAACCAGTTCCCAGCCTTCATGGTAAAGACTGAATCAGTCAAGCAAGAGTCACCTGTGGCTGCTAAATCTAGGGGGACATTTTGACGAGCAGGATATTGGCAGGGTCTTAAAGTGTCTCTTAACACACGTCAAGGAGGAAAAAAAGAACAGTAAAGACACAATGGAAAAATCAGACAACACCTTGACGGGTGATTGAAATGAATGTCACCAACGAGGGACACCATGCACCTCCAGATCCTGAGATAAACACAACGCACCTATGACGGATTCCAGCCAGGAGTCAGTAACCGAATCTGATCATGAATATAATCATGAGAAAGACATCAGACAAACCCCAAATGAGGAATATTCTATTTTTTTCATTGGGGTATTGTATTATTCAAAAATGTAAATTGCCATAACTGTGGAAATGTCCCAAAGTAAAGGAGGCTATGGAAATATGATGACAAAATTCAATATGGGTATCTATACTGGGGGAAAGGGAGGGGGAAATGCTATAAAAGACATAACTTGGTCAATTGATAGGATCAAAATACAAACAGTAGATTAAAGTAGGCAACCATGTTAAATTTACTGAAGTTGGTAACTTACTGTGGTTATGTAAAAAAAATCCCTGCTCTTTGGAAATATACACAGAAGTATCTAAGGATAAAGGGCCAGGATGAGTATAACTTACCCTCAAATGGGAGAGAGAGAAAAAGGGAGGACGGAGGGAGAGGAGAGAGTGAGAGAGAGAATATTATAAACCAAATGGAATAGAACATTACCAATAAATGAGTCTAAGTAAAGTGTGTGGATGTTCTTTTTGAAACTTTCCTATGAGTTTGAAATTATTTCCCAAAAAAGGCTCTAGAAAGGTCTCCATGTGTCCGTTTCTCATTCTTTATCTTTTAAACTAAGAAAAAGACATGTCAACTAAAAATATATGTATTACAACTCAAACCCATTCATCACTGACTCAGCCGCACCTTCCTCATTAGATTCAGTGAGTCAGCACAACAGGAAAATCAGATAGCCCCTGACCTGGCAGGACACACACACACACACACACACACACACACACACACACACGCACAGACACACACACTCAGGGGAAGTTTAAGGACACCGGTGAGGAGACACCATGAGCTGCGGCCCCTTCAGCCATGCATGCCTGGCCGTGAGGGGCAGGAAATGAGAACAGCCGGACATAACACACACACACAAACCCCAGCCCGCCTGGCCTCTGGCAGACTTCCTGATCCTTATCTGATCCTCCAGGGGCTGCCCAAGGGTAACTCTAAATAGTTTTCCACTTCAATCCAGAGAAAGACAAAAGAAAAACTATTCCGAAACACAGGGATGTCCTGGATAGAATCCAGGACAAAATATAGTTATAAAAATCCTTGGAAAATAAGGATATGGTCACTGCTTCCGAGGATGCTGAGAACAATGGGATGATGAACTGTAAGTATTCCTGCCTCAAAACTGCCTCCCAAGGATTCCGGAGGCTTGCCCACTGGCTTGCTGAAGCCTGGAGGCTGAACATAGGCCTACTTTCCCCAACTTCTGACAACAGCAAACTGCCTCTCTGCCTTTTTAAATGTCTATGTGCACAGGCATATTTGGGTGAACATCCATTCCTGTGTAAGAATGACACCGGGACAAAGCAACCAATAGACGACAAGCAGAGAGAAAATACCATCCACACTTAAAACAGACCGAGGGTCAATATTCCTAACAAGATCCCAAACGTACAGACTACCATGAATTAGTTAGAATAAAACAAGCACCTCAAAGTATTAAGATAGGCAACTGACAGAAGAAGAAATACAAATGGGCAATAAACACGTGGAAAGATGCTCAACTTTACAAGCAATTAAGGAAACACAAATTATAAGATACCTTTCTTCCCCCATGGCACTAGCAAAAATAAAACATTGACGGGCACTTTTTTTACACTGTCGGTAGACGTAACTCAGGACACCTTTTCTGAAAAGCAATTTGGCAGAATTGATGAAAATGTTATCCCATTTCTAAGGACCTATCCTAAAGGAAAAATAGTATAAGGACATAAAAACGTTTGGATAAAGATGTTCACTGGCATGCCAGGAAAGAAACTAGAAAGAAACTAAATACCAGTCAATAAGGTTACAGTGGGATAAATTATGGTGCACTCACACCGTGGAATACAACACAACTACTGAAACTGGTGTTGACCGATACCCACTGACCTGGGAAAACGGTTCGTGATAAAATGACAAAAAGCCACATGGGGACCAATATACATGGCGTGACTCATTTTTGTGTAAGTAAATGAATACACTTGTATATAAACAGATGCTTGCAGATACTTAGGGAAAGTTGAGGAAGCTATATACGGTCAACAGTGGACACCACTGGAGGGAAGGGAAGGAGCGGATTGGAGAACATGCATTTTTTCCTTTATAAACTTTTAAAAATGGAGCTTACTGACTTACGCTTATTATTTTACTTTATTTTTTTGGGCTGTGCCACGTGGCATGCGGGACCTTAGTTCCCCAACCAGGGATCGAACCCATGGCCCCTGCAGTGGAAGCACAGAGTCTTAACCAATGGACCACCAGGGAAATCCTGGCGCTTACTTCTGCTTATAAAAATATTTATAATTTGTATACTCTTGTGGGGTTTTTTTCAAATAAAAAAGAATGTGTTCATATTCAGGTACAGCACGTGTCCAGACGGGGCATGCACTTGCTGTAATGTTCACATACTGGTGTGGTTTCTGTATGTGCATCTGTACGGATCCTGCTACAACCAACAGTCCCCATGTACCGGACACCTTCAATGTGCCAAGCACAGGGTAGGCGTTTGACACGTACGCATTATACAACAACTCTGCACTGTAGGTACTGTGATTGCCTTTCAGAAAGGTCCAGGTCAAGGCAGTGCCAGGATGAGACCCACTGCTGAAAGTGGGGCTCCCGAGAGTAGCCTTTGACCTTCACTCTCATGCCAGCCACCACCACTGCCCTGCTCAGCTATGTAGACAACCTGGGAGACCAAGACCACCTGCCCCTGCCAGGATGGAACCCCTTGACCACATCAACTCATTCCAGGTGTGAGTCAAAGGCATCCACTGGCCAGATCTGCGCCCGACCTTCCTTACATTCTTGCACGTGACAGACTCACGTTCAGCTCCTTCCTAGCAACCCCTGCTTTCCCTCAGTAGATTAAGCTCGTTGTCCCCGGAGACACCAGGACAACCCCTACCTCCACCCTAGGGGCACCAAGACCTACTCCAGGGTCAGCAACAGCCCTACAGGAGATGGTCACCTACGTCAGGAAGACCCGCCGTTCCCAAAACATCTCCTCACAGCCTATCGCGGTGCCGAAAGGCTCACCGTTAGCGCTTTCATTTTTGGTCTAAGCGGAGTCTGGGAAATAAAGCACCATCGCCTACATTCCTAAGAGAAGGAGCAAAACGTTAAACCACAGGCTGCCACCAACACTTCAGTATGAATGAGTGAGTCCGTTTTCAAACCACAGCTGGCTGAGAGCAGCCTTTGATGGGAAAGGGCCGGGGTCAGTGGGACTCAAGCAACTGGGGCAGCTGGAGGGCAGCACAGGGGAGCTACGGAAAAGGGGATGTGCCGAAGGGAACTGCCATTTAGGGAGCAGCCCTCTGTGGCAGGTCCCTGAGATGTGCTTTTGCACTTGATTTAATACTCCCTAAGCAGGAGGAAACAGGCTCAGGGAGCTGAGCTGAGGACCTGCCCAAGGCCACAGGGCTGTTGAGTCTGGACCCTAGCTCTTCCCAAAGTCCATATTCATTCCAGCTCATTCCGTGACCAGCTCACGGGGCCGACGTCGGGGTGAGAGGAGGAGCAGCTGAGGAGGAAGGACACGGAGCAGCAGTGCCCAGGAAGGTACCCAAGCTGCCTCCGGGGCCCCCGTCAGTGGCCGACACCATACCGACAACCCAGATCGCAGGGCAGGTGAAGGCAGGCAAGGCTCTGTGTGCGGCTGAGAGAGCCCTCAAGGACCCACTTTATAGAGTCACCGGGTTGCTGAAAGGTTGGAAGTGAATCACACTCTTCTGAAGAAAATGCTATTGTGAGAGCCTAAGGGAACGCTTCTTTAAAGGCAGTAGTGTGCCTTCTAGCCGATTCTTGGTGTGAATCTGGGTCTCCTTCTGTACTTCTTGATTGAAGCGGGGGCGGGGGGACAGCCACCCTGGAATAGAGTTGCCAGATCAAGTACAGGATTCCCTGCTAAGTTTACCTTTCAGATAAACACTTGGTAATCTCTTAATATAAGTATGTCTCATGCAACATTTGGGACATTCAAACTAACTGAGTGTCCTGTATGTTTCTCTATTGAATCTGGCCACCCTATCCTGGGCCTGGTGGTCAAGGTGAGTATCATTTTAACCCTGGTGGTTTTTTTGCTTCGTTTTTTGGGGGTTTTTTTGGCTGGGCCGTTAGGCTTGTAGGATCTTAGTTCCCCGACCTGGGATCAAACCGGGCCCTCGGCAGTGAAAGCGCAGAGTCCTAACCACTGGATGGCCAGGGAATTCCGTAACCCTAGTGTTTTGACAGATGGACATTTTGACCCCATGGAGACTTTTGCTCCCATATTTACATTTACCAAACATTTAAATTAAAAAAAAAATACACCTACATTAATTAATTTCTACTGGAAAGGCATTTTTCAGAACAAATTAAATTAAGCCCGGTTAATTTGTTGAGATATTTTCTATACAGTGTAATTAAACTCCTTTCTTTTTTTAATCTTCATTTTTATTTTACCAAAATTATTGTCATGAGTAACAATTATTTTCTGTTTAAATTTCCCAACACAGGTTTGGTGCAAAGTTTTCTTGGGGGGTTTTTTGTTTGTTTGTTTTTTCATTTTTCGATTCATATCAAGCTTTATCAAATATAGCTCTCTTGATTCTTGAGTTTTCTTTTGTGGAATTAGTTCTATTAAGTCTGATTCTCTCAGGTCAGTGTTTACAGTTACCAACAGGATTCTTCAGTCAGTTTTTCATTTCCTTAACAATTTTACCATGTGCCGTTTTGCCCATAATTATTGCATGGTAATCAGTTCTACCAATAACCACATCCAGAAACTATGGCAAGAATTATATTTATTTCTCAGTTAATCCATGAAAAAATTGAGAGCCATTCCTTGCAGAAGTGCCAGCATTGCTCTCATGCCCTGGTGCACACTGGTCTCCCCTGGGCAGTTTCAGGAAGTGCTGCTGCCTGCACCCGACTCCAGCTTCTCCTTTCATCAGTTTGTGCCTAGACACTGATCTATTGTAAAGCTCCCAGGCCATTCTAAGATGCACCCAGGGTTGGAGCACTGTTCTAAAAACCTAGAGCTGTGCTGTCCAACACAGTAAGCCGCCACTGTGCACGCACATGAGCTATTCAAATTTAAATTAATTAAAATTAAATAAAATTTAAGATTCAGTTCCTCAGTTACACTAGCCAACACAGAATGGTTCCATCATCTCAGAAAGTTCTACCGGGCAGCACTGGTCTGGAGTGCAGACGACTGGTTCTCACTCCCTAACACCTGGGAGTTCGTAATGGTGCACAGGCCCCGCTCCCAATCAATTAAGTGAGAACTTGCAGGCGGGGCCAGGCACTGGTATGTTATGTCAAAGCTGCTGCTGATGCTCTTGCGTCTCATAGCCTGAATTGGGAATTTCTCAGCTGAACATCCCAGGGGTCAAACTTAGCTGGTCAGGGATCAGGGTCAACTTCCCCTCCAGCATCCTTCTGAGAAGCCCAGAGTAAACAGGAAGTTGTTGAGTGCAGCCTGGGACACTCAACTGAGTCCAGGACCCAGCCTAGCTGGGTTTGCACGAGTGTCTCCCATCCAGAGGAGTGAAGTTTCCTCTTATGTGCATTTGAAACCTGATTTTATAGACATGGAGTTGATCCACCCCTGCAGTTGCTTCAGGATGGGTGGGGTGCAGAATGGCCCAGAGACAGTATCCAGCCTGAGTTTCCCCTCCTGAGAGATTCCGAGACCCCACTCCAGGCCAACAGACCAGGCTGGCATAATGAGGTCACCCCAAACTGCCAACGGTCGTCGGGGAAACACAGAAACATCAAAAATCCCAGAAGCCCTGGGGAAAGAGAAGAGAGTGGAAGTGGGGGAGAGTCAGATGACAGAAGGAATAAACGGAGAGGGGCCAGGAAGAAAAAGGAGCAAAACCACAGACCTGTGGAGACAGAGGTGTGAGTGAGGGGCGGTAAAGAATGATTGAGGCATTGAGGGGACTCTAGAAACAGGTGGAGGCAGAGGATGGAGGTTCAGAAGACGGAGAGGAGGAGACAGAGGGAGACTGTGGAGGGCTGTGCTGCACCTCGCTTGGAAGAAGACCCAGGAGGACCCTAGGTGGGCTCACAGCCCACCCAGGACTGCCAGGAAGGAAGGAACTGCTGCATGACAACCCTGTGGATTTCACTGAAACTGAGGGCAGTCAGATGGCAGCGGTCACCGTCACACCTGTTGTCTCCCTATTTGCTTCCTGACCAGACACTGCCAACTTGAGGGTAGTGAGTAGGTGTTCTATGTAAAACGTTCATTGAATTGAATTCACCGATTTTTTTTTCCTTTTCTCTTTTAGAACGTAAAATATCACATGGTTGCTCTTTCCACTTCCTGGAAATGCTTGACTTTTACAGCGTTAGACTTTTTAATACTTTTAATTAACTGTTTTTTTTTTTTTTTTTTTTTTTGTGGTACGCGGGCCTCTCACTGTTGTGGCCTCTCCCGTTGCGGAGCACAGGCTCCGGACGCGCAGGCTCAGTGGCCATGGCTCACGGGCCCAGCCGCTCCGCGGCACGTGGGATCTTCCCGGACCGGGTCATGAACCTGTGTCCCCTGCATCGGCAGGCGGACTCTCAACCACTGCGCCACCAGGGAAGCCCTTAACTGGGATTCTTTTCTCACATTTCATGAGCAGCATGAACGTACTGTGCGCTCTAACCATGAGGGCCTTACAGAAGCACCCTGTGGGTACCTGCCTCCCTCCCGCTGCTCCAGTGGGTTTCCCCTCATGCATCTTCCATCCAAGCAAACTGCTCTCCAGCCTGCATACCCCACTGGCTCCGAGGCTCCGATAGCAAAGCTAAAATTCTATTATTTCTGAAATTCTTCAGACGTTTGTGAATGTAAGTTTAAATTTAGTTGAATTAAAATTGAATTTTTAATCGCTAGAAATGCAAAATTGAGATAAATGTTTGAAAAACTCAAAAGTTGCATTCAAGTTGTTATCAGAAAGAAGTTTCTGGTGAATCAGGAAGCTTTGTGAATTAGTTCTTCTGCAAATTGCTGTGTGAGGAACTGATTTCCAGCACACTGGCCTCTCAAGTGACCTACCTGGTCATGTGGGAAACTGGTGTTCAGGGAGCTGACTTGCCCCCAGGAGCCAGAGGACACCTACAGGGGCCAACGAGAGGGCTCCAATGTGCGAGACAGCCTGCCCCTGCTGTGATCTCCAACCCACGGAGCCAGGCCGGCCCATGTGTGGCACTGGCCTGCTATCACCCCGATGTCTAGCCTGGCCCTTGAATTGATCAAAAATATGTTCTCATCCCCTGCTGCCTTCATGGTCTTAGAAATCTCCCCACAGGGCCTGAAAAGTACTGAATGTGATCATGAAAGTGAAACATGCGTTTCCTCTGCATGCCTTTGCCTTGCTACGCTCTCTCCAGAAGGGCCCAGCACCTGCCTGGGGCTTCCGGGAGCCTCTGAGAGGTGCAGGGGCTCCGTGATTCTGACCATGTTGCAGATCTGCCCTTCAATCACAGCTCTGCCATCAGTAGCCTTCGAGGAAATTAATCTCCTGGAGCCTCAGTTTCCCTCCGTAATAATGACAAGTCTAATAGTAACACCTAACGATTAAAAAAGATCTTTTATGACATTTTTTTTTTTTAAATTCCATATATATGTGCTATGGGGAGGGGGAAGTGTAAACGGTGACAAAGCGATAAAGAGGCATGGACATATATACTCTACCAAACGTAAGGTAGATAGCTAGTGGGAAGCAGCCGCATAGCACAGGGAGATCAGCTCGGTGCTTTGTGACCGCCTGGAGGGGTGGGATAGGGAGGGTGGGAGGGAGGGAGACGCAAGCGGGAAGAGATATGGGAATATATGTATATATATAACTGATTCATTTTGTTGTGAAGCTGAAACTAACATACCATTGTAAAGCAATTATACTCCAATAAAGATGTTAAAAGAAAAAAAAAAAAAAAAGAGAATTAACAAACTTAACAGCAACCACAAAAAAAAAAAAAAAAAAAAAGATCTTTTATATAAAGACTCAGCACAGGGCCAGACACTTGGCTAAGCTCTTGGTAAACATCAGCTGTTGTGGGTTTGCTATTATTATCCTCAGCCTGGTGTCAGAGACCCCCTCCCAACCTGGCCCCATTGCTCCCTTCTCACTGGGCTGCACAAGTCATGTGACTGAATCCCACATGTAAGGCCTTAGCCTGCTGCCCTCCATGCCCAAACAGTGGAAGGCCCTCCCTTCCTCTCCTCTCTAAAGCCAACCCTGGCCTCCGAGTCCGTCTGTGTGGCCCTCCTCCAGGAAGCCTTCCAGGACCACCCAGAGTCCAGCATTGCTCCTCCCTCACCTGTAGGTCCACCGTTCATGCTTGTCAGAAGCTGCCTTTTTTCTATGAAATACCTGTGCTGGGGTAACAGTGTGAATGAGTTCCAGCCCCTGCAGGAACCTGCACCCTGTGCAGGTGGGGGCTGCTGAGGTCCAGGCTGGACAAAATGGACCCAAGACGCCCTGGACCCACACCTTTTAGCCCTACCTTGGGAGGGCCTAGTGGAAGCGCCTCCATCCTCCCCACACGTATCACGCGCTGCACCCACAGCCAGCAGAGACACAGAGAGACCGTGGTGGTTGCGTTTTTCTTCCAAGCTTTTTAAGATTTCCAACTTTCCAGATGTCTGGGAGGCTGAGACCCCTGTCGGCCTTCCCCAGGTCTCTGAATCCCCCCTCCTTCCCTCTCCCACTCTCGCCCTGCCAGGGAAACACAGCCGGGCCCCAGACACCAGCTGACCCAGTTCCCAAACAAAGGCTCTACTGTCAGCAGGTCACAAAACAGCAAGCCCATGCCCGATCCTCGGGTCCAGACCTCAGCGAACGGCACCAAGAGCGTGAACCCACCCCTGCCGGCCCCTCACACAGCTGCACCCCCGTCAGGCCTAGCAGGGACCGGCTGAAGCCCCGCCCTGACATTCAAGGTTCCAGCACTGGAGCGCTCTCAGGCTGTGCCTCCCAGGTCACCCTACCCACAGTCAACAGGGCCATCCGTCTGCAAGCTGGCTGGCCCTGCCCACCCCGCCACCAGCACACACAAGGCCCAGGAGCTCCATACACGAGGAAGGACCCATCGCCCGCCTCGAGAGCCTGGTTTTGCCACCACAAAACTCTGAACTCTGCTCCTACTATTGCCCCTGCCTGGAAACCATCCCTACTACGTACATGAAATATCACCAGAAGACACTGCCACAGGACGGTGGGCAGTCAGTGTGGGTCGCCATTACCGTTCCGACTTCTAAACCACAACTCTCACCTCGAGTCCCACCTCTTCCATGAAGCCATCGCTCGGCCTGCCTCGCGCCATGTGCCACTGCCCTCCCTAGCCTGTGCTGGGCAGGGAGAGAGGGCCGTGCCAGGCACCTCAGGGCTGCAGCAGGACCCAGAGAGCCTTTTCTTCCCTGCTCCCTGGGGCACAGACTGTCTGGGGAAACACACGCACATCTGATTCTAGCCCATCTTCCTTCCCTGTCACTTGGGAAGCTCTCAGATTTACCCACGGCTGAGTTCCTGAGACTGCAGCCAGCCCTCTCCCCCAGATCTCCCACCGGGCCAGGCCCACGAGTGGCAGGTCTTCACCAAACACCAGCTCTCCAGAGTCCACATTCTGTAGTCTACATCCGCCACGACCCTACCCGTACACACCCACAGGCCAGAGTCCCCCTCACCGCCTCACCTGTTCCTCCCCATCGTCTCGTGGTCTTTGACCACCACATGAAGCTCGGAGCCTTGGTCCAGGGGGACACCCTTGAGGTCCCACTCAAAGCCCTGGAAGAAAAAGAGAAAAGATGTCTTAACCTATGGACCCCTAGAAGAGACTGTGTCTGGTCCCCACGGGTCCCCCTGGGGCACTGAGCGGGCATCTGTGACCACTACTGGTGACGGGAAGGATGCATGAGTGAAGGAATGAATACATGAGTAGCAGGGTCTCAGAGCTTCAGAAGGGACAGCGAGAGCTGAAGGCAGCGGAAGAGAGTAGGAGACCAGACCCCCATGACCCCCTCCCCAACTCAATTCCACCAGTCACCAGGAGCACAGCTGGGAAAACTTCCAGGTGGCCCTCAGGGCCCAAAATCAGTGTGCTCATGGGGCAGCCCGGCGCCTGGTGACAGCATGCGTTAGTGCCACCTTGGTCTCCAGAGACCCCAGGACCCTCCTCAGAGCAAAGGCACCCCATGCATCCCAACCCCATCCACACGAGGATAGGGCTTCCAAAGACCACCAGGGCGCCATATAAAGAAAGCTGGTTGACTAAGTCTCGAACAAGAGCAAGTTATGCAGCAGATGGGAGCCAATTCTTTCGCAATTAGAGAATGACAAATCTCTGCACAGATGATACCCTGACCAGCAAGCGCTTGAGTTGGTAAGCAAATAAATGAGCATCTGCCAACATAGATTTACTGATTAAACTTGTTAAAGGCTATTGCAACATGCCTTAAGTAAATCATTTGCACAGATGATCTACTGCAAATAGACAATTATTTCCTATAGTTTAAATTACCTAAACATTGTCAGTTTTTCTGAAACAGTGTATTAAATTTAACCCAAAGGAAAAAAAAAGAAAGAAAGAAAGAAAGCTGGTTGAGAGGGCAGGAACCAGAGGAGGACCTGATGAATCAGGGAGGGCTGTGGGGAGGAGGTAGTTCTGGGCAAGGACAACGGCCCTGTGTAAGGGAAAAAAAGCAGGTAAGAGAGCCCTAGACACCCTCCTCCTGGCTGGCCAGAGCTGAAAGAAGTGGAGACAAGGGACCCCTCACTCCTCTCCACACCGTACCCACAGCACAGGGGAGACCGCAGGCCAGGCCACCACCCCTCCTCCCAGGTGCCAGGAGGATTTCATTGGCACACCGGACCAGAGCCCCTCCTCTCCATGACAACACCTCTGAGAAAGCCGCCTCTGCCTGAGCCCCCTGACTCGTCCCTGCAGAGACAGTGGAAGCAGAGGGAGGAAAGGAGGGAAGGTGGGAAGCTCACATACCTCATTCCACACGGGGTTCACGTTGTTCTTGATGACTTTGGTTCTCTTCTTCACGCCTACGAGAGACACAGAGGGGGAGTGAAGAGATGTACCCCAACCTGCGCCTTCCCCAAGTGAGGGCCAGTTCTAAGACCTGCACTGCACCTCACCCGCCAAAGGAAACCTTACAAAACCCACGAGTCCCTGAGAATCCCACCAGTCTGCAATGAAAGCCCAATGCCAATCACACACATCTCTCAGCTCTGGGACGGACAAACAGCAGCCCCATCGGAAGGACTGTTTAAAGGAAAATACCCAGCCTGACTCTTCTTAATGAGTTTGTTATTGTTACTCCTGACTTTCTAAGTAAAGCTTTTAAATTGTAAAGTTTCTGATTCTCAAAATGAATGATCTTCATAGAAAATATTCCATTTTTCTTTAAAACAATCTATCTCCACATATTGTATGATTCCATTTATATGAAATGTCCAGAACAGGCAAATTCACAGAGACAGAAAATAGATTAGTAGTTTCCAGGGCCCTAGAGGGAGATGGGAATGGCAAGTGAACGCTTAATGGAGATTTCTTTTTGGGGTGATGAACTGTTATGGAATTAGATAGTGACGATGGTTGTACAACATTGTGAGTATACTAAAAACCATTTACACTGTACACTTTTAAATGGTTAAAATGGTGACTTTTAGGGTCTGTGAATTTTACCTCAATTTTAAAAAAATCCACCTCACTCTCACCTTGAAGGTATCTATCGGAAGCAGGCTGTCCTACCTGCTCGTGAGGGCTGGGCCGAGGAATGCAGAAGGGCTTTGAGATAGACAACAAGAAGAACTAACACTGTGATGGCTGGGAAGAGCCACAGGGCCCCAGTGGTAGAGGGTGAGCCCCCAACCCCTCTCACCGCCTGCTGCAAATCACTGTTGTGGGAAAAGCACGTGGACTTTGGAATGACACAGACCACCATAGAATACTTATTTTCTGGGAGACCCTAGGGGCAGCAGTTCTCAAATTTTTGGTCACAGGATGTCATTCTTAAAAATTATTGAGGCGGGACTTCCCTGGTGGTGCAGTGGTTAAGAATCTGCCTGCCAGTGCAGGGGACACCGGTTACAGCCCTGGCCCGGGAAGATCCCACATGCTGCGGAGCAACTAAGCCCGTGTGCCACAACTACTGAAGCCCAAGTGCCTAGAGCCCGTGCTCCGCAACAAAGAGAAGCCACCGCAATGAAAAGCCCGCGCACCGCAATGAAGAGTAGCCCCCGCTTCCTGCAACTAGAGAAAGCCCGCGCACAGCAACGAAGACCCAATGCAGCCAAAAATAAATAAATAAATAAAATAAAGCTTAAAAAAAATTATTGAGGGGACTTCGCTGGTGGCGCAGTGGTTAAGAATCCGCCTGTCAATGCGAGGGACACGGGTTCGATCCCTGGTCCGGGAAGATCCCACATGCCGCGGAGCAACTTAGCCCATGCGCCAGAACTACTGGAGCCCATGCGCCTAGGGTCTGTGCTCCACAACAAGAGAAGCCACCGCAATGAGAAGCCCGTGCACCACAACAAAGAGTAGCCCCCGCTCGCCACAAAGACCCAACACAGCCATAAATAAATAAATAAATAAACAAATTTATTTATTTAAAAAAAAGTAAAACTTCCATAGAAAAAAATTTATTGAGGGCCCTAAGGAGCTTTTCCTAAGGTAACTTGTATCTATCAACTTTTACTGTATTCAAGGTTAAAACTGAGGCATTTAAAAATATTTATTTAGTAATTAATATTACATTAACAATAATAAGCCCAGTACATGTTAACATAAGTGGCATATTTTTATGAAAAACAACTAACTTCCAAAACAAAGGCAACAGAAAAGTGACACTGTTTACATTTTGCAAATCTCTTTAATGCCTCACTGAATTCTCATTACCCTGTCTACGTTCAGTCCATTGAGATGTCTTGTTTTAGTTGACATCTGTGAAAAAAACCCAACCAGACATATAGTTGGAGATGCATTTTAATAAATTTTCAGATAATTGTGGATCTCCTTCTTTGATACTGCACCAAAACTCAATAAGTATTATTTCTTTTTCTTTTTTTTTAATTTTTGGCTGCACTGGGTCTTCGTAGCTGCGTGCGGGCTTTCTCAAGTTGCGCGCTACTCTTCGTTGCGGTGCGCAGTCTTCTCATTGCCGGGGCTTCTCTTGTTGTGGAGCACAGGCTCTAGGTGCATGGGCTTCAGTAGCTGTAGCACGTAGGCTCAGTAGTTGTGGCTCGCAGACTCTAGAGCAAAGGCTCAGTAGTTGGGACGCAGGGGGCTTAGTTGCTCCGTGGCATGTGGGAGCTTCCTGAACCAGGGCTTGAACTCGTGTCCCCTGCATTGGCAGGCAGATTCTTAACCACTGTGCCACTAGGGAAGCCCTCAATAAGTAGTATTTCTTAAACCTAAAGGTTAGCTGCAGTGTGAAATCTGAAAGTAGAGAGTGATGAACATTTTGTACTCTGTTACATTAAAATCTGTTGTCCTATCTTGCATTTTGAATAAATCTTTTATCCACACATGATTCTGTAACATCTTGCATTGCTCATTTGGGAAGTTTTTGCTCACTGAGTTATGCAGACCTTCCAAATGTTGACACGTTTCACTGTATAATACTGAAAAATCACATTCATTAACATCACCATCAGTCTCATCAGAAAAGACATTAAATACTGGGAAACTGGAAGACAGAAGCTTTCTAAAATTCCAATTTTTGTTTGAAAGCTCAAATTTTATGATGGGCAACAAATGATAAACGTCAACTTTTAAAGTGGCAGGCTCACTCACTCATTTTCAAGAAAACGTCTATCAGATGCCCAAGTCTGAACGATCATAGTTTGTCAGTCATTCTTTCAAGTAAAAACGGTATTCCATTAAAAAAAACAAAAAGCCTAGTTCAGCATGCCACTCAAGCGGTCACACGGGGCTTTTTCTTGCAACGACCTTCATTGTCCAGGATGCAGCAGAATGCTCTGTGCATACTTCCCATCTCAACACAGAAAATATTACAAACATGTGTAACTCCAGATCAAGATTAATAAAATTAATATTTGTACTGCTTTATCAAGGTCATTCTTCAGTAAAACTGGCTTTTTTGCCCCCCAAACTGTGAGTACTGGCTTTTTTTTTTTCAAATTACATGAGGGTGAAAAATACAACAACGAGTACAATTTGGTGCCAAAGCCCTCATTAGTCTTAAGGCAGAAACAGTTTCACCTTCCAGTGCTATTGTACCAGTTGTACAAATATGGACTCAGCGAAAATGGCAAATAGCATCTTAGTGTTATTGTGGAAATAGCTTTAACCTTGCTGACCTGCTCAAAGGCCTGGGGATTCCCCCAGAGGTCCACGTACCACACTTGAAGAACCTCTTAGGAAATTCACTGAACATCTCAGTTTCCTCATCTGTAAGGTCATAATAATACCTCCCTACGGGACTGTGGTGAAAATTAAACAAGATAAGATGACTGAGCTGCCTGGCACACAGCACGCTCATTAAATGTGAGTTCACTTCCCCTCCCCTCCCCTCTGTGCTCCACTCTGAAGCATCTAGTGAATTCCTACTGATCCTTCAATGGGCAGCTCAGTTGTCTCTGCTCAGATACGCCTCCCCCGACTCTCCCAGACAGAGATGGTTGCAAGCTGTGACCACATGTATCGAACAGCAGGACAACTGTGTGCTTCTATGTCTGTCTCCCCTACTAGAGTGTGAGCTTCAGAGAGCAGACACCATGCCTTCCTCATGTTAGGAACCCTAGACTATAGCAAGGTGCCCAGTAATCGGGTGCCAAAGGAATGGGTCCTTTTCTTTCCCAAGTTGACTGCAAGTTCACTTCCTCACTAGAGGACAGAACGGCTCTTCTCAGAGAACGCCAGAGACTGCATTCGCAGAATGGCTACATGTCAACAGAAAGAGGGGATGAAAGAAAGTACAATGGGGGGCAGGTGTCCTTGGGGGGCCCAGTTATCTTCTTAAAGGTTGCCCAGTCCTGCCCTGGCTGAATCATTCTGAATCCCCTTGGGGCCCATGTTGGTGTGGTTCCAACAGAGGTTAAACACATGGCTTTGGAGTCATTCAAACAGCAGGCGCTACTAACTGAACTTGTCACCTCTCTAAGGCCTTATCTCCCTTGGCAGTAAAATGACAATAATAAAGAGTGTCTGCTGTATCAGTTTTGAGGGGATATGAGATGCTATCTAAGTGTTCACTTCCCCTCCCCTATCAACTTTCCATGACCTACAGGAGTAACATGGAAAATTCCATCTGCAGCCTCTCTTGAATTGTCCACTTGGGAACATATCCAGGTGCTCCTGGCTAGCAGCAACTAAGCAGTGTCTGTGTGCCAAGCCCTGTGCAAAGTGTCTTTTAAACATTTTCTACTTCCCGCCTTCCCTGAAGATGAGGAGAACAAACACCCTCTAAGGGATTTCACTAAGTCCCGGTTAGAAGGGCCAACCCTGGGACCCTCTGGATGACATGAAGCGAGTGGTCACTGATAGGCTCTACAGCCCCAAAGAAGAGCCAGAAAGAAATGAAACGTTAACCCGGCACGATCACATGACTTACAGACGCCAAGGAAGAGGACGTCAGGCTGCTAATTAGGAAACAGTTCCTTCCTCATCATGGATTTAGACCTGTCCTGTCCTTGATCATCAATTCTGGCCTTGAGAGATGTGGCGTTATGTCTGTAAATAAACAGACTCAATAGTTAAAGATACAGGAGAGCTCACAGCTCGTGCTGGGGTTGGGGGAGGGGATTACATCCTCTCCCCAGATTACTCTGCAGAACTGGGGGCCAGCAGGCATCCGTGAGAATCATGCTGGAGCCCTAGGGTGTGCCTCCAGGCTGAATGACTTAGTGAAGGGGAGTGAACCCGCCATGGGAGGGCTCTTCTGGGCCCCATGCAAACTCTTCACTTGTTTCCCCAGCCTACCCACCCCAACTCAACCCACACTCCGAGACCACAGTCACCCATGGCTGTAGGGTAGTGTTTTTCTTTTTCTTTCTCTTTTTTGTTTTTTGACCACACTGCACAGCATGCAGGATCTTAGTTCCCTGACCAGGGATCGAACCCGTGCCCCCTGCAGTGGAAGCGCAGAGTCCTAACCACTGGACCGTCAGGGAAGTCCCTAGGGTGGTGTTTTTCAAACTGCAAATTGGGACCCATTAGCAGGCCATGACATCAATTGAGTGAGTTGACCAATATGTCTTTTTTTTTTTTTTTTTTGCGGTACGCAGGCCTCTCACTCTTGTGGCCTCTCCCGTTGCAGAGCACAGGCTCCGGACGCGCAGGCTCGGCGGCCATGGCTCACGGGCCCAGCCGCTCCGCGGCATGTGGGATCATCTCGGACCGGGGCACGAACCCGTGTCCCCTGCATCGGCAGGCAGACTCTCAACAACTGCGCCACCAGGGAAGCCCTATATTATGTGTATTTTAACACAATTTTTTTTTAAGTCCAGGTGGAAGATGGTGAGGACACAGGTAGCAGGCCTGGGGTCTACTGACAGGCATCTGGGTGGGGAAGGCAGAAGTGGTGGTGGGAGCAGAGCACATCTCAGATTCTGACAGGGATGCATGAGTGCTGGTGGGGCTGTTCACCTAGAGAGGGAGCAGAGAGAAGAGGAGATGGGGCATCTGGGACTCCCAAAGAGAGAGAGACGGGTTGTTTCTGCCCACCCGTCAGGTAACAGGACCCACTGTCAAAGAGGCAGGGCACCTTCAGATCGTGCAGGCAACCTCAATGCAGTCTCTCATTTAGTCCACAAATATTTATAGAGGACTTGCTGTGGGCTGGGCACTCTCTTGACACCTCATTAGAATGCCCATCAGAGGGACTTCCCTGGTGGTGCAGCAGTTAAGAATCTGCCTGCCAGTGCAAGGGACACAGGTTCAAGCCCTGATCCAGGAAGATCCCACATGCAGCAGAGCAACTAAGTCCATGCACCACAGCCACTGAGCCCGCGCTCTAGAGCCCGACACCCACAACTACTGAGCCTGCATGCCATAACTGCAGAAGCCCGTGCGCCTAGAGCCCGTGCTCTGCAACAAGAGAAACCACAGCAATGAGAAGCCCGCTCACCGCAACTAGAGAAAGCCCACACGCAGCAACGAAGACCCAATGCAGCCAAGAATAAATAAATTAATTAACTTTAAAAAAAAGAATACCCATCAGATAAACAAAGCGATAGAAATTCAAAGTTACCAGCAGGAAACCAAAAACTGGTGGACAAGAGAAATGGTGGTAAACGGAGAAAAGGTAGCCCTGGCTTCTGCTGAGGGAAGGCCTGCTTTACTTCTTGGCACAGATATCCCCTAACAAAAAGGGTAGGCAGACTCTGATAACTCTGATACTTGCCCCACCATCTGTGCCCCGACTTAAGCCTGCACACCCCAAGACTGGGCAGCAGTCACTTCCTGCTTCCCTAGCAGAGCCCTACTCTTCTCACCTCAAGAACTCCCACCTCGATCTCAATTTTCTAAATCTTAACTGAAAGCATACTTTCCAGAAAATGAGTAGTCAGGAAGGGGTGGTGGCAGGTGGATATGCTGGCTGTGATGGAATGCTCTCAAGGAGGGGTAGTCTTTAAACTCAAAAGGCCAATTAGAACTGGGGAAGATATTTTAAACATCTATGACAACATCTTAATGTCCTTAATATGTAAAGAGGACTCACAACTAATGAAGAAAAAGACAAACATCTCTTCCCTCCCAAACTGGGCAAATTAAAAAGCAATTCAGTAAGAAATAAATGTAAATAGGCAATAACATCGAAAGGTCACAAATACTATTTGAACCTAAAAAATTGTTAAAAATTTGCATGATAATGCTTTGTGTTAGCAGAATTATAAGAAAGTAAGCCCTCAAACTCAGCTAATGGGAAGATAAAGTTCGTACAGACTGTCAGGATAGCAATTTGGGAAATGTGGCAAAGCCTTAAATATGTCTATAACCTCTGACACAGCAACGCCACTTCCAGTATTTACCAAAAGGAAATAGTTAAATAAGTGGGCAAAGATTTAGTCACCAGGATATTTCTCATAGTGACAGTATAATTTAAGCTTTGGATATAAATATTAAAAAATTGATACAACCTAAATATTCCTTAATAGGGGGTTGATTAACTGAATTATGGTGCATCTATGTAATAAAATAAAACTTAGAAGGTGTGCAGAGGATATTTACTGATACAAAAATGCCCTTGGCTTCTTACTGAGTGAAAATGTAAATATGCAAACATCTGGAAAAAAGATATCTGGATGGGATCATCTCTAGGGAGGAAGGCAAGGGGTCTAGGGACTTCTGGTGGAGGGGTAGGACCGGTAAGGTTCAATTCCTTGACCTGAGTGACAGACATGGGTGTTCCCTTCATAATTTATCCATTAAAGCAGGGTTCCTCAACCTTGGCCGTGTTAGCTTCTGGGGATGGATAAGTCATTGTTGCGGGTGTCGTGGAGCTGTCTTGTGCACTGTAGGACGTTTAGCATTATCCCTGGCCTCTACCCACAGTAGATGCCAATAGTACCTCATTCCCACCCAGCGGTGACAACCCAAAAGGTCTCCAGACATTGCCAAATGTCCCGAGGAACAAAATCGCCAACTGAGAACAACTGCATTAAAGCGTACATTTATATATTATGTACTTACTTAGGTGTTAAATTTCACACTAAAATTGCTTTAAAAAAAAAAAGAAAAAAGAATCTTGGAGGAAATACGTCAAATTGTTGACAAGTTAATTTGAAGTATAAGGATAGGGGGCTACTTTTCACTTTTGTCTCATCCTTTTTTACATTGAGTACATGTTACGTTCACCTAAAGAAAACAGGCTATTTTCCATGCTTTAAAGTAATTTTTTTTTTTTTTTTTTTTTTTTTTGCGGTTCGCGGGCCTGCCTCTCCCGTTGCGGAGCACAGCCTCCGGACACGCAGGCTTAGTGGCCATGGCTCACGGGCCCAGCCGCTCCGCCGCGGCACGTGGGATCCTCTCGGACCGGGGCACGAACCTGCGTCCCCTGCATCGGCAGGCGGACTCTCAACCACTGCGCCACCAGGGAAGCCCTAAAGTAACTTTTAATATTCAAAAAGCTAGATTCAAAGAGTCTGGTGTCCTTGCAGCTCACCTTCCCTATACAGGTAAGTCAGGTGGGCCCACCTACAGATGGTTCTATAAGATTCCCCAGGAGATAGATGAGAGGGGAGGGGGGAAGGGAGAGAGAGCGACTGGAGAGACACGGGGAGGAAGAGAGGACTGATGGGAGAAGGGAAAGGGAAGGGGCAGTAATGACTCGGGTTCTGGCTGGTGAGCCTGGAGGAAGCAGGGTAGAAAGTCACTAAGTGGGGGCACAGGAGACCCAAACTTCAAGGAAATAAGATGTTTGAGCTCGAAGGGAACAGGGATCTGGTTTTGTTCTTGGATGCATCCCCAGCCCCTCGAACAGCACCCAGCATGTAGTAGGTGCTCAATAAGTATTTGTTCAATGAACTAAATGCATGAATGAAGGGATGTAAATCATGACATTAGAGGGTGGGAAATGGGCAGGGCAGAAGAGAAGTCCAGCTCATTAAATGCTATAGGAAATGAAGCTGCCCATTCACGCAGATGGTCAGTCAAAAATCTCCACCATGGCCCAGGTACTCACGGTAGTTAGTCACGCTAACTAAATAATTAATACAAGAACAAAGGGATGATAAGTATTCATTAAAAACCTCTATCCTAAAGACCTGAGAGAGGGAACACATAAAAGGGCCCTCAGAGTCCAGCCTCCCAGAGCTCATAGTCTATTTTGGGAGGCAGGTCCTGAAATTACATCTGAGCCTGGAATGCCCGGAACAACTGTGAGACAAGTGGGCCTGGCCAGGCCCATGCTCCTCGGGCTCCGCTCCGAGTGGGAGCCCAGCACACAGTGCGGAGACTTCCCTGCAAGCAGTCCAGTCCCCTCTGTGCCATGATGTGTTCCGACAAGGCTTCTCACCCCTGATTGCGCTTTCTGTACATTTGGAGATTTTTTGGAAACACCTATATCTGGGCCCCTCACCCCAGAAGTTTTGCTTCAAGAGAGGAGGGACCGGGAGTTTGGCAGTGTTTTTTCTGAAAGCTCTCCACGCAATTCTGATGTGCAACCGGGGTTGAGTACCCCAAGCTAGATGATCTGTAAATTCTGGGTCTGATTCTAACAGCCCCTTTCCCTAAGCATCAACTCAGCCCCAAAGTCCAGCATGAATACCCCTGTCAGGTGGGGGAGGTCACATTAATTTCACCTTTCACCACATCTTACATCAATTTCTCTCAAGACGTGGTTCCAAAATGGCCTGCATCAGGTATGGAAATGCTAATTCTTAGGTCACTTAAACCTGCTGCATCAGAACCTCTATGGATAGGACCCAGGAATCTGTCTTTCAAGCACAATCGCCAGAAGATTCTCAGGCACAGTAAAACATGAAAACCATTGCCTCAGACTGTTGAGACTCCCAGGCACATCTGGAAGATGGTGAGTAACTGGGCCACAAAGGGCACACACCAGAGAGTACCACCAGTTTGCTCTCAGCCCCAGGCATCCTGATGAATAGGACGAGATGCTGCCCTCAAGGAGTCCTGCGATCCTAATTACGGAGCAAAGTACTGAGCACAGCCCAGCTGGGGCAAGTGCACTAGCAGACCTAACAAGGTGCTGTGCATTACGAGAGGAGAGACTAATGATACCCAGGGGAATCCTGGGTGCCTTCCTGGAGAAGGTGGCATTGTAGCTGGGCTTTGAAAGTTAAATAGACTTTGAACAGCTGGAGATGGTACATTCCATTATATTGCAGTTTTGCTAGGAGCTTGTCAGTGCAAATAAATAGTAAGGCATTATAAAGGGAGGGGAATGCAGAGATGGGGAGAGGACAGCAGGTGCATGTGCTTGGGGTACCTGGGCTGGAGCAACAGCCAAGAGGGACCTCAATTGATTTGGACTCAAGGGCACTGCCCGCTCCAAGCATTCCCTGCCATGACCAGGACACTTCCCCAGGTTTCCATTTCCTTGTCTGCAGAATGGGGAGATTAGTAGCTACCACAAAACCGTTAGAGAACCAGGGAAAGAGAGTGGTGAACAGATGCAAAAGAAGTCCGAAGCATCTAAGAGACCTAGGCTGATGAAGGGCCCTGGGCTCAGGGTCCTTGGGGAGCTTCTTTCCCAGCCAGTGTTGGCCCCATAATTTCCACACAAGAATGGCTTAAGCAGAATCTGAACCTAAGGGAGAACTAGGGACCTTGTCTGGATGCTGCATTTCATAGTAGGCACCCAGGAATATCACCAATTAATGAAAACAGAAGAGTTTTCTAAACTGTTTCGACTCACACTTTTCAAAAGAGGAATAAAATGTAAATGGTCACACATCAAAGAATAAAAGCTACAGTTAGTTCTCACTTTGCCAAACTGTGTCTTTCATCTATGGTTATCATCATTTTGGGGTGCTTGGGGAGAAGATGGCGATCGTGGGTCAGAGCTAAAGAGCCCCCTTGGTGTTCCCACCTTTTTCTAACCTCCTGAAAACACCAGCCACTTGTCCCTCTCCGTTTGACCACCTTTTGCGCCGCACACGTTTTTGAATTCCACAAAACCACAGGATACACCTCGTGGTAAGAGGAAAACCCTCTCCCTTTCCTTAATTATCTTTCTTTGTAGAACCGGGGTCCTGACTCACTGCCATTGTTCCTTCTCTTAATTTTGACAGATCCTTCCTCTTCCCTTTCCCCTCCTGAGATACCTCCTCCCGTGGGAATGTCTGCCTTGAGGCGGGAGTTAAGGGTGCCTGGTGAGAAGGGGGCGGGGTTTGAGTCCTTTGGGGTGTTTGCCCCAAACAGAGAGACCCTCTCTGGTCTAAGTACCACAGGCAGGTGTTTAGGCTCTTTGCATTTAAAAAACTTCCTTGAACTCTCAAAATTTTTTGTATCAAGGCTACATCCGCTCTATTCTATCCCTTTTCCTCCCAACTGAGACACGGCCGATTCAATATGGCCAGTGCTGAAGAAAGATGGACGAATGAATGAATGAAATCAAGACACAACTTTCACGGTCTCCACACCCAGTTTTTAAGCGATCCTATTCCTCTCTCTTCCGCACCCATCCTCCAACCCCGCCCTCATCACTGCCCGCTAAGGGCTCGCACGTTATTCCCTCTGGGCTTCTGTCTTAGAAAAGTGTTAACTGTCGACCTGTTATGGCACTTCCGGTTTTCCAAAATTTCTGAACACTGTGGCATTTATCGTGCTCGGTTGCATCCTCCTCGTCTCCTCGGCAGAAGATAGGACCGAAATTTCTCTGAGATTTCTGTCCTTGCTGACGGGGAGGAAACTATGGCTTGGACTACAGTTAGCGCCGGAGCCGGGGCGGCAGACCCGGCGGTGCGCGCGCAGAGTCGGTGGCGCGGGCGCACGGGCGCCACGGCCACGGGGCTCTCACCTCGGAAAGTCAGGCTGGCGACCGGGTCGCTGCGCCGGTCCTTCTTCACACTGGGGAGGTTGCTGGCCCTCACCAGCTGGCAGCTCAGCATGGTTCGGCCGGCCCCCACCGAGCAAGCGCTCGGCTCCGAGGCAGCCGCACCAGAGGGGAGCGAGCTGTCGCCTCCGCGGGAGAAGTCCCGGCGCCTGAGAGAGGCCGCGGCGAGGACACCGGACACCCACTGGGTGGACCCTCCCCTCCGGCCCGGGTCCGGATCCGCCCTGCCCGCGGAGGGCGGGGCGGGCCAGGGGTCAGCCTGGCGCCGGCGGGGGCGCTGGTCCCCTCCGCGGGTCCCCGCCCCCGCCAGGAATGGAAGCGCAGCTGACGCGGGGCGCACGGCTCGGCTACGCAGCTGGGAAGCGTCGCCCGCCCGCCTGCTAGCGGGAGCCCGCACCGTCCCGGTTGCCCGCCCAGCCAGCGCGCCCGGGCCCCGAGCGCACCAAGGCCGACCTCGTTTCCACTGCTCTCCTGCCCGAAGCGCCCAGGGGCAACTGGGTGCGAAGGCGGGAGGTGGGGGAAACGGGGCTTCAGAGACCAGAGTGTGTCCGCGGGAAACTGCAAGCGCTGCGAGCGCTAGAGGAGGAGAGGGCCGAGCGGCCAAACGCGCGCTGCGCCCTGAGCCCCTGGCGCCCACGCCGCTCGCCTCGGCCCACCTTCCCCCTCGACCGCCCTCGGTGCCCCGGAGGTCCGAGAGACTCCGACGCTCGAACTCTCGCGAAGAGCCTCTGAGCCTTCTCCAGAGCAGTCTGGGGTCACCCGCCTCCGGAGGCGGAGGTCTGCATCCTGCCCACTCGGTACCCTGCCACATCCCCAAAAGCAATCTCTAGGTCCCCTCGCCCTCACCATGAGGGGAATTGCCTAGAGCGTGAGCCTCGAGTGGTGACAGCCTTTAGCGTGCGTTCCTGTGTTACGTCTGGTTCCTTTCCAGCTGATGAACTTCTTGGCCACAGGTGGCTTCTCACCTCCATACCCCTACATTGCAGCACCGAGCACCCGACAGGCACTGTCCCTCCTCCCACCTCCCAGGTCCTCACTAGCTTCCTCACTCAGCCGCAATTCAGTGACTAGTTATCGTCATTCTGCTGCACAAGATCACAGCTCTCTTTCTCTTCGCTTGTTTTGAAGATCCAGCATTTTCAGGTGGCTAAACAGCAACGTGGTGAAATCCAGCCCTGCCTACTCCACGCCAGCCCGCTAAGCACTAAAGGTGTTGGAGAATAACACAGCTAGCCTGCTGGTCTCACCTGTTATTTCCCACCCCTGACTCTGGTGGATCCTGAGTGCTGATAGGGAACTACTACATGTCCACAGCCTCTTCAATCTCCCTCTCTCCTAGACAGCTATTTCATACTTTTCTCTCCCCAAACCCACAACACCCCATCACCATCCTCGCTCTCAGTTTGCTTTTTATATGCAAAGTAGAGAACTTCCTCAGGCTCCCCGCCTCCTAACTCCCGTCAGCTTCTGCACCCAAATCTTTTGCTCTTTCTCCTGCTGTTATAAACGAATCATTCGTACTCCTAAGCCCCGCTGGGCACTTGGGCACTAGATCCTACCCCCTCACCCACTCGATGACAAGTCTGAGGCTGTCCTCTCCCCAACCTTAAAGGCTGCACCTTCTCTAGCTGGCTTGCGCCCTCTTCCTCCTGACTCTACCACTCTCCCTGGGTGACCCCACTAACCCTCACGATGAGCTGGACATTTACTTCCTCTCCAACATCCAAACTTCCTCTCTCTCAGCAGAACCCGACTATTCGGGTACTACCCCCAGCCCTAGCTCCAGATCCTGACCTATCTGAGACCATCTCCTGGCAATAGCTATTGGTCCAGCGATGGCATATGTCCCGAGTTGTTCTCCTGGAGGGATAACTTATCCTCCGTGAATGGACAAGCCCAACTTCCTCTCCTGCTTCCTGAGAATAAGGAAGCATGTAGATCAAATTGCCGGCCAGCTCTAAGATGTAGCAGACACCAAGGACGGCAGACCAGAGAGAAAAATGGAGTCAGCCTGGGTCCAGGGTGACTGTGGAGCTGTCCACTGTATATGCCCAGAGTCCACCAGGTCTCTGGATCATACTGTGGCGTGGTACTAACAGAAATTCCTCCCAAGAGGACTTGTATCAGGAATCAAAACCACTTTAAGGGCTTCCCTGGTGGCACAGTGGTTGAGAGTCCACCTGCCGATGCAGGGGTACACGGGTTCGTGCCCCGGTCCGGGAAGATCCCACATGCCGCGGAGCGGCTGGGCCCGTGAGCCATGGCCGCTGAGCCTGCGCGTCCGGAGCCTGTGCTCCGCAACGGGAGAGGCCACAACAGTGAGAGGCCCGCGTACTTCAAAAAAAAAAAAAAAATCACTTTAAGACTGTTTATTATTAAAGTCTTTTTGAGGTAGGATTTCACTTACTTGCAGCCTAAGTCATCCTTACTGACTTTGGTACCATCTATGTGCCCACAGCATCCAAGTACCTCCACCAAGGCATTTCCACCACCACCCTCTCCTGCCTGGGCTGCCTCTTAGCTGGTCACCTCTGGTCCATTATCCACACAGGAGCCAAGTGATCTTAAATATAATCATGTCTTTCCCCTCGTAAAATCCCTCCAAGGCCTGCCATGCTCTTGGAATAAAGCCCGGCTCCCTTTCCTCTGCATACAAGGTAAGACCCCTCAGCCCCTCACTTCTCAGTTTCTGGAACATGCTGAGCTCCCTCCAAACTCCCTCCAAGCTCTGCTGTCACCTCCACCTGCACCTGCCTTCCCCCCTCTCTTAAAGGGCCACCCCCACTCACTCTTCAGGCTTCATCACTTCCGTGGGAAGCCTCTGACCTCCTGGTCTAGGCTGGGTCCTCTGGCAAACAACTGCACAGCAACGCTTTTCCTTCTTAGCGCTTGTCCCAACTGGAAGCAGTAACTATTTGTTTAAGTGCTGGTTTGATGTCTAGCTAGATGGTGGAGTCGGTCGATGAGGGGAGAGCCCCAGTCTGTCTCAGGCAGCCAGGTGTTCCCGGTGGATAGAAGGGCTGGCCTGGGGTTGGTGTGATGGACATTGTACTTGGCTCCCCAGTGTCCCTTCCACCCTGTGATGTGAAGGGTGCTGTTCTCAAAGAGGGTAGTACTGCCCCCTAGGGGCAATTTTAGATCTGATGATCGAGGATAGTTTTTACCATCACAATAATTCCTGACGTTGCTGCCTTCCCCAGCACACCACACCCTGCCCCCTAGCCCTGCTCTAATCGGTCAGAGGGGGCACAGGAAATCTGTAGGGGCATATCTAATATTTCCAGAGGAATATTCCAAGGGACCTTTGCAAACACTTGGCTTATGTCCAAGGAACAGGGTCTCCACACTCCTGCTCAGCTGGTGGCCTGAGCCCTGGACACTTCCTGAGGCCTCTTTTCCCATCCCAACTTCCAACTTCCCAGCCTGGCTGCCCTTCACTTCTCCCTGATAGGATGGCTGACTCTTCCCTTGGGGATGTCATCCTGGGGCCGGTGCTCAAGGGGGCTTCCTCCCAAGGGGACTTGCAACAGGAATGCAGCTCTTGCGGACAGTGTGCTGAGACCTCAACTTGGCCCCCTCAAAGATGTTCTCCCGGGGCTTCCCTGGTGGCGCAGTGGTTGAGAGTCCTCCTGCCAATGCAGGGGACGTGGGCTCATGCCTCGGTCTGGGAAGATCCCACATGCCGCGGAGCGGCTGGGCCCGTGAGCCGCTGAGCCTGCGCGTCCAGAGCCTGTGCTCCGCAACGGGAGAAGTCACAACAGTGAGAGGCCCAGGTACTGCAAAAAAAAAAAAAAAAAAAAAAAAAAAGATGTTCTCCCCTCCTGCCATAGAAATGTTCCAAGGAGATTGACCTGGAAGCATGGTCACCCACATAAATAGACTACATTTCCCAGAACTCCCTCAGAGCTAGATGTGGCCAGGAAACCAGGTGATGACCGATGCGATATGAGCAGGAGGGCTATGTGTGTCCTGCCCAGGCTGCAGTGAAAACATATCCCAAATCATCATATCCAAAATTCCCCCAAGGGGACAGTACTATCCTCTTTGAGAACCACTGGCTCAGCCTCATCATGGTGTGGAAGGGACACTGGAGAGCCAAGTACAGTATCCACCACACCAACCATGTTGTCAAAGGGACCACGGGGGATAGCAGAGAAACAAGACAGAAAGGATCCGGGGGCCTGGACAGCCCTGCGGGTCAGAACTTTACCAGCCTGGGCTGCCTACACATCAACCATTATGTGAGTGAGAGAGACCATCGTGCCCCCCACAATCAGTTAGGGCTCGCTAGCCAACAGCCAGGTCTGCATCCTACCTAAGGCCCCAGGTAAGGGCGGCTCCTCGGCATCCCGGAAAACTCCAGCCCCACTGCAAAGGGGACAAGGCCAGCTTAGGAGCCACTGTTGGGTAGCAAGTGGGTAAGGGTGGTCTCGGGTGTCCTCGGCCTGCAGCGGCTTGAAGCAGGATTTCAGCTCCCGGCCAGAGATTGAAGTCAGGCCACGGCAGTGAGAGCACTGAATCCTAGCCACTAGACCGGTGGCCAGTGACAAGAAAATGAATTTCCACAAAGAAACGGAGAGTAGTGAAACAAGTAAAGTGTTTATTAGGAGGAAAAAGAGTACGTGTGGGTAGACACACGGGCGGGCTCAGAGAGAGAGTCGCGCCGTTGTGGTAGTTTGAATGACCTTTATGGGGCATTTCTTCTGGGTTTCCTTTGGCCAGTCATCTTGCTTTGCTGGTTCTGAGTCCATATTTGGTATATCTCAGCGTCCTCCTCTGTGTGTGTGCGCATCTCTTAGCCAAGATGGATTCTAGAGAATAGGCCTACGGGTAGGTTGACATCACTTACTATGGGGTGGCGCCCCCTCCCTTTTTGACCTCCAAGGAGCTTTTCTGTGTGTGTGTAGTTGGGAAGGTCTCCTTGACTTCTGAGAATGAGGACTATGTGGTCTTCTATCCCTTATCTGGGCAGGGCTTAGCTTCTCCTCCCTCCTGCTGTTTGGAGTCTCTGTCCACAGGGGACAAACTCCAGCCGTTTAGCCTGGGGATCATCTATCTCCTGCCTCAAGGGGACCTGCTTTGAAGCTGAATTTGCATAGCAAGCCCAGTTTTTACTTACAATTTCATGTTAAGCGCAACAGACATTTCAGAGCTAAAAGAGGTAAGGTGGGGAAGGGACTAAGGCTCTCCCCTGTTACCCCATCGGTGTAGTCATGGATAGGTGCTGACTGATAATCTCAAGTGAGAGGAGACTGGCTGCCTGTTCCCTGGAGAGTCCAAGAACCAAGGTCTCCCAGATTAAACAAAACACCATCAGATGCTGCCACTGGTGTCCCCTGGGACACATCCAGCACATAGACCTGCTGTCTTTGATCAACACAATGTTTTATAACAAAATTGTACTTTAACCATAAGGAGATCTGGATTTATAGCATCCCTTGAAAAATCAGAGAAGCTGGCACACGATCCCTAATTTTCTGCCTAACACTGACTCTCTGGCGCCTGCAGCCGGGAGCATGCATCTCGGCTCGCCCTACTCGCTACCACTCACCCAATATGCATGCGCTTCTCCCTCTGGCCTTAGTTACGCCACCTGCCATGCTCCCATGGGCATGTGGGTTTGTGACCCTCTTCTGTCACCTAGATGGGGTCCTTCCTCCCTGCCAGTCAAGGGGGAGATACTTCAAGGAGAGCCCCTTCTTGCTTTTGGAGTTGGCCTCCTCTGGCTCAGTTCTCCTAATGTCTGGGGCCTTGTTTTTTCCCAAGGCCTGACATGGGGTATCCAGGAAGCAAATAAACCTTGCCCTCTGCTTCCAATAACACCAACCTGGAGACGAACACTCTGCATGTGAGCTTACAGGATTCCTCAGGGCACACCTGCCAAAGTCCAAAAACTTACAGGAGTAAGGATGGTCCAATGCCTCCTCCTGCCCTCCCCGCTCACATTCATTGAAGAATTTGTGTCCCAAGGATATCCCAATCCGACCAGCTGGGATTAGAGAGGCAGTCACGTGTCTACCAGGGGTGTCGGGGTGTAGACTGCACATACAGCAGTGATTCTGGTTATGGCCATGGTCATGTGACCGACTGCCTGGGAAGAACTCTCCCATAGCAGGAACAATCAGATGGCCCTGCGTCCATCCCAGTGCACCCTTTTCTAGCCATGTGTCCCAAGACGTGAGATTTGACCTTTCAGAGTCTGTTTCCACTTCTGTGAAATCGAGAGAATGCTACTTCACAGAGCTGTTAGGAGGATTACAGCAAACACTAAAGTTTCCAGTCCAGTGCCTACCTGGCGCACAGTAGGTACACAATAGATGTTAGTGCTCTTCTTGCTAACACTTCAGCCTAATGAACCAATCTGGAAAGAGACCAGCATGCAGGAAGTAAAGAAAGAAATAGGGGTGGGATAGGGAGGGTGGGAGGGAGGGAGACGCAAGAGGGAAGAGATATGGGAACATATGTCTATGTATAACTGATTCACTTTGTTATAAAGCAGAAACTAACACACCATTGTAAAGCAATTATACTCCAATAAAGATGTAAAAAAAAAAAAGAAAAGAAAGAAACAGATTTTGGCCTGGGGAGAGGGACTGAGAAGGTTTGTGGGCTCAGGGAGTCACTTTTCCAAGAAAGATCTAGCCCAATGGTGAGGGTCACAGCCAGCCGGCAGGCAAGTGGACATATGTCTTGGCCTCAGAAGCGACTGCTCCGGGGGGTGCGGGGGGAGCAGCCAGAGGAGACAGGACCAGGGTCCCTTGGGGCCGAGGGGATGGCCACTCACTCCTCAGCACATTGTGCCCAGTCTGGAGGACAGTAGATGAACCAACAGAGCTGGTGATAGGCCGGACCAGGCAAAAAAGATAGTGAAAGGCTTTCTGGATGTGTGCAGTGATTTCTTAGTACATGTACAATACATGTTAACCATAATAATAATTATAATAAATATATATATAAACATATATAATAATAGTAAAATAGTTAACATGTATTTAAGTGCCAGGCACTATTCAAAGTGTAATATGTGTATTAACACATAAACGCTTCAGAATCATCCCTCCAAAGCAGGTACTATTATTATCAGCACTTTATAGATGAGAAACTGAGACACAGAGAGGTTAAGTAACTTGTCCAAAGACACACAGCTGGAAAATGACAGTGCTGGGATTCCAAATCCAAGGTCCCAGGCAGTCTGGGTCCACAGCCAACACTCTCAGCTACCGTCCTTTCATTCTTGTTCCATGCTCTCATCCCACTGGAATGTGACCAAGGCTGCCAGCTATCTGCACCCCTGAGCCCCTCCACCCCACTGGATTGGCTAAGCTTGGGGCCTATGCTTACAGTGCCCCTTTTCCAGAGGCCCCCAAGTGCCTGCCACAACCACTGCAGGCTGCCCACATCAGTGCTACATGATGCATGCCCCTAGCCTTAGCTTATCAGTCCCTGAATAGCCATCACAGGCCTAACAGAGGCCTTGAGATGGCCTAGCACAAGAGTACTGCCCAGAGGGAGCATCCTGGGCCAACCGGTGACTGGTCCTATGAGATGCAGAGAGGGTGATGCAGAGGGGCAGAGACCCCTCTGAGATAAGAAAGCATCCTCCAGACCAGAGAATGCGAGTGGGGATGTCAGGGCCTGAGGGCGAACGAGAGTGGGTGGCAGCAGGGACAATGTGTGAGATGAGGCAGGGTGTGAGGGGGCCACGTGCAGACTGAGGCTGGTCTCTGGGGTGTGAGCCAGACCTGGGTCCTGCCCCTCCACCTTTTACTGCTTGTCTCTTATAAATCAGAGCTAAGACCAGAGGGAAATGGTAGAGCAGTTAAAGACGGGTTCTGGAGCCAGAGTGTGTGGGCCTGAATCCTGATTCCACTAATTGCTAGTGTATGACTGAACCTCTTTCTAGTGTAGAACGGGGGTGATAATGGTTGCTACCATATATGGTTGCTAGGAGGATGAAGCGTCTACATACAACGGCCTGGTACAGATTACAACTCGAACACGATGGAACTCATAGTAAGTGAGCTCCATTTAGAACAGCGCTTACACCTAGTAAGCACAGTATCGGTTAAATATATCTCACAGGATCGTTGTGGGGTTTTGAAGAAACGGCATCTGAAAATGGTACATTGTGGTCAATGAATGACTATTCTCTCTGCTTGCGATGAATACACTTTTCAAAATTGGAATCCTGCATCTCTGGGTCATTTGTCATACACTGCCCTCCCTGCAGCCTTGCACTCCCCCCGACTCTGACTCAGCCCATGCTGGGTACCCCCCACACAGCCCTCCCCTGTTCTGGCTCAGGCCCAGGCTGCCTCATGTGTGGGCAGTGCATGGTATGCATTCCAAAGCACTTTCTTATTCATGAGCATGGACGCTGAGAACAACAGAGGGCGTGATGATGGGGGTGGGAGGGGTGCTTTGGCCACTGTGTGACCTTGGTCAGGCCCCTGCACTTCTCTGGGCCTATCTGTAAAAGGGGATGATATCCCTGCCCACTGGCCTTACAAAGCTACCGTGAGCAGGAAATGGATTTATGCATGGGCGGAGGCACGTGTGAAATTATGAGATATTACAAATAGGTAACCAAAGGAGGAGGTCTATGGGCCCTAAAAGCAGAAGGTCTGGGAAAGCCAGGTCCAGGCCAGCTGGTGCGGGAAGCCTTCCCAGAAGGGTGTTCTGCTCTGAGGAGTGTGTCCCTGAGACAGAGCCTTCTGCATAATCATTCACCAACCTGGCCCCGGTCGGGATAAGGAGGGTGAGCAGGCCCGAATGCCGCAGGGAGGCCAAATTTGGACATGAGTGAGGAGTTTGGCCAACACGAAGGAGGTGGACTGTGGCCAAGGGTGGGGGAGGGAGGGCCTGCGCTCCCCATGACTGCTTGGCAGTGACTGTGATGGCTGGGAGTGGGGGGGATCCAGAAGGCCCCCTGCGAAGGCTGGGGACCCTCTCAGTCAGCACAGACAGTGTACCTCGTTCATCGCCAGGGAAGGGGGAGCCCACCCAGAGGAGCCAGGCTGCAGGCCAAGGGGAGGACTGCAGACTGACAGCAGACAGACAAATGTGGGGAAGGGCTCAGTCAGGGCGAGGATGCAGGATGGGGCACTTGCTCCATGACGACAGGAGAGGAGCCACACCAATAGGATTTCCTCTAGGTAAGGCACTTCCGGGGTGAGAAAGTGCTTCCCCTTTCATTATTCATTATTCGTTCTTTCCTTTCTCTTACTAGGGTTCTGAGCTTGGTCTGGGTAGGGGCGCCATGAAGGCTGAGTCAAGTGTGTTGTCCTGCAGGGAGGTGTTGGGAGCTGGGGGTGTGGTCAGAGAAGGTGGGGGAAAATCTGGTTCAGGCTGAGTGGACGCCAGAGGAGACAAGACCCCTGAGAACAGAGGCAGGGGCTCCAAGGTGACCCTTCTTGCATTTCATTTGTGCACTGGACAGCTCCAGAGGGTGCTCAGCCCTCAGGGGGCCCTGTGCCAGGCGAGGGGTGCTGGGGTGGGAGTGGCTGCTTAAAGCACAAGGTGCCTGTTTTCCCTCCGGCAGCAATGTATCCTTCCTCCCCTCAGCCAGGGGGCTATTTACAGAGTGAATGGTGCTCCCTGGAGGTCTGCAGCTCTCAGCCCAGGGCCCTCAGCCAGGCTGCTAGTCCGGGCCATGCAGATGAACCACTGGCCTGGCCTGCCCAGAGCCAAGGTTTCAGAGGAAGCGTGGAGGCCCCCGATTGATGCCCTCGTTCTCCTCCTGGAAACCTTGATAAAGCTCATTTCTGAAGGCAACTGTGGGAAACTGGTCAGAACAGGTCAAAGCAACGCGTTAGGAAAAGAGCACAGCTGGCGTGTCACCTCCCGCTCCTTCTACCCCCTTTGGGGCACACTTCTTTCCAGGCCAAGGGCCCATTCAGCGACTCCTCCTCGAGAAACCCAAAATCGCACACCCAGGAATGTGTGTGTGTGTGTGTGTGTGTGTGTGTGTGTGTGTGTGTGTGCGCGCGCGCGCACATTGCTATGGACACATGCCTGCGTTCTGTGAGTTTCTACTCCTTGGAACTTGCAGGTGTCACATGCACTTCAGGTGTGCATGTGTCCGGGAACACATGGGCACAGGGGCGTCTGGGAACAGGTAGATCCAGGAGCTTGTGAAACTGAAAGGGAATGTCTGCTGGATGGCCAGGGACCAGCCGATGTTATGATTGCCAGAGGCCTGGGATGTAGCCAGATCTCCGGGGTAGAAAGGGCATGACAGGTAACTAACAGAGGCTGAGAGTGAACCCACAGGGTGGGTGGGGAGCTGGGCTCCCACACTCCTGCCCTCTGGTCCTTCTCCCTCAGTATGGCTCCAAACCCACAGACCCAGCTGTGTAGGCCCCAGCTCTGGCTCCACCCAGAGGGGCGTCGCAGAGAAGCAGACAGGGCCCTGCCGTCACCTCCTGGAGTAGGCCGTTCATCACCATGAAAAGACCTTCCTGTGGGAGGTCTCAATCTGAGAGGGGAGCAGGCTCCCCTGCTCAAGGTAGCCTCAATCTGATGATGGAGCTACCACCCCCAACATGCTAAATTTCCCGCATCCTGTGCCCAAAGCAAGGGTAGGATCCCTGGACCGATGGGCGATGCCTCTGCCCCCAGTGGCCGCCTGCCTGCCGGCCCAGCCTGTAATAGAGAGCGAAGGCCGAGGAGAGCCGCCAGGCCCGGGCCGGGGCGCGGGGAGGGGGTGGGGGGCGGGGGGCGGGAAGAGCTGGATTACAAATAGTCCAGGCACCAGTCTTCCGGGGAGAGGCGGGGAGCCCTGCAGTAAAACGCTTTGCGGCACACAACCTGGAAAGGCCTCTTTTAAGAGATCCTGAGAGTGCGAGGAAAGATGCTGACCCCGTCTTCCAGGCCCCTCTTAGCCCCAACCCGGGCTCAGCTTCCAGGCCGCTCAGCCACCTCTCCCTCTTGCCTCAATTTCCCTCTGAGTCGCCTCTCTCCGAAGGTGTGTGTTTTTGCAACACTCAAAGTCAATCTGGTCTGGGCGAGGAGTCTGGCCTCTCACGTCCCAGTGCTCTCCGGGATGGAGAGCCGCGGCGTCTCCTCTCCGACCCCATCCTCCCCTCCCGGGAGGGATCGCGGGCCCCTCCTACCTGCAAACACCGCAGAGCAGTAGGCATCGCTGATGTCGGAGTCCGGGGTGTGGACGTTCTCGGCGTAGAGGATGAAGACCCTCAGCATGACTGGCGGGGAGTCAGGGCCCAGTGCGCCCAGGGCGCGGAGAGGGCTGGGGAAGGTCGGGGACGGTCGAGGCGCAGCTCGTGGGTTCCCTCACTGGAGAGAGCTGGCGGAGGGAGAACGGCTTGGATCACTGGCTCCCGGCTCAGAGCAGCGGCTCTTAAAGAGGAACAGGCCAGTCCCGGGCTGCTTCAGTGGGCTCCACTCGGTCCGCGCCCCGGCTGCGCTCAGCCCGCTTGTCAGCGGGTGCTCCGAGGAGAACAGGGGCTTCTGCTCACCTTCCACCCCCGCCGCCCTACCCGGGCTCGGCTAAGCTGTAATTCAATGCTCCGGCCGCAGACTCTCCCAATGACACGGCATTTTGCACCTGGCGGTGGAACAGCGGACTGGGCGGCGACCGCGAGGGCTGAGGGCTGGACCAGGGGTCCGGGCGCCCAGCGCAGTTCACATCTCGCTCCTGCACGGGAGAAGGGCTTTGTCCCTCCCCTGACCTTCCACCTCCGGCAGTGTGCGCAACGCCGAGCCCGTCGCCTCCTCCCGCCGCAGGGATTCCAGCACTCCCCCTCGGAGCCAGCCGGCCGGACCGCCCCGGGGACGCGCTGGGGAGCAGGCGCGGGGACGGCGCTTTCGCGAGAGAAGACCAGAGCTGAGGAATTTCATTGACGGGCAGCACCGGCTGCCTTAAAAACTTTGTACCGCTCTTCTCTGGTTATAAAAACAACACATGCCACTTTTAACACAAAATCATAAAAGAAAGAAATCACTGAGTCTGAAAAATACAGTATTAACATTTGTTTATTTACCAGCCCAGATTTTTTCCTGTGAATTGCATGCATATATGCACGTAAATTGGTCTTTATTGTACACCTGAGATCAGAGTGTCTGTGCAGTTCCGTGTCCTGCTTTTTCATGTACCGTTTTCTTGCATCATTAAAAATTCTTTATAAACAATTTTTTTCAAGAGCTACCTAATTTTCTATCATATGAATGTCTTAAATTCCAAAGCTTTCTCCCACTGCTGCACACTGAGGCTCTTCCCAGTTTCTTATCATCAGAGTAGTGAGAAATCGTTTTTTATATAAAAACTGGGATATAAACCCATCTTGAGCCCCCCTCTGCTTGTTCCTCAGATGGGATTCCTAGCTTTGGAATTATAAGGGCACAGGACATGCCTTTTTTTTAGGCCCTAGTACCTGTTGCTAAACTGCTTTCCGGGAGCTGTGTGGACCCACTCCCAGCAGATGGGTGACTCACCTTCTAAAGTGGGCCACTTGGATGGGTGTGGGTGTGCTGTCAGCAAAACTTGTCAGCTGTCAGCAAAACTTCTCCCCCAGCAGCCCATGGGGGTAGCACACGCTCCCAGCGCAAGAAGGGTCAGCTGCTGACAGGGGGCTCGCTTTGGCTTATATGAAGGTACCGGGAGGTAGCAACACTCCCCCAAAGGTCTGTGATTTTAAGATCAGAATAGCAGACAGTGTGGTCACTTATAGTTCTCCGGCTGCAATCTGTGCCTCTTCTTTGCCTCTAGCACCATACGTGGTTGGGGGAAAAGTAAAATGAGGGGGCTTAAATTTAATCATTCATTTAACAGGTATGTATGGAGCCCTACAACATGCCAAGCACTGTCCTGGGTGACAGGGACACAACGGTGAACATAAGTGACATGGTCCCTGTTATGGGCTGAATTGTGTTCTCCCAAAATCTGTACATTGAAGCACTAACCCCAGTTAAGAAGGTCATTAAGTTAAAATGAGACTGTCAGAGTAGGCTCTAATCTAATACAACCTGACAGGTTCTTGTAAGAAGAGGAAATTTGGATACATGAAGAGACACCGGGGAAGCATGCACACGGAGGAAAGACCATGCAAGGACACCACAAGGAGGGGGCCGTCTGCAAGCCCAGGAGAAAGGTCTCAACAGAAACAAGACCTGCTGACTGACAGGTTGACCTTGGACTTCTAGCCTCCAGAACTGTGAGAAAACCAATTTCTGTCGTTTAAGTCACCCAGTTTGTGGTATTTTGTTACGGCAGCCTGAGAAAATTAATATAGTCCTTGACCTCACAGAGTTTCCACTTCAGTGGGGGAAACTGATGCTTATCGAGGAATCAAGCTAATCTTACACCATTACAATAAGTACAATAAAGGATAGAAAGTGGTGGTGTGTGAGAGCAGATAGTAGGGAGCCCTCATCTCATCCCCGGACAGTGAGAGGTAATTTGAGATGAGATCTGAAGGCCAGTTAGGAGTTTACTGGGCAAGACTGAGGTTGGGGCAGAGGACAAGAGGCTTCTTAAGAGAAGGAAGGAAATGCTCTGGGTCACGGTCCTGGGAAGAGTCCAGGAAGAAAGAACATCCTGACTGGAGTGCAGATTAGGGGGAGGGAGTGTTGGAGGAGACGAGGCTGAAGAGAACCACACAGGGCCTGTGGGAAGCTGCCTAGGGCCCGCCAGGTCCAGAGGGATGACAGGATCTGGTTTACTTTTCAGCATCTCTGGCTGCTTTGGGGGGAATGGGGTGCAAGGGGCCAGAGTGGAGGTGAAGAGGCCAGTTAGAAGCTATAGCAGAGGGTCAAAGTGAGACATGGTGGTGACTTGGCCCAAGGTGATGAAAGTGGAGATGGAATGAAGGAAAGCTGGGAGGAACTGGGAGGGATGTTCTGTAAGCAGGTGGAGTAGATCAAGCTTCTTGCTGCTGAACTTGGCCTTTATGTGCTGCTGGAGAAATAACCTTTGGATGGAGTCATTGGCTCATTCATTCATTCATTCATTCAACCAACGTTTATAGGGTGCCTCGTATGTGGCAGGAGTTTGCCAGGTTCCAGTTTTAGAGAAGGGTACCAAATAGGGAGTAAAACTTGACTTCATTGAGAAGAAGGGCAAGAGGCCCTGTTGATCTAGGGAAAGTCCAAATTATGTTCTATTTTTAAAGAAGTACAGTTTGGCTCTATTCAAATGCATAAAGTAACATGAACCTGCTGTAAGGCAGAGCTAAAATTGGATCCACGAAACACTTAGCTGCTTGCAAATACAATGTGACTCAAGTGATTTGACAAGAATCAGTTTTCTTTATAGGTTAAACATCCCCTTTGCAACTTCTCTACACTGTTTATTCATGCAGCAAGTCCTCTTCAAACTTTTTATGCATAGCCACATCTGTACAGATGTGAACCCCTAATGGGAATGCCCCCCAACTTTATTCCTCAATATATAGAACATGTTTGGGGTGTCTTCTCTATTTAAAAGAACCATGTTCTCTGAGACTAACCCCCTGGAGACAGGGAAAGACACCAGATTCAAGCGGAAGCAATTCGATGATCTTTCCCAAGAATTTGGAACTGGAACTGAGATGCTAGCTTCTGTGTGTGGCTGGAGCTCAGATGAATAAAACGGAGCCTCAGAAAGAGCTCCATGCAGGGAGAAGTGGAGAAAGTTCTGCAGTCAGAGAAAAAGAGATGATGGGGGAGGGGGGAGGGAACAGAGAGAAAGAGACCCTTCTAGTTGTTTCTGGATCCCATCCCTCATGAGTCTTTCTGCCCATGAATTCTGAGATGGCCTTGGAGGTGAATATTCGTCGTTTCTGGCTCCCAGCTTTCAACCTCTCCTTCCTAAAACACCCTCTCACCACTCCTCGTAAGTGTTCCCAGGGAGCAGAAGTGCCTTCCTCTCTAGAAACTTCAGAGCCAGGGCCTCTCGCTCCCCGTCACTGTGCAGTGTGGCCCAGGCTCAGCCAGATGGACACTCTCTCCCAGGACTGGAAGTAAGTCCTTAGGAGCTTCAGGAAGTCAGACACGGCAGCTGCAGTGACAGCAAATGACCAGCCTTCTCCTGCTGTAGGACAAAGGATCACAGCCGTGACTCCTGCTGCCCTGAGTTCTCTTTCTTTCCCAAGCCAAGACTGCCAACTTCCCTACATTTTGTGAGCCCCCAAAGCTCCCCTGTAACTCTCTTGATTCGGATGCCCAGGTTTGGTTGCTATTGCTAGTAGCCAAGAATCCAACTGTATCTAGTGTCTTTATAATGAATCCCTCCACATCTTGATTAGGGTAATTTGAAGCATAATTCTTTTTTTTTTTCTTTTTTTAAGATTTAATTTTTATTTATTTTTGGCTGTGTTGGGTCTTCGTTGCTGCACGCCAGCTTTCTCTAGTTGTGGCGAGCGGGGGCCAGTCTTCGTTGTGGTGCACAGGCTTCTCATTACAGTGGCTTCTCTTGTTGCGGAGCACGGGCTCTAGGCACGCGGGCTCAGTAGTTGTGGCTCGCGGGCTCCAGAGCGCAGGCTCAGTAGTTGTGGCGCACGGGCTTAGTTGCTCCGCGGCATGTGGGATTGTCCTGGACCAGTGATCGAACCCATGTCCCCTGTGTTTGCAGGAGGACTCCTATCCACTGTGCCACAAGGGAAGTCCCTGAAGCATAATTCTGTTTCTTGCTATAAAAGATCCTTGGCTATGACTTTCAAGGTATATTAAGCACCACTAGTGTCTCATGTTTCTGCCTATCCTCTCTGCTTTGGAACTCTGGTTGGAATCAGACCAGGAAAGAAGCAAAGAAGTGGAGGAGTGGAGAATGTGAGGACTTAGGAGTTTTTTTTTTTTTTTTGGCCACACGGGGTGGCATGTGGGATCTTAGTTCCCTGACCAGGGATTCAACCCATGCCCTCCTGCAGTGGAAGCACGGAGTCTTAACAGTACTTAGAGCTTTGATGTAACCGGGAAAAAGTCCTCAGAGGGTAAAGTAAGGTCTACGGGTGTGTGTTGTTGTCAGGGGGATATTTGTGGGCTGGGGTCCATCCCTTATTTGGGATGAGAGAATAACCAACTGGGCTGCCATGTACAGTTGCACAGGTAGTGCCCTGAACAATGATACATGATGACCCTCATAGACCATAACCATGTCAAAGTCAGGATCTCTAGCTGAAGGTACTAAATAGGCAGTCAGTCAGCTTCAGCTCAGGAAGTCTCTAAAGATGAATTCTACTCCATAGATAGCCTGGCTGACATGCAGAATTTATACATCTTCTTGTATTGGGTTGGCCAAAAAGTTCGTTTGGGTTTTCCATAAGATGGTACAGTTTGGTTTCTCCTCTGGGAAAGAAAGTAAATAAGTAGAACCCTTCCCAGCTTAGGCAATTTAAGGAAAACTTATTTGAATCTTCAAGGTCAACCTATTTTTGGTTCTATGAGCTCAGGTCTTCTGGGACCACATGCTCTGTGTTCTGGGCAGAGGAAGCCAGTGGGTCAGGTGTACCGGGAACAGAAAGTGGGGATGGTAAGAGTGTTAGCTCCCAGTTACCATATGACTATTGATAGAGTTATTATCTATGAGCCTTAGTTTCCTCATCTGTAAGATGACTACAATCACAGTTTGCAGTGAGGATAAAATGAGAATAAAATGCATGTAATGTAAAACACTATTTTAAGGTTTTCCAAAATCAAGGGTGCCTCCCTTTTCTGGCCTGGATAAGGATTTTTTTTTTTTTTTTTATCACAGCAGGTTAAGCAATTACAACATATCAGGATACAGAGGCTACTCAAAATATTTTATTTATCTTTTATTTCCTATCAAATGCAGAGATGTCCACTCTGTTCCTGCCGTCTGCTGAAGGTGAGATTCGTCAATTGATTGGACTGTCCAGGGCCAAGGGGTGGCCTCGCCTTGCTCGATCTTTGGGGGCTAACAACAGAGGGTGCCTACTTTCCACAGCCAAGTCAGAAAAGTGCCTCCACAGAGATATATTCATTTCCTAATCTCCAGGACCTGTGAATATTACTTTACATGGCAAAACATGTGATTAAGTTAAGGATCTTTTTTTTTTTTTTTTTTTTTGCTGTATGCGAGTCTCTCACTGCTGTGGCCTCTCCCATTAAGAAGCACAGGCTCCGGACGCGCAGGCTCAGCGGCCATGGCTCACGGGCCCAGCCGCTCCGCGGCATGTGGGATCTTCCCGGACCGGGGCACGAACCCGTGTCCCCTGCATCGGCAGGCGGACTCTCAACCACTGCGCCACCAGGGAAGCCCAAGTTAAGGATCTTGAGAGGGGGAGTTTATCCTGGATTATCCCAGTGGGCCCTAAATGCAATCACGTGTATCCTTATAAGAAAGAGGCAGCAGGAGAAGGGCAGGTGCACACAGAGAAGGTGATGTGAAGATGGAGGCAGAGATTGGAGTGATGGGGCCACAAGTCAAGGAATGCCAGGCAGTCACCAGAAGCTACAAGAGATAAGAACAGATTTTCCCCCAAAGCCTCCGGAAGGAGCATGGCCCTGCTGACACCTTGAGCTTGGACTTCCGGCCTCCACAACTGTGAAAGAATACATTTTGTTGTTTTAACCACCACAACTGTAACAATTGGTTAGAGCAGCCATAGGAAACTAATGCACCAAACCTCTGACAACGGCAGCCAGACCATTATTGAAAAGAGCTGGTGTTCAGACCACTTTTACTGCTTGTTGTTTCAGGGTAGAAAAGGAGAGTCAGCTCTCCAGCCTCACTGAGACACCAAGCGACAAGTCTGATACCATTTTCCAATAGAAAACAGAAAGAAAGTCTTCTTTCTGCAACAGATTTTAAAAAAGTCTGTTTTCCAATAGAAAACAGAAAGAAAGAAGAAAAGCAGCAACAGATTTTAACAGAAGAGAGAATCTGTAAACACTGAATGACTTCCACCTTCTCAGCCACACAGATCTCCGCCACGCTTGCTAAGAGCCACAGATCCTGTTCACACTCTGGTCATCTCATCTGCTTACGCTGAGGAGAAAAACTTATGGTAATGTCAGAAGGTTTCAATTTTCCATGAAAGGGACCTTCCTGAGAATCTACCATGATAAACACTTAGTAAACACCCAATAAATAGAGACTATTTTTATCCATCCAGGCATGGCTGATATACGGAAAAGGAGTGTGTTCAGAATGGAGGGGTGGAGCTCCTGTGGTCTGAAATGCCCCCTGAAAGCCCCATCCTGAGCAGGGGGTGGGAGCAGCCCATCTACTGAAGTGCAGGGAGCATGGCCTTGGGACTAATGGGAGCAGGTCAGTCTGTAAGCACGGTCCTCCTTTCACATCAATTCCAAAGGATGAGGAGTCTCTAGAGAGGATGAGAGAAACACACACACACACACACACACACACACACACACACACACACACACACACACACAGATGGGGCGGGGCATTGGAGGAGGGGAGAGAGCGCGAGTGCACTTCTGAGAAGATCCAAACTAAGGTGATGGAGGAAAAGAACAGGAATTAAACTTTTTCCAAAGTGAGGCTATCTCATCTTCTGGAAGAGACTACGACATCCCAGGATGCAGCAATCTTAGCAAATGTGAGGAAACCTGTTCCAGGCCCCAGCAGGGGGAAGAGGCAGATGGTGGTGCTGGATGGCTCCCTGCTGAGGCACAGAATAAGGGCCTAGGCTGAGTTGATACCTATGAGGAGGAACAAGTGTGAAGGGCTCCTGTGCATCTCTGGGCGGAGCTGAGCCAGAGAGCTTGCTGAAGCTTACACACCAAAGGACTCCTGTGGCTATCTGGGGAGACACCACCAGGAAAGGCCTAAAGAATAGTTCCAGGACTTAAGAGGGCAACAAACTGTGGGCATTTTCAGCGTGTCTTCCTTGCCTGAAGGCTGAGACTTTGGAAAAGGAAGGACACCGAGAGAAGCGAATATTTGACCCATCAGCATTTCTTAAAGTGTGCTCCATCTGAGGGTTTCCTGCATTGGAAGCTTCTTGTAAAAAACGGAGACACCTGGGTTCCTCTGTACTCCTAGGCCTACTGAATCAAAATCTCTGCAAAAGGCCCAGGAATCTGGCTTTTAAAAACTCCCCAGTTATTCTTATACGGACCAAAGACCAGGAAACACTGACCCAGGTAGTGTCAAAGCACAGGCTTTGGCTCTTTGGAGCCTAACCTTAAACGCCAGGTGAATGCACTCTTGAATCCAGAGGGTGTACATTTCACAAGGACTGAGAAGACTATGTTTGTCTGGAGATCGGCTTGAAGTGGCAAAAGAGAGCATTTGGGGGAGGGAGAGAAGGTGAGGGAGATAATATTCAGCTAAAAACTGTAAAACCAGTAGGACAAGAAAAGGACAATGGCACCAGTGTAAAGGGATGTCTCTGGAGTCAGACTACCTGGATTCAAACCTTCACTCTTCACCTTCTAGCTGTATAGCCTTGGGCATGATAGCCTACTTTCCTGACACCTTGGTTTCCTTGTCTGTAAAATGGATACTATAGGAACATCTACCTCATGGGACAAGTGCTTGTGATGATTAACTGTTGTGTGTCAACTTGACTGGGCTAAGAGATGCCCAGATAGCTGGTAAAACATTATTTCTGGGTGTCTGTGAGGTTGTTTCTGCAAGAGATTAGCATTTGAATCGGTAGGCTAAGTAAAGATCACCCTCACCAGTGCAGGTGGGTATCATCCAGTCCATTGAGGGACTGAGTAGACTGATTAGAACAGTAAGGCAGAGGAAGGGCAGATATGTTCTCTGCTTGAGCTGGGACATCCATCTTCTCCTGCCCTCAGACACTGGTACTCTTGGTTCTTGGGCCTTCTCAGATCAGGACTTACACCATCAGCGACCTCCACTCCCACCCCGTCCCACTCCTTCCTGGTTCTTGGGCCTTTGGGTTAGGACTGGAACTGCACCACTGGCTTTTCTGGGCCGCCAGCTTGCAGACGGCAGGTCATGGGACTTCTCAGCCTCCGTTAAGTGCAAGTGCTAATCTTTCATAATAAATTTCTTTCTATGTATTTATATTTATATCCTACTGGTTCTGTTTCTCCAGAGAACTCTGACTAATACAGTGCTTTACAAACATTATATCTGCCTGGTGTATAGTGAGCATTCAGTAAATATTAGCTAGTTATTATTATTGTTTTATTATTATTACTATTGGAATGTGTAGCTATTATTTAATTTCATAAAATTAAAACTTTAGAAATGAAACCACAAATAATATGTATGGTCTCTAACATCTGTAAAAATGTTATAAGCGGTCTTAGTTCGTTCAGGCTGCTATAACAAAATAACATTGACTGGGTGGTTCATAATCAGAAATTTTTACTCGCAGTCTGGAGGCTGGAAGCCTCACATCAGGGCGCCCGCATGGTTGAGTAAGTTCTCTTCTCCGGGTCACAGACTTCTCATTGTGTCCTCACGTGATAGAAGGAGGCTAGGAATATCTCTGGAGCCTCTTTAAAAAGCACTAATCCTATTCACGAGGGCTCCACTCTCATGACTTAAACACCTCCCAAAGGTCCTACCTACTAACAGCATCACCTTTAGGGGTTAGGATGTCAGCATATGAATTTTGGGGGCCACAAACATTCAGACCATAGCAGAAGCATGTATGGTTCTAACAGTAGAAGTATTTACATAAACCCAACAAAGTGGTGAAAGATAGTCCTTGATCAAAGCAGCATAACTACCAGATGGCAGGAGAGAGAGTCCTGCAGATCAAGATGTACCCCTGCATGGAAATCCTCACCAAGACTCATGCAAAAGAGGCTCTAGGTGAGGATTAGAGGAGAGGGGAAACTGGAACACATGATTACTGGAGATGATGATTCTAGTGCAAGGGCTAGCCCGGGTGGTGAGGAGAGACTTCCACTCTCTGGACGTTTGGGGGACAGCGATATGCATCTAGTAATATCTCAATTTACCTTAGGGACCATTCCATTGCTTAGAAGATGAGCTGAGAAAGAAGGAACCCACTACATGGAACATAATCCTGGCCAACGAGAAAGAACTGGTTGGAATAGCAGGCACAGAAGGAAGCCTGGGGAGAATCAGCTTTGGGATGAATGTTATCCAGGGTGATGACTGGTTTTCAAGGCTCATACCCTGTGATTTCAGTAGGACTCTGTCTTTCCACTACACTCTCTATTAACCAGCCTCCCTCAAACTCAGGGAACCCACTTAACTCCTTGATCCTGGCAAATCCCCACCCTTCCCAAGAGCTTTCTTTTTATAGTCAGCTTAGGAATATAGTTGGCTTGAGAAAAACAGAACTGAGCCAAAGGTCCTACTGAGACAACAGAACAGACCATGCTGCACTACTTCCCATCCAGTCACAGTACTTCACAGTTGCTCTTCTCTCTTGCCCAATCATTGCCCAATATCTGATCCAGAGATCATGTTCTATTAGCACCCCTAACATTTGAGGACACTTTATCCTCCAAGGCGGATAAGCTTAGGCTCTGAGACCAATTTTTACTAATATTCAAGTCCCTTAGTGGTTTTAGAATTGGGTACTTAGCAGAGCATCCTTAGTTTGTCACACCCAGCATATAAAATAATAGGAGAAATAGAGATTTTAAAAAAAGAATCACCTGCTATGGTCTCCACCTCTGTATCTGGTAACAAGGCGTATGTTGATAATCAAGTTTAATTTTTCCATTACTCATTCCATCTTCTGCATAACCCTCTGCCAGCAGGAACGCTGGGCAGATTTGAGTCCTTGCTGGTCCTGTCTTTATCAGATTGCCACAGTTTTCCATTGACCAGGGCTATTGGGCAAGTGAGTCGTAAGAGGCACACTCCCATGAAACTCAGTTTCCCCCAGTAAACAGGACCAATTATCCAATCAGGTACAATGATCTCTTTCCCTTCCTGTTCGTCCAGTGGCATGAGGAACCCCAAAAGGTGAAAGGGCAGTCTCAGCTTCCAATTCATTCTGGTGTACGCATTCTTCTCTTAGGTACTTCCAAAAAGACTGAGGCCAGGGTCACAAAGATGGGAGATAAAAATCCTTCAAGTGGGTTAGTGGATATAATAGTGAGAGGGAACACCCACACCTCCACTCCTTAGTTCCCAAACCTATGCATTCTGGCCATGGGGGAGATGGTACCACATATTGGCCTCTGTCTAAAGTATATAAAGCGGGCTTCCCTGGTGACGCAGTGGTTAAGAATCCGCCTGCTAATGCAGGGGACATGGGTTCGAGCCCTGGACCGGGAAGATCCCACATGCTGTGGAGCAACTAAGCCCGTGCACCACAGCTACTGAGCCTGTGCTCTAGAGCCCGTGAGCCACAACTACTGAAGCCCACGCGCCTACAGCCCATGCTCCACAACAAGAGAAGCCACCGCAATGAGAAGCCTGAGCACTGCAACGAAGAGTAGCCCTGCTCACTGCAACTAGAGAAAGCCCGCGCGCAGCAAAAAAGACCCAATGCAGCCAAAAGTAAAAAATAAATAAAAGGCTACAAACTGCAAAAAAAAGAAAAAAAATAAAGTATATAAAACATCTGCAGTACAACACCCATACTTCCTCCAATTTGTGCCATAACTACTCTAGCAGGTCATTCCACCTATCAGCCACCTGCTTCTGGGTTATGGAGCACACAGTAAAACTTGTGAAGTCTGTGGGCATGAGCCCATGGCCCACATGTCCATTTACCAAAAAATGTATCTCCTTGTCAAAGTGAGGTTGAATGCTATTCCACGGTGATGGATAAATCCATCCATAAGTCCACAAATGTGGTACTATCAGAAGCCCTGAGTTCAGGGAAGACAAATCCAGACCCAAAACGTGTAAATCCCTGGTGAGGACAAAGCATTGTACCCTCCATGTTGCGAGGGGCTGAATACAGTCAACCAGCTACCAAGTGGCTGGCAGGATCTGAGGGGAATGTGTCATATCGAGGTTCCTCACCCTTACCTTCTCTATGACACCAGATGAGGAACAACTTCAAAGCTGCCATAGAGGTCTTCTGGTTCTCCATGGCTGTTGTTTTTTGTTGCTGTTTGTTTGGTTTTTTTGGCCATGCCTCATGGCATGTGGGATCTTAGTTCCTCAACCAGGGATCAAACCCGTGCCGCCTGCAGCGAAAGCCCGGAATCTTTACTACTAGACAGCCAGGGAAGTCCCTCCATGCTTGTTTTAATTGTATGCTTATAACTTTTCTCTTTTTCTCTAAACATGCTAACTGGGGCCATAGGAAACCAGGTAAATCTAGAAGCTTTATAAGCACTATTGTTGTCACAGTGACTAAAGTGCCACAGATACTTCGTCTTCCAAAGCCTGCCCTTAAACTTCATTCCTTGATACCACTGGTGATAATTGGAATAATTGTGGTGATACTGCATACCAGATTACCATGTCCTATTCACCCCTGGCAAAGAGGTTACGTATTACTTGAATATATGACCAATGCAACCCCAGAATCCAATTTTTAAAAATTTTCACTTTGAAATAATTATGGATTCACAGGAAGTTGCAAAGAAATGTACAGGGAAGTTCTGTGCACCCTTCCACCAACTCCCCCAATGTTAATATTTTAAGCGCCCATAGAACTATATGAAAATCAACAAGTGGTATCAGTACAACCCATAAACCTTTTTCAATTTCACCAGTTATATATGCACTCACTTGTATGTGCATATAGCACTATACAATTTTGTTGTGTGTAGCCTTGCATAACCACCACCATGATCAAGATAATCAATTGTACTATCAAAGTCTATTTCATGTTACCCCTTTATAGTTAACCCATCCTCGCTCCCATTCTTAATCCTTGTCAATAACTAATCTGTTCTCCATCTTTATTAACTATTTATGAATACTACATAAATGGAACCATGTGGCATGTATCCTTTTGAGACTGGCTTTTTTCACTCAGCATAATTTCCTTGAGGTTCATCCAAGTTGTTCTGAGCAACAATGGCTTGTTTTTAGCTGTTAAAGAGTATTTCATAGTATGGATTGACCACAGTTTGTTTAACTATTCACCCACTGAAGGGTATTTCAGCAGCTTCCCTTTGGGGACTATTACAAATAAAGCTACTATGAATATTTGTGTACAAGTTCTTGTGTAAAAATAAATCTTCGTTTCTCTGGGATAAATGCCCAAGAGTACAAACGCTGGGTCATATGGTAAGTTCATTTTTAGTTTCAAAAGAATCTGTCTAACTATTTTCCGGAGTGGTTGTGCTGGTGAGCAATGTATGAGCAACCAAGTTTGTCCGATTCCTTGCCAGCATTTGGTATTATCACTGTTTTTCATTTTAACCATTCTCATACTTGTGTAGTGATACCTTGTGATTTTAATTTGCATTTCACTAACAGCTAATGATGTTGAACGTCTTTTCATATGTTTATATGTGATCTGTATATCCTCTTTGGATATACAAAGAGGATTTGTTGCTGATTTTCGATTGGATTTTTTTTAATTTTAAGTTTTGAGACTTTTTTATTTTTTAAATTTTTTGGCCACACCGTGCGGCATGTAGGATCTTAGTTCCCTGACCAGGGATCGAACTTGCCCCTGCAGGGGAAGAGCAGAGTCCTAACCTCTGGACAGCCAGGCAAGTCCAAGACTTTATATATTTTAGGTATAAGGCCTTTGTTGGATATGTGATTTGTAAATATTTTCTGCTAGTCTATAATTTGTCTTTACCATCCTTTTAGGTCTTTTGCAAAACAAAAGTTTTCACTTTGATGAAATCCAATTTATCCACTTTTCCTCTTTTGGATTTTACTTTTGGTGTCAAGTCTAAGAACTCTGGCCAAATCCTAGATCCTTAAGATTTTCCTTACACTCTCCTCTGAAAGTTTCATAGTTTTGTGTTTTACATTTAAATCCATGATCCTTTTTGAGTTTTTCATATAAGGTGTGAAGTTTAGGTTGAGGTTCGATTTTTTGCTGATGGATGTCCAATTGCTCCAACACCATTTAATGTAAAGTCTACTCCTATTCCATTGAATTGCCTTTGCTTCTTTGTAAATAATTAATTGGGTATATTTGTGTGGGTCTATTTCCAGGTTTTCTATTCTGTTCCATTGATCTCTGGGTATTTCCTTCTCTTAGTACCATGCTCTCTTGATTACTGCACCTAAATGGTAAGAATTAACATTAGAAAGTGATTTCTTTCCCTTTATTCTTCTCTTTCAAAATGGTTTTGTCTATTTTGTCTATTCTCTTCCCTTCCCATATAAACTTTATTTATTTATTGAGATATAGTTGATGTACAATATTGTATAAGTTTCAGGTACACAATGTAGTGATTCACAATATTTAAAGGTTATATTCCATTTATAGTTATGATAAAAATATTGGCTATATTCCCTGTGATGTACAATACATCGTTGTAGCTTACTTATTTTATACATAGTAGTTTGTACCTCTGAATCCCCTACCCCTACTTTACCCCTCCCCCATTCCCTCTCCCCACTGGTAACCACTAGTTTGTTTTCTCTGTGAGTCTGTTTCTTTTTTTTGTTACATTCACTAGTTTACTTTACAGATTCCACATAGAAGTGACATCATACAGTATCTCTCTCTCTATGTCTGACTTATTTCGCTCAGCATTGTGCCCTCCAGGTCCATCCCTGCTGTGGCAAATGGTAGAATTGCATTCTTTTTTTTTAATGGATGAGTAATATTCCATTCCTCTATATATTACATACATGGCATAATATATATACACCACATCACCTTTATCCATTCATCTGTTGATGGGCATTACGTTGCTTCCATATCTTGGCTATTGTTAATGATTTTGCTATGAACATTGGGGTGCATGTATCTTTTTGAATCAGTGTTTTCATTTTTTTCTAATATGTATCCAGGAGTGGAATCGCTGGATCATATGGTAGTTCCAATTTTTAGTTTTTTTGAGAAACCTCCCTACTGTTTTCCACAGTGGCTGCACCAATTTATATTCCCACCAACAGTGTATGAGGGTTCCCTTTTCTCCACATCCTCTCCAACATTTGCTATTTGTAGACTTTTTAATGATAGCTATTCTGACAGATGTGAGGTGCTCTCTCATTGTGGTTTTGATTTGCATTTCTCTAATAAGTAGCGAAGTTGAGCATCTTTTCATATGCCTTTTGGCCATCTGTATGTCTTCTTTGGGAAAATGTCTATTCAGGTCTTCTGCTCATTTTTTAATCAGGTTGTTCGGTTTTTTTTTTTTTGATATTGAGTTGTATGAGTTGTTATATATATTGGATATTAACCGCTTATTGGTCATATCATTTGCAAAAATTTTCTCCTGTTCAGGTTGCCTTTTTATTTGTTGATGGTTTCCTTTGTTATGCAAAAGTTTTTAAGTTTAATTAGGTCCCATTTGTTTAATTTACTGTTTTTCCCTTTGCCTTAGGAGACAGATCCAAAAAAATATTTCTATGACTAATGTCAAAGAGTGTTCTGCCTATGTTTTCTTCTAGGAGTTTTATGGTTGCAGTCTTACATTTAGGTCTTTAATCCATTTTGAGTTTTATTTTGTATATGGTGCTAGAGAATGTTCTGATTTCATTTTTTTACATGTAGGTATCCAGATTTCCCAGTACCACTTACTGAAGAGACTGTCTTTTCTCCACTGTATATTGTCCCCTCTGTCATAGATTGCCATAATCCAGTGTGTGGGTTTATTTCTGGGCTCTCTATTCTGTTCCATTGATCTATGTCTCTGTTTTATTTTTTCCTCCCAATACCATACTTTTTTTCCTTTTAAGATTTTTTAAAAATTTTTATTTATTTATTTATATTTTGGCTGCATTGGGTCTTTGTTGCTGTGCACGGGCTTTCTCTAGTTGTGGTGAGCGGGGGCTATTCTTCATTGTGGTGCGCGGGCTTCTCATTGCAGTGGCTTCTCTTGTTGCAGAGCATGGGCTCTAGGCATGCGGGCTTCAGTAGTTGTGGCTTGCGGGCCCAGTAGTTGTAGCTTCTGGGCTTGAGCATAGGCTTAGTAGTTGTGGCGCATGGGCTTAGTTGCTCCGTGGCATGTGGGATCTTCCCGGACCAGGGCTTGAACCCATGTCCCCTGCATCGGCAGGCAGATTCTTAACCACTGCGCCACCAGGGAAGCCCTAAGATTTTTTTTTTTGGATGTGGACCATTTTTAAAGTCTTTATTGAATTTGTTACAACATTGCTTCTGTTTTATGTTTTGATTTTTTGGCCACAAGGCATGTGGGATCTTAGCTCCCACTAAGATTGAACCCACACCCCCTGCATTGGAAGGCGAAGTCTTAACCACAGGACCACCAGGGAAGTCCCAGTACCATACTGTTTGACTACTGTAGCTTTGTAGTATAGTCTGAAGTCAGCAAGCATGATTCCTCCAGCTCTGTTCTTCTTTTCAAGATTATTTTGGCTATTTAGGGTCTTTTGTGTTTCTATACAAATTTTAAAATTATTTGTTCTATTTCTGTGAAAAATGCCCTTGGTATTTTGATAGGTATTGCATGGCATCTGTAGATTATCCTGGGTAGTATTGCCATTTTAACAATATTAGTTCTTCCATTCCATAAACACAGTTTATCTTTCCATCTGTTTGTGTAGTCTTCAATTTCTTTTGTCAGTATCTTACAGTTTTCTGAGTACAGGTCTTTTACCGCCTTAGGTAGGTTTATTCCTAGATATTTTATTCTTTTTGATATGATTGTAAATGGAATTTTTCCTTAATTTCTCTTTCATAGTTTATTGTTAGTGTATGGAAATGCAACATATTTCTGTATATTAATTTTGTATCCTGCAACTTTACCCAATTCATTGATGAGCTCTAGTAGTTTTTTGGTGGCGTCTTTAGGATTTTCTATGTATAGTATCATGTCATCTGCAAACAGTGACAGTTTTACTTCTTCCTTTCCAATCTGGATTTCTTTTATTTCTTCTTCTTGTCTGATTTCTGTGGCTAGGACTTCTAATACTATGCTGAATAAAAGTGGCAAGAGTGGGTCTCCTTGTCTTGTTCCTGATCTTAGAGGAAATGCTTTCAGCTTTTCACTGTTGAGTATGATGGGCTTGTCATATATGGCCTTTCCTATGTTGGAGTATATTCCCTCTATGCTCACTTTCTGGAGAGTTTTTATCATAAATGGATGTTGAATTTTATCAAAAGCTTTTTTCTGCAACTATTAAGATGATCATATGGTTTTTATTTTTCAATTTGTGAATGTGGTGAATCACATTGATTGACTTGTAGGATATTGAAAAATTCTTCCATTCCTGGAATAAATCCTACTTGATTATGTGTATATGATCCTTTTAATGTATTGTTGGATTTGGTTTGCTAATATTTTGTTGAGGATTTCTGTATCTATGTTCATCAGTGATAGTGGCCTGTAATGTTCTTTTTTATTACAATTTATTTATTTATTTATTCATTTATTTTTTTTTGGCTGTGTTGGGTCTCCGTTGCTGTGCATGGTCTTCCTCTAGTTGCAGGGTAAGCGGGGGCTACTCTTCGTTGTGGTGCAAGGGCTTCTCATTGCGGTGGCTTCTCTTGTTGCAGAGCAGGGCTCTAGGCGAGTGGGCTTCAGTAATTGTGGCACACAGGCTCAGTAGTTGTGGCGCATGGGCTTAGTTGCTCCACAGCATGTGGGATCCTCCTGGACCAGGGCTCAAACACGTGTCCCCTGCATTGGCAGGCAGATTCTTAACCACTGCGCCACCAGGGAAGTCCCTAATTTTCTTTTTTTGTGGTATCTTTGTCTGGTTTTAGTATTGGGGGGGGTGATGCTAGTCCCATAGAATGCATTCAGAAGCATTTCTTCTTCTGCAATTTTTTGGAATAGTTTGAGAAGGATAGATGTTAACTCTTCTCTAAATGTTTGATAGAATTCACTTGTGAAGCCATCTGGTCCTGGACTTTTGTTTGTTGGGAGTTATTTGTTTTTGTTTTACTGTTTCAATTTCATTACTGGTAGTTGATCTCTTCATATTTTCTATTTCTTCCTGGTTCAGTCTTGGGAAATTGTACATCTCCAGACATTTGTCCATTTCTTCTAGATTGACCATTTTATTGGCATAGTTATTCATATCAGTCTGATTCTTTGCCTTTCTGTGGTGTTGGTTTTAACTTCTCCTTTTTCATTTCTGATTTTTTTTTTTAATTTGGGCTTTCTCTCTCTCTCTTTCATGAGTATGGCTAAAGGTTTATCAATTTTGTTTATTTTTTCAAAGAAACAGCTCTTAGTTTCATTGATCTTTTCTACTGTTTTTAAAGTCTCTATTTCATTTATTTTTGCTCTGATCTTTGATTTCTTTCCTTCTACTAACTTTGGGTTTTGTTTGTTCTTCTTTTTCTATGCTCCTTTAGGTGTAAGGTTAGGTTGTTTATTTGAGATTTTTTCTTATTTCCTGAGGTATGCTTGTATCACTATAAACTTCCTTCTTACAACTGCTTTTGCTGCATCCTATAGATTTTGGATGGTTATGTTTTTATTTGTCTTCAGGTATTTTTTAATTTCCTCTTTGATTTCTTCAGTGAGCCATTGGTTGTTTAGTAGCATATTGTTTAGCCTCCATGTGTTTGTGTTTTTTGGTAGTTTTTTTCTTGTAGTTGATTTCTAGTCTCACAGCATTGTGGTCAGAAAAGATGCGTGATATGCTTTCAATTTTCTTAAAAATTACCAAGAATGTGATGTGAGCTATCCTGGAGAATGTTCCATGTGCATTTGAAAAGAATGTGTATTCTGCTGCTTTTGGATGAAATGTCCTACATAACAGCTATTAAGTCCATCTGACTTAATGTGTCATTTAAGGCCTGTGTTTCCTTATTGATTTTCTGTCTGGGTGATCTGTCCATTGATGTAAGTGGGGTGTTAAAGTCCCCTACTACTATTTTTACTGTTGTTTTTTCCCTTTGTGTCTGTTAGTATTTGCTTTGTGTTAATATGTTGGGTGCATATATATTTACAATTGTTATACTTTCTTCTTGAATTGATCCATTGATCATTATGCAAGGCCCTTCTTTGTCTCTTGTAACAGTCTTTATTTAAAAGTCTATTTTGTCTGATGTAACTATTGCTACCCAGGCCTTCTTTTGATTTCCATTTGCATTGAATACCCTTTTCCATCCCCTCACTTTTAGTGTGTGTCTTTAGATCTGAAATGAGTCTCTTGCATGCAGCATATATACACTTGATGTTGTCCCAGAGGTCTCTTAAAACTGTCCTCATTTCTTTTCATTCTTTTTTCTGTTCAGCAGCAGTGATTTCTACTACTCTGTCTTCCACTCACTGATCCATTCCTCTGTATCATTTAGTCTACTGTTGATTCCTTCTAATATATTTTTCATTTATGATTGTATTCTTCATTTCTGTTTGGTTGTTCTTTATATTTTCAAACTCTTAAAAAAAATTCTAACATCTCACTCTGTGCATCCATTCTTCTCCTGAGTTCTTTGATCATCTTTATGATCACCACCCTAAACTCTTTCTTGGGTAGATTGCTTATCTCCACTTAGTCCTTCTTTGGGTTTTATCTTGTTTCTTCCTTTGGAACATGTTCCTGTTGCCTCGTTTTGCCTAAGTTGCTGTTTTTATTTTTATGTATGTGGTAGATTGGTTACATTTCCTAACCTTGGAGAAGGGGTCTTTTGTAGGAGATGTCCTCTGCTTCCCAGCAGCACACTCCCCTCTTGTCACCAGAGCTATATGCTCTAGGGGTTCCCTGTATGAGGGCCATGTGGGCCTTTCTGGTGTCTGCCCCCAGTTGGCAGAGTTGGGACCTGGGATCTCTGGTTAGAGGGCCCGGGGGTCCCAAGTCTAGTGCCTGCACAGTGGTGTGTGGGGTGGTGTCCTGGGCCCTCTGGTGGGCAGTGCCATGTCCAGGGACAGCTGTGGGTTCAGGGGGTGGTGAGGCAGCCTGTCTGCTAGAGGATGAAGCTATGTCCATACACAGTTGCTTGGCCTGAGACATCCCTACACTGGTGCCTACAGGCTGTTGGGTCAGGGTGGGGCTTTGTCCTGGGGCTAAAAAGCTAGAGGGAGGATTCCAAAATGGCACATGCCAGCACTAGTGTCCATGTGGTAGAATGAGCTCCCCAAAATGGCTGCCACCAGTGCCTATGTCCCCACTGTGAGCTGCAGTTGCCTCCTGTCTCTCTGGGAGACTGTCCAAGATCAGCAGGTAGGTCTGACCTAGGCTCCTATCAAATTACTCCTTCTGCCCGGGGTCATGGAGCATGTGAGATTTTGTGTGCACCCTTTAAGGGTGAAGTCTCTGTTTCTCCCAGCCCCCTGGAACACCCTAAAGTAAGTCCCACTGGCCTGCAAAGCCAAATGCTTTTCCCAGTGCAGGACCCCCAGGATGGGGAGCCTATTGTGGGGCTTCAACCTCTCACTCCCTTGGAAGAACCTCTGCCATTGTAGTTATTCTCCCCTTTGTAGCTTGCCCAACTAGGGTTACAGGGCTTGACTACATCACATCTCTGCCCCTCCTACCCATCTTGTGGTTACTTCTTTATATCTTTAGTTGTAGATTTTTTCGGGTAGGTTCTGGTCTTTTTCACCAATGGTTGTTCTGCAAATATTTGTGATTTTGGTGTGCCCAAGAGAGGTGAACTCAGGGCGTTTCTACTCCAGCACCTTGGCCAATTCCCCTCCACTGTTTCAGCTTTATGTGTCCCATATATAAGGGTAGAATAAGCTTGTACATGTCTACAAAAATAAACAACTTACTGGGATTTTGACAGGAATTGCATTAACCTATAGAACAATTTTGGGGAGAATTAACATCTTAACTGTGTTGAACTTTTCAATCCATGAACATAATCATCTATTTATTTAGGTCTCCCTTAATTTCTTTCACCAGCATTTTATAATTTTCATAATATAGATCCTGTACATGTTTTGGTACATTTACACCTAAGTAATTTTCTTTGGAGCAATTGTAAATGGTACTGAATTTGAAAAAAAAATTTTGGTTTCTACTTATTTATTGTCAGTATATAGAAAATACAATTCATTTTTGTATTGCTCTTATATCTTACTGAACTCATATAAGAGTTCTAGAAGTTTTGTTGCAGATTCCGTGGAGTTTTCTATGTAGACAATCATATCATCTGCAGACAGCAATAGTTTTATTTCTTCTTTCTGATTTTTCTTTCTTGCAGTGGCTACAATTTATAATACTATGTTAAATAACAGAAGTGAGAGTGGACATCCTTTCATTGCTTGGGATCTGAGAGGGAGAGCATTGTCTTTCAATGTTAAGTGTGATGCTAGCTGTAGATTTTGGGGGATAGAGCCTCTTTATGAGATTGAGGAAGTTCCCATCTATTTTTAGTGTACTGAGAGGTTTTTTTGTTTGTCTATTTAACCATGAATGTGTGTTGAATTTTGTCAAATGTCTTTTCTGAATCAAAAGCTATCATCTGGCTTTTTCCTTCCTTAGCCAGTTGATATGGTGGATTACATTGATGAGTTTCCAATATTGAACCAGCCTTGCATATCTAGAATAAATCCCTCAAATGATGGGCAGGAAGTATTCCTTCTTCTACTTTCTGGAAGAAATTGTATAAAGTAATTCTTTGAATGTTTCAAAGAATTCTTCAGTGAAACCATCTGGGCCTGGAGTTATCTTTCTTGAGAGTGTTTTGATTATAAATTCAATTCTAGGATTATTCAGGTTCTCTACCTTCATCTTGGCTTAGTTTTGGTAACTTGTGATTTTCAAGGGACTTGTCCATTTCTTCCAAGTTGTCGAATTTGAGCAGAGATTATTCATAGTATTCCTTTATTTTTCTTCTAATAGCTGCAGTGTCTGTTGTGCTATTTCCTTTTTTCATTCCCAGTATTAGTATCCATGTCTTCTTTTTGTGAATCTTGCTGAGGTTCATCAATTTTATTGATTTTTTTGAGGGACTAGCTTTGTTTCATTCATTTTTCCCTCTCATTTTCCTCTTTTCAATTTTATTAATTTCTGCTTTATCATTTCCTTCTGGTTACATTGGGTCTCACTTGCTCCTTTTTCTAGCTTCTTGAGCTATGAACTTATTTCTCTACAAAGCAAGCACTTAAATATTCCTCAGTACTTCACTAGCTGTAGCCCACAAATTTTGATGTCTTCATCTTCATTCCTGTTTTTTCCCTTTGAAACGTCATCTTTGACCCATGGATTATTTATAAGTGTGCTGTTTAATTTCCAAGTGTTTTGTGATTTTCCTATTGTCATTCTGTTGTTGATTTCTGTTTGATTCCATTATGGTCAAAGTACATATTCTGTATTATTCTAATTGTTTTAAATATGTCACGGTTTGTTTTATGGTCCAGATTATGGTCTGTAATGCACATTCTATACTTGCTTGAAAACAATGTGTATTCTGCTGTTGCTGGGTGTTCTAGAAATGCCAATTAGATCCTGTTGATTTGACGATTTTCTTCAGTTCTTCTGTATGCTTGATGATTTTCTCTCTAGCAATTCTATCAATTGGTGAGAGGTACTGAAGCCCCCAAGTATAACTGATTTTTCTATTTCTCCTTTTAGCTCTATCAGTTCTTCCTTCATGTATTTTGAAGCTTTGTTGCTTGGTGTTTAAACATTTAGGATTGTTACATCTTCTTGGTGGACTGATCTTTTTATTGTCATGTAATGTTTCTCATTGTCTCTAGTAATAAACTTTGAAGTATAATTTATCTGACATTAATATAACCAGTTAAAAAATTAATGTTAGCCCAGTTTTGAAGGACAGTTTCCTAGAGCCACTTGTGGTACCAATTATTCTATCAATCTAGGTCTCATTAAGAAATAGCACACTGATATTAGGATAACTTGAGGAAGGTTTAATAAAGAGACTATTGACAAAGTGTGCAGGCTATAGGGTAGTTCAACACCCTAGGATGAGTAACAGTAGTTACTAGTTACTGGAACCTAAAAGGAGAGAATCCTATAAAGAATGCAGCCTTGATTAAAATGTTGATTCCTAGTTGAAGAACAAAGCCAGACTGAGGTAATCCTGCAGAGAGAAAGCCAGGAGAAATACTCTGATCTCACTTACTCTGTTCGATCTCCTGCCCTGGCTCCTCATTCAAAACCACACAGAAGTGGACAGGCAATGGATGCTGTCCACATAGGTTAGCCTCCTGGGGCAGAAAGCAGGGTGGGAAAGGGTAGGGAGTGGATCTGGTAGGACAAACAGAAAATATCTAACAGTTCCTTACCTGAAGGACCCTGAAATTTTCTCTTGGATTTACCTCTAGGTTTTTAAGACTCAAATTCTAAAGAGAGGATAATAATAACTAGAACTACCTAAAAATGGAAGTGGCCACAGTGGGAGCACCCAGGCCCTAGAAGTACTCCTTGAATGGACAGCCATTCCATTGCGGGAATGCCATGGAGAATTTTGAGCATCTGAAGACTGGCCTTGGTGACCTCTGATGTCCCCCCAGCACTGAGATTTTGCTGCCAAGACGGCTGCAACAAAACAGCCTAAAAAGTATGGAAAGTAGTCAGTGTGGAGGTCCTAACCACTGGCATTAGGAATCAGGTTGGAGTACAGAGGAAGTAGACTGGGGTTGTCCATGGGACGTGACAGAGGAAGCACTGTGTGTTTGGAGGTTTCAAGCAAGGCTGGGGAGATGAAAGGGACAGGAGCCTAGTGGAATCAGCCACAAATCAACAAGGAAATCAGCAGTATCACATTAGACAAAAGATGGAAATTAAACTGTTGCCTTACATCAGCACCAGAGTAGATGGCATGTAAAGTTCAGTGTGTAAATGTGATTTTCCTAAATATGGGATTTCATCTCAAAAGTGTGCATATTTTCCTTTGACAATGGGATAAAGTTCAAATTCCCAACCTCAACATCTAAAGCTATGAGTTTGAGAGAAAGTTGATAAAACATAATAAGAAAACAGATTAGCTCCCAGAACTGAAAATCCAGAGGTAGGGTGGCTTCCATGTTGGTTCCCAATGGCAGGACTACTTAGAAGGGAGAAATGAGTGCTTCACAAGCAAGCAACAGCAATCACATGTACAAGCCCGCCTAAGTATCTTTCATTCCCACCTCTAAACCTCACTTCCCCACAACAGCAACTCCTCCCCACAACAGCAACTCCTCTCTCTCAGGTCTTGGAGCTACACTATATGTCCATTTAATTGACATGCTGGACAGAAGAGATTGGAATTTTCAAATACTTAGGTGCCAAGCTATTCTACTCAAGGAGAACGGCCCCAGGTGAACATGAGGAAGGCATGATTTCTGCCTTCCTTCAAGCTGTTGGTCACAGGTGCCCCTTTTGGCATGCACAGCCCTCCCTGCTAAGTGTTAATTCAAAGTTTAATGACACAGTGTATTTCTTAAGTAAAAAAGGCCTGGAATACAAGCAAATTACTTAATCAAGCGCTTAAAGAAGGAAAAGAATAGGGAGATTCAACAGTGTTCTCTGTTTAATTCAGTTTTCTTATGTTTAAGTGTTCCTCAGCTTTCTAACTAATATAGCTTCGAATGTTGCATTAGAAAAACCTGGCTGGGTCACACTTACCAAGAGCCAGCAGCTCACAGCAAAGTATGGGGCCACTTCTATAACTGCAGAGTGATTATACCTCGGTGCCAAAGTTTGAACTTCACCTTTGCAACATTCCTCAGGTATCTTCACCCCTTCCTTCCCTGGCTGGGGCAGCTTACCACAAGGGGTTTTCCTCGGGAAGGTGGTGGCAACAGGTCTGTTGGAGTTGGAGGACTGAAAATAAAAAAGTTCCAGACTACAGGGCCGTCACAGTGTAGATAACACCTGAGTGCAGCTCCCAGTCAGTCCCTGCAGTGGCTGTTATAAGCCAGGCCTCTCTTCTCTGGTCCTTAATACACGACTAGGAGCAACTCGGGGGCCTACACACACCTGGAGTCAAGAGGTGGTCACTGCAACCAAGGCTGGTGAGAGGTGGTGCGTTAATTACACTTCCACCGAAGCCTCTGGCTAGTCTTTTCAAAAAGGCACCAGCATACTCCAGGTACCCCTCCTGGCCACTCAGAAGCCTTTCTTGGTAAGTCAGGAGAGACTCAGAAGGCTCCAGCTGTTCTACAGGGCTGAGTCACCCCAGAAACAGCAGGGCTGCCTCCTCTAGTACACCCCTGCCAGTGGGGAATGCAGCCCCACTGGCAGGGGTGTACTAAAGGCAGGGCAATGGGTATAGTCTATTCCATGAAGGCCAAATTGGGGGGGGGGGTGTCTGTAAAGTACTTAAAAATAATAAAAACTGAGTAAAACTGCTTTTTATCATCATCATTTACTATAGGCAACTCTATACAATATTAGTGATAAAATACCCCACCCCACCAAAGTCTAGAGACCACTCCTACCAGTGGTCTGGAAAAAAATCAAAAATGAAATTAAACGAACCTCAATGTTAATCTAGATGGCAGCATAACTGTTAAAGAACTATTCCAAGTGACTTGAAAGCCCTATAGTTTGAACGTATATCCTTACTAGGATATACCCTAAAGGCAAAACAAAAGCAAAGGTGGAAAAAAAGTTTTTTAATGTTTTTTGGAGTATAGTTGATTCACAACGTTGTGTTAGTTTCAGGTGTACAGCAAAGTGAATCAGCTATATATGTACATATATCCACCCTTTTTTTTTTTTTTTTTTTTGGTACGCAGGCCACTCACTGTTGTGGCCTCTCCCGTTGCGGAGCACAGGCTCCAGATGCACAGGCCCAGCGGCCATGGCTCACAGGCCCAGCCACTCTGCGGCATGTGGGATCCTCCCAGACCGGGGCACAAACCCACGTCCCCTGCATCGGCAAGCGGACTCTCAACCACTGCGCCACCAGGGAAGCCCCTATCCACTCTTTTTTAGACTCCTTTCCCATGTAATCCATTACAGAGTATTTAGTAGAGTTCCCTGTGCTATACAGTAGGCCTTTATTAGTTATCTATTTTACATACAGTACTGTGTATACGTCAATCCCAATCTCCCAATTTATCTCTCCTCCCCCTTATTTCCTGTTAACCGTAAGTTTTTCTACATCTGTTAACTGTTTTTGTAGATAAGTTCATTTGTACCTTTTTAGATTCCACATAAAAGCAGTATCTTGTCTTTTTTGTGTCTGACTTACTTCACTCAGGATGACAATCTCTAGGTCCATCCATGTTGCTGCAAATGGCATTATTTCATTCTTTTTTTTTTTTTACAGCTGAGTAATATTCCATTGTATGTATGTATGTATATATGTGTATATATATATATACCACATCTTCTTTATCCATTCCTCTGTTGATGGACATTTACGTTGCTTCCATGTCCTGGCTATTGTAAATAGTGCTGCAATGAACACTGGGGTACGCATATCCTTTCAAATTATAGTTTTCTCTGGATATATGCCCAGGAGTGGGACTGCTGGATCATACGGTAGCTCAATTTTTAGTTTTTTAAGGAACCTCCATACTGTTCTCCATAGCGGCTACACCAATTTACATTCCCACCAACAGTGTCGGAGGGTTCCCTTTTCTCCACACCCTCTCCAGCATTTATTGTTTGTAGATTCTTTGACGATGACCATCCCGACGGGTGTGAGGTGATATACCTCATTGTAGTTTTGATTTGCATTTCTCTAATAATTAGTGATGTTGAGCATCTTTCCATGTGCTTTTTGGCCATCTGTATGTCTTCTTTGGAGGAACGTCTATTTAGGTCTTCTGCCCATTTTTGGATTGGGTTGCTTGTTTTTTTGATATTGAGCTGCATGAGCTGTTTGTGTATTTTGGAGATTAATCCCTCGTCGGTTCCTTTGTTTGCAGATATTTTCTCCCATTCTGAGGGTTGTCTTTTCATCTTGTTTATGGTTTCCTTTGGTGTGCAAAAGGTTTCAAGTTTAAAATTTTCTGTTTTTAATAATCACATTGTTGGTTGTGGTCTTGGTATTGTTATTCTGACTGATGTCCTTGAGAATGAGAATTCCTGACATAGGACAAAGAAAATCTAGACTTAAAAGAGCTAAATAAAAACTTATAAGTCCTGAATTTGAACCAGAAGAATCAGTATGATCATGATGCATTTTATCTTAAAAACAAAACATATACTTCCAAGTTCCAGCCACTGAAGAGCAATAACCAAACAGAAGCAATGTGCACCCTAAGTAGACACTGTTCCTTAAGGAAACGGCTGACTTCAGATTTGGGGCAGGAGGTATACAAGGTGAGCCTGCAGCATCTTCATATACAGATAGGAAGGAACTTATTAAAATTAGTTGTGTCATGTTAAAAGGAATGAGGTGTCAAATCAAAAAGGCCAAAAATGGAACAATTTGAGTATCAACAGGCTGATACTGCAAAGGTTTGTAACATCAAATATGTTAAAATTCATGAATTCAAATTAGTATTTAAATAAAAAGAATTTATCACGACCAGTGAATGCCAACAAAACAACTTATTTTTTGGGGGAAAAAGGTAAATAAAGGAAAAGCATCAAATACGTATCATGTCTTTTTTTTTTTTTTTTTTTTGCGGTACGCAGGCCACTCACTGTTGTGGCCTCTCCCGTTGCGGAGCACAGGCTCCGGATGTAGACTCAGCGGCCATGGCTCACGGGTCCAGCCGCTCCATGGCATGTGGGATCCTCCCAGACTGGGGCACAAACCCGTGTCCCCTGCATCGGCAGGTGGACTCTCAACCACTGCGCCACCAGGGAAGCCCCATATCATGTCTTTTTTACATAAACCATACCCACCGAGTAACCAAACAGCAGATGAGGGGAAGTTCTCTTTTCAGACAAGTATCCTAGTTTATACAAGAAGAAATATAGAATTATAGTATCAGTGTTTCACAATCCCTAATGACCAAGTGCATCAAAGCTCTAAGCATCAACTGCTACCAAAATCCCGAAGAAAACAGGTATTTTGTGCCTCCTGATCAGGAAGACCACAACACGGTCTGAAGCAGTCTTGCCAAAAAGAAAGAAAATTCTGATCAACGTTCTGTATTCAACTATCAATTTATAAGAGGAATGTTAGAATTCCACTGTACAGTTGCAATCAACAAAATCCAGGCTGTGTGAAACCCTTCAGCAGTGCTTCTCAAACTATGTGATGGATCAGTTTATTTTTCACCCCCTAATTTCCAATCTATCACAGACTAATACTTGTAAATATATTTTAAAAAACAAAAAATGCAAAAACATGCAAGCCCAATTTTTAAAATTATTAGATTCAACAAACAGACAAAGTCTCTGTCAAATGGCGATAAAGTTTCTAAACACTTTCAACTTCTGTACTAGTACCAGACAGTTTGTGGACTGGCACTAGATCCAAAGACCTCATTTTGAGTAGCATGGCTTTGCAGAACTGAGTATCTCGTTTCTTCATTAAATAAATTACCAGAAGAGAGTCTATATATTAAAAATAATTTAAAAGACCTACCGAGCCAGCAACAATGTATGGATCTTATTTTGATCTTGATGCAAACATAGTAAAAGAAAACAAAAATCATTTATGAGAGAGTAGAAAATCTGAACTGGATTTTTATTTTTTATTTATTTTGGCTGCACTGGGTCTTCGTTGCTGGGTGCGGGCTTTCTCTAGTTGTGGCGTGACGAGCAGGGGCTACTCTTCCTTGCGGTGCACAGGCTTCTCATTTGTTGTGGCTTCTCTTGCTGCAGAGCATGGGCTCTAGGCGCATGGGCATCAGTAGTTGTGGCACACAGGCTCAGTAGTTGTGGCGCATGGGCTTAGTTGCTCCACAGCATGTGGGATCCTCCTGGACCAGGGCTCAAACACGTGTCCCCTGCATTGGCAGGCAGATAACAACTGCACCACCAGGAAAGTCCCTGGATTTTTATCTAAATAAGGAATATTTTTAATGATATTACTGGTTATTTTAAGAAGAATCCTTATCTTTTAGAAATACATAATGAAACATTTATGGGTAAAATGACATGCTGAGATTTACTTTAAAATAATATGAGAAGTGACGGGGCTTCCCTGGTGGTGCAGTGGTTGAGTCCGCCTGCCGATGCAGGGGACACAGGTTCGTGCCCCAGTCCGGGAAGATCCCACATGCCGTGGAGCGGCTAGGCCCGTGAGCCATGGCCGCTGAGTCTGTACATCCGGAGCCTGTGCTCCGCAACGGTAGAGGCCACAACAGTGAGGGACCCGTGTACCGCAAAAAACAAAAAAGAACAAAAAAAACGAGAAGTGAAAAAAGTAAATATATAAATTGATAACTGCACTGATAATTACTCAAACTAGATAATTAGTATATATAAATTACCCTATTCTTTTTCAAATGCTTGATACTTTCTACAATCAAACAATAAAATATTAAAATAAAAATTTAACGTTTTAAAACCTGACTCTCAACACATTTTTTTTCTTTTTAAAGAATTCAGAAGGAGCAGTTTTGGAGAGGCAAACTTCCACAGCATTCTATGCCAGAAAGGGTAAAAGAATCTAAATACCTTTATGAGGGGGAAACACAACCTTTTCTTGCTTTGGTGTCTAGATAATGACAGAAACTATGCTGAAATGATAAAAGCTGCAATCCAGTTATATACCTTAACCAACTAGTAAGCAGAAACTGCTATGTAAATGACATTCCATATGTGTAGTGTGAATAAAGGGAGGTATTTCAAGGTTTTCTGGAAAAGTCTAGAACACTTCTAAGATTATATGCAAAAAAGGTATGTTTATTTAAAAAAACGAAACAAAACAAAACAAACCTAAAAATCTTTTGTATTTGGAGTCCTAATTCCCAGTCTTAAGTGCAAGCAGCAGCAGAGAGGAACATTATTTACTACATATAGTGAACCATCAACATCTGTCACTAGGGTAACACACACAAATCACCTCTACTATACTTTTATGCTTTAGCAGTTCCTTTTATTTTAATTTAGAATCCCAATGTCCAGATAACTAATTTGAAGGAAGTAAGAGTTTTACATTTAAATTCTTAAGATTAGGGAGTTCCCAGGTGGCCTAGTGGTTAGGACTCGGTGCTTTCACTGCCGTGGTTTGGGTTCAATCCCTGGTTGGGGAACTGAGATCCCACAAGCCACGTGGTGTGGCCAAAAATAAAAAAATAAATAAAAATAAATTCTTAAGATTAAACACCAAGGTTGATCCAGGCAAGATTAAAGAAGTTCCTAACTTCTCTGGTTTTAAAAGCTTCAGAAGCAGCCCCAGGAAAAGATTCTTTAAGAGTCTTATTTACTCTACTGGTGTTTTTTTTTTTTTTTTTTTGGGGGGGGGGGCGGGCTGCACTGCACAGCTTGTGGGATCTCAATTCCCAGATAAGGGATTGAACCCGGGCCTTGGCAATGAAAGTGCCAAATCCTAACCACCAGACCATCATGGAACTTCCCTACTCTGCCACCTTAACTTGCCAGCTCCTTATACTCCAACCTTTTAATAGCTCTTCTCCCTCTTAGTACCTCATTCACCTATATGGTTTTAATTACAACAGACTCTTGGCATTCACAAGCCATCCCTCTCCCCACCCCATTCCTTACTCTGTGGCGTGTAGTATTTTATCATTTTGCTCAGGCTGTGGCTAAGTGCGAACTGAGTGTGCAGTGAGTTTGGTGAGCAACAACAAAAAGATGTGTTCTTCACTCCACTCTTGCTGACTGTGAGCTAACTCTTGTGCTATGATGGGAGTAAGAGATCTAAAAAAGTAGTTGTTTTTTGTTTCCCTCCATTCACCCTCTATTGTTAATTGGTGCATTCTAATCTAAAGAGATAAAGAATCAGATACTAAAAATTCTCAGTCAGTAGGCTTATGTCTGAAGCATGGCCTCATCTAAAACTTTACAGTACAGGGCTGTGTCCAGCACCTAACAATCCAGTGAATTATTTTTTTGTACCTTTACAACTCCCCACAAACATATTAAATAATAATTCAAGTGGTTTAAAAAGCAATTCTTGTGGTCTACAGAAAGTAAAGGCTACTTTGTCTTTGTAGTTTCAAGTTAATATTAAATGACTTGCTAGGAGCTACCTTAAATGGGTCCTGGCAAAAATAGCAGATGTTACCAGACGCAGAAAAAATGTCTTTCTAAGCCATTAAAAAAGTCAAGCAAGGTTTTACTCAAACCTACCTGAGCCAAACATGCTGTAATTGAATTTTACCCAGAAAAATTGAGAGTTTTAAGAAATCTTTGACCTGTACCAGTTGAAGCAAAGTCAAACACTGTCACGCCTATGATTTCCAGTAACACAAGAAGAATCACCAAACATCCCAAGTCTCAGTGGTTGTAGAGAAGCCTGTCTGCAGAGGCCAGCAAGTCTTTAATAAATCAGCCACAAACACAACATGGTATTTTAAATATACAGTAGGAACATTTATTTTAACACTTCTAAAAGATATTTCTCCATGCCTGATGATTTGATATAAAAATCAAACCCATCATACTTTCCCCTTCAGTCTCTCTACATCAAGGGCAATCAAAATTTGTACAACATGAATATTTGCTTCTGAAACAAAAATTACAAATTAAGTGATAACAAAAATACACCAATCAACTGGACCCTAAACGAACGTCTAATGAATTTTTTCCCCTTTCCCCCAATCACCTAGAGCTTCTTTCTTCAGCCTCATTCTGCTCCTTTTCCTTTCTTTGCTTGGCCATGAACTTCTGTTAAAAGCAATTCATAATATAAAATATTTATTAGATGTTGCTTTGCTGTGTTACAAATGTATCTAATATATTTCCCTGTATTTATAATTTAAAGAGCTTGATCCTACAGAATAAAGATTAGAAACACAGTGCCTTACATTAACATTCCTTCCTTCCATTTGTGAATCATCTGATATTTATGATATATTTATGCATTATCTTGATGCCTGGGGACTCAGTGGTCAAGAAGATAGATAAGGCCCCTTACCTCATGGAGCTGACATTCTAGTAGGGGAAGAGAAACAATAAAAGAATAAACAAGATAATTTAGGGGGTGGTGGTAAGTATTATAAAGGAAAGAAAGACTGTAAAGCAAATGAGATTGACTGCTTTTTGGGTTGGGAGGAGTGTTCTACTTTAGCTAGGTCTTTCTTTGTCAAAGGCCTTTCAGGGAAGCTGTTATTTGAGTTGAGACCTAAAAGATGAGGAAGAACCAGCTATACAAGGGGGGCTGGGAGAGGGCAAAGGAACAGCAATATAAAGGTGCAAAGGCAGCAAAGGGGCCTTTCGTGTACGAACAACAAGAGAGCCAAAAAAGCTGAAACACAGTGAGCAATAACAGCGAGGTCAGAGAAGTAGGAAAAAAATCAGATCATGTAGGGCCTTACAGACCCACAATAAGAAGTTTGCATATTATTCCAAGTGTAATATGAAGCCAGTGGAAGATTTCAAGTGGAAAAGTGACATGTTAAGAGCACAGGTAGCACAGCACAATGTTTAAGGGCATAAGCTTAGAATAAAACAAAGGTAGGTTCAAATCCTAAATCTGCCACTAACTAGCTATGTGATCTTAGGGATTAGGTACTCTTTAATCCTGTTTCCTCATCTTCAAAATTGGAACTGATAGCATCTACCTCATAAAATTGATTGGGGGACTGAATAAGCTTCCAGCAAATAACAGCTCAATGAATGTTAGATGAGTGTCTGTGCCACAAATTCAATACAGAGGATATATATAAAGCAACTCTCAAACATTCAGGAGGAATCAGAACCACTGTTTCAATTATGGCTAATGATGATTCTCTTGAGTTCTAATCTAAATGTGTCCCAAAGACATGTACAACTAAAAACAGGGGTGGTAGTAGTGAGGAAATGGATTAAATAAAGTTAAGTGGATTCTTTGGCTAGACAAGTCTGAAACTTTAACATGTTACGTGTCCATGACTCTGCAAGAGGGCATCAGAATATACAGTTTCCCACACTTTAATGGAGTGTCACATGGGACTAGTGATATACAAAATCTACTCTGGCAAACGCTGCCAGAGGAAAAGGAATAAAAACTAGGAGTTACTGGCAAGATACAGTGAAGGACATGAATAGTACTTTGAACTTAAGAGGAATAAACAAACCTTAAAAAGTTCTTCCAAAAGGAAAGAATGTACATTTTGTGTGGACACTTCAGTAGTTTCACTATAATACCACCACCTGAAGATTTGATGAGTTAAAAATAAGAAATATCTACCTCTGTATTTTGCTTATGACGTGTACTCCTGCAGTGATTTGTCATTGCTTTTTCACCTGAGTAGAAGAGGGAACAAATTGGACAGAAGAATCCAGCCTTCGGTACAAGAAAGTCTAAATCTAGAGGACAGGAAGAGAGAGGGGGAAGAGGAAGGAAAAAAATTAACGATAATTTATCTAGAGCTGTGTTAATTTATCTGAACATGATAAACATACTAAGCACAGTATACATTTATGTACAAACATAATACACACTGTTATGTATCTAGGGATCAAGAGCAATTAAGCCTCTAATCACAAAACAGAAGTCTTTATTTTTAAACAAATTCTGTAATATTCCAGAGCTTCCAGGAATGGCAGGGAATTCCTTCAGAATAGCAGTTCACTGGAAAAGAATCTGGTAGTCTTTGAAATAAACCTCTTAGGAATCCACTGTTAAAATAAAACAGGGAGAAGAGGCAAAATGATAGTCAACTGTCTGCTTGAGGAATACAATGGGTAAACAAATAAGGTGCCCCTTAGCTCATCTGAGCTGGCCATGAACAAAGTTTGCTAGCTAAGCTTTTCCATCATGTCCTACTCAACTGGAATTTCTGCCTGGGCAAGTATAACTCAATTCTTACCAGAGCAACAAAGAGAGTACATATCCCAGACTTCACGAGTGCAATAAAAATATCTTTGTCAGGTAAAAACACAGCTTAATAAACTGTTCTCAGAAATGCCAGTGTGCAAAGCTTGCTAATTTCCACTCTAATCATCTAAGCAAGGTCATTGCATTACTCATCTAAACAACAGAACACTTATTACGGTTCTGAATTTTTATTTCACATGGATAAGGAAAAAATGTCGTTTTTACTTTACCTTCAGGGACATCAGGTGCCACTGATTTCCCCAAAGAGTCCTCAATCTTCTTGCGTTTTCTTTCTGGTTCTGAATCCATTAATCCAGATTCTTCATCGACTAAAGTCATTAAATTTTTCAAGGAAAAAAAGTTATTCAAAATAGATTTATAGATTTTATACTAAGTGATGTTATCTGAAGCTAACATCAGATAATCTCTGCCTTCAAAGATTAATCTATGAAAAAAAGATTAATTTATGGATCATCTCTCTAAGTAAACCTTTCTTGGTTAATCCCACCCGACTATTCTTCCAAGAGTCTTTATATAAGGAATAAATGGGTAAATCTGTTCAACCTTATTAAATAGATTCAAGGATATGGGACTAAAGCTTAGCAGCATATTTTATTTACACATTGTTCAGGAAAAATTTTAAAGGTAATGGAAGAAGTTCAAGTTCTATATTACTGGCAAGAGTTAACATGTGTATGAAAAAGTGCTGGGGTGGGAGAAGAGTGTGGATTGAGGAGAAAAGGACACGAGCAGAGAATAATTCTGCGGTCCTGTACTGAAACCCTTCCAACCAAGAAAAACAAAGCCTAAACTGATGGACTAAGACCCTTGTTAGACTGAATCACAAGTGAAACTACAAACATTCAAACTCAGCAAAGTGAATTAACATGTAAGAAGCACTCAATGTTATCAGCAAAATGCCTAACAGGATCTCGGGGGAAGACAAAAACAAAAACTGGTTCCAAGCAATTCTGGTTACCCTCAGCAGCTGAAATACCTAACTGTTGTAAAGCACTGGACAAATCTCTCTCACATACATATCATTCATTTAGCTTTTATCTCGTGTGAGACAGGCAGGTCAAATCATTATTATCCCTATTTCTTCACAGATGGAGAAAAAAAAACCAAAAGAGGTAAGAAACTGATTATGTCCAACGATGCATAGCCAGTAAGTGACAGAGACTTGTGACTTCAAGTTCAGTGCTCTCCCCATGTAACTGGGCTACTCTTTCCCAAATCTGAGGGGATGGTTAGAAACTATGAATCGTTATTTACTGTTCTCTTACTCCTTGCATTCTACCAGTCATCAAGTCCCAAAGAGTCGATTAAAAAGGCTGTCTCGCTTTTCTTGACCTGATGCTTAAAACAGCCTCCAGTGTCTTGCTACAACCCTCAACAGAGTAATACTTTCTCAAACACATTTGCTGCTACCACGCCAAAGGCACCTTTATCTAATAATAACAACAATAATACACATTATATATAATTACATAATTATTTAAGAGATTAAAACAAATATTTTAAGTTTAAAATTATTTAAAAAATGACTTTTTCTTAAGCTAGGTTCTTTCATCAAATATATTGTCTATTAATGAAAATAAATGGTTACAAAAGCAGTAAAGAAATGATTCTTTTTCTGTTCTTCTGTTGAGATGAGGCAGTTCTAAGCAAGCTGGTAGCTGAAGTTGCCCTATCACAACAGAAATCCCGAGTGGGGAAAGCCCTCATGAAATTATGCTAGAAGCATTTGTCAGTTAGTAAAACCATTGACTATGGCTTGGTATCAAGGAGAGGTTAATGGAGAACAATAAACAAAGGAGGAGTACCCACTTAGCCAAGGGAGAGAGCATCAAGAAAGAGTACATAATCAACAGTAACAAATGATGCAGAGAAGTCAAATAAGACTAAATTAAGAAGAAAAAAACTTAATCCAGTATGACAACAAGCAGAAGGGTTTTAGGTTTTTATTACACCTGTTTAGGAAATGGGAAAGGAAGGAGGCCTAAATAAACTGTGGAGCAGCACTGAGGATCCAGCTGAGAGCTAGGTCAATGAGATTCCACTGAATCACAGGTGGTAGTTTTTCCTTAGAGAACACAGGATACAAAAGCAGGAGGGCAATGAGGGTGCTGTTTTCAAGGAGAATGGTACTAGGGATTTAGGATTTTGCTATGAATATATGGACACAAGGACAAATACTTGTTAAGTAACTGGAGTATTCTAGATACTGTTCCCGATTTCTTTCAACATAAATTGTATTAATGTTATTAAGACATCTTATTTAATTCATGGCTGCCTGCTTAGCAGCATCCACAAAGCAAGGGATCTGCTACACAAACTAAAGCTAGTTAATAAATAATTTTTACTTGATGCTGCAACATGGTCAGAATAACCTTTCGTAGATCATTTCCACGAAAATTTGTCACATTCTATTATAATAGGATCACATATTATTCTCTATTATCCCATTCCATTATGTTCCATTATCTCTATAATTGCAAAGATGAAAATCTTTATCCAGATCTAATCATTAATGGGCTGCCTTCCCTCACTCCCTCAACTCCCATCCCTGCTCTGTTGACTCTTTTTCTACTTTTCTTCTTAGACAGTAGATCTTTGGAACTTTAACCACCTCCTCATATTGTGTTACTCTCCCCCACTTCTATCGATCCTGCTTTACCTTCACTAATTTGGAAGGCCTCTTCATCTTTTGCTGGTTCTGCCGTAACAGCTTTTTCTGATGGTGGCGTTTTCCCAATTCTAACTCTCTTGGCTGGCACTTTAGCTTTAAAGAGAAAGTCTAATTTATTGCTACAGTAACAGTGTTTAAATTGCTTTTAACTCTGAGTAACAACTTTAACACCTTTTTTGCAAACAAGATAGATACTACTCAAATTTGGGAAGGAAACCTATTTCTAATATAAAATAGAAGAGTTCTGTTTTTAAAAATTCAGCACTAGTCTAAGCATTCTCCTTTTATTTTCCCACTTACCCTGATCAAAACTCCACCTTCCCACCTGCTTTTCTCAAGGAGCCTACACACATTTTTCTATTTTGTTCAAGACTGTGGGACCTTGCTAGTATTTTTTATTCTTAGTTTGGTTAAATCTTTCAAGATTTTTGTATTTGAAATTATTTTGATCTCCCTGAAGTACTGAAAGTGAGCTGACCTATTATTCTATACCATCAAAATATTACTTAAAAGTGAAATGGTACCTTCACAAATGTTCCCAAATCCTAAGTCTAAGCAAAAACTAGGAGGCAGGCTGGTATAAACAGCCTTCTACTTATCAAAAGCTGTATTTTCTCAAAAATACAAACATATCATTTTCATTCCAATTCTAATCTGGGTATTTTAGTTTGCTTTCTGGCTTTGTTATCTTTTCTTGAGATACAGTAACTTGGGGTAGGGTCTGAACTAAGAGAAATTTGTGAAACTTGAACATATTTCTTTGGAAAGTATCACTTGGCCATAACTATCTGTTGGCTTCTTATGTCAATACACAGTGAAATTATTGGTAATGCTGTAACATATATTTAAAAAAATTTTTAATGTAGTCCCCTCATAAAACAAAAGCTACCACTTCTGAATATCTACCTGCTAAGTGTCTTTCAATCATGGTTTTCAGATCTTCTTCCATAACATTCTCATTTACTGGACCCACTTGGGACAAAGCTTCAAGTTTTGTCTTCTTTGTGTCCATAGCTCTCTTTTTTCTATCCCCTCTTTTATCGGTGGGATGGTCATGTTTGCTTTGTGTTAATTCAACTTTTAAATCATTGTCTCCATCTTCCTCCTCTCCAACTTCATCAACAGTAACAAAATTAAGCTCTTCTTTAAGGTTGTTAAAATCTGCCAGAGAGTCTTCATCCTCTTCAGTTACTTCATCTAATGTCACTAAATGCAGATCACTGCTGTCATCCTGTATTTCATCTACAGTAACTAAAGCAGAAGGGTCTTCAGGCATATGAGAAGAAATGAACCCAATGGAATCCCTTCCAGTATTTTCCTCATCTCCTTTAGTATTTAAAGCAGCAAAACTTATGTCTGCTGACTCATTTAAAGGTAGCTCTTCCACTTCTCCAATTTCATCCACAGTTACCAAGCGTTCCTGTTTGAGAAGATCTTGTTCTTCAGCCACTGACAGTACAGTAACATCTTTAGGTTCACTGTGGGAAATGCAATCATCTTGATCAATTAACTCATCTAATGTAAGAAGTGAATTTGAATTTTTTACCATTTCTTCCATATTTATTTCTTCTTCATCAATTACTTCATCCACAGTGACTAGAGCTTGTGCTATATGTGCAGCTGCATCTTCTTCTTCCCCAATCTCATCCAATGTTACAAAAGATAATTCTCCCTCAACAACACGAGAAGCAGAGATTTTCCCCTTCTTCTTCTTCAAGTTAAGTTCAGAGGAAGGGGTATTTTTGAGAGCTTCTTTCCTTTTTCCCTTCAGTGGATTCTGCTTGGCTTGAAAAGGATTCACTTCTTCTATAACTTCATCCACAGTAACAAATTCATCCAAATTAAATGGAAATAAGGGTTCCTGTTGGAAAGGTAAAAAAACTCACAGAATTGTGAACAACTACTGATAACTGGCTAGATTCCATACAGTCTCAATAAATGTGCATGACATATCTATCATTTGTGAGAATTTCAGTATAGAGATGTTTCCAAAAGCTGAAATTAGTTATTTTTCAAAGCCCCACAAACAAATCCAAAGAGTAAACAATGCCAAAGGTAAAATCCTAACAATATCAATCTAATTCCACCTTTACTTAATTTCAGTAAGATTATAATTATTTCCTAAATGATGTGCGAATTGGAAATATGATGTACAAAAATACTACATTAAGAGCATTTATCAAACAATTAATATAATATAAAGAATTTACTATTCCATACATTAAATGATATCTAGCAAGTGTTTTGGAGACTTCATGGACTACTAAAAGCACCTCAAATGCAACTAGACAGTTAATAGCCAACTAGATTGTTCCATCAATCAATTTATATACATATTTTAAGATGTGTAATACTAAGATACAGGCACATTTTGCTTTACTGCACTTTGCTTTATTGTACTTTGCAGATACTACTTTTTACAAATTGAAGATTTGTGGAAACCCTGTGATAAGTCTAATGGCGCCATTTTTCCAACAGCACTTGCTAACTTCATGTCTCTGTGTCACATTTCAGTAATTCTCACAATATGCAAACTTCTTCATTATTATTATATTTGTTATGGTGATCTCTGGTCAGTGACCTTTGATGTTACTACTGCAAAAAGATTATGATTCACTGAAGACTCAGAAGATGGTTAGCATTTTTTAGCAATAAGGTACTTAATTAAGGTATGCACATTTTTTAAAGACACAATGCTACTGTACACTTAACAGAGTACAGTATAGTATAAACATAACTTTTACATGTACTGGGAAACCAAAAAATATGGGTGACTCACTTTTATTGAGATATTTACTTTACTATTCTGGTCTGGAACAGAACTTGTAGTATCTCTGAGGTATGCCTATATAAGATTTATATTTTGAGAAAGTTATATGGAAAATTTATTACTAAGACTTAATGACAAATATGACTGCACTTGAAAAAAAAATAGTATCTGTAATTTGAAAAATGGTGCCAATTACTAAAGAAAATAAATTCCTGGCAGGCCTCCTACACATTTAGTACACTATCAATGGTCAATTACTAGTAAATATAATAATGGCATTATAATACATACCCAGTAAATTTAGGGCAGGAGGGGGAATCTGTAAGCAACTGTACTATCAATTTATTAAGCCATGGAAGAACCATAATCCTTACTTCTGCTTCTTAAACTACTAACATTTCTCCTTGCCCTAATAAAACAGACCCAAATTTATGCCCTACCAGGGGAAAAAAGTAAAATAACTGAGAAAATATTCTATGAATAACAGAAATCTAAAATATCAAACAGCCAAATATATTGTAACATGTTTATTTGGCAGCAGAAGTCAGTACCAAGGAAGTAAATCTTAAAGCCCATCTAGTTAGGATAAATTGAGCCATACCAAAAGGATAACAAAATGGAGAGGACTCAAGTCAAATGTCAACCTCCTTTACATAGATCATTTTATTCTGTGTTACAACCCATTCCTACTGATGTGAGACTGGACGTGTCTTACTACTCTAATCCCCTTTCCATCCCTGTGTAACTTTTTGCCCCACACCAAGAACAAACTATTTAGCCTAGCTCAAGGTCAGAAAACGAACTGGTGGTGGGGTCAAAAATATACTATCTCATTCCTGTCCCTTGCTCTATATCAAACTAATTATTACAGGAGAGACACAAGTTACAAGGTGGACGAACTCTTTTATGGAATGATGGAATAGATGGGTCTGTGTTAGTAGATTGTTTCTTACCTCTTTGGGTTTGGAACTTCTACCAGTGGTGCTTTTAGAAGTCTTAGTGTTTTGCCCAGTCAAAGTCTGAAATATTAAATAAGAAATACAGAAAAACAGAATTTACAACTAGGTTATTAATGTTCTTTAAAACACAAAAAGAATTCAAACAGCAAATATTACCCAAACACATTCAATTATACAAATATTTAACAGGTATACCAAGCTAAGTCAACAATCATTTAACAGTATAGGCATCATCTCCGTAAGCTGTAGTTAAATTCAGTTTTACTGTCTAAGTTGGGCCATCAGTAAGCTGATAAAGGGAGCTTCAATTTAAAAGAGAAAACTGTTTCCCACTTCAGGAGCAGAGTGCTAAATCACCTCAGGAGATTCAATGCAGAATTTTTTTTTTTTAAATACAAAGTTTTATTTCTGACCACACTTTATCCAAATAATGCTTTCACACCTGTTAATAAATTACAGACTTGAGCTTATTATTCTAAGTGTCTACTGGCTTAAATCAATGGAGTCATTTAAGAAAGGGAAAAGGGAGCTTGGGGGCGGAGGGAGTGAGGAGATGACAGCATAAAACAAGATTACACCTCCTACGCCTTAGCTACAACAGAGATAATCACTTCATAGATTCTCTGAACATTCTTCCTACCCTCCTCACCTTATTGTTGCTGTCATCCCGTTTCATGGCAGAAGGTTTAGCCTCTGTTTCCTGAGACTGTTTTGTAATATCCCTGTAATCCAGTTTAGAATCTTTGCCTTGCAGGGCTGAGATCCTTCCACTGCCTCCTCTGGTGACACTGCTCTGAGTGGGTTTCAATTTACTGCTGTTTTCAGCCAAGCCTGATCTGGCACTTGTAGGTTTAAGGAGACCCAATTCCTTGGCTGAAAGTTTCTTTTCAGCATTTATTTGATCTCTGAGTACAGATTTTAGAAAACTTTTCTGGTTTTCAGATTTTGAAGCTGTAGCTTTTGCCTTTAGAGAAGAGACCATACCAGCCTTGATGCTTGATTTACTGCTAGATGCATTTGATGCAGGCAGCATACTAATTTTACTAGTTTCATCAGACTTATTGGCCTGAACCACTCCTTTATTTGGGCATGCCTTGGTCACTGAGTTTTCTGCAGGCTTTTCTTTCATTGCAGCCACAATCTTTTCCAACTTCTCTGCAACCATCTTATCATCATTCTTTTCAGCCTTCTCTATTCGTATTTGCAGATCCATTCTGGTTTCCTTGGTATTTAATTCATTCTCCTCCTTTTCATCCATATTACTTTTTGCAGAAATTCCCTTTGTGCTCACTGCCTGCTCATCCCCAGTGGAAATTCCAGGTACTAAGGCCACAACACAAGTAGATGGTACTATTTCTGAAACAGTTTCATGTTTGTCTACTTCAGCTACAGCTTCTATCATAGACTGTGTAATCTTAGAAAAGAAATCTTCTGCTTCAGATGGAGAGTCTTCTAGAATTCCTTTGATGTTCCTTTCTTCTATAAATGCACTATCAGATGATGATAATTCTGTTTCAGGGTTAATAATTTCTGCCTCTTCCTTCTCAAAGTCACTGGCATACACCTGCTGATTTAAAACAGACTGCTCTCCATTTTCAGTGAATAAGTCAATACTGGCTGGAGTGGATGCTGCAAGAGGAATTTCCACTTTGACCTCCTCTCCCTGAGTTTCAACTTCAAATGTTTCAATAGCAAAGTCAGAGACACATAGTGCTTTTTCTGGTTCTTCCTCACAAGGCTCTTCCTGTTGTATAAAAGTTTCTATTTGAATGCTGGGAATAGATTCTTCTTCAACCTCACTAGGTTTAACAGAGGGACTATCAGCTGCTCCTTGCACCTCACTTTCATCAACTGGACGGTTTTTCAAGTCAGGGCTAAAAGTATTTAAAAACAAAAAGAACACAAACAAAAACACAAACAAAAATCAAACTATGATGAGAATTCAACCATCATAAATAGTCCTGTCGATGCTAATTGTTAAGACTTCCTGATACAAGAGCAATAAGCATTGGGAAATCCAGTCAATCAGCATTATAATGGTTAAGAAGTTTTGATATAAATATACAAATAACATAAAATTTTAAAAAGATCCTCCACTGCACTAAAGATTTCTTTTTAGTTCAGAGGAAATTATGGCAATATTATGACCACTGATACAATCATTTTACTCATGTAAGTTATAATCATTTTTTTTTCCTTCTGTGTCAAGTTTGCCCCTGAGACCAGAAGGCTGAATGTGAATTTGAGACATCTCAAATTATTATTAGGTCCTATCTCCCCAACAGTGGTAACTGACATAATAAAATATGTTTATGGTTCGCGAAACTAACGATCCATGCATTAAAATTTACAATTTTATAAGTGAGCCTTACCTAAAAGGAACAGAAACTGATAGGCCACAGTTATCTTAACCACGTCACCTCTTTCTTTTGGATGTGAAACAGATTTGTTTTCAATTTCCCAAGAACTGTATTTATTAGTAATACTTAAAAGAAAACTTTCTTTGGAAATGTCTTTTAAATACTCTGTTGGAGATTTAAAGTTAGAGGCAAAGCTGATACCATCACCTTAACATAAACATGTATTCTTATTATAAAGTATGTGCCTTTGGCTATATCACAAGAAGAAATTTGTTAAAAGAAATCCTTCCAGTTACAGAGACTAATTTAAGATTCTAATACACAGCTTAAAATTTTAAGTCAAATTATTTAGAAGAAATGGAGGAAATACATGGCAAATACATGCAACTGATCTAATTCATCAAGGTCCTCCCGAATCCAACATAAAAATAAAAGTGTGCGATACAACTATTTTCACTGAGACAGAGACAGAATAAACTGTTTTTATATTAATGCTCCATAGATAAGAGATTATCCTGAATAGTAATAAGGAAAATCTTAGCTTCTGAAGACACATCCAGCACGCTGTCAACACAATAATGTTTAACAAATACATCTGCTTAATTACATTAGAAGGTACAGCTTGGAAAAAGACTCCAGAAAGTGATCCTGCCATATCAATATCTCAGTGTTGACTTTTTCCTCCTACTCTTCAAGGAAGGAGGGGATGAGACATCCCTTTTGATATGCTTCTCAAACGGTGGCTATATACTCTTTAGTTACTGCAAGATGGTGTCCGTGTCCTGAGACATTAATAATATTTCAGAAGTTTGGAAAAAGTGCTACCACATCAGGGTCTAATCATATGAGCCAATAAACTATTCCTCCCTCCTCCAATGATGGTTAAGTTTAAACTTCCAGAGGAGAAAACTTTTCTAAGAGATCAGAGAAACACCTCTTAAAGAAAAGCCATTAAGGCAAAGAGTTTGAGGAATTTATTTAAGTTAAAAAGTCAGTAACCATAGACCTTTATCAAATAATATTCTAGTCAACTGTATAAGCTATCCTTTGTATGCTGAAAGGGTTTAAAGGTTTGTATTTGAAATGATTCACATCCCTTATATTAAAAAATACCAATGGGGGCTTCCCTGGTGGCACAGTGGTTGAGGGTCCGCCTGCCGATGCAGGGGACATGGGTTCGTGCCCTGGTCCAGGAAGATCCCACATGCCGCGGAGCGGCTGGGCCCATGAGCCATGGCCGCTGGGCCTGCGTGTCCAGAGCCTGTGCTCCACAACGGGAGAGGCCACAACAGTGAGGGGCCTGCGTACCGCAAACAAACAAACAAACAAACAAACAAAAAAAACCAATGGCTGATTTTTGGTGTTCCAAATTCTTAGGAAAAGTAAAAAAAAAAACAAAAAACTTGCTGCCAAGCACAAGTATGACAAAGAAAAAGTTGTGATATTCAGTTAAAGCAGTTATGTAAATATTATTTCTCAAGAAATAAGCTTTCATTTTTAAGTTACAAGACTCATTTCCAATAATGAACATTAAATTCAAACTCCTGCCTCAGTACAGAACTGCATATTAACCCTAAAGGCTTTACAAACTAGAGCTATACAGAAACACCAATTTACTGGGCTTTAGAAGGAGAACAATGGAGATTTTGATTCCTGGCTCTAGGATATAGCAAGTCCTCCCCCTTCACCACATTTACAGTTTGTCAGTAAATTTAAAAAGCTGTTATCTTTTATATAAAATGAATCACTATGCAGTTTCACACTTGAAACAGACAGCATGAACCTACTTAGGAAAATGGCTTAATTCCATATTTGTTCTTGTGTGCCAGTCTTTTAAAATTATAGTGCTTTCTTCATAGGATTTATTTTCCAAAAATTAGTACCTAGTTTTCTGGCTGATATGGTAAAAACCTTCAGTGTTCATCAAGTTAGCCTGGAAAGTCAGTTTGAGACGTCAAATAAATGAAATTATTAACACCAGAGTATAAAAAACAGTCTTTTAAAAGAACAAAGAAAACAAAATCATATTCTGGAAACTGGACCGAAAAAGGATTCCAGGAAGGCTGGGTTCAGGATAGGGTTATCTAATTTCCCACTCCCCTGTCCTACCCCACCCCTCCATAAAACCAGGGTTTCAAAATCTTCAGAGAAGGTATATAGTAAAAGCTGGACATGAGAACAAAGGTTAACACCATACCATACACTTTCTGAGAAACTTTAGACTGAGACATAACACTGAAGATCAGTATTTATTTCAGAGGGCCACTGAGTACTGCCCAACAGTATTAATGAACTGGTGAACATTTATTTCCTCTTGCACCCTTACTTGGAGCCTTAATCATATGATAAATAAATAATGTTCACATGGGGGTTGGTTAAAACAGGGAAAATGTAGAATTTTATTAAATTATTAATATATCCATGTGAGATTTCTTTTAAAAAGGAAACAAATACTCTACATTAACTATAAACAAGAGGATCATGTTAACGAATTAGCATCCACAAGTGCTTAAAAAAAAAAAAAGGACCAGTATTTTCTCAGGATCAGCTTACTCCAATAAAGAAATGTGAAGTATTCAGCCACATCCCATGTCTTTTTTCTCTAATGTCATACAAGTCAGAAAAAAACTGCAAAGTGGGAATTAAGAAATTATCAGTGCTAGAACTTTAAAAATTAATAAGATTAGACAACTATTTGTAAATTCATTAAGACATATCTGATTTTAAAAGATAAGTGAAAACAGTGAAAGAGAAAATGACCAAACGCACACAGTAACTATGCTTTTGGACGTGAAAGAAACTGTCAAATGAAATATATAAAATGGATTTTTGGAAGAGCCTACTTAATTACCAGCCAGAGTTACTACAGCCAAACTGCAGGTCTATCTATACTACTACATGCAGCATTGTTACTTATTCAGCCCTTTGCGGGCTTTTGTAGCAAACACTGCTTGCTGTTGGTTATTACTTCTTAGGCATGTAAATATAATTGGTATGCTGATGTGCAACTTAAAAAAGTCTGTGTGGATACATATAGCCAACCTATTGCTTAAAGTTACCGATATATTTTAATGTACTCATAATCATCTTTATCATTTAAAAGTCTCATTTTATAAAAATTAATTACTGAGAAGAAAAATCTATAAGACATCCTGTTTTTCAGGCATCTTATAATTAGGCAGTATATCAAATAAAATAAACTTTCCATATTTAAACACTCAAACTCCTCTTTCAAACTGATAAGCTCTTACTACACTGACTAAGAAGTAAGGGTAAACCACTTAGTATGAAAGACAGAAAGAATTCTCTATCAGTGATTCCCAATGAAGAACAGTAAAAGGGAGGTTATTCATTGGTGGGACAAGGGTGGTGATAAGTGTGGTATTCATCAGGATGAGGAAGTCACTACGAACAGAATATACTATATGTGGTCAAAAAAAGTTGTGAGTTACCAGTTTGTATAGACTCTGAAGAACAACCTTTCAACCTCTGAAAATATAAAGCAGTGTACATATTATTTTGCTTTATACCAAAATACACACTAAATATTATCTTTCTGGTTTTAAAAACTCAATGAAAATTTAAAAGGATTATACAAACTTAAAATTTACACTGTGCCTATTTTGGAATAGAAAAATCTAACAAGAATATAATACTGATAACAGAGTTGAGCTGTTCAAGAGTCTTAGCAAAACATTTCATAAAGAAGGCAAATTTATATATTTAATTCAAACTGTGTGTACACATTCACTTCTCCTAAAAAAAAAAATCAGTAAATATCTGAAAGAGACCAAAAATAATAACAAAAAAAGCCCCTAGGTCAAACAGAGCCCTCCAAAAACCCCAAAACAAAAAACACCCTCATAACACTCATAAAAGATACAAACTTTTTGTTACTAGTGAACTACCATAAAATACAGAAATAATATTCAGTAATTAACTACGTACTATAAAAATTGTTAGCAAACTTAAAGCAACATACCTTTTTTTCCCTAGTTCTGGGTCTTTCTCAGCTTCAGCCTGTAATATAATTCCACATTTTATTAGAGGTTATTCTACTGGATTTAAAATATTTAACTCATCAATGCAGTGTTTTCAGTTCTTAAAATCTAAGCTAAAAAAAAAACCCCATACCTTAAAAATATATCAAAACAGATAGTTTTCAGTGTCCACATAACCATCAGCTTCTAGAATTTTTTTCCCATTTTTAGATAAAGATCTCTAAATAAGATTATACAGAATAAATGACACACAGAAATTAATGAGAAAAATAAGTTTCCATAATGTTTATAATAAATAAGAAAATTTTAACTTTAAAAGCCTGGAAATACCACCTTTTGCTAAGAATAAAAACAATCAACCTGAAATATCAACATATTTTTTGTGCAATTATTATTTTAAAAGACTTCTATTTATGAGAGACTAGTTGACTTAGAAAGCTTTCTACTCAAAACACATAGAAGTGCTGGACAAAATTTAACAATAATCCTTTTAAACATGAATCTGAACCAAGAAAGCAATGTCCTGGGGCCCAAAATGAAAGGAGGAATTAAAATTCAGTGCTTATGTACCAAGCACTGATCCAGGTACTTAGGATACATCACTGAACAAACAGCAAAAATATCTGCCCTTTAGAACTTATATATACTAGCTGAAGGCTTTTTCTGTGGGGAATCGTGTGCTGAGTTGAGAATTATCTTTCTCTAGATTTTCTCAGATTAAAAGCCGAGAATTATATTGTATAGAAACTGAATAATATTTCTAGAGAGGTTCCCGGTGGGGTGTTGGAGTCCCAGAGTAAAGACCTTCTTTACTAGGGTATCTGGTAAGGTATCCAGTCTACACTGTAATGGTATATAAAGAAAATTAAAGATGGCAGTTGATAAGTCCCATCCACAGTGCTTACAAGCGGTCTTCTCATTCACGGGAGAAACTTGTTAGAGGAAACCGAAACCGAAACCAACCTATATGATAGTAGAGAAAATCTATACCAGATACCTGTATTAGCTAACCTGCTTCTTTATTCATAAATTAATAGAAAAGAAAAACAAATGCACAAGAGAGAACAAATTAAGGATACAAAACTGACTCAAGATATTTCAGAGAACTGCTTTAAAAACAACTCTAAAGAATACTCTCTAAAAAATTTTTCTAAAAAAAAATTCAATAGGATATAGCATCCATAATATCAGTACAGGTGCTACTTCCAGAAAGACAGAACATTAAAATTTGAAGAGAAGAAATATTCAAAGATATAAGAGGAAAATTTTCCTCAGGTGAAGAAACACACTAATTTTTAGATTTCATAAATTCAATGAATAATCTAAGCAGGATATAGGAAGTAAGTCCCACACCAAGTTAAAACCTTGCTCACCGCACTAGCCATACTGATCCCTCCTTGGAATTCCCGAACCACCAAATATGTCCTTAAGGCCTTAGCTCTTGTTCTCTCTAAAAACCTCTTCTCTTTGATACCTTAGTAGAGTTCGCTCTCTTACTTCTTTCTTTCAGGTCTCTCAAATAACTCTTTCTCAGAGGGGCCTGACCACTCTAAAATTACACATATCCCCCTGTACACCCCGCCATCCAGCACACTCTATCATTTTTTCTTGATTTTTCTCCACAGCACTTCATAGCACTTTTTACCACCTCACACTACGTATATATACGTGTGTGTGTGTGTATTTGTGTGTGTGTGTGTATATATATAAAATAAGCTCCTTGAAGATTGGGCCATTGACTCCTCTGTTTACCAATGTATTCCAAAGTCTAAAACAGTGCTGGCATAGAGAAGGAATTAGATAACTATTTGCTAAATGAATTAGGAATAAACGCTAAAAGGTTTCAAAGAGAAAAAAAAATTACACAGAGGTAGGATTGGAATCAGCCTTCTCCTTAACAACACTGGTTAAGAAAAACAAAACAATAAAAGCAAGAACAATCTGAGCACAGAATTCTCCACCTGGACACACCATCAATGAAACATGTAAGAGAAAAATAAAGTCATTTCTAAATATGCAGGGATTTAGAAAGTTTACTGGCCATACATACTTTCTGGGAAAATTATTTGACAATATATTCTGGCAAACAGAAAGTAATCCAAGAGAGTAGGCGATACAGAGTCCAAGAAATAACAGAAGTAACTCAGAAGAGCAATAAAAAGAAAATCAAAGGTATATAGATGCTTTACAAAGCAAATGGCCATAAATTTAGAAGAGGGTGTCAGAAGGATAGCTCTAAGAAGAGAGCATATTCTATTCAACAAATAGTAATTAAGTTATGTGACCCGAGTAACATGAAGACAGTCTTCTTTTTTCCTTTCGACAACAAAAAACAACTCCTTAACTGTACAGGGAAGCCATAACCCAAATACTGAACAAAAACACAGCATCATTTTGAGAAAAGACTGCGAGTATAAGAGAGTCACTTCCAAGTGTGCAAATTACACGTATTTCTTTCTTTATAGAACCACTCTCATTACTAAATTCTGCAGTAAATATCTTCATAATCAAGATATCAAAAATGCAGGTACTGGGTTTCAGTACTTAGAATTATGCCTTCATACTCTGTATGCAAGGTAACTATAGTTATAGAATTAAAGGTTGTAACGTATTACATGTAGAAGTAACATTACAGGTAACGAATATGGGGGGAGGATATTGAACAGAGGGTAACACAGGATACTAATTAACTCATTATAAACATGGTAAATTAAAAACTGTTATTAAAAAAATCTGGGGGCAGGATTTATTTCCACCTCATAGTCTAGCTTAGGCTTTCATTACCTCTCATAGAGACTATTACAACACCTTGAAATTAGTCCACCTGCCTCTACTATCCAATTTATGATTTGTTAAATGGATATAATGGACATTATGTGACATGCTCAAGATTACAAGGCTAGCTTATCAGTGGTTGAGCTAATAAGTCTTTTACAATAAGTTAAATGTGCTCTTCAAGAATGAGGTTGAGTTAGGATGTGGGAAATAAAGCATTAATTTAGGCAGAAGTTTCATATAATTTCCACTTGTTTCATTTTCTTTAAGTCTAAGAATTTGGGACCACAATTCTGGAAGAAAAATTTCTGTGTAGCCTGTGTTTACTGTAATTCTGAACATAGTTGAAAGTAATAACTTGAAACATACCACAACACAAAGTTTTAAAAATACAATGTTCTGTTGGGAAAAAAAAAAAAGTTAAAAACTTCAAAAAATTTTCTTCTGAAATCAGGTTAAACAAGGCACATAAATTTGTGCTTAAGGACTTCCCTGGTGGCCCAGTGGTTAAGAATCCGCCTGCCAATGCAGGGGACACGGGTTCGAGCCCTGGTCTGGGAAGATCCCACATGCCACAGAGCAACTAAGCCTGTGCACCACAACTACTGAGCCTGCGCTCTACAGCCTGCGAGCCACAACTACAGAGCCCTGTGCCACAACTACTGAAGCCTGTGTGCCTAGAGCCTGTGCTCCGCAACAAGAGAAGCCACCACAATGAGAAGCCCGCATACCATAACGAAGAGTAGCCCCCGCTCGCTGCAACTAGAGAAAGCCTGCACACAGCAACGAAGACCCAATGCAGCCAAAAACAAATAAATAAATTTATTTTAAAAAATAAATTTGTGCTTAAATCAGTATCATGATGCATTCATTTACTTATAGGTGATCTATTTAATTTGGATTTAGATGGTGGAATTTTCTCTTTCTTGAGCTAGCACAAGAGTTTGGCAGATTAACAAAAACCTGCAGACACCAAATATAAGGCCCTATTTACCTCTTGCTATTGAGATACAATGAAACTATTAGAAAGAGAAAACATCTGAGTTTCAATTTAATTCTTTCAAAGGTAAACTATTCATAGTTTTCAAAGATTATTACTGTGCAAGCCAAGAACCTGTAAAATCTTCTTTCTTATAAAAGAAGAGAGTATAATAATTTAAACAAGTAAAAGAAAAAAACAAACTTTTAACAGGAGGAAGTCAAAACGGACTCAATCTAGACTGCATTCTGGAGATAATCATGCTATGTATATGGCATCACTCTGCACATATGTCCACAGTAAGCATCAGAATGAATATGCTACATTTTCTAAAATTACCTCAATTTATTCTCATTTATACAAATTTATACTGTTCCATAAATCATGAAAATTGGAATAATGATTGCAAAATAAATTTTTAAAAGAAACAGTATCTAAACTCAGAATGAGTTTGACTACTGTCCAAGAATAATTCTCGAAATCAGCTTCAGAGTGTATCTTCTAGCTTTGGGAGAATGATCTTTATGCTTTCCTCATATTCTAAAAGCACAGAAGTTGATACAAAATAATCTTACCTCTGATGAGTCTAGCTTTGGAGATAATGTGCAGATCAATACATGGTTACCTATGTTCTGTGGATTTTGCTTCAGAAAGCTGTACATTGACTGAGCAGATTCAGGACTATCTAACTGAAGAATTGCCTTTGGAAAAGACAGAAAAGTATTAATTACTAGTTCCTAAAAAAATTAAAAGTACAATTACCATAAGATCCAGCAATTTCATTTTTGAGTATATACTAAAAGAATTGAAAGCCAGAACTGGAACAAGTATTTGTACACCCATATCCATACCAGTATTATTCACACAGTCAAAAGGTAGAAGCAACCCAAGTGTCGATCAACAGACGAGTAGATAAACACATGTGGTACATGCATACAATGGAATATTATTCAGCCTCAAGAAGGAAAATTCTGACATATGCTACAACACATGCTGGAAGACATGCTAAGTGAAATAAGCCAGACACAAAAGGACAAAAATTGTATGATTCCACTTATATGAGGTATCTAAAGTAGTTAAATACAGAGACAGAAATTTAAATTGTAGAATGGTGGTTGCCAGGGGCTAGGAAAAGGGGGGATGGAGAGCTGTTGTTTAATGGACAGGGAGTTTTAGTTTGTGAAAATGAAAAAGTCCTGGAGATGGATAGTGGTGATGGCTGCACAACAACATGAATATATTTAAATGCCACTGAACTGACACTTAAACATGGTTAAAGAAATTTCTTAAACATGTCAAAGAAATTAGTATCTACTACTTGGTCAATTAGGTATTTTTTATGAAGCAAATACTGTCAACTTTGCTATAAAACCCTTTCTACCTTTCTAGGTAATACATGGTTGACCAAAATCTAATTTTCATGGACACGTCTGAATTAAATAGAGAAGATAGAGGGCACAGAAAACGTAAAGGGACTTTAGAAATACCTGGTTGACACCCTTTCATTTTATAAATAAGAACTAAAAGTGTAAACCAACTTAGAAGGTAGTTAAGGCTAGATGAACGTAAGTCTGCACTTCCCCAAAAGATAATGCTCTTTGCACGTATTACCCTTCTCCCTTGTGCAAGTTTTTATTTCCCCTTCAAAGTAAGAGTTCTTCCTCCTTCCTGCCAAAGCCCAGGAGAAAATATGATGGTATATCATAATTCTGCTAAGAGGCTGAATAATGTTTATAGGTGCTTCAGTTCAGAAGCTGAATTAAAAGTTACAGACCAGGGGCTTCCCTGGTGGCGCAGTGGTTGGGAGTCCGCCTGCCGATGCAGGGGACGCGGGTTCGCGCCCCGGTCCGGGAGGATCCCACATGCCGCGGAGCGGCTGGACCCGTGAGCCATGGCCGCTGAGCCTGCGCGTCCGGAGCCTGTGCTCCGCCACGGCAGAGGCCCGCGTACCGCAAAAAAAAAAAAAAAAAAAAGGACCTTGTTACCTTGTTTTTATTACTCATGTATACGTGGTGATCCACTTTTCCAAACTGAAGTCCAACACAAAGTACACACTGAAGTCCATCTTCTGGTAAGTTATCAAGATGTACAAATCGATCGTAAATTTTATCTACATTTGCCTGTAGTTTTTGTTTTTGTTTTTTTTAAAGAGACAGCACAGAAAAAGAGAAAAACAGCTAAAGTATCAAAGTGTAAAACACAGATTAACAATTTATTTTTCAGAGGTCAGGTAATGTCCTCTCCCAAGAGTAAGAAAATGACCATATAGGTAAAGATAGTGAGGTCTTAGTACTAGATGTGAATAATCAGTGAAACAATATACTAAAAAAGGAAGTATACTCTTTCTTCTATCAACATAATATGTACCCAAAACACTTAATATACCGAATATTTACCCAAGTCAGTTAACATGGCTCCAGAATCTAAAAAATATTGCACATTAGGACTCCTTTACCCTCTATTTCTTATTTTTACCAAGAGAAGACTCATCTGACATCTCCATCACCTCAGTATTTTAAAACTAGTGCTAAGATTTTCTTCAATTCTTGACAGGTGAACAATAAAACAACCAATGTTTCTATCAATTAAACAAGTGTACAAAAGCATTTAAATGCAAAACTCACCTCTGGGTCATTTTCTCTAATCAAGGTTGTAAATATAGCTTCCTAGAAAGGCAAACAGAGGAAGATTGAAGGTGTAAGCTCTTTCTTATTTGTATATTTAATTCGTCAAGATTTACTGATATAATAATCTATATGAATAAGCATTAAGAACTATTTCATAAAATCAGAAGTAAGCAAAATTTCTGTTCCTTCCAACAATCTTTCCCTCTTCCTAAAACAAGTTATCTAAGTCCCACCCTACCCACAGACTTTAATTCTTCCTAATCCCCTAAGTACATTAAAGACTAATAAGGTGGTACCATTTAGGGGAAGACACTCAAATTCATATACAAGGAATAAGAGATTTAATTTAGCAGACAGTAAGAGAATTCAAATTACACAACAAAAAGTCAGCTAAGCAAAATAGGGGATGAGGAAGAACAGAGATGTAGGCTAGTAAAAAAAACATCACAGGGTATTAAGTGTATAGTGATTTGGTGCTGCTGAATTATATAAAGAGGCCAAGACTGGCACAACACAGGGATGTCAAAGCTGGGAGAAGCTAGCTGATAAAAGGCTTAAATGTTTAGAAAAGGAACTTTATCTTATGAGACTATGGTTCTTAAATTTTTTTTTCTCTTCGACACTACTGATATATATAAGACCACCCCAGCAATTACATCACATTAGAATGATTCTCAGTGGAAGGCTTTTTCAAAATACATGCATTTTCAATGTTCATTACAGCACTATTTACAATAGCCAGGACATGGAAGCAACCTAAATTGTCCATCGACAGAGGAATGGATAAAGAAGATGTGGTACATGTATAAAATGAAATATTACTCAGCCATAAAAAGGAACGAAATAGTGACATTTGCAGAGATGAGGATGACCTAGAGATTGTTATACAGAGTGAAGTAAGTCAAAAAGAGAAAAACAAATATCATATAATATCACTTATATGTGGAATCTAGAAAAACTGTACAGATGAACTTATTTGCAAAGCAGAAACAGAGTCACAGATGTAGAGAACAAACATAGTTACCAAGCAGAGGTGGTGGGGTGGGACGAACTGCGAGACTGGGATTGACATATATACACTACTATGTATAAAACAGATACCTAATGAGAACCTACTGTATATCACAGTGAACTCTACTCAATGCTTTGTGGTGACCTAAGTGGGAAGGAAATCTAAAAAAGAGTGGATATATGTATATGTATAACTAATTCACTTTGCAGTACAGCAGAAACTAACACAATATTGTAAAGCAACTATACTCCAATAAGTATTAATTTTAAAAAATACATGCATTTCCACCTTCCTCTAGAGATTCTAGCATCTCTGTTTCATGCCTCTTAGCAGTAAATGTTTGTAGGCCACACAGAAACAATGAAGGGTTTCTAAATCAGTTTAATTTGAAGAGGTTTGAATTGTATGCCAGTCTCATGACTTTGGGAAAAAGGTTTTGAGGGAGATAAAACTGAAGGTAGAGGATATAAAGAATAACTATTTTAGCCGGCATTTTAAAGAGGTGAGGCAATGGTGAATGGGATGAAGAGGGAACAAATTCCAGAAATATTCAGGAGTTAAAACAGACCAGACCTAGTGACCAGCAGGTTATGAGAAATGAGAGGAAAAAATTATAAAGGTAACCTCTGGAATTCCAGTTTGGATGACAGATAATGGCAGTGAGATAAGAATAGGGTTCTTTACAGACTACCGTTTTCAACTTTTTCTTTCCATTCCAACATACATGAGGGATTGGATTCCCTCAATATGGAGGTAACTCTCAAACAATGAGATGGGCAACTATGGAGAAATATAGGAAGATGCTTTCTCAGTGTTTGAGAGAAAATATGTGACCCAAAGAAGAAAACTAGAAAACATAATGGACTATAATAAATCTGTTTTAAAAATTTAATAATATTCTAGTGAATAAGATGGTAAGTCCATTATTTACCTCGTCTTTTAAATTCATGTTGTCAGGAGCCATACTTATTGAGAGTTGATTCCCATCCAGTGATATTGGGAAGCAGGTATAAAATTTTACCATAGAATCTGCAGATTTTCTGTTTATTTCTATAAATGCCTTTTAAAATACAAATTATAAGAATGAAAAAATAAATCTTAAGTTACTTTTTCTTAAAAAAAATTTAATACTTAAAGAGTCAAATGAATTGAATAACTTAGTAAATGTTTTTAAGATAAAAAAAGCATTCCTTAGAACATTACGACCATAACCAAGAAATAATGAATGACTGAACTCATAAGGTAATACTAAAGAGAAATAAGAAGGGACATTGTAGTAAATGACACTAGGGAAATCTTATTTATCTTATTCATCACTATACCCTTTGTACCTAGAGCAGTATCTAGCATGTAGCAAACATTTAATGAACATTTACTGAGTAAATAAATTTAATGATGGACAAAATATGAGAAATATGAGGAATGAAAGAATCAAAGAATCATGTAATGGTTACCAAGTTATTTTTTATTTTGTTGTTTTCGTAAGTGTCAAATTGTAACTCCATACGTTTTGGTTTTAATTTTCATACCTGGGTAAGTAAAGAGATTGAACATTCTTCCATATGTCTGATAGTTAATGAGGTGGAAATAGTCCATATTTTTATTTATAGTTGTAATTTTTAAAAATAAATTCTCTTTATGTCATTTGCCAATTTATTTATTAAACTTTTAATATTTTATAGCATGTTTATATGAACCGTGTTTCTCATCTTACATATTTTAAATTTTTAATTTCCATTTTGCTTTATGTTAATTTTAGTTTCACAAATGTTTATATGACTGAATCTGATATTTTTCCATATAACATCTAGAAAAATATTAAATCTCCAAATAATTAAATTAAATTTCCAAATAATTCTACTCAACTCTAATCAAAACTGGGCACAAATAATCTAGATTTTCTGTATTTGGATTCTATATTTATCTACATACACATCCACTTTGGTATATGATGCAAAGTATGAATCTGAATTATTCATTCCCAGGTTCCCACAATTTCCCCCTATTTTAATGTATCATCACATAAAATTCTTACATTAAAAAATGTATTCTTATTCTTGTCCATCTCTAAACATTACAAATAATGTGCTTTTTAGAAAACAGCTTTATTGAAATACAGTTAACGTATCATAAAATTCACCTGTTTAAGTGTACAATTTAATGGGTTTTAATACATTTATAGAGTTGTGCAACCACTCAAATAATCTACTTTTAACATAAGGTAAAACTGCATATGACTACTTACACTCACTCTCCCCTCCTACTTTGTTTTCTTAAGCACACTTGCTTGACTCTCAAAAATCTCTAGTGATCATTAACTCCACTCCTTCCTATAGTAAGAACACTACTCCCCACCACTCTAACGGTGTTGTTTCCATTATTTAAACTTCCCTGAAATTCACTTCCTATAAAATACCTTCCAAAAGTTGTTCATTATTAACAATATTTTGTTTTGTTTTTAAATTACAAAAGCAATATATACTCATTATAGAAAACTGAAGACATACAGATAAATCTAGGTTGTTCTAAATACTGATGACTTCACTAGTCTGAGTCTGAAAATGGTTATTTCCCATTTGAGTATAACGGGTAAAAAAAAACAAACAGAAACACTAGTAAAGAGTGCTCAACAAAATTTTATAAGTTGTTTAAAAAACTTCGTATTAACATATTACAGACGTAAAGTATTTTCTGTTAAACTAAACGTTTGAGCATAACTTCAATGGGGAAATCCATCCTTCCCAACGTAAAACTACATCTGATTAGAATAATGTATTTTTAAAATAAAGGATTATCTGTGTTTTATATTTTAAAAATGCCTTAACTTGAGACAGCTTATTCTGAGGTGCTGCTCTTAAACCCTTTCGTCCTAGTTTTGTGAAGTTAATGTTTTTCAAAATGTGCTTGCGGACAACATGAATTCACAACTATTTTCAACTCTTACCTTTTTATGAGATGATAAAATCAAAATATCCTTTAAACCACCAAATGGTTTTACTAGGTTGTAAACTTCTTCAATAGAATATCCTTTATTAGGCAAATCAGAAATAAGTACCACACATATTTCTTCTGTTTCCTTCAAAACCAATTTAAGAATTGACATTAAAACTTAACTGCTGTTATATTTACTTAAATTTATACTGCAGATCATATGTTATGTTAGTATTTAAATTGTATTTAATACTAAATCTGATTAATTCAGAAGGCTGGTCTAAACCACCAATTAAAAACAAAACAAAATGCACTTTTCCACTCTTCTAGTACACAGAATAATTCAGTCATACCATCTGTCATCTAGTCAAGGTCTTCAGTTCTCTTCTGCAACCACTGCTTAAAAATAAATTTAAGAACACAGGTTTGCCTGTCTCTGACTACAGCTCCTTCCTTTCATGTACTGTTGCCATTCCTGTGCCTTGTGATGCTAAGATCCCCATGCTCCAAATTGGTGCATATTCTTTTACCTTACTGAGTAAAATAATCCCTTGCTGGCAATATAAAAAAGCTTACCTAGTCTCTTAGGATCCTTACCCCATAACCCAATCCCCACTACAAAGTAAATACTTTCATTTCTGCCTTCTCTTCTCTCAGATCTATTTTATTCTTCAAGATCACTCTCATAAATGCCAACTTTTCCTTTAGTGGATGTTGGCGAAATCCCCAAAGGCATAAATGTGGCAACTTGCAACTTTTCTTTTGGTGGGGGAAGGTGGGAAATTATAATTTTCATAAGCTAGTTGAGAATGATTTTTAACTAGCAAGTAAATTGTGTTCAAAAATGATTCCTGGGCTTCACTGGTGGCACAATAGTTAAGAATCCGCCTACCAATGCAGGGTACACGGGTTCGAGCCCTGGTCCAGGAAGATCCCACATGCCGCGGAGCAACTAAGCCCGTGTGCCACAACTACTAAGCCTGTGCGCCACAACTACTGAGGTTGTGTGCCACAACTACTGAAGCCTGTGTGCCTAGAGCCCGTGCTCTGCAACAAGAGAAGCCACCGCAATGAGAAGCCTGTGCATTGCGACAAAGAGTAGCCCCCGCGCGCCACAGCTAGAGAAAGCCCGCGTGCAACAACGAAGACCCAACGTAGCCAAAAATAAAATAATAAATAAGACGAATAAATTTATATATGTATTAAAAAAAGATTCTTTCTAAAGTGCAGTAAGTAAATCTAAGATACTCTACTGGTGTTTTACAATATTCTTCTTAAAACAAAACAATAAGTTAACATATACTACTTACTTAGTTACTACTTGAAGAATGGAGCAACCAGTCTAAAATAAACTTACCCTGAGCACCTGAAGGATCTCAAGATCTTAACCAGTAAAGTCTAAATTAATGAAATCTTAATATATTCATAATAACAGATATAAGCACATGAAAACAATAAAGTGAACTTTATGCCCTTCAAATAGAACTGCAAACTCCACTTGCTCCTCTAAAAACACAAAAAATAAATGGTATTCTAAATACTAACATATCTAAATACTAACATATCTCTAATTTGCTTCTAAGGAAAAAGAAATTTCACAAAATTCCATGGGTTCTAATTTGACAACCTGTTATCTATTCAAAAACCCAACTGGCCTAACATTTTCTTCTCAGTGAAAAGTAATCCTCAATAACATGTACATTTACTGATAATCTGCACCTAAATTTTTGTAACTCAAGATTTTTTTTAACTCAAACCATATTTTAGAAGTCTCCAATGACCAGGATTTTTCACCATACCAAATCTGTGTATTTTTTACCTAGGTTTATAGTAAGAAAAATACATTGTGTCAAAATTTCTTAAGTTTTATAAAAATAAGTAAAATATAAAAGCTGACCTTGTTAACTGGTTCATTTTCTGTAGCCTCCAAAGCAGCTTCTTAAGATACAAAATAAAATAAGAATTCATGCAGATATACTTTATTTATCAAGATCCCACTTTATTCCACAATGGATTAAATAGTAGCTACATGAAAATGTATACAGTGGGCAAAAGACTAGAGAATTTAAGTAGGATATAGCTACATAAGTAACACTGGCTTTTCAATAATACATTCAGCTTTATTCTTTCTGAGAGCAAAATTTCAGACTAATCAAGAGACAAGGTGAAGATGTGAATCATAATATTCCTAATTTCACTTAGGTATGACTCTGGTATCGAAATATATACGTATATATATATATATATATATATATACACACACACACACACATATATAATATATATATATGACACAAAATTATTTTCCTAAAATTTAATTTTCTATCTTTAAACATAAAAGAACAAAATAAAATTTCTATTAACCTACCTGAAATAGTTTCTTTAGCACCATTTTCAGTGGCTTTGACTTCCACACTCGTCTTTATTTCAGAGTTTTCTGCATGAAATAGTCTGCTTTAATAGTCTAGAAAAATACACTAATATAATTAAACTAATGAATCTAGAGAGGAACTTAAGCTACTTTATTTTGTTACTTCAAGTCTCCTTAGGCTGACCTGATTTAAGACAAAGCTAATACAAGTTTTCCTTTGAAACACCAAATAATCCTTTTGAAGATTTTTAAGCAAAAAATTTTATTTCAAAATATACCTAGAGTGTATACTAATAGGATTTAATGAAAAGAAAGCACTGCATGACAGCATTTCAAGCTTACCTGGTACAATCACAGGTTTATTGGCGTCTTTGTATTTGACAATTCCAGCCTTTTTGACTTCTAGAGACTTCTTTCCACTAGATTTTGCTTTTAAAAGTAGAGTTGAACCATTATTCTAAGGGTCTATTCAGTCATTTAGCATGTTTCATACTAATATATTAGTAAATAAGTAGTTCAACTTCATTATAAAAGCAGCTCTTTTCCACATATTTATTTCCATTTATTTTCAGTGTCTGTTTACCAATAAGATTAAAAGCAAATTTAAACTGAGATACAACTTTTGTTGAGGGCTATTAATGATTCACAAATTATGAAATCCTCATGTGGCAAAAGTACACCATAATCACACACATAAAAATCATTATTTTATAACTTCCACAAAGATTCTTTAAAATTACATTAGTCAATTGGAAAAATATATTAATAAACGGATCATGTTATTTTCAACATGTTACAATTTAGTGTTCCATTTCTTTATGGAGGATACATCCTTGTAACATGGAAAGAAAATCTTTAAAGTAACAAGTATCAGAGGAATTTTACAAGCTGGGGAAGGTAATATGAAATGACAGCTCTAAAAAAATGAGTAAAAAAAAGATTAAACGGGGGGAAAGTGGCAGAGCAACCTATGATTATATGGCTGTCAGAAATGTTTCCTAAACAAAAATGTAACCGCAATGGCAGATACTGTCAAAGACCAAAGCATCAAAAAACACAAGTCCTGGGCTTCCCTGGTGGCGCAGTGGTTGAGAGTCCGCCTGCCGATGCAGGGGACACGGGTTCATGCCCCGGTCCGGGAAGATCCCACATGCCGCGGAGCGGCTAGGCCCGTGAGCCATGGCCACTGAGCCTGCGCGTCCGGAGCCTGTGCTCCTCAACGGGAGAGGCCACAACACTGAGAGGCCCGCGTACCGCAAAAAAAAAAAAAAAAAAAAAAAAAAAAAACGCAAGTCCTATGTGTGTCAGGTTCTAAATATCAAAGAATTATTTACTAAACTTTCCAAGATGTTATTACATACTACAAATTAAAACTTGCTTTTGATATCATATTTATTACATTCTTTAACGCAGAATTAAGAATAAACTTAATATAACCTCTCTTTTCCAACAGTCTTACCTGTTTTGATTGAAGCTTTATTACCTTTAGCAGCTACTGTTACCACAGATTTTACAGAACCCGCTGATTTCCCTAAATCACAAAAGCTTAGTCAAAACTGATTTATTTAACTAGTATCAACAATTCCCAAAGAACCTCACAAAGAATATAAGAGCAACAAACTATATTTTATTCAAAACAAAATGCTATCATCTTTAGGAACACAGGTCATTTGCTAAATTAGAAATGATAATTTCTTTAGGAAGAAAAATATCATTGAAATAAGAATTCACCTCCCCTTTGGGGTACTTAAAAACAGCGTTCAGGCAAGTTACACAGATCTCTAAATGTGTGTATCAACTTAGTAATTAGAAGCAAAATTACTAACCTCAAGGATATAAACACAATCCCATGATGCCTTTAATGGCTCCAAAAGCAGTTATATTGAGGACCTCCCAGCTCATGCTTCCTTGGCTCCCAGTTGATTAAAAAGCACTTAAGAATACCTACATCATTGTCAGGCCACATAAAGACTACTTTGACTCATTCCTAATGGGCCCTATCTGAACAGGATTATTTAAACTTTCTGACCCTTCTTTCTACATATGTATATTACTGTTGCTTATATTCCAAAATGATGCTGTTTATAAAGACTGTGATCATCTAAGTGTCACTAAAAAGATTACCAGAGTCAAAAACCTCTGCATTCAGAGAGCAACAGGAGGTTTAGCTCTGAAAATTAGGATGCCCAAAGAGCAAGGTAGTATAAGGAAAAAGCCCAGGATCACAAGTCAGTGAATTCAAGTTGAATTCCAAGTCAAGGTGTGAAGGCTGGGGGAATTTACTGATTTCTGTGCACGTTTCCCCATTTATAAACCAGGGTGGTAACTGCCTTAACTACCTAACAGGACCTTCTGTGAGAATATGACCATGCTTTTGAAGTTATTAAACAAAAAGAATTACCGACATCTGCAAAATTTAATCAGAATAGTTTACAAATCCACACTTTATATCCAAAGACAGACCTTAATTACTGCTCATAAAGAGAAATACCAATCTTTATAGATTGTCACTCAACCAGTCATTTCTTAGTAATTCCCAAGTTTTGTCACACTGCAGTAACCTTAGCCCCATGAGCTCTTAAGGTGTTTCTTTCACTATCCTGTGTTACTACCACAAGTCGATTCACTGTACTACTTCTAGTTGGGTACCAGAACTTAAGGAAAAAATATCTAGAATTAATTTCCAACACTCAAGGGGGAAGCTACTGGTTTTAGCACCCACTCCCCCAGATTTCCACCAATGACTACTATAAACTTACTATTAAAGTAATATCAAACTGTTTGCTAAATAAGTGCATCTTCAAAACACGTTTTCTAGCCACACCTGACTCCCTCAGATTACTGCTTCTAAGAAACTACTATATGATAATTATGGATTTGCCACCAACGGTGGTTCAAGACCGCCTCCTGTCCTTCCTACCATTATAAAGACAATGTAATACATTGATCTCTATCCTCTTAAAAAGATGACTCTGAATTAACCGGCATTTCGCAGAAATGGGAGGAAAAACAGAAATGGGGATAATGCTAGAGGAAGGAGAAAAAAATTAATAATTACTTTAAAATCCACTATAGCCCATAAAAATGCAAAGAGAACATAATTTGCTGTAAGTTTGTTTATAAAAGAAAGTAAACAGAGAAGACCTCAATAAGAGAAAGACGGAAATATCGCCAATATTCATCATGAGAAACAGTTTGCCAGTTAAATTATTTTATTTTGATAATCACTGCAAGGAAAGAGCATTATCTACTAAACTTGCTTTCTCAAAACTTCTAGATGACTATAAATTTCACAGATTGGTATATACTCAGCACACACTGTGTCACATGAGATCCAAAACTACTGATAAAGACTGCTTAAATAATTTAAAGTTAACATGTTTAGGATCCTAATATAGAAAACATACCTGAAGATTTATTTACTTTGGCTGCAGATGTCTTGGTTTGTCCAGGTTTGGCTAAAATAACAAGAAAAATATATCAATATCACATTACAAAAAACATCACTTAGATTTAGGAAAGAGCTAACTTAGCATAATTTTGGTAAAAACACTGCAAGAAACATCCTTACACTCATCTTTGTATGCCCATGGAACTATAACTATAGGCAAATTCTTAGCCATGGACTTGCTGAGACAAAGGGATAGATTTAAATTTTAACAAACATGAAACTGTCCTCCAGAAAGGTTGTACCAATTAATATTCATCAATAGTATACAAGAGTGGGGCTTCCCATTTCCACACAAACACAGTATGTAAAAGAAGTTATTAATCACTCCAATCTGAGCTAGAAACTAGTATGATTTAATCTTTGTTTCTTAAATTTTAAGTAAAGCTGTGTCAATTTTCATATGTGTAAATTTATCTCTATTCCTTTGTGATCTGTCTATTCTTAATATCTGCCAATTTGTCTTTTGGGTTTTGAGGGTTTTCTTATTAGAGTTCTTTATACATTAAAATTAATTTGTATCATATAGGTAACGACCTTTTAAAAAGTTATGAGAAATACTTATACAAAAATATTTTCGTGTAATCAATGTCTTCCTGATAGGGGAGGACTTTCTCATTCTGAAATTAAAAACAAACCAAAAAACCCTCCACATTTTCTTTCAATACTTTTAACTACTGTCTATGTATCATGTTAAATCTCTGATCCAGCTGTAATTTATTTGTTTATTTATTTGGCTGCGCTGGGTCTTCGTTGCTGTGCGCAGGCTTTCTCTAGTCGTGGCGAGCGGGGGCTGCTCTTCGTTGAGGTGCGTAGGCTTCTCATTACGGTGGCTTCTCTTGTTGCGGAGCACAGGCTCTAAGCGTGTGGGCTTCAGTAGTTGTGGCATGCGGGCTGCAGAGCGCAGGCTCAGCAGTTGTGGCGCACGGGCTTAGTTGCTCCACTGCAATGTGGGATCTTCCCGGAGCAGGGCTCAAACTCGTGTCCCCTGCAGTGGCAGGCAGATTCTTAACCACCGCGCCACCAGGGAAGTCCCTTGTAATTTATTTTGATACTATAAACTATATACTTTACAAAGAGGCTAGTCAATTTAATGAATAATTCATCTTTTCCCTGCTAATCTGAAATATTACCATAATGATTTACTGATATTCCATATGCTTGGGGGAGTATTCATGGAATCTATTCTGTCCTACTGATCTTTTGTCTATTTATGCAATTATATGAAACTATATGAATCTTTTAACTTTGTAATATATTTTAATATCTGTTAGTGCTGTTCTGTCCTAATTACTCTTCCTTTGCAGAATTTTCTTGTCTATTCTATGTATAAACTTTATTATCAGCTTATATAAATTCAAAAAATCTTTACTGGTATTAGGTTCCTAATATTTATCTTTTAATATAAGAAAAAAAGGCATATTATAATGGTGAAAGGCTTTCTATCCAAAAATGAGCTGTTTTCTCATTTAAGTCTTATTTTATGCCTCTTAGTATTTAAAAGTTTTCATAGCTTCTACCTTTTTTATTATAAATGGAATATTTTATTAGTATATTAATATTTTATTAGTATATTAGTATGAATGGTTCTTTTTTATGTAATAAAGCAATTAAAACTTTATAGTAATTTAGAGAATTAAGATGGCTAATTATTTAATAGCATTTCAATAGATTCTATTGGGTTTTCCATCATACGTATATATTTGCAAACAATAATGTTTTATCATACGTTCCAATTTTTATGCCTCTTGACTTGTAGTGCACCAGCTAATGGCTATTAGTTTTAGAACAATATTTATTTTAACTCATAGAAGTGATGTTGAGTATCCCTTGTTTTGGTCCCAACTTTAATGGGAATGCTTCTACTGTTTAACTCTTAAGCATATGCTGGCTTTTGACTTGATATATGCGTATTTGTTATGCATATAAATAAATAAAGTATGTATACACAAACACACTATCATATTAAGGAAGTAGTCACCTACTTTAAGAGTTTCTCAGCATTTATCTCCCTCTATTTAATATAGTAAATGGAATTGACAGATTTCCTAATTTTGAACCATCTTTATACTTCTGACATGACCCTCGTCCCCCTCTTGGGCATACTATGTTATTCATTTAACATACTTCCAGACACTAAAATTTTACTTAAAAACTTTACATCAAATATTCAGAAGTGAAACTGTTCTATAATTCCAATTTAGTATGATAGCTTTATCAGCATTTTAAAACATTTCTCTAACTTTTAATTTTGAGATTACTGTATATTCACATGGAGTTGTAAGAAATAATAGGGAGAGATCCCATATACCCTTCACGGACTTTCCTCTAATGGTAATATTTTGCATAACTAAGTATTATATCATAAACAGGAAACTGACATTGATGTAATTTACAAACATTCCAATTTCCCCAGATTGCATGCGCGTAACGTATATTTAATTCTATGAAATTCTATCATATACGTGTAGATTATGGTGATCATCAGTCAAAACAAAGAGGAGTTCCACCACAAGTATCTTTCCTACTACCCATTATAGAAAGAGCCATCTCCTCCCTCCCCTAGAATCCCTGACAACCACTAATCTGTTCTCTATCTCTTTAATTTTATCATTTCAGGAATGTTATGTAAATAGAAGCTTACAATACATAATTTTTTTAGATTGAGTTTTAAAAATCAGCACAATTGCTCTGTAATCCATCCAAGTTGTTGCATGTATCAATAATTCATTCCTTTTAATTGCTAAGTGGTAGGTATTCCATGCTACAGACATAACACGGTTTATTTAGTCAGCCATTCACCTACTGAAGGACATTAGGGTTGCTCCCGGCTTTTGGCTATTAATAGAGGCTATAAATATTTGTGTACTGGTTTTGTGTGAACAGGTTTTGTGTGAAATGTAATTCACTTGCCTGAAATAAATGCCCAAGAGTGTAACTGCTGGGTCTTATGGTGAGCACATGTTTAGTTTTGCTAAAAAACTACAATACTTTTTTCGAGAATGGCTATACTATTTTACATTCCCACCAGCAATGTTCAAGTTTCTCCACATCTTCAATAGCATTTGGTATTACTATTTTCTTATTTTAGCCATTGTGCTAAGTGTGCAGTGTCTTTGTCAGCATTCGATGTTGGTATTAGCCTGTTTTTTCCTTCCTGTTTCCCCTCCCCCTCCATACTCCCTTTTAAAGAATGTTTTCCTTTCCTCTGCATGCTATGGAATAGTTGAAATCAGAACTAGAGTTATTACTTCCTTTAAGGTTTGCTGGAACTCACATGTGGGAACTATTTGGGCAGAGTGCTTTTACTGGGGAAATAACTGACTTAAACAAAAAAAGTCATTTTCATCTGGGAATTGAAAAGATAAAGAGACATGCACTTAAAAAAAAAAAGGAGTCCGCCTGCCGATGCAGGGGACACGGGTTCGTGTCCCGGTCTGGGAAGATCCCACATGCCACGGAGCGGCTGGGCCTGTGAGCCATGGCCGCTGAGCCTGCGCGTCCAGAGCCTGTGCTCTGCAACGGGAAAGGCCACAACAGTGAGAGGCCCACGTATCGCAAAAAAGAAAAAGGAAACCAATAAAATCTTAGAGAAGAAAAAAATCATTAATTAAAGAATGACAAATCAGAAAATTTTGGTTCACTATGTTTTTCCAAGGGTTCATTTTTTTTTATTGAAGTATAGCTGATTTACAATGTTGTGTTAATTACCGCTATATAGCAAAGTGACTCAGTTATACAAATATATACATTCTTTTTCATATTCTTTTCCATTATGGTTTATCACAGGATACTGAATACAGTTTCCTGTGCCATACAGTAGGACCTTGTTGTTTATCCATTCTATGTATACCAGTTTGCATCTGCTAATCCCAAACTCCCAATCCATCCCTCTCCTGCCCCCCTCCCCCTTGGCAACCACATATTCTCTATGTCGTGATTCTGTTTAATAAATAGGTTCATTTGTGTCATATTTTTGACTCCACATAAATGATATCATATGGTATTTATTTTTCTCTTTCTGACTTACTTCACTTAGTATGATAATCTCTAGTTGCCTTCCATGGGTTCAGTTATGACACTAATACAAATGTGATTTGAGTATCCCTATACTCTTCCTCCAGCAAATATTTATTCATTAACCCTTATACCACATTAGATATTAGGGTACAGAAAAATAAAACTACAAATATTCCCTTACCCAGCCAAGTGAAAGAGACAGACTTATTAACAACCTATTAATACCAAGTAATTTAACGTACACAATACAGTATTTCTAGGAAGGAGTTGGGAGCATTTAACTGCCTAGGAGTCAGGGAAGGTATCACAAAGAAGCTTCATCTGAGATGGGCCTTGAAAGATAAATTAGAATTTGCCCCACCTCGACCCTCCAAAAGGAGTCTTAATTGACTTTGTATTTTCAATACCTTGCACGAGGCCTGGCACCTACTAAATAGCTACTTCATAAGCGCTTACTAAGTGAAGTTAACTGGAATTTAGACAATGATTCCACACAAATGGATAGCATAAAGACCCGAGAAATGAAATAGCACAGCTGGAAAATAAGCCATTCTGAGTAGCTTAAACATAATATACAGTTGCGTGACAAGAGATTGAAAAAGTCATCTGGGCCAAAGGGGAAGGGGTCGTTATGAAGAATTTGGGTTTTCCCCTGTGGGTCACTAGGAGTGGAATGATCAGATCTGCTTTAAAGTGACCTCAGGGCAAGAGTGTTAATACCGGAGCAGAGTAGAATAAAAATCGCCAGTCGGGAGGCTATCTTCAAAAATTCAAATGTGAGTCTAAACTAAAACATTTACAGCTGTGATGGAGTAAAGGTGAGATAATTCGAGGTATATTCAAGAGAGAACTAATTTGAATCAGCCACCTATTGGATGAGAAGAGGAAGGATGTTATTTAAGTTTGAACTGGATGGGACAAAAAAGAAGACAAGACAGGGTAAAGGATTACTAATAGATTCCTACACTGGATAACTAGTGGTGTTGTTAGATAATATAAGAAAATGAGGCATAAACTTGAGGGGGCAGAAGAGGTTTATGTATGTATGGGAGATGTCACTGGTCCTTAAAGATATGGAAAGGAAAGAAATCAACCAGCAAGAAAAGTAGGACATGAGAAGAGGAACAGACATTTAGGGAAACAATGAAGGTAAGATAAAAGAAGAGCAATCAAAGGAGATATAGAACAAGTTTTCATTCTCAGAGAGGTACTTTAGTATAGGTGAAAAGCCTGGGAAGCATACAGTTTTGGGTTTGAATACTAACACTTCCATGTGACCTTGAGTAAGTCATTTAACCTCTCTGAATCTGTTTCCTCATCAAAGGAGAACAGTATGAACTATACTCATACGGTGGTCTGAAATATTAAGTGAAATAACAAATTGCCTACTATAAATAGTGTAACCATGGCAAGTTTCTTTCCCTTGTTTTCTGTCTTCTGGCACAAGTTAAACTATAAACTACTTAGAAATAACTCTCTGATGTATCGTAACCACTTTATAAAACGCATCTAATTATGGGCCTATAGCCGAGTGCTAAGTAAGTAATTAGCACTGGGTAAAAGTTCTAAAGTTTCCCTTTCTGATAAAATTAGGCTTTTGCTCCCTCCCTGTACTTTCCTACATCCTTTTAGATTTGTGCTTATAACCAAAGTTCTCTTTGTTTTTTAAAAGTAAATTTATTTATTTATTCATTTATTTAATTTTTGGCTGCATTGGGTCTTCGCTGGTGCACGCGGGCCCTCTCTAGTTGCAATGAGCGGGGGCCACTCCCCGCTGCGGGGCACAGGCCCCTTACCGCGCTGGCCTCTCCCGCTGCAGAGCACAGGCTCCAGGCACACGGGCCTCAGCTGCCACGGCACACGGGCTTCAGCAGCTGTGGCTCGCGGGCCCCAGAGTGCAGGCTCAGCAGCCGTGGCGCACGGGCCTAGCTGCTCCGTGGCATGTGGGATCCTCCTGCACCAGGGCTCGAACCCGTGTCCCCCGCACTGGCAAGCGGATCCCCAACCACTGCGCCACCAGGGAAGCCCCCAGGGAAGCCCCCAAAGTTCTCCTTAAAACTACCCTGACTTCCTATCCCTCTTCAATCTGACATTGCTGATCTCAAAAAGCTATCTTATCTTTCTCACCTGACACTTTCTCAGCCTTGGGCTCCTCTCTTTCTTTCTACATTTATATTAGAAGGGAGGAAGTACTTAACTTGAAGCACTTCTCCCCCTACGCATTACTTTTATGATGTTAGGGCCATTCCCAAAATTCAAACCTTAAACTTAACAAAAAATTTTCCTAAGTATCCCACTTTCAATGCCATGTGATTGACTAAATGATATCTCCCATAGATATTCCTTGATACCTGATATTTAGCAATGTTCTCCCCCAGTTCAAAGAAATCACCGCAGCTAAATTTTATTATAATCAACATTACCACATTCGTTTAGAAAACTCCATCCGGCCTGAAACATTGAAATTTTTAAATTATTTTTTTAATTTTTATATATTATCCACTAAAAAATTCTGTATAATAAAAATTCAGATTTTAGCATCCCAGATCATTTTAATTAACCTTTTAATATCAGGTCCTAATTACCTGAAAGTGAATCCCAAATGTTTTCTCAATAGGATTTTTCAATCACTCCATGTATCCAATCTACATGAGAATCCTAAACAACTAGTGGTTCTTTATTCTCTAAGGAAATTTCCCAGAGTTTGTACCAATTATTACTAGGTCTTACACAGAAAAAATGGGGTGCACTTATCCAAGCTTTGGAAACAGTGGGTTAAACAAAGTTAAATAGGTTTCTTTCCTGCAGGATTTCGTAAAGTGAATGGGTTTGTGGATTATTTTTTAAAGGAAAAAAAAAGGTATAGTACATATCCTAACCTTCACCTGATCCAAAACATGTTCTATGAATAAGTCTTTCATGCAACACATTTTGAGAAATGCTGTTAATGGGGTCAAATTAAAAAACACCCCAGCACTAATCTTCAAGGCCTTTCTGTTACCTTTTTTATGTCATCTGCCTAACTGAAGTAATCTTCTGCCTCTAAATATTATCCGTTTACACGTTCACATTTAAAACTTTAGTAAAAATTTATTGCCTTCCTGAAGCCACTCATAGTCACCTCCACTAACTTCCAATAACTTCAGGACACTATCTAACTAAACATTATGGAAAATTGAGATATTCTACACAATCCAATTTTCCAGTCACTTGAATATTAGTTCTAATACCAAAAACTCTTTTATCTATTCTGAATATAAATCCATAAACTACCTACCTTTCAAAAAGATAACATACAAAACACAATTTAAGTTTCCTAATATATTGTTTATGTCTTGTCCCTCACTATCACACTGTTTACTAGATTCAAGAGTGTATGTTTTGGCAATAACTTTTTTCTCTCGACATTTCCAATCCTAAATGGACTGAGAAAAAAATAAATAAACTGGGTTTAAAATTGCATGCAAAATTCATTTAGCTAGATTCATAATAAAGACCTGAAGTATTTGCCTGTGTGTAAAGAAATAACACATGAGTGTAATATCATCTATTTCTGTTTAGTCTTTTTTGTTTACTTTTTGGTTCTTAGCAGACTTTCAAAATCAAAGGGGACCACACAAGCAATCTTAACATACCTTTATGTTTTGTCTTACCAGTTTACTGGGAGGGAATGGAGACAGACACTGCAAAATTAACCTAAATAGCTATTAACTATGGAACTATGATAGGTACTTTGCATACATTATCTCATTGAGTCCTTATATTTATTCCACAAGAGATTTCATAATTAAACACTTAACATTAACCATTAGCTTAATACAGGAGCCAGTGTGGGTCCCCCTTCTCCTAAAGCACAATGAATAATGTTTTCCTAGCATCATCTTACAAGAAGTTCCTAGTCATCTGACAAAACATACTCATTTGGAGGAGTACTGAAAGTAACAACTTACTAGCAGAAGCTGAAGTCACAGTTTCAACAGCCTTGGAAGCATCTGTATCTTTTCTATTAAAAGGAGAAAAAAATTTAGCAAAGAATAAAATTCTAACTTCTAAAGATGCAAAGCTTAAATCTCAAAAAGTTTAAAATAATTCAGTTTGAATGATGCCCCATTTAAACTGGAGTCAGGATGATAAAATACATTAAAAATGTCATTGTAAAATTTAAAAATTTTAATTCATATGCATAGTCATTCTCACATAGGAGATGATGGAATTACTTACTTTAAAGTAGATGCAGATGTTTTCTTTGAATCTGATATCTTTTTCTTCACCTCTTTGTTCTATGAAAGAAAAATATTTTGAAAAATTTAGTTTCTTCCCCAATTATAAAAAACCATTTAGAAAATACACAAAAGCATAAGAAACACACACGTACATAAATCTAAAATATTCCTACCCTAAAGTATAAATGTTAATCACCGTTTTCTATTTATAGATAGAAATTCTTCAATTTGTGATCATACAGTGTAATTTTACATCCTGCCTTTTATCACTTATCTACATTTTCTTATCACTACCTTTCAAAAACATTATTTCAAATAGTGCTATACAGGGAGATCAGCTCGGAGCTTTGTGACCGCCTGGAGGGGTGGGATAGGGAGGGTGGGAGATGCAAGAGGGAAGAGATATGGGGACATATGTATATGTATAACTGATTCACTTTGTTATAAAGCAGAAACTAACACACCACTGTAAAGCAATTATACTCCAATAAAGATGTAAAAAAAAAAAAAAAATGGCAGTGCCACGAGGGCAGGGCATTTCCTTTTTTGCCAGTACTGAGCGTCCGCGGTCTGGTGCCTAGCATAGGCTAAATACACGGCATTTTTGTGAACAGAAGCCGGGATTCTGGCTGTCATATTTAATGAGGAATTATAGTCTTATTATTGGGGGGGAGGGGGTGTAAAAAAAACACAAAAAACAAACAGTGCTATAATATTTCTGATGTCTAACTGCTATCACTCTGGTCCAATCTTTTCCTTTAATTACCGTAATAGACTCATAATGGTCTCTGCTTCTGTCTTTGCCTTTTCACCCACCCTCACTCCATTTTAAACATAGAACCAGATTGATCTTGCCATTCCTAAACTCAAAACCTTTCATCACACTCAGAGAAAAAGCTAATACTTAAGTGTTTACACCACACATTCCATGCACTCTCTACCCCCAAACTACCACATACTTCTCCCCATCCTCTACTTCCAATCCTAAAGCATCCTTTATACTTCTCAAACAAAACAAACTACATAGGCATGGACCTGAGAAGCCTTTTGCAGTTGCTGTTCCTTCTCTCTGGAATGCCCTCAATCCAAGGAACAGTTTGCTCCTTCACCTCCTTTAGGTGTCTGTTCAAATATCACCTATTCAATGAGAGCTTCTATAACTACCTTATGGAAAGTTGCACGGCTCCTCATTCCCCAAAAAGAGCACTTCTATTTCCCTTTTCTGTTACTTTTCTCCACAGCACTTGCTGTTAATAGACATAGTATATATATATATATATATGTTTAATTTCCTTGTGGTCTTTCTCCTCTTCACTATCACTGGTGCCTAAAATTATGCTTGGCAATTAGTGAACATTCAATAAATGTGTTAAACTGATCTGAACTTAACAAAAATTGTTGTCATATTATTTTTTGTTTTCTGTTCTTTTGGGGCAACCTTGCCATTTCCTTTTGTTCTATATGGGATTTTATCCCAAACATCTTCCTCACCCCAATGGTTTAGAAGATAATCATCCTCCTACTTTTATTCTACTAATGGGTATCTTCAGTGTTAAAATAAATGTGAATCCCCTGATTTCTTCTGTATAAATTTAAAAGCCCTTACACCTTGGCTTACATGCCACTTAAAAAAAATTTTATTTATTTATTTTAGGCTGCGTGGGGTCTTTGTTGCTGCGCGTGGGCCTTCTCTAGTTGTGGCGAGCAGGGGCTACACTTTGTTGCGGTGTGCAGGTGTGACTTCTTTTGTTGTGAAGCACAGGCTCCAGGCGCACAGGCTTCAGTAGTTGTGGCTTGCGGGCTCTAGAGCGCAGGCTCAGTAGTTGTGGCACGTGGGCTTAGTTGCTCCGTGGCATGTGGGATCTTCCTGGACCAGGGCTTGAACCCGTGTCCCCTGCATTGGCAGGAGGATTCTTAACCAATGCACCACCAGGGAAGTCCCCAAAATATGCCAATTTCTGATGACATATTTTAGACCAAAATTATTATTGTTTTTAATTTTAAGTAATTTTTTTTTTTACAATTTATGTTATTTTATAAAGATACGAACGACTATTTGGATCTTACTCTACACTTAAATGGTTTCATTACTCATCACCAATCATTTTATATCATAACTTCTCCATTTCTTAAGTTGTTCATTTTGATAGCAATATTCTCGGAAAGATAGACTGATGAAACGTTCTTCGAGCCCATACGTGTCTGAGAATACGGTCCTAACATACAACTTGGGATTTGACTTGAAATGCATGTACTGCATTACAATCAATCTTTTTTTCCACTCAACCTTGAGAATGTGTTGCTTGGCTATCTAAGGCTAGTCTACTTTTTACGTTTATACTGTTTCTGCCTGGATCACTATAGCTTGCACCTTTATAACTATGAAAATTAACATCTTTACCAGTTTTTAAGTGATGTTCTCTTTCTGAAATTCCAGTTATATGCAGATTGGGTCTCCTAGACGTATCCACCATGCCTTTCCTCTTAATCATTTTAGACTTTTTAACCTTCCTTAATAGACAATAAGTTCTAAGAAGAATGGAAGCACATCTGCCTCGTTCATCACTGCATCTTCTGCATGTACCATAATGCCGGACACATAACAGATGTTCAAGAAATAGTTTCTGAATTAAAGTAAAACTAAACTCTCTTCTGAATTGCTTGTATCTCTGCAGTTTTATCTCTGTTATTCATTAGATTTTCCATAACACTCAAACCACTGTTCACTGCTTCCCAGCACTGCTTTTGTTTCCATTCAGTCTTCTTAAATCTAAGCTGGCTGCTTGCTCTAGGTTTTAGATGTAATGTCCCCGTGAATCTTGCTGAAAACAGTAAATTAAAAATTTTAAAGTCTTGTTTGTTTTGTTTTTGCAAAGGGTTGACCTGCAGCACTATTTTACAATTACAAGGGTACTGTTTGTTGGAAAATCTGATTCTACTTTTTTATCAAGGGCTCCTGCTCCTTTAAGGAAAATTTTCAGTATCAACTTGTGTCCATTTCTCTGGAAAAGAAGAATGCTTGCTTTCAGGAGATTGGTTAAGAATCATTGTTAAGGATTGAGGTCTATGCTGGCTTATGATTAAAAACAAGGTTACTGAGTTTGGCAGAGTTGTGCAGACCCATATTTTAATCTTTCAGGCTTAAATACAGGGATGTAGAAAATTTTAACCTTTTCTCTAACATTTCATTATTGACTCCAAGAAGTAGCAAAATGAAGAGAATGTTCTATGAATCACAGCCAGAGTCCAAGGCTATCCTAACATGAAATATCAAACGTGGGCAGAAAAGTTTCATCGTAGTTTTGACTGTTCATGCCAAAATTAAGATGTGGATCAAGAAAACTTTAGGGCTGCCCTTTCTTTTCTAGTTTGAGTTTCAAGCCTATTTTGGGCTTGCTCTATTAGGAAAACTTAATGTCTTCCCCTGTGATAACAGGCCAGGAAGATTGTCCCATATACTTCTAATCTGAAGAAGCCATAACCAGAGTTCTGTTGGGGATCCCCTCTGGTCAGTCACAACACAGAAGTCAGGAGTTAGCATTCTAAGGCTTCAGTTCAGCACCATTCAAACCATATTTAATTGAAGAACATCAACGTTTTTGACAGGTAGATGGCATGTTTTCTAGTTTCTAGCGCTGATACTTAGCCCATTCATTACCATGAAAATCAAAACAGTAAAATATGGGGACTTCCCTGATAGCGCAGTGGTTAAGAATCCGCCCGCAGGGGACACCAGTTTGAGCCCTGTTCGGGGAAGATCCCACATGCCGCAGAGCAAGTAAGCCTGTGCACCGCAACTACCGAGCCTGTGCTCTACAGCCCGCGAGCCACAACTACTGAAGCCTGCATGCCTAGAGCCTGTACTCTGCAACAAACAGAAGCCACCACAATGAGATATCCACGCACTGCGACTAAGAGTAGCCCCTGCTCTCCACAACTAGAGAAAGCACGTGCACAACAACAGACCCAAAGCAGCCAAAAATAAATCAATATGATTGGGCTATCTGACTTGCACTGCTGCCTTACCAAACTTATCAATAAGTCACTCTAATACCCTAAATGTATCCTTAGTCACCCATTTTCCCAGATTAAACGTTTCAGAATTAAAGAAGACTATCTCCCCAGTTCTCCAAATTTAATGATCAGCCAGTCTTGCTTGAGAGTCACTGGTATAAGCTACTTCTCCTTTCTATTCTCAAGGTTACTATCTACCCCAAACCGTTACTATTATTAGTAACAGTCTGGCTGGCTAGATGAGCACTCTAACTGGATCAGTGATCTTTTCTTTTCTTTCCTTTAATCAATTTGCTAAGCTTTCTTTGCCTTCAGAGTCATTTGCCCAACTAATTCATTCTGCAGATCACTTCCTGATGAACCTTTCTAATCCATCCATTTCATTATGTCATAGCACTGCTGAAAACCTTGAGTAACATTTAACTGTCTACAGGATAAAGTTTAAATTTTTAAATTATGCATTCAATTCTTGATTCCCCTTATTATCCTCTGCAACTAGACATGGCCACGTGTCACAGTTCTGGTAAATCAAATGTAGGTTAAAGTTGCTGGGGAACTTGCTCTTCCTGGAGGGGTTGCGGGGGGGATAAAAATCCATTCTGCTCTTGATTTTTATTCCTTTCTTTCTGCTTGGAAGACAGAAACAATACCAGAAGGTACAGCAACCATCTTACAAACAAGAATGAAAGGTACACGCTAACGATAGTGGAGGAGAAAACCAAACAGGCTGGGTTCCTGAAGATAGTATGGAGCTGCTGCACCAGCCATGGACCGCCTGCCTGCAGATTTCCTGTTATGAGATAAATAAACCTCGGATTTGTTTAATAAAACAATGGTGAAGTTTTCTGTTAATTGAAAATGAAAGAAATTCTAAATTGGTAATAACTAGGGTCACCACGTAATTCATTATTCAAATCAGGACAATGGGACAATGGAATGGGCATGTATATAGCGGGTGTTAGTAAACTAGGACGATGCGTTACTCTGGTAGTAACTAACCAGAAAACGTAAGAGAAAAAAATAAATAAAAACTCTTTTATCTAATAGCAATTGAAATAATATTTATGATGTATATAAATAAATATAAATAAAAGTTAAATTTAACACTTCCTCCAAAATGTACATTATGGAAACACTACAAAAGAATGTCATGGAAAACAATGTGGGACTTCCCTTGTGGTGCAGTGGTTAAGAACCCACCTGCCAATGCAGGGGACACAGGTTCGATCCAGGAAGATCCCACATGCCATGGAGCAACTAAGCCTGTGCACCACAACTACCGAGCCTGCCCTCTAGAACCCACGAGCCACAACTACTGAGCCCTCGTGCTACAGCTACTGAAGACCACACACATAGAGCCCATGCTCTGCAACAAGAGAAGCCACTGCAAGGAGAAGCCCGTGCACCACAACGAAGAGTAGCCACTGCTCACCACAACTAGAGAAAGCCCGCGCACAGCGATGAAGACCCAATGCAGCCAAATATAAATAAATTTATTTAAAAAACATGTAAAACTTGCTGAGGGACACTAGATGAAACCTAAATAAATGGAGAGATAAACCACGTTTCTGACAGAAAGATTTAGTATTGTAAAGACATCAATACAAATTCAATATAGTATCATTTAAACTCTCAATAAGATTGTTCAGAGAACTTAAACTGATTCTGAAACAAATACTGAGGAGTAAATGTTTAAGATTAACCAAAATAAATTTAAATAAAGAACAAAGAAAAAGGATTCTATTAGAAAACTAAGCAAATATTATAAAGTTACAGTTGTTATAATAATTGAAACCATACAGTATTTGTAAAAAATAAACAGACTGAAACAGATCTGTGTGTATAGGATAATTTATACACATAAAGACAGCTTTCCAAATCAATGAGGAAAGACAAATCAGGCATAAATGGTGTTCAGTTAATTGGTTACCCATTTTGGAAACAATATTGATACTATTCACACATTATACCACAAATCACGGATTTAAAACATAATGGAAGCATATCTTTTTGGCACTGGTACAAAGGTCTTCTAAAACAAGATAAAAGAAAGAAAGCAAAAGCCATTAAGAGGAAAAAAGGTAATAAACTTTAGTACACTGAAATTACTTAAAACTTTATATATGTATACATACAAGCAATAGTCTAAAAGAAAATACTTCTTATTTATAACACAAAGTTAGTGTCTAGGATAATGAACATCTTCAGATGAAATTTTTTTAAAAGACAAATAACCTAAAAACAAAACAAAACAAAAAAGACAACCTAACAGAACAATGTGAGAAGATATATACAACAAGTAATAGAGATAGCTAGTAATTATATTAAAAGATGTTGAAGTTCAATAACAATCAGGAAAATGCAACTTAAAACTAGATACCAGATGGGATCAAATGGTGGGGGAGTTAAGACGTGGAATTCCCACAGGTACATCAAAAATACATCTACTATAGGGCTTCCCTCGTGGCGCAGTGGTTGAGAGTCCGCCTGCCGATACAAGGGACACGGGTTTGTGCCCCGGTCCGGGAGGATCCCGCATGCCGCGGAGCGGCTGGGCCCGTGAGCCATGGCCGCTGGGCCTGTGTGTCCGGAGCCTGTGCTCTGCAGTGGGGGAGGCCATAGCAGTGAGAGGCCCGCGTACCGCAAAAAAACCCCAAAAACCAAAAACCAAAAAACATCTACATGTGGAACAGCTCTCACAGAACATCTACTGAACACTGACAGAAGACCTCTGACTTCCAAAAGGGCAAGAAAATCTCCAGGTAACTGGGTAGGGCAAACGAAAATAGAAAAGAAAGAAAGGAAGAATCTGCCTGCCAATGCAGGGGACAAGGGTTCAAGCCCTGGTCTGGGAAGATCCCACATGCTGTGGAGCAACTAAGCCCGTGTGCCACAACTACTGAAGCCTGCGCACCTAGAGCCCATGCTCTGCAACAAGAGAAGCCACCGCAATGAGAAGCCCGTGCACTGCAACGAAGAGTAGCCCCCGCTCGCTGCTACTAGAGAAAGCCCGCATGCAGCAACAGAGACCCAATGCAGCCATAAATAAATAAACAAACAAACAAATAAATAAAAATTTAAAAAAAAGGAAAGAAAGAAAGAAAGGAAATCGGGACAGGACCTGTGCCTCTGGGAGGGAGCTGTGAAAGAAAAGGTTTCCACACACTGTGAAGTCCCCTCGCTGGCAAGTACATCTTTCAGATGGGTAGGCTTCAGAGGAAAGCACAGCAACAGGTGTGTGGAGTGCAAAGTGCGGAGAGACCTGCACAGAGGCTCATACCGACTGGCACTCCCCAGCCCGAGACGCTTGTCTGCTCGCTCACCTGCTGGGATGGGTGGGGACTAGGTACTGAGGCTTGGGCTTCAGAGGTCAGACTCTGGGGAGACTACTGGGGTTGGCTGAGTGAAGACAGCCCTGAGGGGGCTACGGTGTAATGCACCACAACTGAGGAAGTCCAGGAAGAAAGCTGGGCCCACCAGAGAGGCAAGGCACCACTGTTGTTGGGGGGTACGCAAGGAGGAGTCTGGCCCACCATAGGAGCTTCTTTCTCTGTGCACTCGCAGGCGGCAGGACACTGCCTACACAAGCTCCAGGGCCCAGTGTGCAAGCCACTGCTGATGCCAAGGGCCCTGTGAGTGGGTACAGGTCACTGCCCCCACCTTCCCAGGAGCAGGCACAGCCCACCACTGCTGAGGGTCCCATGATCGGGGCCAACTGCCCTGGGAGCATGCATGGCCCGCCATTGCTGCTGAGGGTCTCACGACCCAGTGCCAACCACTGCCCCCACCTCCCCGGGGGTGTGAAAACCACCACTACCACTGTGGAGTGACCCACAACTGGGAGCCAACCACTGTCCCTGCCTTCCTGGGAGCTTGCAGGAGCTGTGCACCTGTGCAACCCCTATCAAGGAGATAACAGCCAGCACATGCTAAGGAAAGAGACAGCAAGCATCCAAACCAAAAACAGCCCTCACGCCAAAAAAATATTAAACCCACACCAGCTACACAGGGACACTCCCACTTATAAATAGCTCCCCAAGACTACAGTAGATAATTGTTTCCCCTACACTCACAAACTAAGAGATACATAAACAAAATGAAGAAGCAGAGGAAACACTCTCAGTTAAAAGACCAAGAAAATTCCCCTGAAGGAACCAACAACGAAACAGACCACTTCAGTCTAATAGATACTAAGTTCAAAAGGAGGTAATGAAAACACTGAAAGAGTTAAGAAAGGCTATTGACAGAAATGCATATTACTGTGAAAACGAATGAAACTATACGGAGGAGCCAAGAAAAATGAGAAACTTCATTTGCTAAGACAAAAGCTGAGCTCAAGGCAATGAATAGCAGAATGAATAATGCAGAAGAAAGAATAAGTGACCTGGAAAAAAGACTAACAGAAATTACACAACCAAAACAGCAGACAGAAAGCCAAATGAAAAAGAATGAAAGCAATATACGAGACCTAAGGGATAACATAAAGCGGGTCAATCTACACACAATAGGGATTCCAGAAGGAGAAGAAAGAGAAAGGGAATTGCAAATGTATTTGAAGGAATTATGGCTGAAAATTTCCCAAACTTAAAGGAGGAAACACATATCCAGATACAGGAAACACAGAGGGTCCCAAACAATATGAACCCACAGAGACCTACTCCAAGACATAATAAAAGTGGCAAAAGTTAAAGAGAGGATTCTAAAGGCAGCAAGACAAAAACAAAGAGTTCATTACAAGGGAACCCCCATAAGGCTATGAGCTGATTTCTCTCAGGAACACTGCAGGCCAGAAGGGAGTGGCAAAATACATTCGAAGTCTTGAAAGAGAAAAATCTGCAACCTAAAATACTCTACCCAGCAAGACTATCATTTAGAATAGGAGGAGAAATAAAAGAATTTCTCAGACAAGCAAAAACTAAAAGAATACAGCAATACTAAACCTATGCTAAAAGAATATTGAAAGGTCATCTCTAAATGGAAAAGAGGCAAGAAGAAATAGGAGGGAGGAAATCACAATTGGAAGGTAAATCACTTAAATTAGCCAGTATACAGATCAAAAAGAAAAAAACAAAACAAAACAAAACACCCCATTTGTGAAAGCAATGATAAACACAAGGAACAGCAAAAGGATAAACATGAAGATATAAAAAGGGACATAACATCATAAAATGTGGGGAAGGAGAGTAAGAAAATGCAGATTTCTTTTTTTTTTACAATGTGTTTGAGCCTATCTGACTATCAGTCTAAAGCAAGCAGACCTAGGAGGGGGTTAACATACTTGAAAAACAGGACAACCACAAATTAAAAACATACAATAGATTCACAAAAACCTAAAAGAAGAGAACACAAGCATAAAATAAAAGGAAATCATCAAACCACGAAAAGAAAAAGAAAGGAACAGAGTAGAAACAAAGAATCAACTGAAAAACACCATTTGTAATGGCAATAAATACATATGTATCAATAATTACCTTAAATGTCAGTGGACTGAATGCTCTGATCAAAAGACATAGAGTGGCAGACTGGATAAAAAAACAAGAGCCTACAATATGCTGCCTTCGAGAGACCCACCTTAGGGCAAAAGACACACATAGATTGAAGGTGAGGGGATGAAAAAAGATATTTCATGCAAACGGAAATGACAAGAAAGCGGGAGTTGTGATACTCATATCAGACAAAATAGACTTTAAAGCAAAGGCTAGAAAGAAAGATAAAGGACACTTATATAATGATAAAAGGATCAATACAGGAAGAGGATTTTACACTTATCAACATATATGGACCTAATATAGAAGTACCCAAATACATAAAACAAATACTAACAGACATAAAGGGAGAAACCAATAGGAATACAATAATACTAGGAGATTTTAACACCCACTCGCATCAATGGACAGATCTTCAAGACAGGATCAATAAGGCAACAAAGGCACTAAATGATACAACAGAACAGTTAGACTTAATTGATATTTTCAGGACACTACATCCAAAAAAACCAGAATATATATTCCTTTCAAGTGCACACGGAACATTCTCTAGGATTGACCACATCCTAGGTCACAAAACTAACCTCAACGAATTTAAGAGTATGGAAATTATTTTGAGAATCTTCTCTGACCACAGTGGCATGAAACTAGAAATCAACCACAGGAAAAGAAACGAGAAAAAAACTATTACGTGGAGACTAAATAACATGCTAGTAAAAAACCAATCAGTCAACAAGGAAATCAAAATGGAAATTAAAAAATGCCATGAGACAAACAACAATGGACAGAAAACACAACCATACAAAATCTACGGGACACAGCAAAAGCAGTTCTTAGAGGGAAGTTCATAGCGATACAGGCCTTCATCAAAAACAAGAAAAATCTGAAGTAAACAACCTAACCTACCACCTGACAGCATTAGAAAAAGAACAAGAAACAAAACCTAAAGTCAACTGAAGGAAGGAAATAATAAAGATCAGGGAGTAAATAAATAAAATAGAGATTAAAAAAAAAATCAACAAAAACAAGAGCTGGTTCTCTGAAAGGGTAAACAAAATTGACAAACCTCTGGCCAGGCTCACCAAAAAGAAAAGAGCAAGAACCCAACTAAACAAAAAAAGAAATGAAAAAGGAGAAATCTCAACTGATACCCCATAAATACAAAAAACCATAAGAGAATACTATGAACAACTATATGCCAACACATCTGACAACCTAAGAGGAAATGAACAACTTTCTAGAAACATACAGCCCACCAAAACTGAATCAAGAAGAAATAGATAATTTGAACAGACCGATCACTATAACTGAAATAGAATCTGTAACAAAAAAACTGCCTACAAACAAAAGTCCAGGACGAGATGGCTTCACAGGTGAATTCTACCAAACATGTAAGGAACTTATACCAATTCTTCTCAAACTCTTCCAAAAGATTGAAGAGGAGGGAACACTCCCAAAGACGTTCTAAGAAGCCACCATCACCCTGATACCAAAACCAGACAGACACCACCAAAAAAGAAAATTACAGGCCAATATCTTTGATGAATGTAGATGTAAAAATTCTCAACAAAATATCAGGAAACCAAATTCAACAACACATAAAAAAGATCATACACAACAACCAAGTGGGATTCATCCCAGGTTCATAAGGATGGTTCAACATATGCAAATCAATCAATGTAATACACCACATTAACGAAAGACAAGTCAGAAACCACATGATCATCTCAATAGACGCAGAAAAAGCATCTGACAAAATTCAACATCCATTCATGATAAAAACTCTTACCGAAGTGGGAATAGAGGGAACATATCTCAATATAATAAAAGCCATTTATGACAAACCCAGAGCCAATATAATGCTCAGCAGTGAAAAGCTGAAAGCCTTCCTGCTAAATCTGGAACAAGACAAGGATGCCCACTCTCACTCTCTCTTCAACATCATATTGGAAGTCCTAGACACAGCAATTGGACTAGAAAAAGAAATAAAACATATCTGAATTGGAAGGGAAGAGGTAAAATTGTCACTACATGCAGATGACATGATACTATATATAGAAAACCCTAAGGACTCTACACAAAAACTACTAGATCTAATAAGTGAATTCAGCAAATTAGTAAGATACAAGATTAACATTCAGAAATCGGTTGCATTCCTTTACACTAACAATGAAATATCAGAAAAGGAATGTAAAAAAAAATAGCTTTTAAAAATTGCACACAAAAAATAAAATACCTAGGAATAAACCTGACCAAGGTGAAACACTTATATGCTGAGAACCATAAAACATTAATAAAGGAAATAAAAGAGGATTCAAAGAAATGGAAAGCTATACCATGCTCTTGGAATGGAAGAATTAATACTGTTAAAATGGCAATACTACCCAAAGCAATCTACAGATTTAATGCAATCCCTATCAAACTACCCATAACATTTTTCACAGAACTAGAACAAATAATCCAAAAATTTATATGGAACCATAAAAGAGCCAGAATTGCCAGAGCAATCCTGAGGGAAAAAAAGAAAGCAGGAGGCATAACTCTCCCAGAATCAGACAATACTACAAAGCTACAGTAATCAAAACAGTGTGGTACTGGTACAAAAACAGGCATATGGATCAATGGAACAGAATAGAGAGCCCAGAAATAAACCCACACACATACAGTCAATTAATCTTCAACAAAGGAGGCAAGAATATACAATGGGAAAAAGACAGTCTCTTCAGCAAGTGGTGTTGGGAAGTTGGACAGCTGCATGTAAATCAATGAAGTTAGAATACACCCTCACACCGTGGACAAAAATAAACTCAAATGGCTTAAAGACTTAAACATAAGACGTGACACCATAAAACTCCTAGAAGAGAGCACAAGCAAAACATTCTCTGACATAAGTCATACCAATGTTTTCTTAGGTCAGTCTCCAAAGGCAACAGAATAAAAACAAAAATAAACAAATGGGACCTAATCAAACTTACAAGCTTTTCCACAGCAAAGGAAACCAGAAACAAAATGAAAAGACAACCTACAGAATAGGAAAAAATATTTGCAAATGATTCGACCGACAAGGGCTTCATTTGCAAAATATACAAACAGGTCATACATCTCAACAACAAAAAAACTAACTGAAAAATGGACAGAAAACCTAAATAGACATTTCTCCAAAGATGACATACAAATGGCCAATAGGCACATGAAAAGATACTCAACACTGTTAATTATTAGAGAAATGCAAATCAGAACTACAATGAGGTACCACCTCACACCGGTCAGAATGGCCATCATTAAAAAGTCTACAAATAATAAATGCTGGAGAGGGTGTGGAGAAAAGGGAACCTTCCTATACTGTTGGTGGGAATGTAATTTGGTGCAGCCACTGTGGAAAACAGTATGGAGGTTCCTCAGAAAACTAAAAATAGAATTACCATATGATCCAGCAATCCCACTCCTGGGCATATATCCAGATAAAACTGTAATTCAAAAAGATACATGCACCACTTTGTTCATAGCTAACTGCTGGACAACGATCATCAAAAAAATGTTGGAAGCTACCAAAAAAGATACCCAACATCCAGAGACTGAGAAGAAGCCACAACGAGGGGGCAGGATGGGTGCAATTGCGATAAAATCAAATCCCATACCCACTGGGTGGGAGATCCACAAACTGGAACCTGAGCCCCATGTCAGGCTTCCCAGCCTGGGGGTCCAGCAACAGGAGGAGGAGTCCCCAGAGAAACTGGCTTTGTAGGCCAGCAGGGTTTGATCACAGGAATTCCACAGGGCTGGGGGAAGCAGAAACTCCACTCTTGGAGGGTGCACACAAAGTCATGTGTACACCAGGACCCAGGGGATAAAAGCAGTGACTCTATAAAAGACTGGGTCAGACCTACCTGCCTAGTATTATAGGATCTCCTGCGGAGGCAGGGGGCAGCTGTGGCTCATTGCGGGAACAAAGACTCTGGCAGCAGCAATTCTGGGAAGTACACACTGGCATGAGCCCTCCCAGAGGCCACCATTAGCTCCACCAAACATCCTGTAGGCTCCAGTGCTGGGTCGCCTCAGGCCAAACAACCAACAGTGCGAGAACACAGCCCCACCCATCAGCAGACAAGTCTCCCTGAACACGGCCCTGCCCAACAGAGAGACAAGACCCAGCTCTACCCACCACTAAGCAGGAACCAGCCCCTCCCATCAGAAAGCCTGCGCAAACCTCTTAGATAGCCTCATCCACCAGAGGAGAGCAGAAGCAAGAACTACAATCCTGCAGCCTGCAGAACGGAAACCGCAATCACAGAAAGTTAGAAAAAATGAGACGGAAGAGGAATATGTCCCAGATGAAGGAACAAGATGAAACCCCAGAAGAACAACTAGGTGAAGTGGAGATAGCCAACCTACTAGAAAAAGAATTCAGAATAATGATAGTGAAGATGATCCAAGATCTCGGAAAAAGAATGGAGGCAAGGATCAAGAAGATGCAAGAAATGTTTAACAAAGACCTAGAAGAACTAAGGAACAAACAAACAGAGATGAACAACACAATAACTGAAATTAAAAATACACTAGAAGGAATCAGTGGCAGAAGAAATCATAAATGACCTGAAAGAAAGAATGGTGGAAATCACTGCCACAGAACAGAATAAAGAATAAAAAGACATGAAGACAGTCTAAGAGACCTCTGGGACAACATTAAATGCACCAACATTCACATTATATGGGTCCCAGTAGGAGAAGAGAGACAGAAAGGACCTGAGAAAATGTTTGAAGAGATAATAGCTGAAAAATTCCCTAACGTGGGAAAGGAAACAGTCACCCAAGTCCAGGAAGCGCAGATAGTCCCAGGCAGGATAAACCCAAGGAGGAAAGCTGAGACAAATAGTAATCAAATGGACAAAAATTAAAGACAAAGAAAAAATATTAAAACAAGGGAACACCCATAAGATTATCAGATGATTTCTCTGCAGAAAGTCTGCAGGCCAGAAGGGAGTGGCATGATATATTTAAAGTGATGAAAGGGAAGAACCTATAACCAAGAACACTCTACCCAGCAAGGCTCTCATTCAGATTTGATGGAGAAATCAAAAGCTTAACAGACAAACAAAAGCTAAGAGAATTCGGCACCACCAGACCAGCTTTGCAACAAATGCTAAAGGAACTTCTCAAGCGGGAAAGAGACCAGCAACTTAAAACAACCTTGTACATATATGGACTGCTATATCAAAACCTCATGGGAACAGCAAACCCAAACACTACCACAGATACACACACAAAAAAGAAAAAACAACCCAAATCAAAACTAAAGATGATCATCAAAACTAGATACCATTTTTTACATACTGGATTTTAAAACTGCAAATATTAAGATGTCACTGATAATAGAGAAACACCAGTACTCACATAAATTATTAGACTATAAATTATTAGTCATTTAACAGGCAATCTAATATTATTTCTGTATACCCTATAACCCAGCAATTCCACTGTAGATATCACCTTAAAAAACACCATCATAAATGCATTAAGAAAGGCCTGTGAAAGCCATATGCAAGGAAGTTAACTGAAGTCCTATTTATAGCAATTTATAGTAAACTAGAAATAACCTAAATAGCAATCCATAAGGAACTGGTGAAATAACTGTGGTATATTCATAGGAAGTAACACCACATATAACCTTAAAAGAATAAGGAAAATCTATAACGTACTAACATGGTTTGCTCTCCAAATCAAATTAGTAATTGAAAAATGTGTGCTCCAACGCAGGCATTCTTCAGTAAATAAGAAAATAAAATAAAAAGAACACATATACACAAAGCAAAACTTACTGGATATTTTAAAGTACTTCTATAGACATTATCTATGGATATATAAACTAAAGCAAAGAAAATGATCTACAAAGACTAAACTCCTAAACGTTGATACTTCTAAGGAAGCAAAAGGCCCAGAAGAATATATACACTATGATTCTGTTTATAGAAACGTCAAAACAGGCAAAACTCAAGTACGGTATTAGAAACCAAGGTGGGGTTACACACTCCCTTCTGCCCCGGAGTAAGTATTCAAAAGAAGTATGCAAGGGGCTTCCAGGGTGTTGTTAGTGTTGTAGTTTGTGACTTAGGTAGAGGTTTCACAGACTTTTGCTAATTCTGTTAAGTATTTTCCCCTAGTCTATTGCTTATCATTCAATACTGTTTACAGTGTGATATATATATATGTATGCATAAAGATGTTGCTAAGTTCAATGTATTTGAATTTATACCTAATCTGTGGAGTGAACATTTTTGTTTTATGCCTTTTTCTGTATGTGCCATACTTAAACAAAAAATTAATCAACAATGAATCACATAAGAACTTAATTCAGTTTACCTGTGACTTTTTCTTTCCTGGAACACATACTTTCACACTTTTCCCATTTATCAGAAGTGGTGTTGTTTCAATGTACTTCATGACTGCAGTAATTGCCTCTTTAAATTCCATTTCCAAGTAAGCCTAAAATGAAATGTATTCCACTTTTAGTCAAAAAAATCTACCTTAAATTTCTCTGTATGACCTAATATAATACTTCTTTGTGGAATATAAAACTGAAATTACCTCAAGTCCTGGTTGCGTTCACCTCTTTTTGTTTTGCTGAAGTGTAATGTGATGTTTAGGATGCTTTCACACATGAAATGGACACTTAACCTTATAGAATTTCTATACCATTACCAAGGTAAGAAGGAAGCATGGGTCCATGGCAGGATCATGGAACAATAAGAAATGGGAAGGAGGGCTCACTGAACAATCGAAGAGAAGGCAGGATCTGGTCTAGCTGCTGTAAGTCTGACCTTTTTAAGGGTTCTTGCAACAAAGAAAATAATACCAACTATGTTCCTTTGTCTTACCTCACAATTTTTTACGTTCTGCTTAACCTAGGGTTTGTAGTTCTGGTGAACTCTACTATGTGAGTTATAGGAATACAACTCATATGTAAAAAAATACTGTACAGATAAAATCATTTTTTTAATATGACCTTACTGGTGTACTAAAGCAATGAATGGCAAACTATGGCCTGCCACCTGTTTTTGTAAATAGTTTTTTTGAACACAGCCATGCTCATTCATTTATATATTATCTAAGACTGTGTTTGTACAACAGAGTTGTATAGCAGAGTTGAATAGCTGAAATCCTATAACATGCAACGCCTAAAATATTATCTGGCCCTTCACGGAAAAAGTGTGCTCTTCTAAGAAAACAGTGTGCTGTTTGAAACGATATAAAGCAGTATTTAGGGACATTGTTCATTCAAATCCGAACATTTACATAATTCAATAAACAATTGTGTATGCAGGAAAAGCAGCTAAAAGATCCAACAACAGTCTTTATAAAATAATGACTTTGTATGAATTTTAGAACAGACTAAATAACTCACTTCCTTTCTATATGGAACAATCAGGACATCATTAACTTTTCCAAATGGCTGAAATATTTTTCTAATATCTTCTTCAGTACAGCCATCCTCTGGTAATTCAGATATAAGAAGAACGGGACCATAATGTGAAGACTGATCTTTCCGAAGCTTTTTTTGGGATGAAAGAAAATTAAACCAAATTAAGTGACAACGTACAGTAATAATAATTCCCAATATAATTTCTTCTACCATTAATTTTAGTCCTTTAAGCAGTCTTTTCAACATATTTTAGCATATTTAAAAAAATTTTAAAGGCCAAAGAAAAGTAGTAAGAAATATGTTTTACATTTTACCACTCAAACCCAACAGTGGTCAGTTTATGGGTAACCAATCACAGATGCTCTTTTCTGTTTAGAAGCATTTTGTAACAAACAAGACCTATGAAATGAAATGGTCCAAAACTATTAAACAGTATTTTTCTATATGAATCTGCATGGCACATCACTAGTGAAGCTGAAATTATAGCTTTATTTACTCTGTGTTCTAATAATTAAAAATGTTATCTAGATAGGCATAATATTTTTAAAGATTTATACTACCTACAATTTGAATATATTTTATCAAATTTGCCACCTATGTTAAAAATTGACTCAAAAAAAAAAAAAACTTTTTAAAAAGTTCCACTGCCACCATCTAGAAGTCTAGAAACAAAATGAAAGAACGTTACAGAATAATTAAGCCTCTTTGAGATTAATTCCCTGTACTCAACATTTCTTCCTAATTAATGCTCTTCAAAATCCTGTAAGTGCAGGTTGATTATTTTAAGTTTATCCTTCTAAATATAAGCTCTCTGGGGCAGGGAACTGTAGTTGTTGAAAGTTAAGACAATGTTAAGAGAAATGTATACCTAAATACTTGAAGACTTGTTATTATTACAATATAATAAACATTTGAAAATCTGGCCTATCAGGAGTTACTCTGATAGTCTCTTTATATATTATCTGCTATAATAGTAATTTCATTAACATATACAATAAAGCAATACCATCAAAATACACCAATAAGTTAGTACCCAGAAAAGAGACTAGTATTCTACACTGGATAATGATTTAACTTATGAACTGTACTGCAAAAAGTATAAAACAGATTAAAAATGACCAATTCTCAGCAGAGACTCACTAATAACTTACTAACAAAGATTATAAAACCTCATTAATGCTGCTGATTACATCCATTTCCCCAATAAGGGAGCAAAACTTATCACAAGGATCTGTTTGTATGGTTAGCCAAAAACACCAAACTGTCAAAATGTTCTCACTTTTGATATATCAAATGCCAAACTTCTAGGATTTGTAATCTACAGGACTTTAATTATTGGACTTTTATTATATTCAGAAGAGAAACCAATGAATATTCCATATCAACATAACAAGTCACGATTTCAAACTTTTGGAAATATGAAAATTAAAAATTCTGAAAACTTTGTTTTCTCTTTGTCATATTAACAAATGTATGCACACACTTCCAGTAACAAAGAACTACTGACCTTACGTTGTAGAGAAACAGCTTTATCAGACACCTGTTTACTTTCTGGTGAGGTGTCATCTTCAAGATTCTTTGACTTGTAACGAGTACAATGTCCTATATTTGAATCACTCTTTGTAGAGCTCGTAGATTTAACTGATGGCCTTGCTCCACTGACAGTTTTAAGTTTTTGTGCTGGTGAGTGTCCTTTATCAACTGCTTCAAGATGTTTCTGTTTACTGAATTCTGATCCATGCCCAGACCGTTGTACTACATCTTCTAATGCTTTTTTTCTGTCTAGTAAAAAGGACATAAATACTACTTCAACTGAAAAGAACTTAAGGTAGGAAACATCTCATCACATTATAAAAAAAAAAAGAATCATCTCTCAACTGTCCAAATATTTACCACATTGAGCTACTGTTCGGCCAAACAGGTGGCAAACACACACACACACACAAAATTATTATTCTTTAATTCTTCACTCAAAAGTGAAGATGTAAAAACATGAAGATCCCTTATTCAGTGAGCTTCTCTTCTACCAGTGGTACTCAAACTTTGGTTTCAGTATCCCTTTACACTATTAAAAATTGAGGACTCCAAAGAGCTTTTGTTCAATTTATCAATGTTTACCATATAAGAAACTAAAATAGAATTTTTAAAATATTAATTCATTTAATAATAAACTCCTATGTTAATATAAATAATATATTTTTATAAAAAACTTTAATTTCAAAACAAAAATTAGATGAGTAGCACCACTGTATATTTTCCAAACGCTTTAATGTTGGGCTTAAAAAAAGTCTGAATTCTCGTATCTGCTTCTGCATCCAATCTGCTGGATACATTATTTCAGCTGAAACATTTAAAGAAAAATCCAGCTTCACAAAGACATGTAGTTGGAAAAAGAAAGACCTCACAGACCTCTGCAAAGATCTCAGAAAAGAATTACATAAGAGCTATTTCCAGAAAGGTCACTAAACCAATACAAAGACACAGGTTGAAAATACGAATAATTTTTTAATGTTTTAAATTAATTCACCGAAGACAAGTCTATAATCAATTACTAAAGCAAACTAAGATGTTTGTATATCCTTGGTTTTTAAGTTTGATGTTGGGTGGATAGATACAGTCTCCCACACTTCTTCTGATACATAATAAAGGGAAGAAGAATGAAATAGGTTGGGATGTGGGTTGGATTTCATATAGAAATTCTAAAATTTAATAAAGTAGAACATTCCATTTCTTAAAAACCTTGAAAGTTTTAAAAAGAGCTGAGCCAAATACCTCAAAATGTCAACATTTAAAAATATCTTGACAGTAGTATATAAGTCACCATTTCAAGCTTAATAGAAATAAAAAATTCAAACAAACAAAAAAGCTAAAAAAATTTAGTCAAAATAAGTACTTATTATTCACAACCATAAGTGTACCTGATGATCTCACTGATCTCCTTGATGTCCTTTCGGGGCTAACTGATCGATAGCATTTTGGACTAGCTCTAAATGGATTTCTCATTCGATACGGTGAACGGGATCTGGATCTGTATCTAGGAATGAAACGATGGCAAATTCTTGGACTTCGACTTCGTGGTCTGTACATATAACGTATTGGGCTTCGGGATCGACGGAATCTGTGACTTGAGCTTGATCTCCTAGAATGTCTAGGACTGGGAGAATGAGATCGTCTTCTTGGAGTTTCGTTTTCTTTTCTATTGCCTTCATTTCTACAAAGTGCAGGAAAAAACCACAAGATTCATCAATTTAACAAAAATTTAAATCTATACTAAATGACAGATTTATCTTCTTAAAAACAGACTATTAACAATGCCAAATTCTGATACCATGTATTTACATAAAGCAAAAACCTGTTTGACATGATGCAATTCAGCCTTGTAGATGAGTAAGAAACAATCAGAGCAGATGATCACCTCTCTCATTGCTTAGATTCCTCTGTTTTGTTAATTTACAAAAGAATATTATCATCCATTTCTTGCATTTTTCCTATACCACTATTATATCCAATTATGTTTTGAAAGTATTATATTACATGAAGAATTTAGGAAATGACTTACATAAACAAATGTTTTTCAACTATTTTTCCTGAAACATTATGCCATCCACAAATATTTCTTTGACTGTTGTACTTGTGTACCTACACATTGAACCGGGAACCCCATTCCCAGCCTTCAAATCTAAGATCCCACAAGCATAAAATAATAATAAAAGTACAAAGTATTTTCAGAACAGACTTAAAAAAAAAAAAAGTTCACAGATGGGAGCTATCACACTTAAACTGGGGTAACTAAAGAAAGATTCATTGAGCTGGTTCCATTTGCCTATTGTTTAAAAGTAAAAATGGTCAAAACAGGACTCTATTCAAAACAGTACCTTTAAAAAAAAAAAAAGTACTTGTTTACTTTTAAAAGAAAATCAAATTTCAATAATACCACTATTAAAAAAATAACTACCTTCTTGATGGGAGGATCTCAGGATTCCAATCGGGATACCTATTTTGAGAATAAACAATATTAATGAACAGTTAAAATAAGATTATAAGGCTCAATCTTTCCCTGCAATATATCAAGAGGACTGTTCAAAACCAAAGTTAAGGGAATTCCCTGATGGACCAGTGGTTAGGACTCCGTGCTTCACTGCTAAGGGCACGGGTTCAGTCCCTCACTGGGGAACTAAGATCCCACAAGCCATGTGGCGCAACAAATAAATAAAAATTTTAAAAATTTAAAAAACAAAAAAATTTTAAAAAATTTTTAAAAATTTAAAAAGTATTTTTAAAAAGATTAAAAAAGGATAAAAAACAAAGTTAACACAGTGATTTATTAGTATATTAAAATATGAATATTTTCTTCAAAGTAAAATATTTTGAGTGTCTAATTCAATAAATAAGGTATTAGGCAATTCAGGGAAAAGAAACACATTCCCTATACTTCAAAGGCCTCGACGTTTATTTAGGTAAAACAAGCAGTACATATAGAAGTGTTGAGATGTATAGAAGAGGTATAAAACACAAGCTTAGGTTGGGGTTAAAGACAGTTCTCCCACTTTGCAGAACTCCAGGGGACACCACTCTACAGAATAAGACATGAATAGTGCCCCTTACACTGTACCAAGTGCTCCTCAAGAGAGGATCTAGTGGGAGGATTCAGGGGAGAATTCAAAGAAAAAGGTTGCTTTTCAGGGGAACTAAGATCCCACAAGCCATGTGGCGAAAGGTCTGTTAATAGGCATGGATCAGGTTAGGTTTCATACAGTGGTGATACATAAAAGAAGCACTGGAGGCAAAACATGTGTTCTATTCCAGGAACCGGTATGGCTGCAGCATGGAAGTGATGAAAAGCAATTATGAGGGGGAAAACCTGGAAAGGCAGCTCAGAGACAAACTATGAACGTCCTTGAAATCAGGTTAAGGAGGCTGCACATAATTAAAAGGCAACAGGGAACAATAAACATTTCTGAAATGAAGGGAACATAGGAATGTTTTCAGAACAACTGGAAATAAATATCTGGATTAGAGAAAAAGATGAGGGCTGGGATATTTAGAAATCAGGCATCAGCTATACTACTAAGAATGAGTGAGATAAACAGAGAATAGAGTTTGTGGGGAAAAAAGAGGGCTGAGGACAGAATCTTATGCACACTAACACTTAAGAGTAAAGCAGACAAAGATACACCAATGAAAGAGATTAAGGGTTAATTACAGAAAGAAAAAGTAGGAGGAACAGTAACATCATAGAAGCCTAAAAAAAAGACATCTTTATCCTCATCTTTTCTAGATTTTCTGGACTCTTAAAAGTTAACTGGAAATGGTGATTAAATTAAATTATTGAATCACTGATGTTCAAAAATACAATTTCAGTAACCAAGAGGAGAGCCAGGTAAGGAAATGAAGGCAGCAGACTCAACAAGTCACCTGGCAGGAAAATAAAGTGAGGTCAAAACTTTACTAAAAGTAAAGTGGTTTTTATTTGTTGATATTTGTCTCAGACATCATTAGCAGGTTAACTCAAAAGCAATTCTCAACTCTCTTTTCCCATGCCTGCCTCCACAACAAAGGCTTAAAAAAGCTAAATATTTGCTTTCTCAGCCTCCTTAGAAGATAGCCAGTGATAGGTTCAAACCAATGAGACAGACACAGGTACAAAACCACTGGCAGACTTCTGAGAAAGCTTCTGTCCACTTCTTCCTGCTTTAAGAGCAGACATGATGCATCTTATAACTACAATGTGACAAACTATGAAGGCAAAAAAACTTAACTTTCAATCCAATGTATCTATCACCCAGCATCAACAATTGTTAAAACATGAACAATTTTGTTTCATCTACTACTACATTTTTTAAAACTTTTGTTACTCTGTACCATGTAAGAAGATACATTTCCAGTCTTACGTTACTATGTTTAAAAGCAAGACCTTTGAGAGTTCCCTGGTGGTCTCCTGGTTAAGATTTGGCACTTTCACTGCTGGGGCCTGGGTTCAATCCCTGGTCGGGGAACTGAGATCCCACAAGCCAAGTGGTGCGGCCAAAAGAAAAAAAAAAAAAAAAAACTAAAGCAAGGCCTTTGGAATCAAACACAGCTGGGTGTATAAGTGTAGGTACTGCCACTTAATGACCATGTATCTGAAAGCCAGTTACTTACTATGAGTAAGGCTTAGCTTTCTCTTATGTACAATGCTGGAAATACAGCTGGTTGTCGACACACAGAAGTTATTAAATTTCCAGATCTTTCCAGTTCAAGAGTGGGTAACAATGTTTCAGATGTGAAATGATGTTTCAGATCTAGGTTAACTGCTAGAATACATATTCTTGTCTCTGCTGCCCAGAGCAGAAAGATAAAGCATACATACTATTCTGCAAATAGAGTTTGGACTGCCTGTATATTGCCTAACTAGTTTTTGTGGGTTTTTTAAACATCTTTATTGGAGTGTAATTGCTTTACAACAGTGTGTTAGCTTCTGCTTTATAACTAAGTCCATCAGTTATATATATATATATATATCCTCATATCTCTTCCCTCCTGCGTCTCCCTCCCTCCTACCCTCCCTATCCCACCCCTCTAGGTGGTCACAAAGCACCAAGCTGATCTCCCTGTGCTATGCGGCTGCTTCCCACTAGCTATCTATTTTACGTTTGGTACTAACGAGTTTTTTTAAATGTGTTTCAGAAGCATGATACATAAGCAATATAAACATAATGGCTATGAACAAGGACCTAAGTAAACGACATTATCTGTATCCCAACGTGATGCAGTAAGTATACACATCACCTATAAAGTTTTTGTGACAAAAATGTTCAACCTGAATTTAATGAAGAGGAAAAAAACCAGAAAGGTGCAGAATGTGGAATATTCTACAAGACAACTTTTGTGGACATTTCAGAAGTCAACCATTGTGAAAATATCCTCCTCAAAATGATACTGGGATTGACATACATACACTATTGATACAATGTATAAAATAGATAACTAGTGAGAACCTACTGTATAGCACAGGGAACTCTACTCAATGCTCTGTGGTCACCTAAATGAGAAGGAAATCCAAAAAAGAGGGGATATGTGTATACATACAGCTGATTCACTTTGCTGTACAGTAGAAACTAACACAATATTGTAAAGCAACTATACTCCAATAAAAAAAATTAATGCTAAAAAAAAAGTGTAGGGGCGGGGTAGGCAAAGATAGTTATAAAGCCATTTTGGAAACAAATGGGAAAATTTGAACTTGGCCTATGTATTGGAAGGCATTATGAAATCATTGTTAATCACTGTGTTATACTGTGGTTATAAGAGATAACCACTGTAGAAAAATTTCCTTATTCTTAAGAGACAGATGTTGAATTAAGGAGTAAAGTGTCATAATGTCTAATTTATTTTCAAGTAGTTTTCAAAAACTATAATATTAAAAATGTGCATATAAAGATATAATAGATATGTCAAATGTTAATAATTGGTTAATAAAGACAAAGACTCTATGAATGTTTATTATCCATTCAACTTTTTTGCGGCTTAGAAACTTTTCAAAATAAAATGCTGAGAGAAAAAAAAGAGCAAAGATCCATGAGTTAGATTAGTTGTGCCAATTATTGGCTGTGTTATAGTAGGGAAGTTGCCTCTCAGTTTCCCCACTGGTAAAATCACAAATAATCATTATACATATATCTCATAGGGTTGCTTTGAAGATTAAAGACACTGTGTAAAGCACTTAGAAGAACGCCCAGCACACAATAAGCATACAGCTCTTATTATTTATTATTTTTAATACTAAAACTTTAATGCACTGTATCTTTTCTCAAGTTAACCAACTACTCTTATGTCATAATTCAGAAAGATCCAAGACAAAGAGAGAGAAGAGATAATCCGCCTTACGAAAAGGAGTAAGAACCTAAATATACATCAGCAGAGGAATGACTAAACAGATTAAGGTTTAGAAACACAACGCAGCTTAAAAAAAAAAAAAATGAAGTAGCATATATTTTGCCATGGAAAGATCCAAAGCACCTAATCAAATCTAACATATTTGTTAAATTTTTTTTTGCAATAGAGAGAAAGCCATAAAGAAACTATTCAAGAGCATATAACCTGAAAAAGATAAAAATGTAAAACAAGCAATGAAGTAGCAGGCATGGAAAGCACATGCTTTAAAATCAGCGTCCTGGAGACTTCCCTGGCAGTGGTTAAGAATCCGCCTGCTAATGCAGGAGACACGGGTTCGAGTCATGGTCCAGGAAGATCCCACATGCCGCGGAGCAACTAAGCTCGTGTGCCACAACTACTGAGCCTGTGCTCTAGAGCCCATGGGCCACAACTACTGAGCCTGCGCTCTAGAGCCCATGAGCCACAACTACTGAAGCCCACATGCATAGACCCCGTGCTCCGCAGCAAAAGAAGCCAGCACAATGAGAAGCCCATGCACCGCCACGAAGAGCAGCCCCTGCTCGCCACAACTAGAGAAAGCCCACACGCAACAAAGACCCAATGCAGCCAAAAATAAAAATAAATATATGTATATTAAAAAATCAGGGTCCTGTGTGCATTAAAAAAAAAGGCTTATCTACACAAAAGTCTTTAAATAGGCATAAATGCCATGTGATGTAGTAAATTAATGGCAGTGCATGTAGCTAGAATCCTCTTACTAGCATTAATGCCTACCTACAGCAACTAACTAACTCCCACCTAAATCCCTTACCTTCATAAAAATGAGACATCCCACTGGGTATCTGTGGGAAAATTTGTGGCTTAGGAGAGATTTTCCACTTACAGTGGCAGTAAGGCCTATCCAATTCAAGTAACAAATTATCTCCGCATGATAACCAATGTTTGTGTGCACACATCTATACAGGTAAGCAACTCTATTATTAGTCTATACAATTAAGGTAGGACTTATATCACACTCAACACATGACACCAACCGAGGTACAGTATCCTATTCCTGCAACCATTATAACTGGTTTAGAGATGGACAACTAACCCACAGTGAACCAAAAGAGTCAAACCAAGGACTTCTGCAGAATTTATGAGGAAAGAAGTGTTTTTATTTATTTTTTAACTCCTGGAATTGCTAGCTATACATATCACTTAACTCTGGAACTAAGGGGGTCGCTGCTTTGTGGAGAAAGGTGTGCCTTTCTCATGAGGCTAAAGCAGAAGAGAACAGCCAAGAAACGAAAATATTTCTGACACTCTGATTTTTGTTTGAGCATCTAATTCAGCTGTTCACACTCCTTAAGCTTCCCAGTTAAATGAGCTAATAAATTTCCTTACTTTAAAAAATTGGTCTGAGTTAGGTTTATCACATATGACTAGAAGAGTTCTGAATATTCTCAAAAAAATTTTGTTGGTATTTTCATAAAGAACAACAAGAAAAAACCAAAACATCTGCCACAAATCCATTTGCTCAAGAACATGTTATTATCATCAGTATAGTGACCGGGAATTTGACACACAACTATATCAGCATATTTAATGATGTTAAAAGGAACACAATTTAATTTTATGTAACTCCAGGTGATATTAGAGAATACTGTTAATATCACACTTTTCACCTTCATAGGTGCCCTGTCTTAAAGAAGGAAAAGGTCAGAGAATTGAAGAACCAATGTTGAGGAAGCACCATATCTAGCTTGTTCATCTCCCACTTAAGGTTTTTTCTGAATATAGGTTCTAAACCTGGAGAGGTTTAGATCTGAAATTAAAGACTACTGTTTGGTTTGGGTGGTTTTTAGTTTTTTATCCTTTGGGAAAGGGGTGGGGATGAGGGGGAAGAAGTATAGGAGAAGGGTAGACTATGTGCTCTGAAAAAGATAAACCATCCCAAGGGAAGGTTAAGCCAGCAGGAATGAACCAATGATACTAAAGTCACCTACTGGGATTAAATTAGGAAGGAGTCAGAAGAAAGGATCATATTTAATTCTCTCCTTTGGGAAAAAGATTAAATATATTTGTATATAAATATTTCAAATAGACAATAGCTTTCTAAAAAAATATTTTTCTCCAAAGTACCACACTAAAGGTATTAAGCAGTCATACCTGAAACATTATTTTGTAAATTTGCTACTTATAAAAAAGGAAAAAATTGTTCTTACTGTTGACGTAACTGTCGGCAGCTCTCAATATGAGTAGATGTATTTTGATGCTGAATCCAATCCTATTGTAAAAGGAGAAAAGTGCACAAATTAGAACATTCCTTATTTGACTAATGAAATTAGGCTTTTTAACATGACACAGCATACTTTGTTTTATCAAAAATTAACCAAATCTAGTTATAAATACCATTTGGCTACAACAAAATTTTCACAAACAAAAATAAAAGCCCTCCAAATAAAAGCACTTAATACCAACTCACTGATACCATTTTAAAACATTTTAGTATAGAAAACATTTTAAAAATCATACCCATGGATACTCGTTTTGAAGTCAAATATACATGTAAACTTGGAGAAAATAAAAGCATGGATCAGAAATAACTCATCTCAAATATAGAACACTACTACAGAGAACACCAAAAACTCTATAAATAGAATGGTATCATTCTATAAAATACAGTCTAAAATACAGTCTCTAAACTACAGTCTCAATGCCTTACAACTCTAAAATTCAAGCTAACAACATTAACAACAAAAAATCCTACCTCTTAGGCCAATACTATTCCAAACAAGGTACTCACTATGTATTGGCAAAGGATAAGATTAGTAAAAATAAGAAAAAATGCTGCTGATCAAATCTAATTTATTTTCAGGATATAATGGAAAGTAACATCATTTCAAAGACATAATATCCCTTACATATAGAGCTTTACAATGAACAAAATGCTTTCTTATACATAACTTCATGTGTCACAAAGCTGCCCTAAAATTACATTCCGTATCCATAAAAAGCTCCTGGAAGATACATCTGATTTTTTTTTTTAAAGGCAATACAGTTTTCAAAGATACAGTCCCCCAAATGAAACAGTTAGTTAAAAGCAATGTGCATATTACTCAATGTTTTATTGTTTCTCCAACATTTGGAAAGGCAGAAAACTTACTGAACAGTTCCATATTTTAATGCTTTCCTTGAGGAAAATGTTATTCATTTCCATTTCAAAAACATTTTAGTTTGTCATTGCCAAAGACGAACTAGAAATATCCAGAGTTAAAAACAACAGTTGACACTAATTTTGGAATCTGCCTTGTCGAGAACTATTTGAAAATAAGTGCATGCTATTTGCAATGCTCAGCAGCAGGTTATGACAAACCCTAAATTATTTCATTAAGCCATGAAACTCATTGTGGATTGCAAAAAAGAAATGTCTGTATATCCTGCTCAGTGATACAAATATTTAGAAAGCTAGAAGAGATTGGCAGTTAAGAGTCTTTAGTACTGTTAAACCCATGTCTTTGACATTAACTGGATATTGTTTACATCAGACACACTGGCAGGTATCAAGTTGGGCATGATTTATTTGGACCATAAAGTGTTTTATTTGAATAAGTTGCCGATATTTAAAAATCCAGAGATTTCCAGCTTTTCTTGAAAAAATATGAAGATGTAATTAATACTAGACACGTATTTGATATAGCAACCATCAGGTGATGCTGACAGCTAACTTACTTAACGTATACTCTCTCCAGTTCTACACACACACACACACCCACACACACACACACACACCCTTTTAACAGGCCCACTTTACTCACTGACATCACTCGTTTTTAAGCTCGGTAAATATATGTACACCACCCCAATTTCTAGACTCTCCAGTAAGACAAGGGTCCAAGAGCAGTACTCCTCTCCAGAGAAAAAGTGATAATTATCTACTAAGCAGGAGATGCTACAAGGACTGTAGACTTGAGTGGGCCCAGAATCAAACTGTGAAAATACCTACCCCTATCAGAGCTCACTATCCACCAACTATTCCAAAAATCTTTTGTCAGTATTTTCTCAAACTGAATTATTTCAGTCAAAAAGACATGGCTGGGGTTTCCCTGGTGGCACAGCGGTTGAGAGTCCGCCTGCTGATGCAGGGGACACGGGTTCGTGCCCCGGTCCAGGAAGATCCCACATGCTGCGGAGCGGCTGAGCCCGGGAGCCATGGCCGCTGAGCCTGCGCGTCCGGAGCCCGTGCTCCACAACGGGAGAAGCCACATCAGTGAGAGGCCCACGTACCACAAAAAAACAAAACAAAACAAAAAGACATGGTTTCTAAACCCACTGTGACAGTCAAAAAGACGTAACTTCTAAACTAAGGTCGGCTCCTCCTCTGTCTGAAACCCAATTTAGAAAAAACATAATTTCACATTTTCTTGTGGTCTTTTTCAGGCTATAGTTTTAAAGACTCAGAGATGGGGAACATACTGTCAGATATTACTTAGCAAGAAAAAATTTGCAGTTGGTAATTTATATTTATTGGTTACATATTTATAATGTCAAATACATGCACACTTACAAGGCAGCAAGATACATCACAGAAACAAGAGAGGTAGTTTGTACTACCTAAGTCCATGTTCACAAATCCCTATGATTTGTCATCCAGTAGTGAAGAATTCATTAGTTAGGTCCATTGTGTTGTTCTGACTATTAAAAGGTATCTGTTCATTTAAAATGGCAATCAATCTCTGTGAATTCTAATAATCATTAAATGATTTTTCCTCTCTAACTTTTACGTTTATCATAGTAATCCATACTTTCACCAACTTATACTTGAATAACTAGGGAACCTCGAATTAGGTGCCCTACCCTATCTCTTCTCATTTCTATTCATCTTGTACACGTCAGTCAGACTTATCTCCCTGAAATACATTTTTAATGTGTTACTTCACATATCAAGAACCTTAATTAGCTTCCTAATGCCTCTCAACCTCAAGTCTAAACTCCTTAGGCTAGCTTTTCAAGGCCCCTCAAACTTACTGTTGTTGCTCCTATCTGAAATGTCACCCCTCCTCCCCTGGGTATATCTAAGCCTACTCATCCTTCAAGACCCATCTTCAACCTACTCCATGAAGTTTTCCCTCCCAGACCACTCTAATCCAGACAGACTTAGCGCAGTAGTCACTCAATTAGTCTTCTTTAACTAGAATACAGAAGTCTTCTGATGTCAGAAAGTATATTATACTTTCTAATTACATACTGCTAAATACACAAGTGTCAGTAAATTGATAATGCTAGCCTGAACTGATATAAGTCTGCAATCAAGATAGAAATATTAAACATCTCTCCCCCTACAGCATATCTAAACAAGTTAATTATGAACCATTTGTTACCCTCCAATTTTTAAAAAATTCTTTAGGTGTATAATTTTTCTCCTCAGTGAGACTGTAAAAACTGCTTAGGAACAACATGTAAACTTTATATAGTTCTTTATTTCCATCCCAGCACCTAATATAGCCATGTACAAAACCAGTAATCAGTAAATAGTTACTGAATAAATGTATACCTTTTCTATTCACCAGATAAAAAATTAAAACATTTAAGATATTTTTCTTGGGTTTATCATGACTAACTGACAGTTCAAAATAAATGGAATACAGGGGACCTAACACTCAATTCAGTACTTAGCCCAGGACTACTTACAGATTTTAACTAAGTGCTATGAATTATTCTGAGATTTTTCAAGACTTTGCTATTGCTATCCCCTGTGACAGGGCAAGGCAATTATTATTTTATCAGAACTCAGCAAATATGGCTCAAATGAGGTAGAATGCTGATTTCGTTTGCTGGCATTAACCTTTATGACAAAAGCATCAGTTTTAGGTATCAGATTCTTGTTGGCTGAAACCTGGTGAGTGGGTAATAGAAAGACAATAAAAGGGCAGCACTGGAAGGAGAAAAAACAAGAGAATTAACACCAAAAGACTTTTAGGCCTATTCAAAGTATACAACCAATGCTATGGCCTTGAATCAAAGGCCAATCATGGGCCTTTTTCCCATGGGAAGTACATTCCTTCCTGACCACTTGTATTGAATAATATACATCTTCAAATCACATTAGTAAATAGAAGAAACAGTGGTTTCCAAACATATGTAAGTAAATAAAACATACTTGGAAATTTCTACTCAAATCCACCAATGACTACTATCAACCAGTATAGTCTACATTCCTCTTTGGCACCTCTGTAAAACACTTCATTCTAACTATACTAACCATGAAGACACCTAAGGCTTCTATGTTTTTTAAAGACTCTTCTCTCTAAAGTTCTATCATTCTATAATCTATGCTCTGAGCCCACAGCTGGTCCGAATAATTCATCCTGACTGAACTTTGCTATGGATTAAGTTATTTTAGGAAGCTCCTTCTCATGAAATGCTAAAAATCCTATTTCAGATAGAATCAGAAAATATTTAAATCAACATTAATTGTCTTTAGCTCAAGACCGATAGATACATGCAAGGCTACAATAGACTGTCTCTTAAAAGTGTGCAGTACAAATGTTTTATTCCAAGTTTTTATTTTTATACTAACAGATTCTCTTATTTAGATAAAGGTAACTCATGTGACATTGTCTTCTAAGTACGGTTCACGTCATATCAATTTTATGTTGCATTTTCTGGGATAACTTCTCAGAAGCTCAAAATAAATGGACAGACCCATGTGGTGTGCCCAGTCACAGGAATACAGAAAGCCTAACACCCAATTCAGTACTTAGGCCAGGCTACTTAAGATTACAACTAAGTGTTGATGTTGCAATCAAAATTTCTGCCTTTTCCTTAATGACTAGTTAACACCAGCATACATGAGAATTTAGAGGAAACTTGGGCGCTGAGTATCATGATACAGTGATCTTTAAAAACACTCACCTTCAAATGACTACATTCTACGTTACACAGAGAACACAAATGTGGAAATATTCTTGGAGACGCTGCATAATAATCATTCATCATAGAAGGAGTTGGAAGTCTCTTCATCTTCTGGGCATCAGCATGTGAAAACTTTGGTAGCCATGATGCTTTCACAATCCCAAAGGGAGACTGAATGGGGATGTCCGCCTCTGACTGGTAATTCTTTTTACTTCCTCCCGATCCATGTACATTAGATGAATTAATGACAGGCTCACGCGGGATCCGATCTTGTTGGCTTACAGCTGAAATTAATTCCGATGAAAACGGTTGCTGGTTCATAGGAGGAATCAGAGACTGACTCATTGTCTGGTTAACTGGCTGGCTAATGGATTGGCTGACAGATTTTACAGGTTCAAGGACTGACTGTCCTCCTGAAATGTGTAAGCCTGACATCTTGCTTCCACTCTCAACTGGGAAAAAGGACTGATTATTGGAGGACTCACTGGGGAAGTCCATCTGTCGAAACACATCTTCAACAGGAAACATAGAATTACATATCACATTTGGAGCGGGAACAGATGCAGAAATGCTTGGCTGTGACCGAAATTCGTTCTTGACCTCATCAGTTGGAATTTCAGGATCGTAAATACGTACTTCAAGTGGATCTTCTGTGTAGCCATATTTGCTTGCATGCCCATAATCAATCACATTACTCGAAACTGCCTCACTACCAAGTGTTTCTTTATTTCTGCTCTGAGAAGGTAAATTAGGTAATCGGCGCCCCATTTTTCGCATTCTTATATCCCTCAAAATTAATGGCATATTTTCAGGAGTTAGTTGTTCATCAGGATAGCGACTGAGCTCTTCTAAGTCTTCATTAGATAATCCAAAACTTGCTAAGATACTTGAGGCACTCTCTTTCGTATAGCGGCTCTGTACTTTAGGACTCTGCTCTGTAACCTGCGTTACAGAACTCTGTTTCACTCCCACTGATGCAGACATATGAGGCTCATCATCCCACCGGCTACCATGAGGCTTCCCCTTCTTTTGTTGTGCTTCATGAAAATCCAATTTTTCTTTGGTCAATCTTGGATCAGTTCGGTGCTGAGTTACCTGAACATTCATTCTCTGTGGTCCCATGTTCTGGTAAGATTCATGGCCAGCAAATCTGTGTGGTATCCCACGGGCTCTCCCTGCTGGGTAAAATCTTGGAAGACCCATAGATCCAGGCCTCATAAATGGTCCTGGAGGCCTCATCCCAGAAGGGTTAGGTGCTCGTGGCCTCTGAAGTGGAAAGTTTCCTCGAGGATTAAACCTGGGTCTCGACATGGCTATTTTCAAGAAAGCCTGATTTAATAAAGTATAAGGTGGTGTTGAACTATGTGAGGCAACGGCATTCAGCTGCTGAAGCGCCAACTGAGTCTTAATCTGAGCAAAGTGCAAAGGAGATGGGCCCAACAGAAGTGGGTTTGCAATGCCCAGGTTCAAGGAATTCACAAGTGGTGCGAAATTTTCCAAGAATAACACAAAGCTGAAAGTTAAAACACAAATATTAGATCATTTTAACTCAAACTACTTCATGAAGTGGGTTCTACAGCCAGTGTAAAACATTTTGAAACAAAGCCATGAAACCATTCTGCATTTCATACACTTTTAGGGTGTTTACGAGGATATTAAACTTTCCCCAAAACTTTCTCTTCTTTTCTTTCCCGAATCCAGAACACAAACCCCAAACCTCAAGCCAGAGTTCATGTACACTGTGTTGCACTGGGTGCTGTCCTAGGTGCTGAGCGGTAATTACAACTCCTTTTAAAACTTCTTAGAAGTGTCCAAATCCTGCATGCCATTGGGGGATGGGGTGAGAATATACATTCAGTTGCTGTGGTCAGTAAGTTCTCAGAAGTTGTTTCTTTATCATCATAGATCTTTTTCCCCCTTCTTTCTGATTTTAGTGGAAAGGAATGAGTACAGAATCATTCAATTTATTAAACATTTTTTGTCTAATGTGACAGTCATTATGGAGTTTTCAAGCCAAATAAAACATGATTCCTGCCAAAGTGCAAGCAATCTAACAAGAAAAACAAAATAGAGTTTTTCATTATTACAACAATGCTAAAAAGCATCATAAAAGGATTTATTTCTGGAAGAGGTCATGAATGCTTGAGTTGAGTTTTATGAGTATCTTCTAGAGTTTTGAGGGAACTGGGATAAGACAGATTTCAGGTAACAAGGTCTTATTAAACATGTGTTTATCAAATTTTTTTTAAATGTAGAATAGCCTAGGTTAAAGCTTCTGAACAAAACACTGTAATAAGATGAAACAGCTTGCTGGGACGATTTAAAATTTTTAAACTAATTAAACTTATTAACTGCGTGTTTCTGACAAAGCTATAAAATTCTGGACCAAGACAAAATATAGTTTCAGTTAAGACACGTGATTCTTCATTAACCCCAGGACTATTTAATAAAATTATCTATGAAGACAGAAAAAATAAAAATTGCCAAGAACCTCTCTCCCTTATGCCAACTTTTAGCTACTGTTTTTACTAACTTTGGAACTTTCTCCCAAAACTATCCATTTTCAACCCTCTGTTCTCTACACCAATTCCTTTAGTCAATGAGGCTCAAAAACATTTTATTCTCCATTTCTAACTAAACATAAAATTCTACGTATTCCTGTCAATGTCTCTAACATATACTTTCCTTTTTCCTTTCACCACCACCATTACCCTACTGCAAGCTCTCATCACTCTATACCACAGCTGGCCTCCACCCCAATTCATTCTGTCGTTACTGATTAATATCCCTAAAACACTTTTTATTATCACTCCTCTACATAAAAATCTTCACCACTTTTACTGCTTCTCGTAAGATAGTGTCCAAACTTGTCAACCTGGCATTTAGTATATAACCTAATCCCAATCTACCTTTCACACTTTCCTAGCCTATACTTAATGAAAAATTTTTGCTACAGCCAAATTGGTCTATTTGCAATCTCCTGACCACTTTCAACACATTCCATACTTTATTCATACCTCACTACCTAGAATACTCCTAGGTCTCTGAATCAAACTCAATCTTCAAGATTGTTTCCAAGTCCCACCCCACAAGAATCTCTTTGATCATCTCCTATGGCACACATTAAGCTGTTAATCTAATAAATGCAGTAATACATGCCATGTTCAAATTCATTTCTAAGCTAGTAATGTATCTCTGTATGTCAGATGAGAAGGGTTTGAATTCTACCAGATTCACCATTTACTATTAAGATTTTGGGCAAGCTACTTAATCTCCAGAGCATCAGTTTCCTCATCTGTAAAAAAGGAAAGTATCTTCCTCCACAGATTATTGTTAAGGACTAAGATGAAATACAAATATGTACAGTGTCTAACAAATGAGCTGCCCACTAACTGTCAGTTTCACTCTCCCTCCCCTCATTCCACTGAGCAGGGGTCTTTCAGGCAGACAAATCTCACTCCTAAGCATCAATATCTTTTAATCTCTGCCTCTGCAAAGCAGAGGGTAGCTAAATTTAGGGGGGCAAAAAGGGTAAGAGATGAGTAAAAGCAGAAATCATAAAAATAATTTCTATCTCTATTCACATACAACCTCTTTCTATCTTAACAGATTCAGAAGAATTAGAGTTAAATCTCTTGAACACAAAACCTATCCTGGAAGAACTACAATATAATAGATGCTCTGTAAGCCCAAAAGTAAAAGCAATCCAAAAAGTCAGCTGTGCTTTATAAAAGTATTTTGAAGCAATTAATTCCTGCTAATGTCAATGTCTTAAAAAAAAAAAAAACAACTCAAAATGCAAAAAGATCAGAAAAAGGCAAGCTTCCCAGCTACAAAATAGTATGCTCCAGTCTAAAGTTAACACTTTTTCCTTGGCTGTTATAAACTGAAAATCTACAGTTATCCACATAGATTTGTTGATGCACTGGCATTTAAAGAATCAAATGTTGACTCAAGTATCTAGCAAGTGAAATGATGAATTTGGGATTTTCATTAAAATAATCTAGGAAACAAAGGGTGCATGTCGGCGGGAGTGAGGGGTGGGGTTTGGTGAGTGAGAAGTTAGATGAAGCACAACTGGCAAAAATATCTGTTGTGGAAGCTGAGTGACGGGTCCAAAAGGATTTATCACCTTTCCTCTCTACTTTTTTACATGTTTGAACATTACCAAAATAAAAAATTAAAGTGCTAAATATTAAGTATGACATTTTTAACAAAACAAAAAAGGAGGGTGGGAGAGTATAAAACCAACGTAATTTCATACTTCTCAATCTAATCTAATATTATCACACCAAAGTCTAACAAAAGCCAAAATCAGCTGATTTGCTATGATTAACAGGCAATGTATAAATAACATGCAGATTTAAGTCTAAAATCTCATTTTAGTTCATTCTCTCCTACATCATTCCTTCCCACCTGACTCAACTGACTTATTAGTTATTAAACAGTTTCATATTTCACTCTTTCTCTGTGTGGAAAAAAAACTATTTGTGAGATGAAAAAAGTAAAATTAAGCAAAACAAGCAAAGGACTCTTGATATGAAACCCCTGATTAAGAATTAGGTTATGCCACACCAAAGAAAATAAACCCTCAGTCTTTTGAGAATGAAACTGATATAACCTAAAAACAATGTGATAAGAAACAAGAACCAGGAAGACAAGGGTAAATTTGGCATTAACACCTGGAAAACAACTGAACAAATAAAGACAACAATTATAAAGCCTTCTTCACTTAACTCTAGGAGTTCTGGCCATAAAGAGGTTCATTCACCTAATGGAATTTACAGAGAGCCAACACATCAAATCATAAAACTAACTTGGAAAAATCTGAGTTGAGATCTGAGTTCTTAATTATTAACTCCACTGAACACAACTGCAATTAAATAATACTTACCCTTTAAAATAAATTTTTATTCCTGATGATATAACAGATGTTTGTTAAACAATGAAAAGTAGTAAATGAAATGCTTACCAGTAAAACCATTACCAACACTGAACTAATATTCTGATGTAATTTCTTCTAGTTTTGTGTATGTGCATACATACATGGATGGGAAGGGCAAGAGGGTACACCAAACTTTATCGTATGAACTACACTATTGGCTATTTTCAATCAACATTTTATTTTCCTAAATTTAATGGTTTTCAAAAACAGGATATTTAATGGTCACAAAACATTCTCAACTCCTGAAGGATTATTATTTTGATAAGTAGCAGTTAAAAACTCTTTTCTATGTCCTATCAAGAACTAAAATATGCCACTCTGAAAAGAAATGAAATATTCAACAAAATGTCAACCATACAAATTCTTTTAGAAGCATCTAGTAGAAACTGAGTTCTTGAGGCAGACATGAAGAAATGGCTTAACAGATTTTTTAAAAATCGCCATGATATCCCATGAGATATTTCTGTGATGTCCACTACCTATTTTGATACATTCTTTCAGATGGAAGGGGATCCTTAATTTTCTTTACAGATATTCATAAAGAAATCTGAAATCTAAAAATATAAAAGCATCATCGAAAATTAGTCAGCCAGATCATAATGGCTCCATTAGATTCATAATGAAAAGACTTATCAAACCCCATACTTGAACTTTATAGCACTTCACTGTTTAAAAAGCAATTTGATATCCGTTATCTCATCTGAGCCTTACAACAACCCAGTGAGCAAGTGAATCCAAGTTTACAGGTTAAGTAAAGCCTTAGAACTAAGTGGCAAGGTCACAAACAGAACCTGTGACTCCTCTCGGTGTTCTTTCCATGCTATATTCTAGATATATAAAATTTAAATTTTATAGCTTTGTTTTTTCTAATTATTAAAAAAGGCAATACATGTTCATTAACACCCTCCCCCAAAAGAAAGATCATCCCCTTGACAAGCAGAAAAGAATTAAAAGTCTTCTATAATCTTACCATGAAGGGAAAACTACAATTAACATTATTTTCTAGGTATATACCCACATACTTCGTTTGATACCCTGTGTTAGAGCAACTGTTTGTCTCAAAATATATAAAATTTACTTTCACACCTAAGAATGCAAGTATTACACTGGCCAGTTAATACAAGAGTACATGTCATTCCGTGCTTTTCTCAGTTTGACTGGTACTCAATCTTCTAATCTCCTCTAGTATATAGGTAGATCCACTCAGCCAACTCTTTTCTACCTTTAGTTTTGTCCCCTCATGTCTCACAAAAGGTACACAAGTCATAATTCTGAAGGTGCCACGAGTACCATGCTGGATGTTAAAAATGCCAAAACGTGGTACACCTCAATGAAACCGTCAAAGAAACAGAAAGAAAAAAATAAGCAGAAAACTAGCAACATTGTTTTTATCATGAAGGGCATCATCAAACTTCACTGCTACCTGGAAGGATTGGTAACCATCATGATTTCAGATCTGAAAGAAAACGGAAGATCAACTTGCTAATGATGCACAATGCCAGGAACAGATCACCATTAACAACCTTATACAGCAATGATTTAACAGTTATTATTTCCAGGAAGACAACTTTTTTGATAAACAGGATATGTGAGTATAATCAGATGCTTTTTTCTTTTTCAGGAATATGTATACTGCATACATAAATGGGTCTCTACAGACAACACTGTATTCCCACAGTAAATGATGCCCCCCTGAGATGTTCACTGGTGGCCCTGCTTATTACTTTGCCACCCTCAACAAACAGAACACATTAGTCCAAGAGAAACCACTAGATCCAACTTGGAATAAAGAAATCTTTTCTGAGATTTTTTTTTTTAAACTAGAAATGAGAAAAATGGTGAATACTGATAAAACTCTGTTGTCAAAATGCTGTTGACGGCATACTCACTGCCTTAGTGAGAAAGCACGAAAACTGAAAAAAGGAAAGCCAGTAAAATAGGTAAGCAGGACCAAGAGGTAAATATAGTACTGAAGACTACCAGTTCCAACTGTTCTTGAAGTCAGACTGCATTCCTACCCTTCCTGCCATTTGGTTGTTCACTTCTTTCATGAAGTGCATGAGCCAGAAAATGTTCCCATCTGCCTAAAATGGTTTTCCAAAATCTTCAATTAAGTGTACCAAAATTATCTGGCCAAATGACTTAAAATGCCAAATGCCTTAAAGTCTTTACAAAGTACAAAAGAGCATATATAATGTTACTTTATATAAAAAATGGAAATGAGAAAACACATGTATCTGCTTATGGTTACAAAAAGAAATATAGGTAGGATAACACAGAAAACAGGACTGAAAAGAAATAAATGGGAACCATATTTCATGGAGTATGTCTTACTATATAATTTTGACTTTCAGAAGCATGTCAACAAACTAAAGTTTTAAAAAAATTAAATCAAGGATGGGAAGAAGGAAAAAAGCTAAAACTGAAAGCAAACTAATTCATTTTTCAAATGAATACCATAACTCACTGAAGGGGAAAAAGAAAACTAAACTAAAAACAAGTAATTTATGAACCCACTATTTGATTTATACGCTCTGTTTTGGTGGAGCTAGGAGAAAACTGAGAACTACAAACAAATCCTTACTCTTTTTACTAGTTTGTTTTGTCTTTTGCTTTTTTTTTTTGCAGTGGTATGGATGAAACAATTCTTAAATTACTTTAGCTATATCATGGGACTGAGCATGTAAGTAAATGTTTTGATAGTGCTGGGGACCAGGGTTCTCACTGTGGAAAACAAGATATATACATGGAATAAGATAAAGCAAGAAAGGACTGGGCAGTAACCACTGAGAAAGCCAGGAGTCCGTAACACCATACCAATCAATCACTGTAAATGTGGAGAAAATGCTAAGTTGGAAAATCGTTTTATAACCGTCACAGTAATGTAAAGATTGGTTCAGGCAAGAATCATCCGTGCATGTTAAATCCTGAGTGAAATTCTGATGAGGAACAGGGCATTTCCATGGTCTTAAAATATCTCTCCACAGATCAATTAGTTCAAGGGAGAAAAAACCTCAAACATTTTGACCAAACATGTGATCAAACATCATATTATCCATGAGGGGCAGATGGACTTCCTGCACCTCCAGATCTGATACCATGGGGGAACAAAGCAATTTGATTTTTCTCTCCAGGGATGCATAATCTGAATCTATTCAAGAGGAAACATCAAAAAAATCCAAAATGAAAAATGTTCTAGTAAAAAAAAAAGAAAGCAAATAGTATTCTTCGAAAATGGCAATTTCACAAAAAGATTAAAAGACTACAGAAATATTCCAAAGCAAGGAAGACTAAAGAAACACGACAACTAAATGCAATTACCTAATCCTAGACTGATCCTGTACTGGAGGGGAGAAAAAACTGCTATAAGAAACATTATTAGGCCAACTGACAAAATCAGAATATGGTAAAAAATATTATCAATATTAAATTTACTGAGATTGATAACGGCACTATGACTACAAAAAAAAACATGCTATTCTTAGGAAATAAACTATTATGCTAATTAATAAACTAATAAAGGGTAAAGGAACACAATACATGAAACTTACTCTCAAGATAGTTCAGGAAGAAAATAAGGGTGCATGCAAGCACGCAAAACGATAGATAAAGGGAAGGGACATACGGAATTCCCCTGTAAGCCAGCAGTTTAATTCATTCAAATAGTAAATGACCCAATACCAGGCTATCTAACACCTTAGTACTAGGTCAAAAGGGGACTATAAGCAAGTATGGCAACAGGCAGAAAGCTGGCAATGATAAAGAGCATCAGTCCTAAGCACATTTTTGGATTTGGCTATTCTTCTGCAACATGTTCACTCCCTAACTATTGACTGTTAGCCCATTATGCAATCCATAATTATCTCATTTTTGGGGAAATTTCCACTTATCTGAAGATATCCACCCTGCTACAAGGAGTGCCAGCAAGTGACTTCATGCAAAATTGGGTAACTCCCATAAGTAAAATTTAACACTAACATAGCATAGCGTTTTTTAAGAACTTAGACCCTGGACTCAGTGCTTTAATTCTGATCCTGTTGCTTGCTAAAAATGTGAGCCTCAGCAAGCTGATTAACCCAAGACTCAGTATAACAGCACAGAATGTTGATGTGAAGAATGATTAAAATTATACCCCATGACATGCAACAGATGCTCAAAAAATGTTAAGACAGTAAACAAAATGCTTTACCTAAGAAGCAGGTAGTTGTTTGTTCCTTTTATTAAGACATGGGTAATTTCTGAAAATTTCAATATGGTAGTAGAAATAGAAATTAAATTAATACATGTATACACAGACACGTGTGTGGTGTATAAGAAACAATTAGGGAGATTTGAATACTGACTGAATCTCTGATATTAAGGAACTATTATTACTTTAGGTGTGATATGCATGTTTTTTTCTAAATATTTTGGAGAAGAATTCTAAACTATAAATTGATGAATGATATGTTATGGGATTTGCTTAAAAATAACAGGATGGAGGGTAGAGACAAGACTGACCATTAGCTTATAATTGTTGAATCTGGGTGATAGGTGAATCATTATAAAATACTCTCTGCTTTTGCGTATCTTTAAAATTTTCCCTAATAAAAAAAAATTTTTTTGAAAGAAGTGAAGAAATTCAAAAGAATAGAAAGTTGGCAACATTCACTCATTAGCAAGAACAACAGGGAAATCAGTTGCAAGGTTAATAAAATGAAGACTGTGGAAGTAAGGCAAGAAAAAAGTATGAAAACTTAAGAATGACTGTAACAATAAATATACTTTGTTATTTAAGGGGCTCAAAAGAGTAGAAAAATAATCCAAAACGTACGTACCCCAAGGTAAGCACTAAGAAAACATCAAAATATATGCACCTTAAAACCCCTTCTCCTATACTCCCTGAACATTTCTCTTTTCAATACAAAGCCCGTTACTCTTGATCCTCACTGATCATAAGAGCTGTGTTTTATTTCTGTACCTCACCTTTTCCCTACCATTATTTCTTCCTTTCCATTATTCTCTTATTTTCCATATACCTATCTTCCTTCCATTTTCATTTCAATCACAAATTTCAGACTACAGTAAATAAAGTTGAAGCAATGAAAGAGTAAGTAAAGTTGGATACAAAGAAGGCTTATTGGCTTTAGCCACAAGTATAATTACTTTCAGTTTGGAGGATCTCTAAAACCACATTTCAACATTCAGTAGCTTGTTTCCTTGCACAACAGCCCAAAATATATTACTGGGTACCCATACTGGAAGCACTGTTTCTCAGTATATAACGCATTTTATTAATTATTTGGACAGATATTTTCCAAACCTTGACCAGTATACATTAAGTCACAGTAGAAAGAGCACGATTTGCACTCCCAAGGGCCTGTGTTCTTATCCAGACTCTGGCAACCACCACCTGAGTTCATTCACTCAACGTAGGAGCATCTAATACATACCAGGCACTGGGACAGATACAAAGATGAACATAATAATCATATAAATAAATGGATACAATATTATTTTGATAAGTTTATATCAATAGATGAACAAAATATTTTAATGAAAGATTATATGATCTTTCAGCTCCAAAATTCTATCAATTTAACCTAAATTCCTTTAAGCCTCTTCTTTTTAATTAAGAGGTAGTATCCACAGGTTGCAATTTTCTATTAAAAGATGCTGCCTAAGCACTTAAAAATTTGCAACAATAGTAACAGCTAACATTTATTAAGTACCTACTATGTGCCAAAGGATAGGGGCTTTTTATACCTTTTCTAACTTAATCCTCACAATAATCCCAAGCAGGAAGTAGTGGTACCACCATTTTACAGATACGGAAACAAAAGTTCAGAAAGACTAAAATAACTTACCCCAAATCTCACTCATACAGTTAAGAGGAAAACAGGGATTCGAAGCCAGATCTTCTGATTCCAAAGCCTATATTCTCTTTCCACTAAACTATTTGTCTCTCATTTTCTTTCACTACATAAAAAAAATTTCCAGAGATCACCTTCCTAAGAGCACCCAAGAGAAAAATTTTAAGACAGCCATGAAGTACAAAGTGATCCCTGATTGTAAGAAGTATTTTTTAAACCTGAGTATATGCTGTATACGCCCTCCATAACAAAATACAAGAGATTACAAAACTAAAATACAACCACTACTCAAGGTAATAAATATGTGTGACATGAAAACTAGTTAATAAAAACGAACGAGATTCTGTGGTTTCTTCCAACTGTTTTATCTTTACCCTCACTTGGTTTCAACACAATCAAGAAGGCCCAGCATTATTTCTGTGTATTAACATGTTAATTTCACATGATTATTTAAGTGTATATTACCGAGTATGAGAATATAGTGTATATGAAATGCTGTCAAATGGAAAAAGAATGCAACATAAGCCCACTAAGTCTAGAATACCTAATCATCAACAATATTTAAAGCTATGTTGAAATAATGTAAATTATGTGTTCATTATTCTGTATAAACTTCATTAAACTCACTTTTTTTGTAAATTGTTTTTCAGTACCAATTTTAATTGCAAATCTGAGCCAGGAAACATCCTTGAAAAATGAGTTAACCCTTTATAACAAATAAAGAAAAAAAAAATTTTGTGCACAATTCCAAAGCTGGTTAGAAAAAGAATCTGAATCAACAGAAGTCGCCGGATCCTGCTAACAAATTTTTCTTCAGAACTCCTCCAGATTAAAATATTACTTTCCCCCCAAATTTTGCCTCAGAGCAAATTTTAAAATTAAGAGAAAACAGCTTGAGGAAGCCTTCGTTGTCTACTTCAACTAAAGATCTTGTAATAATATGTCTCCCTTATTCACAGTTATCCCAAACAACAAAAGATCTGTTTCAGATGTCCTCCAGGATTCTTGTGTGTGGTACACATTCTCCCCCCACCTTGAACAGAACGGGGCCCAAGCTAGGAATCACGCAAACCTTAATCACTAACGATCCGCATTCTGGATTCCTCTGAGTAATTTGGAATTAAGTATCAGAGCAGTTCACGAGCCCTCGGTATCCCGCACAGAGGTGACACTCTTTGCTTTCAGGCCCGCACAAGGCAGGGAGAGAAAACCCCGACCAGCAAAAGCCGCTGGATCGTAGGTTCCCTCTTCACCCCAACTCCCCCTTCCCCAGCCCCAAACACAAACACGCTCTTCTCTCCACGCTTCTTGCACAATATTGCTCGCCAAAGGGCTCAGCTCGAGCTCCACCGCCTCTCTTCCAGGCCCGACGGGAATGGTTACTCCCTCCGCGACGCTCCCTCACCACCGCTTCCTCCGGCTGTCAGGCCTGGTGCGCTCTCGGCAGGCCCTCCGCGGATGGGGAAGGGGCCGCCACGGCCTTGCCCAAGGGCTGTTTTCGTTCCTCCGCCCAGTGCAAACGGCGTCAGGCGGCTCTTCCTGAAGTAGGGTCCTAGCACGGGCCCCGACCCGGCCCTCCGGGGGCAGTGCGGTGAAACGACGCGGTGGAGAGGCAGCCGAGCTCCCTTCCCATCCCAGGGGTCCCCCAACCTCCTCCCGCCCCCGCCGTCAGCCCGCCGCCATTTTGTGCGCAGCCGCTGCGACACAGATACAATAGTCGGCCCGGATTGCAAAGGAAAGGCTCAGGACCCCCACGCTACGGACTCCCGCCTTCCAGCCCCCTGCTCCCCACAAGGCAGCCGTCCTACCTATGCCTACCCGACTAACAGCCGGATCCCATTTGCGCCCCACACAGTTTAGACTCAGCCTCCAGTCTCGACGCCGAAGAAGCTACCGCCTCCAAAGAGCCGCACGCATGCGCGCCGGTCGAGCCTTTGCGAGCCCTCAGCTGCTCGCGGCGCCTGCGTACCGCCGGCACCGCGCTCGCCCGGAGGCACGAGAAAGGGGCAGGAGGAACTCGGTTCCGGAAGGGGGCGCTCTCTCGTGTGGCGTTCCAGGCCTCCCCGGCAAAACTCAGGCACCGATATCGGTGCCTCTGCCTGTTATGTGCCTGTCCTCTATTGTCCTGTTCAAATCATGCGCATATGTGAGACCTGCATTGTCTCACCTCCATGAAGTCTTCCCTGATCATTTTTGCCTTCAATAATACATTAAAATACATGGTATTCATCTGGCATTGGATATCGTAATGCTTTGTATGATTAAGATTTCACCTGCCTTTATCCGTTAAACATAGATATAGAAATACTTAATATTTCAATATCAAATCAATAGATATAAATTTACAATGATGCGAGGTATATCATAGCCACTGAAAACGTCAAGAAATTTGAATTCAATTAAAGCTAATTGAGCTAAAAGCTTAACACCTGGAAAATCCTTTGAGTCGTTTCATAATAAAAATACCTACCTAATGCGGTAGATATTTTTTACCTTTATTTTACCGATTAAAAACCTCGAGTTAAGAGATTTTGAGTAACTTCTCAAAGTACCTCTACTACACCAACAAAAAAATTCAATCATTGGGCAAAATCTGGTAGAATTCACAAGTCCCTGCCCCTTGGATACCATGCAATTCACATCACCTGCGAGCAACTGCTAGTTGTGATGCAACACAAGTAGATGCATTTCTTTTATTCACATTAAGCATAGAAAAGGCTGAAAGAAAAGTCTTTTATAAAATAATCTTACCGGATTTTCTTTTCAAACTTAAAGTCCTGATAGAGGCAACAAGCCAAAAACAACAAAGAAAAAGCCAAGAAGCTCTCCCCAAACTCCAAATAACCAATGTTAAAGTGTGATTATTTCCTTCCAATATTTCTTTATATTCATACAAACATACCCAAACGTGTTAATTGCATGTAATGGGAAATGTTCTTCATTCTTTTTTTTCCAAAGATTTACACATTGGCCTGCTATTTACTTTCCTGATTACTGACATTTCTCCAAGTAAATCATATAAATCCTCTTTTTTTAATAGTTGCATAAGACTCACAGTATGACTCTATCATCAATTATTCAACCTGCTGAACACTAAAGTTGTTTTCAGTCTTTTTGATACTTACAAACATTGTTTTATACAAACAGCCTTACCAACTAATATTTTTATTTCCAAAGGCAAGTGAGACAGCTAGATTAAAGGACATGGATAGACAGATATTTAATTTTACTAGATATTGACAGAATACTTTCCAAAAAGCTTATACAAATTCCCACTGTCACTAAATATGTAAAAGAATGACCATTTCTCCACAACCTTACTTCTTTTTCTAAACTGACGTAGTTTAAAAATCAATGACCTGTCTGCTTTCTAAGTTTGGTAGAATTCATCTTTGAAATATCTCTTCTGGTGCTTTCTCTAGGGGCTGTTCTTGAACAACTTTCTCTAGATTTTTTTTTTTTTTTTTTTTTTTTTTTTTTTTTTGCGGTACGTGGGCCTCTCACTGTTGTGGCCTCTACCGTTGCGGAGCACAGGCTCCGGACGCGCAGGCTCAGCGGCCATGGCTCACGGGCCCAGCCGCTCCGCGGCATGTTGGATCTTCCCAGACCGGGGCACGAACCCGTGTCCCCTGCATCGGCAGGAGGACTCTCAACCACTGCGCCACCAGGGAAGCCCTCTCTAGATATTTTATGATATATAATTTGATTACAATTTTTCTCTCTCCTCCACAATCATTCCTATAATTTACATTCTCCCAGAAAAGCATCCATTTCACCTAGGTTTTCTAATTCATTTCCCTAGAGTTGGGCAAACTAATTCATTTCCTTTATGCTTCCCCCTTACATGGCTTTATTTCTATAGCACATATCACCTTCTAACATACCATATAGTTTATCTCTTATTATTTCTTATCTAGCTCCCTCCACTAGAACATGAGCTCTATGTTAGGGATATTTGTCTGTTTTCTTCACTGCTTTACCTCTAATACCTAGAACGATACCTGGCACACAGTAGAAAATCAGTGTATATTTGATGAAAGGGTGAATGACCCTGATGGGTAAAAAAAAAAAACCTTTAATATTCTTTGCTGGTATTTCTAATGAGCTGATTGTCTCTTTTTTTATCAGGAGATGGTGCTTGTAAGGAATATAACCCTTTGTCAAATATGTTGCAATTGGTTTCTCCACATTGATATTTTGTTTCTGAGTGTCTTTTGCCATTATAAAATTTAAATGCAATCAAACTTGTCATCTATTCCTTTATGACTTCTAAATGGTGTGGGTTTTTGTTTTGTTTGTTTCTGGTCTAAGAAGGCTCATTTCACCCCCTCCAGAAGCATATACACCTGGAAATTATACAAAAATTCTTCTACAATTTCTATATTTTTGCTTACAATTTTATAACTTTATTTTTTACAGTTAGATATTCAATTAATTTAAGATGTATTCTTTTTATGACATGAAGTAGCAAACTAACTTTGTTTTCTTCCAAATGTATTAGATCCATCATGAAGCTTCCAGATATTAAATAAACAAACCACCATTTTCCCCCTTCACTGAAATGCTCCTTGCCCTTAAAAAACAACCACAAATTATTAAATTCCTGTATATAAAAATGGATTTAAAAAAATGGATTTATGGACTCTCTAGTCTATCCTACCAATATATTTGTCTACCTATGGGCCAGTACCATTTGTTCATTCATTAACTGATCCAACAAATATAACTCGAGGGCCTACTCTATGCCAGAAACCCTTCTGGGTACCAAACGGTCAGTGGCAAACCAGACAGCAACGCTAACTCCTGCCCTCATGACACCTACAGCCTTGATTGGGGTGACAGACAATAAACAAGTAAGTATGTAGTATGTCAGATGGTGTTAAGTGCTATGGATAAAAACAAGCATAGGGATCAGGACATAGGGAACCAGGAGGCGACAGAAGCTATAATTTAAATAGGATGTTCAAGGAGGACTTCCGGGAAGATGGCAGAAGAGTAAGACGCGGAGATCACCTTCCCCCCCCACAGGTACACCAGAAATACACCTACACGCGAAACAACTCCTACAGAACACCTACTGAACACTGGCAGAAGACCTCAGACCTCCCAAAAGGCAAGAAACCCCCCACGTACCTGGGTAGGGGAAAAGAAAAAAGAATAAACAGAGACAAAAGGATAGGGACGGGACCTGCACCAGTGGGAGGGAGCTGTGAAGAAGGAAAAGTTTCCACACACTAGGAAGCCCCTTCGCGGGCGGAGACTGCGGGTGGCGGAGGGGGAAAGCTTCGGCGCCGCAGAGGAGAGCACAGCAACAGCAGTGCGGAGGACAAAGCGCGGAGATTCCCGCAGAGGATCGCTGCCAACCGGCACTAACCAGCCCGAGAGGCTTGTCTGCTCCCCCGCCGGTGCGGGCGGGGCTGGGAGCTGAGGCTTGGGCTTCGGTCGGAGCGCAAGGAGAGGGCTGCGGTTGGCGGCGTAAACACAGGCAGTGGGTTAGTGCGCCACAGCTGGCCGGGAGGGAGTCCGGACCTGCTGAAGAGGCAAGAGACTTCTTCCCTCTTTGTTTCCTGGTGCGCGAGGAGAGGGGATTAAGAGCGCTGCTTAAAGGAACTCCAGAGAAGGGCGCGAGCCGCGGCTAACATGGCGGCATGAGACGCTAAGGCTGCTGCTGCCGCCACCAAGAAGCCTGTGTGCGAGCACAGGTCACTATCCACACCCCCCTTCCGGGGAGCTTGTGCAGCCTGCCACTGCCTGGGTCCCGGGACCCAGGGACAACTCCCCCTGGAGAACGCACGGGGCGCCTCAAAGTGGTGCAACGTCATGCCGGCTTCTGCCGCCGCAGGCCCGCCCCGCACTCCGTGCCCCTCCCTGCCCCTGGCCTGAGTGAGCCAGAGCCCCCGAATCAGCGGCTCCTTTAACCCCGTCCTGTCTGAGCGAAGAACAGACGCCTTCCTGCGACCTACACGCAGTGGCGGGGCCAAATCCAAAGCTGAGCCCCCGGGGAGCTGTGAGAACAAAGAAGAAAAAGGGAAATCTCTCCCAGCAGCCTCAGGAGCAGTGGATTAAAGCTCCACAATCAACTTGATGTACCCTGCATCTGTGGAATACATGAATAGACAACCAATCATCCCAAATTAAGGAGGTGGACTTTGAGAGCAAGATTTATGATTTTTTTCCCCTTTTCCTCTTTTTGTGTGTATGTGTATGCTTCTGTGTGAGATTTTGTCTGTATAGCTTTGCTTCCACCATTTGTCCGAGGGTTCTATCCGTCCACTTCTTTTCTCTTAATAATAATTTTTTTATTTTAATAACTTTATTATATTTTATCCCACTTTATTTTATTTTACTTTACAACCTAACCTTGCACCTAAAGCAATTAGAGAAAGAAGAACAAAAAACCCCCAAAGTTAGCAGAAAGAAAGAAATCATAAAAATCAGATCAGAAATAAATGAAAAAGAAATGAAGGAAATGATAGCAAAGATCAATAAAACTAAAAGCTGGTTCTTTGAGAAGATAAACAAAATTGATAAACCATTAGCCAGACGCATCAAAAAAAAAGGGAGAAGACTCAAATCAATAGAATTAGAAATGAAAAAGGAGAAGTAACATCTAACACTGCAGAAATACAAAAGATCATGAGAGATTACTATAAGCAACTTTATGCCAATAAAGTTGTCCAATAAATGGACAACCTGGAAGAAATGGACAAATTCTTAGAAAGGCACAACCTGCCAAGACTGAATCAGGAAGAGATAGAAAATATGAACAGGGCTTCCCTGGTGGCGCAGTGGTTGAGAGTCCGCCTGCCAATGCAGGGGACACAGGTTCGTGCCCCGGTCCGGCAAGATCCCACATGCTACGGAGCGGCTGGGCCTGTGAGCCATGGCCGCTGAGCCTGCGCATCCGGAGCCTGTGCTCCGCAACGGGAGAACACAACAGTGAGAGGCCTGCGTACTGCAAAAAAAAAAAAAAAAGAAAATATGAACACACCAATCACAAGCACTGAAATTGAAACTGTGATTAAAAATCTTCCAACAAACAAAAGCCCAGGACCAGATGGCTTCACAGGCGAATTCTATCAAACATTTAGAGAAGAGCTAACACCTATTCTTCTCAAACTCTTCCAAAATATAGCAGAGGGAGGAACACTCCCAAACTCATTCTACGAGGCCACCAGTACCCTGATACCAAAACCAGACAAGGATGTCACAAAGAAAGAAAACTACAGGCCAATATCACTGATGAACATAGATGCAAAAATCCTCAACAAAATACCAGCAAACAGAATCCAACAGCACATTAAACGGATCATACACCATGATCAAGTGGGGTATATTCCAAGAATGCAAGGATTCTTCAATATACGCAAATCAATCAACGTGATATACCATATTAACAAATTGAAGGAGAAAAACCATATGATCGTCTCAATAGATGCAGAGAAAGCTTTCGACAAATTTCAACACCCATTTATGATAAAAACGCTGCAGAAAGTAGGCATAGAGGGAACTTTCCTCAACATAATAAAGGCCATATATGACAAACCCACAGCCAACATAGTCCTCAATGGTGAAAAACTGAAAGCATTTCCACTAAGATCAGGAACAAGACAAGGTTGCCCACTCTCACCACTCTTATTCAACATAGTTTTGGAAGTTTTAGCCACAGCAATCAGAGAAGAAAAGGAAATAAAAGGAATCCAAATCGGAAAAGAAGAAGTAAAGCTGTCACTGTTTGCAGATGACATGATACTATACATGGAGAATCCTAAAGATGCTACCAGAAAACTACTAGGGCTAATCAATGAATTTGGTAAAGTAGCAGGATACAAAATTAATGCACAGAAATCTCTGGCATTCCTATACACTAATGATGAAAAATCTGAAAGTGAAATCAAGAAAACACTCCCATTTACCACTGCAACAAAAAGAATAAAATATCTAGGAATAAACCTACCTAAGGAGACAAAAGACCTGTATGCAGAAAATTATAAGACACTGATGAAAGAAATTAAAGATGATACAAATAGATGGAGAGATATACCATGTTCTTGGATTGGAAAAATCAACATTGTGAAAATGACTCTACTACCCAAAGCAATCTACAGATTCAATGCAATCCCTATCAAACTACCACTGGCAGTTTTCACAGAACTAGAACAAAAAATTTCACCATTTGTATGGAAACACAAAAGACCCCGAATAGCCAAAGCAATCTTGAGAACGAAAAATGGAGCCGGAGGAATCAGGCTCCCTGACTTCAGACTATACTACAAAGCTACAGTAATCAAGACAGTATGGTACTGGCACAAAAACAGAAAGGTAGATCAATGGAACAGGATAGAAAGCCCAGAGATAAACCCACGCACATATGGTCACCTTATCTTTGATAAAGGAGGCAGGAATGTACAGTGGAGAAAGGACAGCCTCTTCAATAAGTGGTGCTGGGAAAACTGGACAGGTACACATAAAAGTATGAGATTAGATCACTCCCTAACACCATACACAAAAATAAGCTTAAAATGGATTAAAGACCTAAATGTAAGGCCAGAAACTATCAAACTCTTAGAGGAAAACATAGGCAGGACACTCTATGACATAAATCACAGCAAGATCCTTTTTGACCCACCTCTTAGAGAAATGGAAATAAAAACATAAATAAACAAATGGGACCTAATGAAACTTCAAAGCTTTTGCACAGCAAAGGAAACCATAAACAAGACCAAAAGACAACCCTCAGAATGGGAGAAAATATTTGTAAATGAAGCAACTGACAAAGGATTAATCTCCAAAATTTATAAGCAGCTCATGCATCTTAATAACAAAAACACAAACAACCCAATCCAAAAATGGGCAGAAGACCTAAATAGACATTTCTCCAAAGAAGGTATACAGACTGCCAACAAACGCATGAAAGAATGCTCAACATCACTAATCATTAGAGAAATACAAGTCAAAACTACAATGAGATATCATCTCACACCAGTCAGAATGGCCATCATCAAAAAATTCAGAAACAATAAATGCTGGAGAGGGTGTGGAGAAAAGGGAACCCTCTTGCACTGTTGGTGGGAATGTAAATTGATACAGCCACTGTGGAGAACAGTATGGAGGTTCCTTAAAAAACTACAAATAGAACTACCATATAACCCAGCAATCCCACTACTGGGCATATACCCTGAGAAAACCATAATTCAAAAAGAGTCACGTACCAAAATGTTCATTGTAGCTCTATTTACAATAGCCCGGAGATGGAAACAATCTAAGTGTCCATCATTGGATGAATGGATAAAGAAGATGTGGCACATATATACAATGGAATATTACTCAGCCATAAAAAGAAACGAAACTGAGCTATTTGTAATGAGGTGGATAGACCTAGAGTCTGTCAGAGTGAAGTAAGTCAGAAAGAGAGAGACAAATACTGTATGCTAACACATATATATGGAATTTAAGAAAAAAAAATGTCATGAAGAACCTAGGGGTAAAACAGGAGTAAAGACACAGACCTACTAGAGAATGGACTTGAGGATATGGGGAGGGGGAAGGGTAAGCTGTGACAAAGCGCGAGAGAGGAATGGACATATATACACTACCAAACGTAAGGTAGATAGCTAGTGGGAAGCAGCCGCATAGAACAGGGAGATCAGCTCGGTGCTTTGTGACCGCCTGGAGGGGTGGGATAGGGAGGGTGGGAGGGAGGGAGACGCAAGAGGGAAGAGATATGGGAACATATGTATATATATAACTGATTCATTTTGTTGTAAAGCAGAAACTAACACACCATTGTAAAGCAATTATACTCCAATAAAGATGTTAAAAAAATAAATAAAAATAAAAACCAGTAAATAAATAAATAGGATGGTCAAGAAAGGCATCACTAAGAAGGCAGCATGTGAGCAGAAATCTGAATGAAGTGTGGGAATAAGCAGTAGAGATATCCAGGAGGAAGTGTATTACAGGCAGAGTAAATGTAAAACACAAAAGCACTGAGGTGAACGCCAGCTTGGCATATTTGAGAAACAGCAAGAAAGCCAGTAAGGCTGCAACAGCATGAGTAAGAGGAGACAGAGGAGGTAAGTGGAGGGGAACAGGGAATACTTACAGGCTGTATTAGTCAGCTTGAGCTGCCATAACAAAATACCACTGGCTGGGTGGCTTAAACCACAGGAACTTATTTTCTTACAGTTTTGGGGGCTGAAAGTCCAAATCAAGGTGTGGACAGGTTTGGTTTCTCCTCAGCCTTCTCTCCTTGGCAGCTGGCCACCTTCTTGCCACGACCTCATGTGGGCTTTTCTGTATGCCTACACATCCCAGGTGTCTCTCCCTCTTCTTATAAGGACACCAGTCATATTGGATTAGGGCCCACCCATATGATCTCATTTAACTGTAATCACTTCTTTAAAGGAAAATAAAGGAAGTAAGGGAAAATGATGAAGCAGGGGCTGGGTAATGCTTTCAATAAGGTAATCAGAGAATTCCTCCCTGGTGAGGTGACAGCTAAGCAGAGATATAAAGGAAGGGAGGAGGAAAGTCACACAGAGATCTGGAAGAAGAGCTTTCCAATAGAGGACACATCAAGTGCAAAGCCCTGGGACCAGAGCATGGTGGGTGTGTTTGAGGAATAACATGAATGCCAGCTCAGCTGAGGTGAAGTGGTGTAAAGAAAGGACAAGTTGAGGTAGCAAGGAACCCGATAATGCAAAGGCTTATAAACCCCTTACGGCAATATAGAACACTGAATAAAACCCTAGAATAGGAATCAAAAGAGTTACCTTTCTAGTCCCTGCTCTGATACTAATCTCACTGGATTTCAACTTCTTATAAGGGAGGGGACTAGATTAGCTTGCCTATAAGATGTGAGCCTGGAAATCTGTAAACTGAAAGATGCTCACCAATATTCATGGCATTCCAAAGCAAAATATATTTTTACCCTTAGAGTCTACTGTATTCATGCTTTTATGCCAAGCTTTTATGTCATCTAGTCTCTTTGGACCACTTACAGAATTTCTCATTCCCATCTAAAAATGTCAATTTTCTTAACAGAAAAAAATGTATCCTACTCCACATTTTCTCACCATTACTCTATTTTACAATTCCCCATCCTCTACTTTTACCCACTCTGTTTTCTGATTGGCCAGACAAGTCCTGAGCAGCTCTATCCAAAGCTCAGCTTCTGCCTGTTCAGCATAGCCACAGCTCAATGCCTGAACGTATTAGAAAAAGAATAGTCATCACAAACTGTTTCCTGTGATTTGTTAACATAAATGGGGCTTTGTTTCAATGACATAAAGAATCTCATCACCATTTCATCTCAATTGCAACTGTCCTAATAAACAGGATTTGGGGGCAACCATTGCCTTCCTTCTGTCTTTAGAATCCAAATCTAATGACTGGATAGACACAGGGCCATGATGAAAGTTTGAGAAATCCCACAACATTTCATGTCCTGCAATAGAACATAAACATCGAGAATACTTAGTTCTGATACTTGAATTTTGCAGCATTCATGCCAGACTATAAGGTGTGTACCCAGGTGTAACATATATAGAATTTTAGAAACTAACTCAAGAAAACAAGCAGTTGAGACTTCCCTGATGGCACATTGGATAAGACTCCGTGCTCCCAATGCAGGGGGCCTGGGTTCAAATCCCTGGTCAGGGAACTAGATCCCACATGCATGCTGCAACAAAGGAGCTGGCGAGCCGCAACTAAGGAGCCCTCCTGCCACAACTAAGACCTGGTGCAACCAAATAAATAAATATTAAAAAAAAAACCAAGCAGTTATTTTTCTGAGGTTTTGTCAAAGCTAGTGCAATGGTGACCAGAAATCTGTTTGCCTCTTCTTGTTAAGGCGGTTTCTAAACCTGTCTACAAATTCTTTGATACATTTCACTTCACAAGGTGGAGCCTAATTCCACTTCCTCTGAATGTAGGTCAGACTTAGGAGATTGTTTCTAATGAATACAATGTGGTGCAAGTGATGCTATGTGACTTCCAAGGCTAGGTCATGAAAAGGGTAGCCTCTGACTGACCCTCCCTTCTCTCCCTTGGATTACTCACACCAGGGAACGCCAGCTGCTATGTCACGAGGACATCCAAACAGCCTTTGGGAAGCCCATAAGGAGAGAAATTAAAGCCTCCCGCCAACAACTACCACCAAATTGGCAGCCATTTCATTGAGCCACTTGGGAGACAGAACCTCCAGCCTCAGTGAAGCATAAATGACTGCAGCTTAAATCAACATCCTGAAAGCAATCTCATGACGGACTCTAAGGAGGAACTACCCAGTTATGAATTCCTTATCCATGGAAATGGTAAGGATAAAAAAGTATAGTTTGGGGACTTCCCTGGTGGTCCAGCAGGTAAGACTAAAAGCTCCCTTGCAGGGATCCCCGGTTTGATCCCTGGTCAGAGAACTAGATCCCATATGTATGCCGCAACTAAGAGTTCGCATGCCGCAACTAAGAAGTCCACGTGTCGCAACACGTGCCACAACTAAGAAGCCTGCATGCTGCAACTAAGATCCTGCGTGCTGCAACGTAGACCCAGGCAGCCAAAAATAAATAAATAAATAAATAAAATAGTTTTTAAAAAGTATATTTTTGTTTTGCGCCATTAGGTTTTAGGGTAATTTTTTATGTAGCTGTACATAACTAATGCATTTGTTATCTGAAGATTAGGGTCTCAATTCATTAAAAATACAAATCAAAAGCATGATATATCAATCAGTGAACAAAGACCTGGGATTTAGAAACAATAGAATTTTGACTTGAACTCTAATTTAAGTGATAATAATAGTTTCCACAAGCATAAAATGAGAATAATCCTTTCCCTTCAGGATTTTCATCTTATGAATTCCTTACCCCTGTACATTCTGTGTAGCGTCTACATACCAGCTACAAAAGCAATTCCAGAAAAAGATCCACTTCAAGAGTGGAAGCATGAAGGGTTCTATAGACATACTCCCCAGTGAACCAAACATACTGGTGAAAATTATTTTTAAAAAACAATCATTTAAAGTGTCTGTAAATTGTCCTAAGTTTAGACGCCAAATGAAGAAATATTTATTTAAGAAAATCTACTAAATTTTGATAAGAAGTGAGCGTTTGTGGCAGTTTACCCATGGCCCACTCACTTGCCACTCCCACCAATCTCAGTGTGATGGAAGCTCTACTCCAGTTGCTACTGATAAGAGGATGGGGCTCCCTCTTCCCCTAACTCCCAAGGGATATGGCATCCCCCCCATCAAGAAGGATGGGCCACCAACATTTCTGTTCCTTCCCAGCTCTGTGTTATAGAGGCTAAATTTCAGGCAAGTGCAGCACAGAGGTTTAGGGCTCCCTTCTTAAGCCCAGAACACACTCGTAAATTGGAGGCTCAATCCCAGATGAAGCAGGCCAAAAATACAGTGGCCCTAATTGCCCTCGTCCCAGTCTGTTGGTAGGACAGAGATTTTACTCCAGGAGAGGCAAGCCAAGAAGACCAGAGGCTACTGCCCCCACCCAAAGTCCTGTTCATAAGCAGAGGTGTCATTCCAAAAGAAGTGGGCCACTGTCCCCAACACCTGCTCTGGAGCAGTGGCTCAGAGATTTTGCCTAGGGAGGAAGGCAGTCATAACAACAGAGAGCTCTTAAGCTCTCCTCAGAGGAAATGACTTTATTTAATACAGTGTAGGGAACTTCAAACCTACACTGGCAATCTCAGAAATAATGGAGAAATTGGGTAAGAAATTAGGAGGAAGGCTGATAGCTTCATAGTATCAGCAAGCTAAACTGGCAGATCAGCAAGTTTAACAGAGAGAACCAGGGAAAGAAAAAGTTAAAATAGCCTCCTGGGGACAGAAGACATGTCAGAGACTAGTCTCAAAAAGTACACCAGCCAAGGAGCCCAAATTGAATTGGACCAGATTATAAAGAAATTTATGTCTGAAACAATACAGAAATCAGCCTAAAAGCTGGATGTGATACCAACAGAGGCAGACAGCTTAACAGAGAGATCAGGGAAAGAGACAGTCAAAGAGAGCACTGCTAAAACACTGTCATCCCAGAGCAACTTGTGCACATTGAAGGCTATAATCTCTAAGGAGCAAGTACAGAGTCTGCACACTGCAGGGGCAACAGTCTTCACTAAAATAGTTAAGTCACTAAACAAATAAATAAACAACAAACAAGTCCCAGGGGAGAGGGATAATCAGTATCAGATTTGCTACAATATATTACCTTAAGTGTCCAGTTTTCAACAACAAAAAATTACAAGACATACAAAGAAACAGGATGTGTGACTGACTCATACATAGGAAAATAGATAGGCAACAGAAACTGGCTGTGAGAGGGTCCAGATATTGGATTTAACAGACAAAGATTTCATAGTAACCATTATAAACATATTGAAAGAGCTAAAGAAAACCATGCTAGAAGAAGTAGACAAAGGTATGACAACATTGCAATAGAGAATGTCGATAAAGAGAGAGAAGTAATTTTTAAAAAGAACTACATGAACATTGTGGAGGTAAAAAAGTACAATAACTAAAATGACAAGTTCACTAGAGGGGCTTAACAATAGGTTTGAACTAACAAAAGAAAGAATCAGCTCTCTTGAAGATAGACCAATGGTAATTATGCAACCCAAAGAACAGAGGGAAAAAAAGAATGAAGAAAAGTTAACAGAGCTTCAGAGAAATGCTGGATACCAGTAAGTGCACCAACATATGCATAATGTAAGTACCAGAAGAAGAGGAAAGATGAGACAGAGAAAAGAGCAGAAAAAAAAAAGTTGAAGACATAATGTCCAAGTGCTTTCCAAATTTGATGAAAAACATTATTCTACACGTATATGAAGCTCGACCAAGTCATGTAAACACAAATATATCCACATACAAACATATCATAGTAAAAATGTTGAAAGACAAAGACAAAAAGAATTTTGAAAGCAGCAGTACAAAAACAATTCATCGCATACTGATTTCTCATCAGAAACAATGGGGGCCAAAAGGCACTGGAATGACATATTCAAAGTATTAAAGGAAAAAAATTGTCAACCAAGAATCTTCTATCCAGCAAATCTTTCAAAAATGAAAGTGAAATAAAGACATTCCAAACAAACAAAAACTGAGAATTTGTTGCAAGAAGACCTATCTTACAAGAAATGCGAAATGAAGTTATTAAGGTGGAAAACAAGAGACTGCAGACAGTAATTCAAATCCTTATGAAAAAGCAAAGATACCAGTAAAGGTAATTATGAAAGACAATATAAATGCCTATTTATTCTTCTTTCTTCTCTTAAGTGGTTTAAAAATCAACTTTTAAAACAACAGGTATATAATTGTTTTGTTGGCCTACAACACATAGAAATGTAATCTATTTGACAATAATAGAAGGAAGTGAATGGAAGCAAATTTGTATTTCAGTAAGGTAATGACACCAGGTGGTAACTTGAAAACACAGGAACAAATGAGGAGAACCAAAAATGGTAAATAAGAAGATTACTATAACAAACTCTATAAATATACACTTGCTGTCCTTTCTTCTCTCAGCTTCCCTAAAAGACATAAAATTATATAAAATAATACTTATAGCAATATATTTTGGGGTTTGTAACATATATAAAGTAATGTTATTTTAAAAGCACCAAAAAGGGGAAGAGGCACTAGAGCTACACAAGAGTAATGCTTTTAAATAACACTACAAATAAGTCAGTATAAATCTGAATGGATTCTGAAAAGTTAAAATGTACATGGTAAACCCTAGAGCAACAACTAAGAAAATAATTCAAAAATATCTATATAATGAAAAAATTATTAAAAGAATTAAGATATTACAGTAGGAAAACATCCACATAATACAAAAGAAAGCAATAAAGGAGGGAAATAGTTATAAGACTAACAGAAAATTAAAAGTAAAACAGCAGACATAAATCCAAACACATAAATAATAACATTGTATGTGAATGGATTAAAGAATCCAATCAAAAGGCAGAGATCATCAAAATAGATAAAAATATATCTCCAAATATATTTTGTCTATGGGACACACACTTTAGACTCAAAGATACAAATAGGTTGAAAGTAAAAGGATGGAAAAACATATATCAAGCAAATAACAGTAATAAAAAGCTGAAGTGGCTATATATATATATATATATATATTTATTTATTTTGTTTGTTTTTTGTGGTACGTGGGCCTCTCACTGTTGTGGCCTCTCCCGTTGCGGAGCACAGGCTCCGGACGCGCAGGCTCAGCAGCCATGGCTCACGGGCCCAGCTGCTCCACGGCATGTGGGATCGTCCCGGACCGGGGCACGAACCCGTGTCCCCTGCATCGGCAGGTGGACTCTCAACCACTGCGCCACCAGGGAAGCCCATGAGGTGGCTATATTAATATTAGATAAAATAGACTTTCTACCAATTCAGTGTTGATTATATTAAAAAACTCTGCTTGTTTACAGCTCCACCCTCCTTATGTTGCTGCTGTCACCAACTATATACAATGTGTGCCCATTAATACAGATTTATTGTTATTGCTTTACACCATATATTTGATTTTTAAATTATATAGGAAGAAAGGTTACAAACCAAACTTGCAATAATGTTGACTTTTACATTCACCTATGTAGATACTTCTACTATTTTTCTTTATTTCTTCATATAGCGTTAAGTTACTGTATAGTGCTCTTTCATTTCACCCTGAAGGACTTCCATTAGTATTTCTTATGGGGCAGGTCTACTAATAACTAATTCCCTCAGTTTTTGTTTATCTGGGAATATCTTCATTTCTCCTTCATTTGGTTTTTTTTTTAACCTTCAATAAAATAACTTTGGAAATAACATACATCTCCATGACACCAACACTATAGTTTTCAGAGTCACAGTAAGATACACAGAATTCCATCTGTAATTAATACAAATGACAACTTTTTTTTTTTTTTTTTTTTTTTTTTTTGCGGTACGCAGGCCTCTCACTGTTGTGGCCTCTCCTGTTGTGGAGCACAGGCTCCGGACGCGCAGGCTCAGCGGCCATGGCTCACGGGCCTAGATGCTCCGCAGTATGTGGGATGTTCCCGGACCAGGACACGAACCTGTGTCCCCTGCATCGGCAGGCGGACTCTCAACCACTGCACCACCAGGGAAGCCCACAAATGACAACATTTTAAGCAGTAGTTTTTGTTACAAGGCAAACAAAATCAAGAAAGCAACCACCAAACAAAAGAGAACCAATGCTTCAGAGAAGGCATATCCAAGAATAGCACATGAGAACAGTTATTGTTTCGTGAAGGGTTTCTGACATAACCAATGATAAGGTCACCAAGGACTGTTCCAATACCAGCACCAGACCAGTATTCCTACTGTTGCAGCACCTGCATCGATAAATTTGGCTGCAGTATCAATGTCTCTGCTGATTGCACCGGTTGGAAACTCCCACTGGATTAGTTGAGACACCATTCTGGGCCCCATTAAATACTGTAGAGCTCTCTCCAGTCAAAGAGCATATCGATGATGCAGAAATTCCTCTGGATGCAATCCTGGATCCAGCTTGGATCAGAGTTGGGGTGCAGACAAGCTTGGCATAGGTGAACTATATCTTTGGGGTGACATAGTTGGAGGACTTGGGTGACAGGTGACATGGGCTCCTCTCCCACTTTCCCTCTTCCTGGGGGTGGCAGCAGTGGCAGTTGAAGGAGTGAGGCTCTCTTTCATTTTTCAAGGATAGTTTTACCAGATATAGAATTCTTGGTTGACAATTTTTTCTTTTAGCAGTTTAAGTCATCCCATTGCCTGCTAGCCAACATGGTTTCTGAAGAGAAACTGGTTGCCAGTGTTGCCAAGGCTTCCCTGTACAAGATAGGTCCCTTCTCTCGTTCTGCTTTCAAGATTCTCCCTTTGTCTTTTCTAACAATTTGGCTATATTGTGTCTTCATGTGTATCTCTTTGAATTTATCCTGTTTGGAGGTCATTAAACTTTTTGGATATGTAATTTCATGTCTTTCACCAGATCTGGGAAGTCTTTGTATATTATTTCTTCAAAACGTCTTTCTGCCCTATTTTCTCTCTCCTCTCTCTCTAGGAATCCTATAATACATTGGTACATGTGATGATGTCCCACACACTTCTTAGGCTTTGTTCTTTTTTAAAATTTTTATTTTTTCTTTCCTGCCCCTCAGACTGGAAAATCTCAATTAACTATTTTAAAGTGTGTTGATCAAATTAGCTATTGGGCACTTTGTTTTAATTTCCTCCTTAATCACCCATTAGTGAGGGTGGGACACCCATTCTAGAATTAAGGGCATGCCTGAACACATGACAACCAAAACAGGACAAATGAGATTGAGAGCAGTTTGTTACACATATACTTACAGCCTGGGGGAAAAGGACATCACACACCACACAGGACCCCATAGGAGTTGTACTCAAGAACTCCCATGTGGGAGGTAGGCTTTGCAATTTCAAGAAGGTGGGTTGATACCTGGTTCCTGCAGTAAGTTGTGATTGTCTTGTTTGAATACTTTCACAGACTTGCAAAGAAAGGAAATCTGTTACTCAGGGATAAGCAGGAACTGTGCCTGGTCCCTATAATAAGAAAGGTTGTTTGGCTATGGGCATGGAGTTTCTTTTTGGAGTGATGAAAATGTTTCTAATATTGATTGTGGTTATGGCTGTATAGCTCTATCAATATACTGAAAAACAATGAATACTTTCAATGGATGAATTTTATGGCATATTAATTATACCTCAATAAAGCTTTTATATTAAAGGTTCCTTTCATAACTAATGAGAGTTTATCTTAAGGCTACACAGAAAAGAAAAAAAAGTATAAGTTTTCAGCTCAGCTACTGGAAGGCCAGTTTTCAAGGAACAATGGGCTATGAGCTTTTCATCATTCATGATCCGACAGCAGCTCTGCTGATTTCTCTTTTCATTCCCTCTGAAACAGGCAATTGTTGTCCCCTACTTTAATAAATCTACCACACAGGTGACTCAGTATTTCTAGATTTCTCCTTCACTTCTAATCTTGGCTTTCGCCTCTCTTCTTCTTCTTTTTTTTTTTTTCGGTACGCAGGCCTCACTGTTGAGGCCTCTCCCGTTGCGGAGCACAGGCTTCGGACGCGCAGGCTCAGCGGCCATGGCTCACGGGCCCAGCCACTCCGCGACATGTGGGATCTTCCCGGACCGGGGCACGAACCCGTGTCCCCTGCATCGGTAGGCGGACTCTCAACCACTGTGCCACCAGGGAAGCCCGCCTCTCTTCTTTTTGAGAGTCTCAGATTCAATTTTTTCGGATATTCTTGTCCCCTTTTCTGCAGAGTTCTCATGCTAGTCCCCTCATAAGTCACTGGTCTGGCTAATGTAATATACCTTTTAGCTAAGGCAATTACCCCTGATTTAATTAGCTGTGGCAAGGGCAGTAGGTAATATGATACATTGCTGGTGGGAATGCAAAATGATACAGCCACTCTAGGAAATGGTTTACTCCTTTCTTGTAATGCTAAATGCATTTACTCTATAACCCAGTAATCCCACTCCTGAGTATCTACCCTAGAGAAATAAAATCTTATGTTCACACAAAAACTGTACACAAATGTCCATAGCAGATTTATTTATAATGGTCCCAAACTGAAAACAACCCAAATGTCCTTCAAAGGGTGAATGGATAAAGAAATCGTGGTACATCTATACAGTTAACACTACTCAGCAATAAAAAGGAACAAATTACTGATACATGCAACAACTTGAAAGAATCTCAAAACATTACGCTGGGTGAAAGAATCCAGCCTTAAGATGTTACACACTATACAATTTCATTTATTTGACATCCTCAAAATTACAAAACTATAGTTATGGAGAGTAGATCAGTAGTTGTCAGAAGTTATGGGTCGAGGGAAAGTATGACTACAAAGGGTTAGCACAAGGGAGATTTTTGGAATGATGAAACAATTCTTTATTCTGATTATGGTGGTAGTTACATAAATCTACACGTGTTAAAATGCAAAAAAAAAAAAAAAAAAAAGAGTACACCAAAAGAAAAAAATCAATTTTTCTATATAGTAAATTAAAAAAACTAAAAACTAATGGGCTTAGAATATTGTTATGGACTGAATGTTTATGCTTTCCTCCCACCAAAATTTCATAAATTTAAATCCTAATCCCAAATGTGATGGTATCAGGAGGTGGGGCTTTTGAGAGGTAATTAGGTCATGAGCGTGGAGCCCTCATGAATGGGATTAGTGCCCGTAGAAAAGAGACCCCAGAGAGCTCTATAGCTCTTTTTCTGCCATGTGAAGATACAACAGGAAGATACAACCTAGAAGATGGTTCTCACTAGACCCGACTATGCTGGCACCCTGATCTTGGACTTCCAGACTCCAGAACTGTGAGAAATAAATTTTTGTTGTTTATAAGCCATTCATTCTATGATATTCTGCCAAAGCCCAAACTAAGACAGGTATTAACAAGCAAGATATAGAAGAAATGCAAATAGCCAACAAAGAAAAGATGTTCAGGTGTATTGAAAGTCAAAGGAATGCAAATTAAAACAGCAACAAGGTATTGTACATTTTTCAGACTGGCAAAAATGAGAAAGATTGATAGTGTCTATAGTGGTGATGAGCATGTGGGGAACTAAGCAGCCTCACATGCTGGTGAATATGTAAACTGGTAGAGCCGTTTTTAGAGGGCATTCTGATGGCATCTTTAAAAATATGCGGGCTTCCCTGGTGGCGCAGTTGTTGAGAATCTGCCTGCCAATGCAGGGACACAGGTTCGAGCCCTGGTCTGGGAAGATCCCACATGCCACGGAGCAACTGGGCCCGTGAGCCACAACTACTGAGCCTGCGCGTCTGGAGCCTGTGCTCCGCAACAAGAGAGGCCGCGACAGTGAGAGGCCCGCGCACCGCGACGAAGAGTGGCCCCCGCTCGCTGCAAGTAGAGAAAGCCCTCGCATAGAAACGAAGACCTACACAGCCAAAAATAAATAAATAAATAATAAATAAATAAATGAATTTTTAAAAATATGCATATAGCCTTTAAACCAGGGAGTATAATTCATTTAAGCAATTCCAGTACTTACCATGGTACTTACCTGGTATATAAGGAAACCATTCTTTATTCTGATTATGGAGGTAGTTACATAAATCTACATGTATTAAAATGCAAAAAAAGAAAAAAAAAGAGTACACCTTATATACCAGTTCCTGGTATATAAGGAAGTATTAAGCATGTGAAAATAGAGATTATCAGGTAAGATTTCCTGGAAAAGACGAAAGTTTGAGCTGAACCTTCAAGGATGGCTAGGGTTTGAATCAATGAAGAGAAAAAGAAGGATATTCTAGGAGAAAGAAAAGATGAGTCACAGTGGCTCAAAGAGGCAGGATAAATATGGTAAATTGGCATCAGCCAGGCTTCAGTGAAAAAGAAAAGTAGGAAGTTAGAGAGTACGAAATGGAAATTTCCTCACACATGAGGTCCACCTCCTACTTTAGGACCCAAATAGATTCCACCTCCCCTAAGAAATCCCCCCATACCCAGAATTAATTGCTAGCTCCATTGCACTTCCATAGCCCCTGAGGAAAACCTCTTTATCACTGGATCTCAAACTTTATCCTGTATCAGAATCACCTGGTGGGTTTATTAAACACAGATTGCTGAGTTTCTGATTCAGTAGGTCTGGGGACCACAATTTGACAGCCAATGCTCTAGCCAAATTGACCTCCTACGAATTGCTAAAATACCATTATAGTGAGCAGCTGTTACTTTTGCCTTCCCAGCATTCATCCTGCCTTCTTCCAGTAACCAAACCTTTTTCCAGAAGGGAACCACTTCTAAATAGTTTAGGTGTGGCTGATCTGCCTCCCCTGACCATAGTAGACACATGACCAGTCAGAATATTCCATTCCCATGGTCACAGTAGTTGATTCAGGAATGAGGACATAGCCAATCAGAATCTTCTCTGGGATTTTTCTGCCAGACTTATCAGAGAAGATGCTCTCTTTCTGCCAAGGTTGCTAAGCTGATAACATGTGAGTCTTGAGCTTCTGATGGCTCTCATGACTACCAAATGGAGAAAACCTCTTAGAGAGAAAAGGAGGACGTAGATGACATCACTTGAGCCCTTATATCCAGGCATGCCCAAATCCAGTCTATTCCACAGCCCTGTCAGTTCCATGTGTAAATAAATTCCCATTTTCTTTAAGCCAGTTTGAGTTGGGTATTTGTCACTTGCAAACCAGAGTCCTAACTAATATATAAATTGATATGGAAAAGGGGAGGGGTGGTAATGATAGGCCTTACAGTATGGAATGCCATGAAGATTCTTCTATTCCTGGCTGGGAAGTAACAAGTCTTATTCTGTGGTTACAAAGGAGCTCGTTAAAACTGCTGTAACTTGGAACACTGACTTTGTGCCTATCACACCTAAAGCTTTAGAGGATTTTAGAAAATTTTAGACGTGAACACGTGACTTAGGTTGTTCCAATCAGACTAAGGGAAAAGATTTCTTTCATTTTAGTTGAAAGACCCTCCCTGCCTCTATTCCAAGAAATCACCAAGGAAGTCTCTGGTGCTCTCCACAGTTACTGGCAGCTTCCCTGCCACCACAAGAAGCCAGTCTTAGGATGAAGCCTCTACTGTAGGATGAAGCCTCTAATGATAATAGCAGATGAAGAGAGGAATAAACCTGGGTCTATAATGACATAAATGAGCCATTGCTGATGTTTAGCAGTTTGAAGCCCACCCTACTGCTGAGAACTTTCGGTTACATAAGACAATAAATTTGTTTGAATTGTTTTTTTCTGTATCTCAAAGTCAAAAACTATTCTAAGTCATATAATTGGCAACTTCTGGCATATAATTCTTGCAGGAAAGAACAAGCTTCAGTCAAACTGGTCCATCTGAAAGAAAATAGGAAATACGATAGATAGCCCTGCAAAGAGGTACATTAATTGCCTAGACAGAAATCCCAAAATGGTGTGAGTCAGATATAATAACCTTACTAGGGTGCAAAAGCCAAAACTTCTACTGCATGCTAAAGTAAAGAAGGAGACAAAATGGGAGATCTGACCAGGATCCAGGAAGAGCCAAGGAACCAGGACAGCTGAAGGGCCAAGGTCCTTCCTGCCTCCTCCAGCCCACCCCAAAGGGCTCTAGGTGGGACGAAGGTAAATACCACATAGGTGAGCCAGTCTCTGGGATGCAGACTGGGGACAAGTGGAAGATAAGCTGTGCCTCCCCACCTCAAAGCTGCCTGAAGACAGAGGCCAAGACCGAAACAGTCAAATTGATTGAAGGAGCTTAACAGAGAAAGAGGCCTATTCCTAAGGAACAGAAATGAGCTTTCCCCTTCAATATCGATGGGGATGCAGTCTTTTTAGAAGGCAATTTAGCTTAACAAAAACGTTTTTTAAAAAAATATTGTGGGGCTTCCCTGGTGGCACAGTGTTTGAGAGCCCGCCTCCCGATGCAGGGGACACGGGTTCGTGCCCCAGTCCGGGAAGATCCCACATGCCGCGGAGTGGCTGGGCCCGTGAGCCATGGCCGCTGAGCCTGCGCGTCCGGAGCCTGTGCTCCGCAACAGGAGAGGCCACAACAGTGAGAGGCCGGTGTACTGCAAAAAAATAAATAAATAAATAAATAAATAAATAAATATTGTGGCCACGCCTCGTGTCTTGAGGGATTTTAGTTCCCCAACCAGGAATGGAACCCGGGCCCCCAAAGTAAATGCACTGAGTTCTAACCACTGGACCACCAGGGAATTTCCAAAAAAAAAACCTTTTTAAAAAATGTATCCACCCCTTGGACCTAGAGTCTATCATACAGAGTGAAGTAAGTCAGAAAGAGAAAAACAAATACCATATGCTAACACATATATATGGAATCTAAAAAAAAAAAAGGTTCTGAAGAACCTAGGGGCAGGACAGGAATAAAGACGCAGACGTAGAGAATGGACTTGAGGACACGGGGAGGGGGAAGGGTAGGCTGGGACGAAGTGAGAGAGTAGCATGGACATATATATACTACCAAATGTAAAACAGATAGCTAGTGGGAAGCAGCTGCATAGCACAGGGAGATCAGCTCGGTGCTTTGTGACCACCTAGAGGGGTGGGATAGGGAGGGTGGGAGGGAGACGCAAGAGGGAGGAGATATGGGGATATATGTATATGTATAACTGATTCACTTTGTTATAAAGCAGAAACTAACACACCATTGCAAAGCAATTATACCCCAATAACAATTTTTAAAAAATGTATCCACCCTGGATATAGCAATTTTATATATAAGAATTGATCCTAAAGAAATGAAGACTTATAAATAACAAATGCTGGAGAGAGTGTGGAGAAAAGGGAACCCTCCTACCCTGTTGGTGGGAATGTACATTGGTGTAGCCACTATGGAGAACAGTATGGAGGTTCCTTAAAAAACGGAAAGTAGGGGATTTCCTGGTGGCGCAGTGGTTGGGAGTCCGCCTGCTGATGCAGGGGACACGGGTTCGTGCCCCGGTCCGGGAGGATCCCACATGCCGCGGAGCGGCTGGGCCCGTGAGCCATGGCCGCTGGGCCTGCGCATCCAGAGCCTGTGCTCCGCAACGGGAGAGGCCACAACAGTGAGAGGCCCGTGTACTGAAAAAAAAAAAAAAAAAAAAAAAACCCTGAAAATAGAGCTGCCATATGATCCAGCAATTCTAATCCTGTGCATATATCCAGAGAAAACCATAATTCAGAAAGATACACGCATCCCAATATTCATTGCAGCACTATTTACAATAGCCAGGACGTGGAAGCAACCTAAGTGTCCATCGACAGATGAATGGATAAAGAAGATGTGGTACATATGTACAATGCAATATGACTCGATCATAAAAGAGAGTGAAATAATGCCATTTGCAGCAACATGGATGGACCTATAGATTGTCATACTGAGTGAAGTAAGTCAGACACAGAAAGACAAATATATGATATCGCTTATATGTGGAATCTAAAATATGGTACAAATGAACTTATTTACAAAACAGAAATAGAGTCACAGATGGAGAAAACAAACTTATGGTTGCCAGGGTTATTATTTTTTTTTTTTAGTTTATTTATTTATTTATTTTGGCTGTGCCGTGTGGCCTGAGGGATCTTAATTCCCCACCAGAGATTGAACCCAGGCCCCCTGCAGTGGAAGCATAGAGTCCTAACCACTGGACAGCCAGGGAACACCCGTACTTTTTATTTTATTTTATTTTTATTGGAGTATAGTTGATTTACAATGTTGTGTTAGTTTCAGGGGTACAGCAAAGTGAATCAATTATACATATACATATATCCACTCTTTTTTAGATTCTTTTTCCATATAGGTCATTACAGAGAATTGAGTAGAGTTCCCTATGCTATACAGTAGGTCCTTATAAGTTACCTATTTTATATACGGTAGTGTGTACAATATATGTCAATCCCAAGCTCCCAATTTACCAAGTAAGTCAGAAAGAGAAAGACAAATATCATATCACTTATATGTGGAATCTAAAATATGACACAAATGAACTTATCTACGAAACAGAAACAGATTCACAGACATAGAACAGACCTGTGGTTGCCAAGGGGGAAGGGAGTCGGGGGAGGGTTGGATTGGGAGTTTGGGACTAGCAGATGCAAACTACTATATATAGAATGGGAAATACATTCAGTATCCTGTAATAAACTATAATGGAAAAGAATATGAAAAAGAATATATATATGTGTATATATATATATATGTATAACTGAATCACTTTGCTGTACACCAGAAACTAACACAACATTGTAAATCAACTATACTTCAATTAAAAAGAAATGAAGACTTAACTATACTATGAGAACATTCTCATAGTATTCAAAATGGCCAATCACTGGAAGCAACTTAAATGTCCCCAAATTGCCGAAGTTATATCTTTAGTTTCACAAATACTTATTAATTTATTTATTCTATATGTCTTCTATATGCCAGGCATTGGGCTAAGCACTGGGGATGCAACACATCAAGTTACGTGCAAACATCAAGAGTGTTCAGAAACTTTTATACCAATTTGACAGAGCAGTTTTATGTCTGTTAAATCTAATAAAATGTGAGGCTTGTACTTCGTATATCTTTGTTAATTATTTCATTTTTTCCAGTAACTTATTTTTATTGTATCTTACAAAAAATACCTGATTGGGTCCAGGAAACCAGCTGGTCTGGCCAAAGATCATAGCAGAGACTAAGACGCTGGCATTGAAAACAGTAAGACAAGAAAGACTTGAGATATTTAAGAGGAAGAATTGGTATGGTTTGGTAATACAGTAGATAGAGGGGAGAGGTGAAATATGCAGCAATGGTGATTCCTAAGTTTATGGCTTATTCAGTGGGACAGATGATCTTGCTATTCACTTAGACAGGGAACACTGGAAGACTGCCAGGTTTGGGGGAGAGGGGATTCATTAGTTCTGTCTAGCTTGGATATGCAGAGTTTGAGGTGTCTTTGACACAATTAGAAGTGCTAAATAGGCAGTTAGATATCTAGGCTGGGGCTCAGAAGAGGCTTAGGAGATGTAAATTTGGAAGTCACTGGCATGTATCTAATAATTGAAGCTGAAAACCATGGATGAGATTACCTGGGGAGATAATATTGAGTGAGAAGAGCAGATGGCCAAGGCCAAGTGTTGAGAATAGGCAATAATGAATAACTATGAAGAAAAGGATGAGCATGCAGCAATAATTGAGGACAGACCACATAACTGTTTTATATTCATATAATAGAATACTATTAACCTATTACAGTTTTTAGATTTGTACTATTAGCTGAAAAAGTTTAAAGTATCTATAGTATGTTCCCATTTTTAAACAACAAAATATATATGCAATTATATATCCAAAAGTATATGTCATAAAAAGCCTGGTGTTAGCAGTGGAAGAGATTGAGAGAGTTTTTTTCCTGCTTATTTTTATTTCTACTTTTTTTTTTTAACAATGACAACAGTTTTTCCCTCATGCCAGAGCAAACACTGCAAAACTTATGTGTCCATCAAGATACAGTTCTCAGATTTAAAATTTTACCCGAAACACATAATAAGAGCCCTCAAGTTTTAACTAAAGATTGCCGAAGTCACATAAGGATTCTTTGAAAATACAATCTCTCAGGCAGGCTAAATTTCTATTTTTTTCTGGCTTGACACCTATCACAACTACATACTAGCACCAAGGGAAAAAAAACAATTTACAAAAAAATTCACAAAATCAGAAAGTGTGGAAAACGTTATTAAAGAGTAAATTATCAAGGAAAATATTTGTAAAGCATATTTCGAACAAAGGACTAGTTTCCCAACACAGCACTATAAATCAAAAAGGAAAAAATATTGTTATCAGATTAGCATAGATCAAAAAGTATGACTTACGTTGGTTAGAGTGTGGGTGATCAGCACCCCCATATATATATATTTTTTCTTCAGCTAAGATAGCAAAAGAGAGAATTTATTGTACACATGTTACATTCAGTCACAACTGAGAACAGAACTAGTCCCGGGTCCAGGGCAGAGGACCAAAAGAGGCTGTTTTGATAAGAGCAAGGTGGGACTCTCAAAGGTGGTCAAGGCCATCAGAATGGCCATAGATGTTTCAGATCCATTGAGACAAGTTCTAGACAGTAGGCATGCAGTCCAACAATTTGTACCAGCGTCCCTGGCCTCTGGCTTCCCTTGTTTCTGCTCCTGTGGCTTCCATGGGTCTAAGAGTTTACTCTGACATCCGCTTCATCTTTCTTTTGCGCTTCGGCATGCGCATTCGCGTCTTCCTCCACTCCGGTCCTATGGTGCGGAGGTTTATCAGAAGATGGCGCTAAGGCCGAGAGCAGCACCCCCATATATTTCTATTTGGAGTGTAAACTGTTGTGATCTCTATGGAGGACAATTTGGCGATATCTATCAAAATTACAAAAGCACATGCTCTTTGAAACAACAATTCCTAGGAATTACTAGGAATTCTACTACTAGGAATTTATCCTGGAGATGTACTCATAATTGTACAAACATATAAGATTATTCATGAGCAATAGTTGTAACTGCAAAAAGCTGAGAACATCCTAAATATCCACCAGTAAGGAATTAGTTTAAAAACTACGGTACATTCAACAAATAAAAATACTGTGAAATTGTAGAAATGACCAAGGAATCTGTAGAATAATCAAGAATAATCACTGAGCTATATTTAGTGACAAGCAAAAAATAAGAGGCAGAACAGTGTGTGCAGTGGGTGGCTGGAGTATAGCCTTTATACCTTTTAAATTTGAACCATTTAAATACGTTGCCTATTCAAAATAATTTTTTAAAAGAATGTAATTTTTAAAAGTTCTCTCAGATTTAAAGCTAACACACACACATGCGCGCGCGCGCACACACACACACACACACAGAAAAAAAGATAAAGATGCCCATTGCACTAGTTTCCTGGGCTGTAATAGTAAATCACAAAATGGGTGGCTTAAAACACAGAAATGTATTCTCACACTTCAGGAGACCAGAAATCGAAAAGCAAGGTATTGGCAGGGTTGGTTACTCCTGAAAGCTCTGAGGGAGAAACAGGGACATGACCCTCTTTCCTAACTTCCTGTGGTCGCTGGCAATCCTTGACTTGTAAATACATCACTACAACCTCTGTCTTCATCTTCACATCACCTTCTTTTCTTTGTGGCTGTGTGTGTCCTTTCTGCCCTTATCAGAATGCTTTCATTGGAATTTGGGTCCACTCTAATCCCAATTATCTCATCTGGATCCTTGGTTACAGCCTCAAAGACTCAATCTCCAAATGAATTCACATTCTAAGCTTCCAGGCAGACATGAATTTTGAGGAATGCCGTTCAATCACTATACCCATTTTCCCTGCTTTTTTTTAGCATTACATTGCAGGTCCTAGCTAATGAGGTAAGACAAGAAAAAAAAAAACCAGTATAAATCGTAGCAATTTTTTTTTTTTTGGATCTCTCTCCTGAGGCAAAGAAAACAAAAATAAACAAATGGGACCTATTTAAACTTAAAAGCTTTTGCACAGCAAAAGAACCATTGACAAAATGAAAAGACAACCTATTGAATGGGAGAAGATATTTGCAAATGATGACTGATAAAGGGTTAATATCCAAAATATATAAACAGCTCATACAACTCAATATTAAAAAAAAAAAAAAAACAACCAAACAACTTGATTTAAAAATGGGCAGAAGAGGGCTTCCCTGGTGGCGCAGTGGTTGGGAGTCCACCTGCCGATGCAGGGGACATGGGTTCATGCCCCGGTTCGGGAAGATCCCACGTGCCGCGGAGCGGCTGGCCGCTTGAGCCCTGGCCGCTGAGCCTGCGCGTCCGGAGCCTGTGCTCCACAACGGGAGAGGCCACAACAGTGACAGGCCCGCGTACCCCAAAAAAAAAAAAAAAAAAAAAAAAAAAAAAAGGGCAGAAGAACTGAATAGACATTTTTCCAAAGAACACAAACAGACGACCAACACGCACATGAAAATATGCTCAACATCACTAATCATCAGAAAACGCAAATCCACAATGAGATAGCACCTCATACCTGTCAGAAAGGCTATCATCAAAAAGACCACAATAACAAATGTTGGTGAGGATTTGGAGAAAAGGGAACCACTGTATACTGTTGGTGGGAATGTAAATTGGTGCAGCAACTGTGGGAAACAGTATGGAGGTTCTTCAAAAAACTAAAAATAGAACTACCATATGATCCAGCAATTCCACTCCAGGGTATGTATCTGAAGAAAACAAAGACATTAATTTGAAAAGATACATGTACCCCAATGTTCACAGCAGCATTATTTTTTTTAACATCTTTATTGGAGTATAACTGCTTTAAAATGGTGTGTTACTATAACAAAGTGACTCAGCTATACATATACATATATCCCCATATCTCCTCCCTCTTGTGTCTTCCTCCCACCCTCCCTATCGCACCCCTCTAGGTGGTCACAAAGCACCAAGCTGATCTCCCTGTGCTATGCGACTGCTTCTCACTAGCTATCTATTTTACATTTGGTAGTGTATATATGTCCACGCCACTCTCTCACTTCGTCCCAGCTTACACTTCTCCCTCCCTGTGTCCTCAAGTCCATTCTCTACATCTGCGTCTTTATTCCTGTCCCACAGCGCATTATTAGCAATAGCCAAGACAAGGAAGCAACCTAAGTGTCCATCAATAGATGAATGGATAAAGAAGATATATATGTACACAATGGTATGCTACACAGCCATAAAAAAGAATGAAATTTTGCCATTTGCAACAACATGGATGGACCTGGAAGGTATGTTTAGTAAAATGAGTCAGAGAAAGACAAATACTGGATGTTTTCACTTATATGTGGAATCTAAAGAAGAAAACAAACAAATGAATTTAACAAAAAAGAAACAGATTCACAGATATAGAAAACAAACTAGTGGTTACCAGAGGGGAGAGGGAAGGGGAAGGGGCAAGATAGGGGTATGGGATTAAGAGGTACAAACTACTCTGTATAAAATAAGGGGACTTCCCTGGTGGCACAGTGGTTAAGAATCTAGGTTTGAGCCCTGGTCCGGGAAGATCCCACATAACGCGGAGCAACTAAGCCCGTGTGCCACAACTACTGAGCCTGCGCTCTAGAGCCCGTGAGCCACAACTAGTGAGCCCGCGTGCCACAACTACTGAAGCCCGCGCGCCTAGAGCCCGTGCTCTGCAACAAGAGAAGCCACCGCGATGAGAAGCCTGCTTACTGCAACGAAGAGTAGCCTCCGCTCACTGCAACCAGAGAAAACCCGCACACAGTAACAAAGACCCAACGCAGCCAAAAATAAGTTTAAAAAAAAGTAAAATAAAATAAATAAGCTACAAGGATATATTGTACAGCATAGGGAATATATCCAATATTTTATAACAACTATAAGTGGAGTATAATCTATAAAAATTTTAAATCACTATGTATTTCAATTTTTAAAAACCCTAAAAAAATATTATCCTGAAATGGTTAAATAAGTAAGTATAGTATCCTTTAAAAAAAAAAAACCTTCTGGATTATTGAAAATGTCTTTCCTCTATACAGATAGCAAATATCTATAAAATAAAAATCTATTCTGCTTTAATCTTTTTATTTTCTTGTTTCACTTTCTGGAATATAACAACCCTAAACCCTTTAATAAAAGCCTTCCATATAAATAAACAAAATTCATGCCATCGTCTCTTCAGTGACTTATCTAAGGGTGGAAAATAGGAAAACATGACTGACAGAAAAAAAAAAAGCTATTAAATGCCACCTACACCAAAAGCAACTATTTGATTTAAAAGTTTGGTTTTTGGTGTGTTTTTGTTATTGCTGCACCACGTGGCTTGCAGGATCTTAGTTCCCCGATCAGGGGTCCAACCGATGCCTCCTGAAGTGGAAGTGTAGAGTGCTAACCACTGGACCACCAGGGGATTCCCTAAAAGTTTTTTTGTTTTTTGTTTTTAATGAGAAAATCCTCAAACAGTTAACTCATCTGCTTAATAAATTAAAACAATGTAACTCTATAAATGAGTAGAAAAATTTGAAACCTTAATTCCATAAAGATTTAACATTTTTCTACACCAGGCATTGTTTTAAGTGCTTTTACACATATCAATTCATTTAATCCTGAGAATAAGCCAATGAAGTGGGCACTATTATTATCCCTATTTTACAGACAAAGGAACCAAGGCACAGAGTTAAGCAATTTGCTGAATGTCACACAGTTAATAACTGGTGGTCTCTAATTGAACTCAAGCAGTAGGGCTCCATAACCCATGCCCTTCACCACTTTGTTATATTGTTTTCCTCTGGTAACGTCTTGGTGGAAGCAGAGAAAGGGTCAGAGGTCAGAAAAGAGAGAAAAAGAGGGCAGAAAGCTAAGGAGGCAATACTGACACCTGTTAAAGTCTGAGAAACAAATATCTAACTCATTTAACAATATTGCTTTTTTTTCCCTCAGCTTTGTTGAGGTAACTTGACAAATAAAATTGTGTAAGACTTTTAAAGTGTACATCATGATGATTTGACATAGATATAATTGTGAGGCTTCCTCCCACCTAGTTAATTAACAGCGTCCATCACCATATAACATCCATCATCATATATGTGTGTGTATATATACATATATATTGATATATTTAAATTAACACAACAAAGTTTATTTTTTGCTTGTGCTACCTGTCCAATGCAGTTTGGTAGAGGGTTCTGTTCCAAGAAGTCACACAGTGTCCATGTCCATGGAACCAAGAAATGGTTCCATCTTCTTGTGACACTGTCATCTCAACATGTGGCTTTACATATATATTTTTTACTAAGATCCTTATGTATATATATTTTTATATATTATATATATTATACTCTATATAGTGATGGATATATTAATTAACTCTATATATTGTATATATCTATATAAATGATATATATACTAGATTCACACACATATATATTATGAGAATATTTGTTTCACTCTTGGTAAATTTCAATTATACAATACAGTGTTATCAACTATAGTTACGTTTTATATTAGATCCTTAGAACTTATTCCTCTTATAGCTAAAAGTTTGTACCCTTTTACCAGCCTCTCCCTATTTCCCTCACCTCCCAGTCCCTGGAAACTACTTTTCTACTCTCTGTTTCTATGAGTTTGAGGTGTTTTTTTAGATTCATATATAAGTGATACCACAATATTGTTCTTTAACATGTATGAAATCCTTCGCCTAAACAATAAGCAAGCATTGCAAAAATTTACCACAGCAAGTATTTTGATCATTTCATAAGTTTTAAAATATAGACATTCTTTTTTTTAAAATTTAATTTTATTTAGTTTTTTATACAGCAGGTTCTTATTCGTCATCAGTTTTATACACATCAGTGTATACATGTCAATCCCAATCGCCCAATTCATCACACCACCTAAAATATAGACATTCTTAAACTCTTTTTCTTGTTTTCATCAAGGAACATCTGATCTGATAATCGCCTCTCCCAAATCTAGCTTTAAAAAAAAAAAGTGTCATGTTAGAGTTCTTTTGTTGCCATCTTGTGGTCTTTTATAGTATCACTACTGAAAACTTTAAACCTTTGGGCTGGGCTCTGATCACCTTTCCACCGGCTCCTGAATTTATCTACATCATTTTAAAAGTGTAGAAACCAAAACTGGGCATAATCCAGTCTATCACTGAAGTGCTAGATGAAGGATTGCCATGCCCAAAACCATAAAGGGAAGTCCCACCAAGCCCCTTCTGAGGGGAAGTCTGTGTGACTTTTCACAGTTATAAGAGTCTCAAGACAGTTCTTTATGCAGAATTCATTCGGGGTTTCCTTAGTTAACACGAGTAACACATTGTATAAAATTAGAAATCTTAAATTAGTCTCCCCCTCAAGGGTATTTCCCCTTCCCTTCCTCTGGGAGGGAGGAGGGACCGGCTGGCACTGGGGAGACAAGGCAAGTGCAGGTCTCAGGGGAACACTTCTGAGTGAGGGTCAGGAGGGAAGACTGATGAGTCCCTTAGGCACAAGTCCATTTCCTGGCAGCTCCCTGGTGTTGGCAACTGAGAGCCCAACTTAAGCCCCAGAGAGAACTTGAATGAACCCACCTTACCTGCTTTTCTGCCTTGCTTATGGTCGAAATAATCTTTGAAAATTGCTTATTCAAATACAGCATTCACGGTTTTGTGCAACCAATGCTAAAGACCAGGTGGTCAGTTCCTCTAATTCTTCTTCACTCAGCTTTCTTTCTCTATGACCTTATATTCTTTCTTCTTTTGTTCTTCTAGTGTTCTCAACCTGAGACAGTATGCTCCTAACCCCTGCCCTACCCACTAATGTTTGAAGATCTGTAAGGGTGGTTCTTTGAACCAATAACTCAGGAACTACTGGCATTTAATAGTTGAGGGTCAGATGTACTAAAAATCCTGCAATGAAAGAATGTATATATATATGTATAACTGAAACACTTTGCTGAACAGCAGAAATTAACACAACATTGTAAATCAACTATACTTCAATTAAAAAAAATAAATAAAAATCCTGCAATGGGCGAGACACTCTCTTAAAATTAATAATCCAGCACGATAGTTAAGGAAACCACTACCGTTCATTTGTCTGGCCTCTCAAATCATGCATAACTCTTCTTTATAAATGGTTAGTAAAACCCTTAAAATTATTCACACACTATTTCCAGAGACTGTTATAGAGTGGACTATATATTCAAAAAGTGGGAAAAAGGCAACGGCAGTCCCCTTGGCCCTCTCTAATAATATATTATTTTTCTTTCACCTCCATGAATTGGTTGATTTTGAGTAACTTAAATGAATTTTGATGAAATTCCACTATATCAACCCATTTTTAAACACTGTTCTGCACCTTCTTTTTGACTTAATTCTTTTTTTTTTTTTTTTTTGCGGTACGCAGGCCTCTCACTGTTGTGGCCTCTCCCGTTGCGGAGCACAGGCTCCGGACGCACAGGCTCAGCGGCCATGGCCCATGGGCCCAGCCGCTCTGCAGCACGTGGGATCCTCCCGGACCGGGGCACGAACCCACGTCCCCTGCATCGGCAGGCAGACTCTCAACCACTGCGCCACCAGGGAAGCCCCTGACTTAATTCTTTGAAATTATTCTATATTAATACAAAGGGCTCTACCTCATCCTTTTTAATGACTGCAGAATATTTCATTTTATGGAGGTATCCTAGAATATACTTAACCAGTCTTTGTGGAAGGATTTTAAGCCAAAGAGCATAATCAGATGTCTGTTTTGAAACGGTCATTATTCTGACTGATAAATGCCAGGTATCAGTGTGGAGAATGGTTTGAAGGTTTGCAATAGTTTATGTGACAATACCTGTGAGAGGATACTATCATCATATTCCTGGTGAGCAATGATTTCTTTTTATTTTTGCTCTCTAATATTTCCCCAGCAAGGCTAAACCTTGGAAGGAAGGAAGGAAGGAAGGGAGGGAGGGAGGGAGGGAGGAAGGGAGGGAGGGAGGGAGGGAAGGAGGGAGGAAAGGAGGGAGGGGGGCTCTTTGAGAAATGTGACATATATACACGAATAAAAGACAAAACAGAAATGTATAACTTAATAATTCATGACAAAGTAAATACCCATATAACTGTTACCAAGGTCAAGAAATTAAACATTGCAAAGATGGTCCTTGCCCCTTCTCAATAATATCCCTTCCCTCCCTTTCAGAGGCCCACTATTATGGGCCTGGCAATTATGATAATCACTTCCTTGCTTTTCATTATAGTTTTGCCACCTAATCTTGCATTCCTAAACATTTTAATTTCATTTCTTTATTTTTAAACTTTATATAATTAAAATCATGCAGCATGTATTCTCTTGTATATAGCTTCTTTCACTCAATGTTATGTTTGTGAATTTCACCTATATGGTTACATTTTCATTGTTCATTTTTATTGCTGCATAATATCTCATTATTTGAACATATTATAACTTAACTGTTCCACTGTTGGAGGGCATTTGGGTTTGTTAAAAACAAGACAACAGGCTCAAAATGGAGTTACTTACGCTAAGCCCCACATCACCAAACCAATACTTGATTATACTTTCAGTTTTTCCGGAAACAGAATCTTAAACCGGTCAATCTGGAATTACCTGGTCAAGGCTAGTGAGGTAATCTGTCACAGAGACCCCCACCATCCCCTAAAGGAAAGCAACCTTGACACAGTCAATCCACTTTTTGCTAGAAGTTCCTTGTCCTGCTCTCTTCTGCCTATAAAAATCTTTCATTTTGTACAGCTTCTCGGAGCTCATTTCTATCTGCTGGATGGGATGCTGCCCGATTCATGAATCATCGAATAAAATCAATAAGGTTTTTAAAATTTACTCATTTGAATTTTGTTTTTGAACAGTTTGTTTGCAGTTTGGAACTATTCTAAATAATGATACTATGAACATCCTTTGAATGCTTCCTGGTGCACATGTGTATGCATATCTCTTGATTATACACTAGGAGACCAAATGTCCTGGGGGGCCTAGAACTCTCACAGTTTTAGCACTGAAAGTCTTATGTCCAGGGAACATTTCCCTTCATCCCAGGCAAACTGGGATGGTTGATTACCCTAATATAAACCAAGGGAGTAAAAATTCTCGGTCAACTTTAGTAGATAATGCCAAATAGTTTTTCCAAAGTACTTTCTACCAATTTACACATGATGGGGTTCAGGACATGCCACCCCAAAATGTGGATCTTAAGCTGAAGGAGTTTGAGAAGACGGCAGAAGCAAGATCACTCTGACCACCCCCTCAGCCCCCACCCCTGCCCTTCTTCCCTGAAAGCAAGAGATAAATCTTTTTATGTGAAAGGTATCCTCCCTGTACCAGGAGGAAGGGAGAAATCCCTGTCAACCAGAGTCAAGGAATATAGGGACCAGAAGGCTGCAGAAACCTTACTTCTTCACCATTTACTGTCCCTAGCCCAAACCTCTGCCTTGTCAATTCTTCACAAATGTCCTGTTTCTTTGTCTAAATGTATAAAAGCTTCCTCTTGCTCTGGTCACTTCTTTGAGACTCATATCTTTGAGTAGCATATTGCAGAATTTCCTTCCTTTTTAAGGCTAAATAATATTTCACTGTATGTACATATCACATTTTGTTTATCCCTTCATCCGTTGATGAACAATAGGGTTGCTTCCACATTTTAGCTATTGTGCATAATTCTGCTATGAACATGTGTTTACAAATATATCTTTGAGACCCTGCTTTTTAAAATTTATTTATTTTTGGCTGCGTGGGGTCTTTGTTGCTGCACGCAGGCTTTCTCTAGTTGCAGCGAGCGGGGGCTACTCTCATTGTGGTGGCTTTTCTTGTTGCAGAGCACAGGCTCTAGGGCACGCGGGCTTCAGTAGTTGTGGCGCAGGGGCTCAGTAGTTGTGGCTCGTTGGCTCTAGAGTGCAGGCTCAGTAGTTGTGGCGCACCGGCTTAGTTGCTCCACAGCATGTGGGATCTTCCTGGACCAGGGTTCAAACCCATGTCCCCTGCATTGGCAGGCAGATTCTTAACCACTGCACCGCCAGGGAAGTCCTTTGCCCAGTTTTGAATTGGGCCATTTTTGTTGTTGAGTTTTAGTTCTGTATAGTTTCTGGATATTAATACCTTATCAAATATATAATCTGTAAATATTTTCTTACATTCTGTGGGTTACATTTTTACTCTGCTGATAGTGTCTTTTGATGCACAGAATTCTTAAATTTTCATCAAGTCCATTTGTCTATTTTTTTCTTTTGTTACCTATGCTTTTGGTGTCATATTCAAGAAATCATCGCCAAATTCAATGTCGTGAAGATTTTGCCATATGTTTTCTTCTAAGAGTTTTATTGCTTTAGGTCTTACATTTAGATCCTTGATCCATTTTGAGTTTTTTTTTTCTTTTTTTTTTTTTTGCTGTATGTGGGCCTCTTACTGTTGTGGCCTCTCCCGTTGCAGAGCACAGGCTCCGGACGCACAGGCTCAGCGGCCATGGCTCACGGGACCAGCAGCTCCGCGGCATGTGGGATCTTCCCAGACCGGGGCACGAACCCGTGTCCCCTGCATCGGCAGGCGGACTTGAGTTATTTTTTTATATGGTGTTTGGTAAAGGTCCAACTTCATTCTTTTGCAATGTGGATATCTAGTTTTCCTGACACCATTTGTTGAAAAAACTATCCTTTCTCCATTGAATGGTCGTGGCACCCTTAGCAAAAATCATTTGATCATATATGCAAGGGTTTATTTCTGAGTTCTCTATTCTATTCCATTGGTCTATATGTTTGGCTTTATGCCAATATCACACTTTTGATTACTGTAGCTTTGTACTAAATTTTGAAATCAGGAAGTCTGAATCCTCCAGTTTTGTTCTTCTTTTTCAAAATTATTTTGGCTATTTGGGGTTCCCTTGAGAGTCTGTATGAATTTTAGAATGGGTTTATCTATTTCTGCAAAAAAAAAGTCATTGGCATTTTGATATGAATTGCATTGAATGTGTAGATCATTTTGGGTAGTATTGACATTTTTAAAATAGTAAGTCTTCCAACCCATGAACATGGAATATGTACTCATTTATTTATATCTTCTTTAATTTCTTTCAGTCATGTTTTATAGTTTTCATTGTACAAGTCTTTTGCCTCCTTGGTTAAGTTAACTCCTAAGTATTTTATTCTTTTTGATGCTTTTGTAAATGGAATTGTTTTTGAAATTTCCTTTTCAGATTGTTTATTGTTTGTGTGTAGAAATGCAACTGATTTTTGTGTGTTGACTTTGGAACCTGCTACTTTGCTGAATTTGTCTAAATACAATTTTTAAATTAAACTTTTCATAATTGTAGATGCATATGCAGTTGTAAGAAATAATACTGAGAGGTGCTTTGTATCCTTTATTTCATTTTCCCTAAGGTAACACCTTGTAGAACTATAGTACAATATCACAGCCAGGATACTGACATTGATAGAGCCTAGATACAGAGCACGTCCATCACGAGGATCCCTCTTATTGCCCTTTTATACCCACATCTACTTCCCTCTCACAATCACCTTCTTCCATGTAAGGGACAATCACTAATTTGTTCACCATTTTTGTATTCAAGAATGTTATATAGGGGCCTCCCTGGTGGCACAGTGGTTGGGAGTCCGCCTGCCAGTGCAGGGGACACGGGTTCGAGCCCTGGTCCAGGAGGATCCCACATGCTGCAGAGCAGCTGAGCCCATGCGCCACAACAGCTGAGCCTGCGCTCTAGAGCCTGCGAGCCACAACTACTGAGCCTGTGTGCCACAACTACTGAAGCCTGTGCGCCTAGAGCCCGTGCTTTGCAACAAGAGAATCCACTGCAATGAGAGGCCTGCACACTGCAGCGAGGAGTAGCCCCCGCTCACTGCAACTAGAGAAAGCCCGTGCGCAGCAACGAAGACCCATGCAGGCAAAAATAAATAAATTAATTAATTAAAAAATAAATAAAAATTAAAAAAGGAATGTTATATAAATGCAGTCATATGGTGTGTAACTTTTTGGGATTGGGTTTTTCCATTTAGCATCATTGTCTGGAGATCTACCTAGGTTGTTGCACATATCAATAATTCAGTCCTTTTTATTGCCCAATAGTTTTCCATAGTATGGATGTACCATAATTTAAATATTTACCCTTCAAAGAACATCTAAGTTGATTCCAATCTTTGTTTATTATGAATACAGCTGCTAGGAACATTGGTGTACAGGATTGTGTGTAAACAAAAGTTTTCAGTTCTCTAGGATAAGTAAATGCCCAAGTGCTACTGCTGGGTTGTATGGTAATTGCATGGTTGGTTTTATAAGAAATTGGCAAATTGTTTTCCAGAATGAGTGTACCATTTTATATTCTCACCAGCAAAGCATGAGTGATCCAGTTTCTTGGCATCCTTGCTAGTATTTGGTGTTTTCACTATTTTTTATTTCAGCCATTCTAATAATTGTATAGTGATATCTCTCTGTGGTTTTAATTTGCACTTCCCTAATGGCTAATGATGTTGAACATCTTTTTCATGTTCTTACTTGCCATCTGCATATCCTCTGTGTTGAAATGTCTCCTCATGTTCTTTACCCATTTTCTAATTTGATTGATTTTTGTTTACCTATTGAGTTTTGAGAGTTCTTTATATATTCTAAATACTAGTCCTTTGTCAGACATGTGGTTTGCAAATGTTTTCTCCCACTCTGTAGCTCGTTTTCATCCCCTAACAAGGTCCTCTGTCGAGCAGAAGTTTTTCATTTTGATGGATTCCAATTTATCAATGTTTCCTTTTCTAGACTGTGCTTTTGGTATTAATTCTAAGAACTTTTTGTCTAGCCCTGGATCTTGACATTTTCTACTATGTTTTTCTTTTCCTAAAAGTTTCAGAGTTTTACATTTTACATTTAAGTCAGTAATCCATTTTGAGTTAATTTTTGCATAAGATGTGAAATTTGGGTCAAAGTCCATATTTTTGCCTGTGGATATCTACTTGCAGTAGCACTATTTGCTGAAAAAGCTATCTCCCCCATTAAATTGCTTTTGCATCTTGTCAAAAATCAGTTAGACATATTTGTGTAGGTCTATAACTGGGTTCTCTATTCTGTGCCATTAATCTATGTGTTTCTCCTACCATCAATACCAACAGTCTTGCTTACTGTAGCTAAAGATAGTAAGTCTTGAAGTCAGGTAGCCTGACTTCTCCAATTTTATTCTTATTCTTCAAAATTGTAGTTATTCTAGGTTCTTTGCCTTTCCATATAAACTTTAGAAGAAACTTATCTAGATTTTCCAAAAAAAAAAAGCTGCTGTTATTTTTATAGGAATTGCATTAAACCTGTATATCAATTTGGGGAGAATCAACATCTTCACTACGCAGAGTCTTCCAATCCACAGTATTTCTTTCCAAAGAAGTATTTAGATCATTTTTGATTTCTTTCATCAGTGTTGTATAGTTTTTGGCAAACAAGTCCTGTACATTTTTTGGTAGATTTACACCTAAGTATTTCAGATTTTTGGAGCAATTGTAAATGGCACTATATTTTTAATTTTGGTGTCCATGTGTTCACTGCTGGCATTTAGAAATACGATCGAGTTTTGTATGTTTTTCTTGTATCCTGCAACCTTGCTGAACTCAGATATTGTTCTAGTTTTTCTTTTGATTCCTTGGGGTTTTCTATGAAGACAATTATGTCATCTGCAAATAGAGACAGTTTCATTTCTTCCTCTCTGATCTGTATGTCTTTTATTCTCTGCTATAATTCCCAGACCATTCTTGTTCCCAGTCTTAAAGAGGAAGCATTCAGTCTTTCGCCATTAAGTATTGATATGATTTTTGCTGTAGGCTTTTTGTAGATTCTTTTTACGAAGTTGAGAAAGTTCTCCCCTCTTTCTATTTTTTGAGAGTGTTTATTATGAATGTATTTTACATTTTGTCAAATGCTTTTTCTACATCGATTAATATGACCATGTGATTTTTCTTCTTAACTTGTTAATATGATTGATTACATTGATTAATTTTCAGGTGTTAAACCATCCTTGCATCCCCAGAATAAACTCTACTTGATCATGGTGTATAATTCTTTTTATATCTTGTTGAATTCTAATGCTAATATTTTGCTAAGAATTTTGCATCTTCAATATCACGAGGGATGTTGGTCTGTACTTTTTTTAAAATTCTTTGTCTAGTTTTGATACCAGGGTAATACTAGCTTCATAAAATGAATTCGAGGGGGAAAAACCACATGATCATCTCAATTGACACAGAAAAAGCACTTGACAAAATTCAGCATCCTTTCACAATAAAAATACTCAACAAATAAATGTATTGGAAGAATTAAAATTGTTAAAATCTCAATAATACCCAAAGGGATCTACACATTCGATGCACAGGTAATAAAAGATAAAAACATATAAACTGGACTTCATCAAAATTAAAACTTTTGTGCATCAAAGGACAGTATAAAAAGTAAAAAGGCAACCGACAGGATGGAAGAAAATATTTGCAAAATGTATATCTGATAAAGTATTAATATCCAGAATACATAAAGAACTCCTACAACTCAAAAACAAACAAACAAAAAATAACCCAGTTAAAATAATGGGCAAAACACTTGAAGAAACATTTCTCCATAGAAGATATCCACATGACCAATAAGCACAAGAAATCAATATTACTAATCATTAGGGAAATACAATCCAAACCACAATAAGGTACGACTTCACACACATTAGGGGGGCCATTATAAAAAAAAGAAAAAAGAAAAAATTTGGAAAAACTGGAACCTTTGTGCCTTGCTGGTGGGAATGTAAAATAGTGCAGTCACTATGGAGAACAATGTGAGTCCCTCAAAAACTAAACATAGAATTACCATATGATCTAACAGTTCCACTTCTAGGTAAATACTCAAAAGAACCGAAAGCAGGGGCTTGAACAGGTATTTGTACACCAGTTTTCATAGCAGCATTATTCACAAGAGCCAAAAGGTAGAAACAACCCAAATGTTTACCCACAGGTAAATGGATAAACACAATGTGGTATATACATACAATGGAATTCAGCCTTTAAAAAGTATGAAATTCAGACATGCTACTGTACATGAAAGAACCTTGGAGACATTATGCTAAGTGAAGTAAGCCCGACACAAAAGTACAAAAATTGTACGATTCCCCTTATATAAGGAACTTAGAACAGTGAAATTCATAGGAAAGAAAGTAGAATAGTGGTTACCTGGGGCTCCAGGGAGGGAGGACTGGGTAGTTACTGCTTAATAGGTACTGAATTTCGGTTTGGGATGATGGAAAAGTCCTGGAGGTGGATAGTGACGATAGGTGCACAACAATGTGAATGTGCTTAATGCCACTGAACTGCACACTTAAAAATGATTAAAATGGTAAATTTCATGTTATGTATATTTTACCACAATAAAAAGAAATTAGGCTTCCCTGGTGGCACAGTGGTTGAGAGTCCGCCTGCCGATGCAGGGGACATGGGTTCGTGCCCCGGTCCGGGAGGATCCCACATGCCGCGGAGCGGCTGGGCCCGTGAGCCACGGCCGCTGAGCCTGCGCGTCCGGAGCCTGTGCTCCGCAACGGGAGAGGCACAGCAGTGAGATGCTCGCGTACTGCAAAAAAAAAAAAAAAAAAGAAATTAAACACACGATTTTGCATGCAAAGTCATATACTCAGACTTTCTTTTTTCTCTAGTGAATTACATACACTAACTAATCAGGATGAGAATAATTGGTCTTGGCCATGTCTCAAAACTAGGTTCCCTTCTGATCAATAGTTCCTGGGATGCCAGACCTAACTGACTTCTGGAAGTACCCATGGCATCTCTGTCTCATCCACTACCTCACCAATCAGTTTTATCATTCAAGGCAGTTCACTGAATGCCGGGACCACAAAGTCCCAGCCAGCTAGGATAAAGGTCCCCGGCTTACCACAATATATATACTTTATCTCAGACTCCCAAAGCAATGAAAGGAAAGCACAAAGACGCTAAAGGAGTTTGAAAACTATTCTAGGTTTCCATGTACAAAGCTAAGAGAGGTATAATTCAGGTCATATAGCACGGTGGTTCTCAAACTTTAGTGTAAGTCACAATCACCACACATTGCTGCCCACATACGCCCCAACCGTTTTTCATTCAGTAGGTTTGGGATGGCCCCCAAGATTTTGCATTTTCAGTTAGTATTCGCACAGGGACCACACTTGAGAACCACTGAAGAACAGATTCAGAAACATGACTCCCGTTATACCTGTCTGACCCCAAAGAAGGATCAAAAGGGAGTGAGGAGAAATGTGAAGAGCGGAGAGTTGTCATTTTACCCCCTGATATTGTCATTTCTTTAAATAAACGTATTTTTTCTAATCAGTCAGCAAAGTTAAAATTTAAACACCCAAATAGACACTGAACTTGAGGGAAGAACAAAGGAAATATGAATAGTGACAATTCAGTACCTACAAATTACATAAGATTTAGAAAAACTTTTTCCATCGTCCTCTTTTTCTGTTTTCATTGGACCAGTTTAGAAACTAGACAAAACCTTTTTCTTCTGTGGTCAAAAGTTTTACTACACTCTTTAAAGTCCATAATTCTATGAAAAGGCAACACACAGCAAGCAATTGAGAAGGCAGAGCCATAGCTGCATTGGAGCCAAGGCAAGGATAGTGCTGCCAGGGAGAGAGGAGTACCAGGCAGCTTCTCACAGACGTCATACGACTGATCCCAAACCAAAGAATTTCAATGAGGCAACGACAGAAACTCGGGAGTTATTACAAAACGTAGCACAGCCTCTGGTTCCTCACCTGAACAGAATTACCCATCTAAACAGTCTGGGTGGAGTCTCTGATCCTATCACAGCTTACGGGTGTTATTTTTCAATGCTTTGCCCAGAAGTTTTCACAGGGAATTTTCCCTGAAGATTCTACAGGGGGTGAGAGAAGGGTGAAGGGAAAAGCTCTTGTCCCATGATACTGAGTTGTCTAATATGTACTTACAATGTTGAAATAAATAAGCATAAATGCTCAATTTTCAGTTCCTAAAACTGCCACCATGAAACAAACCACCATGAAAATACATTTAATGCCTAAGTGAAGGAAAAGTGGTAACAGTGTAAAATTAATTAGAATGATGTGATCACCATATTTTCACAGGCATCTTCCCCAAGGACACAGCTAAGATTTTACCTTTCAACTATGACAAAGGTCACAAACTCAAATACCTACAGAGGACAAGCTAGTAACATAAATAATTGAAGTGATCAAGATAACAGAAAATTCAATGCCAGAAATAGAATCAAACATTATTTTTAATGAACTATGATTTAGGCATGTAACATAATGCAAGCATTTATGATATAAGAGATCATAAATTTGAAACTCAAAAAATACAAATTAAAAAATAGGAACTTAATTATTAAATTTTTCTTGTAGCTCATATGTTTTTGATATAAAACTGTAGCAAGATGTCAATGTAGTTAGCATGCAATGTATAATATAGAATTCAGCCCTGAATCCTTGAACTAAGAGCAGTATGTTTTTTAAAACTGAGTTTCATAAGAGAAAAAAACTCTTCTTAAACACAGGTACTTTCAAACAAAGATGAAGTTCTTGCATAGTTCTTTAAATTTAGGATAATTCAAAGCTATTTGCAGAGTTCTGTGCTCCGATGTTATAATATTTAGTTTTTAATACTTTCATTTGTAGCTATCCATTCACCTTATTGCTATTAATTGAAAAACGTTCATTTTCATAAAGTGTAAAATCAAAAAGCCTGCTTGGAATTCAGTCTTAAATTCCATAATTTGGGGAATGAAGTTAAGGCCATAATTTTCATTTCTGGAAACCAACTTCAGCATATGAAAGTGATCCAGATTGTTCCTTAAAAAACTGTTTGCCAGGGACTTCCCTGGTGGCCCAGTAGATAAGACTCTGCGCATCCACTGCAGGAGGTGCGGGTTCGACCCCTGGTGGGGGAACTAAGATCCCACGTGCTGTGCAGAGCAGCCAAAAAAAAAAAAAGTTTGCCAAAAAGGCATATATATTTACTACATAGGGGAGAACTGAACCATATAAATGCTGCACTCCTTGTGAATGCCCCAGTATTTGCGGTAGTTAGATGAGCTGTAATGTCAACCAAACGAGCCAAATCATTGAGCCATTCATCACTGGTAAACGGAGGGCAAAGATTTTCCCTTGAATGACAAGTACAGATTGATTTCTTTGTTTTTTATCCTTTTACATCCTTGCATTTTATTTTATTTTTTATTATTATTTGGCTGCACTGTGCTGCATGCGGGATGTGGGATCTTATTTCCCTGGCCAGGGATCGAACTGGTGTCCCCTGCATTGAGAGCGCAGAGTGTTAATCACTGGACCACTGGGAAGTCCCCAGATTGATTTCTTATAACAGTTAAAAAAGCACTATGAGTTCTAAACTACATATTGGAAACTAGAGCTGTGCATACCATAAATCCTGCAAAGTCTTGAAATATCTTAAGTTCAGGAATCAATATCCAATTTATGGTGATAATTACTATAGTGGTTGCATTTTTAAGCTTTTGGTCTAAAATTATTCCTAGTAAAATCTGCAATAAACAAATTATTAAATCTATGACTCCTCTTTCCAACATGGTCCAGTATTAACCCCAACTATTCACTATTCCAGGAGCACTACCTGTAATCAAGTTAATATATTTTTACCCATTTACATTAAATTTCCTTTTTAATGTGTGGGTTTTTTTTCTTTTTTATAAATTTATTTATTTTATTTCATTTTTGGCTGCTTTGGGTCTTCATTGCTGCATGCGGGCTTTCTCTAGTTAGGGTGAGTGGGCGCTACTCTTTGTTGCGGAGCGTGGACTTCTCATTGTGGTGGCTTCTCTTGTTGCGGAGCAGAGGCTCTAGGCACACAGGCTTCAGTAGTTGTGGCACGCAGGATCAGTAGTTGTGGCTTGCCGGCTCTAGAGCACAGGCTCAGTAGTTGTGGCGCATGGGCTTAGTTGCTCCGTGGCATGTGGGATCTTCCCGGACCAGGGCTCGAACTTGTGTCCCCTGCATTAGCAGGCGGATACTTTTTTTTTGCGGTATGCGGGCCTCTCACTGTTGTGGCCTCTCCCGTTGCTGACACAGGCTCCGGATGCGCAGGCTCAGCGGCCATGGCTCACGGGCCCAGCCGCTCCGTGACATGTGGGATCTTCCCAGACCGGGGCACAAACCTGTGTCCCCTGCATCGGCAGGCAGACTCTCAACCACTGCGCCACCAGGGAAGCCCAGTTTTTCTCTTTTGAAGTAATTCATCTAATCAAATTTTCTATTATTTCACGAGTCAATTTTTATAATTTATATTTTGCTGAGAAGTCATTTGTTTTCTTTTGGTTTTCAGATTTGTCGTCATGGAGTTGCACATGATATTTTCTTGCTGTTTATTTTAAGCTCTTTTATGTCTTCTTTCTGGTCCTATGCATTTTCGTTCAGCCCTCCCCCTCTTCCCCACTATTTACTGAAATCAGGTTTTTGGTTTTTGTTCTTCCAAAGAACAAGCTTTTGGATTTATATATCCTTGCTATTTTTTAAAATTTACTCTTAGCTTTATCTGTATCAATCCTTTCTTCCTACTATTCTGTTTTTTATCCTTTTTCCTTACTTGCATAATAATTTCCTTACATTTTTTAAAAACCTTATTTAATGATGAAGGCATTTAAGGCTCTAAAATTTCCTCTGAGGATTGTTTTAGTTCCTAGAGTGGTATCTCATGGGTCTAAATTTTTCTCCTTTTCATCATCTTCAAAATGGTTTGAAATTTCACTTCTGATTTCTTTGATCGAAACATTATTTACTAGTATGTTTGTTAATTTTCAAACATTTATGAGTTTAAAAAATCTTTTTTACTGGGCTTCCCTGGTGGCACAGTGGTTAAGAATCCACCTGCTGGGCTTCCCTGGTGGCGCAGTGGTTGAGAGTCCGCCTGCCGATGCAGGGGACACGGGTTCGTGCCCTGGTCCGGGAAGGTCCCACATGCCGCGGAGCGGCTGGGCCCGTGAGCCATAGCCGCTGAGCCTGCGCATCCGGAGCCTGTGCTCCGCAACGGGAGAGGCCACAACAGTGAGAGGCCCACGTACCAAAAAAAAAAAAAAAAAAAAGAGAAAAACTTGTGTTGTGTCTATGTATGATATATATACGAGCATAAAGAAAAGTGTAGCTATATACAAAATATATACATTGCTGAAATATACATATTATTTTGCTAATATAAGATTACATTGCTAAGATGTGGAACGTAAGAAGGGAAAGATTAACCAAAAAGTGACTATTAAAAAATATCAATATGATTTCATATGTGTAAAATTAAACATATGCACATGTATATACATACAGAGATGCATGAAAGGATGATAACCAGAATGTTAATGGTGGCCACCTCAAGATGAAAGGATACCCTTGCTTACACACCTCATTCCCATCTTCTGTGGCCCCTGGTGCCAACAAATACTGAGCATGGAGGGTGAGGGAAGGACAGTGGTCAACTGGCTTACTTTTAAAGGGAATCTCCATTCTCTGAAGGAAGTACTGCTCAAACTTGAACACACATTAGAATCACTTAGAGAGCTTGTTAAAACAGATTATTGGGCCCCATCCTTAGGGTTTCTGATTTAGTAAGTCTGAGATGAGGCCCAAGGATTTGCCTTTCCAGTAAGTTCCCAGATGATACTGATGCTGCTGCCCCAGGGGCCACACTTTGGGGATCACTGCCCTAAAAGATGCTTGAAATTACTGTGGTCTCATGTTCCCCTCTCTTTTGCCTTTTTTATTCCCTTCTATTATCATTTTATTGAAGTTTGGGGAATGAAATTCTCAAATACTATCTTTTCAAGTTTCTGAAATGTACCTTAAAATATTCATGAAGATCCTGTAACATGCTCCAAGTACACTCTACTGCTTCAAAACTAATGGTTAAAAAAACCCACAGGGCTTCCCTGGTGGCGCAGTGGTTGAGAGTCCGCCTGCCGATGCAGGGGACACGGGTTCGTGCCCCGGTCCGGGAAGATCCCACATGCTGCGGAGTGGTTAGGCCCGTGAGCCATGGCCACTGAGCCTGTGCGTCTGGAGCCTGTGCCTGTGCTCCGCAACAGGAGAGGCCACAACAGTGAGAGGCCCGTGTACCACAAAAAAAAACAAAACAAAACAAAAAAACACGAGCAAAACAAAACTACAGCAAATTAGTAATATATGCTATGAGATAAAGCATGGTAACACCTTGGTTTAATGATTATGAGATATCACTTAGAGGGGCCCAAATTTTGAATAAAATAATGTTAATACGTATATAATTTGCAGCACTGGTAATCATAAGGTGCTTGCAAATGGCAGAAGGGTTAATAATGTTTCTGTATCGTGGGTAAGCAGATCTGGGTGACATGGACTAATAGAAGAGACAGTTTTTAAATTTCTAAAACAATTTTGAAAAAATGGGGGACATTTTTGTTAGTATACAGACTAAGTTGCTGTAATAAAGGCCCCCAAATAAAATGGGTCAAATGAGATCAGGGTAGGTTTCTTTCTCAGTTAACTGTCTAGACATAGGCTAGCAGCTCTGTTCTGTGATGATGTCTAAGCATCCAGGTTCCTTCTATCTTGTTGCTTGCATTCTCTTTTTGTCTGCCTAGTTGAAGTTAGCTCACTGCACAATTCTGCCCATGAGAAGGAAGAAAGAGAAGAAGGGGAGAACAAACCCAGCCCATTAAAGCATGCATTCTCAGAAAGGACATATTGCCCCCAAGGGGCAAAATCTGGTTCACGGCGGTGGAGGGGCAAAAAATCTTTAGTCTTTTTATGGCTAAAGCACAGATATTTACATACAGTGCATAAATAGATATACATCTGTGGTATTAAAATTTCATGGGGGCAATTAGGGAAAAAAAAGTCTAAGAAGGCTCCTTATGGAAGTGATAATGAAAAACATTGCAAAACTATGTTTTAAAGGCAAGTAACAGAAGTTGCACACCTCTCTTCTGCTCCCAAGAACTTAGTCACAAAGATAAAACTAGATTCCAGGGAAGCTAGGAAATACTCTTTGGCTGGGTAGCTGTTGGCCGAGGGTAAACTTGGTTTCTTCCCATAGGAGCCTCTTCATAGGACTGCTTAAGTGTTCCCACAACGTGACAGTTGGTTACGCTCAGAGCAAGAAAGCCAAGAGATACTCTAATAAAGATGTAAAAAAAAAAAAAAAAAAAAAGAGACCACGATGGAAGCAGCAATGGATTTTATGACCAAGTCTTGGAATCCATACGCTGCCACTTCCACCACTATGTCTGTAAGTATACAAAGCAATCCTGATACAATGCTGAAGGAGCCTACACAGGCTGCGACTACCCCGAGGCCAGGTCTGGGGATCATCTAGGAGATGGGCTTTTTATTTGGAAGTACAATTGGAAGTTCTCATATATGTATGAATGGAAAAATCATTCTGGTTAAATTCTAGTTGTCCTCCAAGGCCCTGACAAAATGTTAACTCCCTAGCCAGATTTCATTGCTTCCTTGTTCGTAATTCTATCACACTATTCCCACTTCTGGTGCAGTACCTATCACACTGTACAATGGTTTGCTATGTATACGGCTGTCTCTCCGGTGAAACTATAGGACTGAGACTTACTAAGTTTGATGCCCCCCCAAGCTCCAGGCAGTGTTGAACTTAAAAAAAAAACTGCTAGTCACTCTCAGTACTGTATCAGTAAGGAAACCTATCTGGGACCAAAGCGAGAAACCTTCTAAATTATCTATTCAGCTCATCACTGATTTGCCTTAGAAAACTAAACAACTTGCTTAAAACGAGCAAGTAACCTAGCAAACAAAACGAACCCAGAACACAAATTTATTCAATTCAACGCCAGATGTAACTTCTCTGTTAACCAGAATTTTCATTTAGATAATTTTACAAGGGCAGGCAAATTAAAATCCAACATTTGCTGGATGAGTTTTGTAACAGATGTGTGCTTCAGTGGAAAACTATGCTGCATTTAGATCACGCCCTCCCAGGTTATCTGATTCTAGCCTCTGATTGCTGTTGAGCTATTTTACTTTATTAGTTTCTACGGAAGAAAACTGATAGTGATGCAAAATAACTCTTGCCTTTAGGCGTGTGAATTCTGTCTGGTGGAGGTTCAACTGACTTCCCTCTACAATGGAAGAGGCCAGTTCTGCCTTCTCGGCACATTCATTTCAATAGTCCTGATCTATAAACGTGTCCGTTCTTTGGACTCTCCCTTTGAACTCTCCCTTTGAATTGGCTGTAACATCTTACTGGTTCCCTCATTTAATCAGTGAGTTAAATAAAATGTTTAACACTTGTTCATTTTATATCTGTATAAAAACCATTATTTTACCCTTTTTTTTTTTTTTTCCGGTACGCAGGCCTCTCACTGTTGTGGCCTCTCCCGTTGCGGAGCAGAGGCTCCGGACGCGCAGGCTCAGCGGCCATGGCTCATGGACTCAGCCGCTCCGCGGCATGTGGGATCTTCCCAGACCGGGGCACGAACCCGCGTCCCCTGCATCGGCAGGCGGACTCCCAACCACTGCGTCACCAGGGAAGCCCGATTTTACCCATTTTTGAACGTTTCCCTCCAAGAGCACATATATTTAGGACAAGAGGGATTGATTGCGTGATCTTAACCAAAGTTTTTAAAAAGCACAGACTGTACAATTACACAAACCTGGATTCAAATCCTGGCTCTTTGAGGCACTCAGGGCCCCTGCACTGCGTACCTCCAGTGGGAGCCATTCACATTGCAGTTTTTGTGAATGTGCTTCACTGCACAGTGCTTTGCACAGGTCTGCACTGCATATATGGCAACACCACCTCCACTTCACAAGTGTGCATGGGTGTGTGCACTAGGAAAGACTGTCCTGTCCCTTTGCTTTGGTGGTGATGAAATGTTTTATGAAACAATAATATATGTATATGGGCTCAGCTATCATAATGTAAGCAGAGCATGAGGGTAGAAAAGAATAAGGGGAAGAGATAAAAACAGCTTCTAAATGTTAACAGCTTTGATCAGCACTGTCCAACAGAACTTTTTGCAATGATGAAAATGGTCTAGATTGGTGCTGCCCAATACAGTAGCCACTACCCACATGTGGTTACTGAACACTTGAAATTTGGTTAGTATGACTGAGAAACTGAATTTTTTATTTTATTTCATTTTAATTTCATTTTATTTTATTTATTTATTTCATTTTATTTCATTTCAGTATGGCTACCATACTGGACACACAGGTACAGATAGACAACGAGTAAAAGGACAAATTGTTAGACTCAGAAGAATGGGAAATGTAGGTTTCTCAAGCTTTTGGGTCCAAGGATCTACGTATTTAAAAAGCATTGAGACTCCAAAGAACTTTTGTTTATGTGGGTTATATCTATCTAGATTTATTATCTTAAGAAAAACGGAGAAATTCAAATTATTTTAAATTTTTACTCCATTTAAAAATAATAAGCTAATGATTTTTATGAAAAAAACCCCGTATTTTCCAAAACAAAAAATAAATTAGTTAGAAGAGTGGCATTGCTTATAATTCTGCATTCAGTCTACTGTAACACTCTATAGCCTCTAGAAAACTCCATTGTATGCTTATAAGAAAAAAGCAAACATCATGTAAGTATTATTATGAAAAGGGTCTCAGGAGCCCCCTGAGACCACACTTTGAGAACCAGTCACATAGTTATAGGACAAGTAAACAGCAAAATGTTGGATATTCACTCACCCAGGGCCACTCTCTTACCCTGCTGCAAACAGGTGACTTTGTCACCTACAGCAGGTGAAAGGCTCTGGCCACCAGGTTACCAGTAGAGGGCAAGGATAGGGCACCAGGCAAAGATAAGGAGGTTAAGAGAGAGCCTATACAGTTGACCCTTGAATAATGTGGGGTTAGGGGCACCAACCTCCCTGATGCAGCAGAAAATCAACCTATACCTTTTGACTCCCCCAAAACTTAACTATCAATACTACTAGCCTACTGTTGACTAGAAGCCTTACCAATAACACAGTCAATTAACACATATTTTGTATGTTATATGTATTATATACTGTAGTTTTACAATAAAGTACCTAGAGAAAAGAAAACGTTATTAAGAAAATTATAAGGGAGGGAAAATACATTTACAGTACTGGAGTGTATTTGCTGATACTGTAAGTTTACAACTGTTTATAAGTATCTACATCATATTGTCTTATAAGATACAAAACACTGTAGATATTATATGTGTTACTAACACCAGACATCAAAAATGAAAAGATAATGTGAAAAAGAAATTTATATTTATTTACAGGTATAACGATTCATGCATTGATAATGAAGAAGCAACATGATTGTTTTATGGTAGCCTAGTGTAATCAATGTGATTATTTCATGGTAAGCCTAGTCTATACACTAATAAATAAGTCATTATAAAATTTTTATGGCATACAGTAATACAGTCATATTCATAATACAGTACTGGAAACATTGTTACCTTTTTAAAGAAACCACTTACCTGTGATGATAGGCTGATACACAATTTCTCCAATTAGGAGAGAGGAAGAAAGAGAGGCATACTGTATGGTAATGTAATTCTTTGAAGTCAAAGTTATAAAACAGTAAGAAAACTAACCCATTATTAATTTTATATTAAATATCAATCACCTTATGCCTAGTAGCTACATATATTTTATGCATACATAACATACATTTTTCTTAATTTTTTCCATGTTTCTAGTCTACAGAGTTTGTCTGCAAGTTTTTCAAATTGTCATAAATCTCCAAAAATTTTTCCAATATATTTATTGAAAAAAACACGTGTACAAGTGGACCTGCGCAGTTCAAACCCATATTGTTCAAGTGTCAACTGTATATTAAACTGTGGGGCCCTCAGTTCCTATTCAGGAAAGAATTCACATAGCAGGCCTAAGACTGCTATTCTTTGAAAGGCCTGTTTGCAAGGCTAGCCTTTGGCTGGTACCTGGAGACTCTGATTTCAAGAAGGTTCCCACCATTCCCTAACTGACAGAAGCGGTTTAATGTGCCTAAACACAAACAATGTGGTTTGTGCCGAACACCTGCTTTCCTTCTGGGAGTCTAGGATTTTGGTGCATAAAATTCAGCACAGCCTGTGTGACTCCAGTGGGAGAGGACTCTGGAAGCTGGTGCCTGCTTTCCTCTGGACTTTGCCCCACCTACATTTTTCCTTTGCTAATTTTGTGTTGCATCCTTTCACTGTATTAAATCATAGCTGTGAGTATGACTACATGCCAAGTCCTGTGGGTCCTCTTAGTGAATCACTGAACTTGGGGGTAGTCTTAGGTAATCTCGACATATTCCACTTCATTGGCCCTGCTCCCAGAATGTCGACACCTAGGATTATATCCCACACTACAGAGGACGGGAGGCTTCTCCCTGAAGAAACTGAAAAGCCAAACAAACAGGAAAAAGGACCACAAAGGGCAGAAACAATGAAAAAAGCAAAACTCCAAAAATAAAACTACAATTTATATCTTTAAAAAGATAAGAGGGACTTCCCTGGTGGTCCAGCGGATAAGACTCCGCGCTCCCAGTGCACGGGACACGGGTTTGATCCCTGGTCAGGGAACTAAGATCCCACATCCCACATGCCACACGGCGCAGGCAAAAAAAAAAAAAAAAAAAAAGATAAGAAAATATATTGCATCTATAAAATGCAAAGAAGCAATCAGAGAACATGAAAGGTTAAAATTTTAAATATGATAATCAAAAATAAATACTGAATAGAAGTGGAAGTGCTAGAAGAGAGAGTTGAAAAAAAATTGCCTTGAGAAGTTTAAAAAAAAAAAGGAGAAGGATAAAAAACAGAAGAGAGAAGAAAACTAAAGGATCAATCCAGGAGGTCTAAAATACTTAACTAAAGAAAAAGAACGGGAGTTCTCTGGTGGCCTAGTGGTTATTTCTGGGCTTTCACTGCTATGGCCCCAATTCAATCCCTTTTCCAGATCACGCAAGCCACGTGGTGTGGCAAAACAAAAACAAAAACAAACAAACAAACAAAAAGAACAGGAAAAAAAAGAGAGAGGGCTTCCCTGGTGGTGCAGTGGTTAAGAATCCGCCTGTCAATGCAGGGGACACGGGTTTGAGCCCTGGTCCGGGAAGATCCCACATGCCGCAGAGCAACTAAGCCTGTACGCCACAACTACTGAGCCTGTGCTCTAGAACCCGCGAGCCACAACTACTGAAGCCTGTGCACCTAGAGTTTGTGCTCCACAACAGAAGAAGCCACTGCAATGAGAAGCCCATGCACCAAAACGAAGAGTAGCCCCCACTCACTGCAACTAGAGAAAGCCCGCACGCAGCAACAAAGACCCAATGGAGCCAAAAATAAAATAAATAAATTTATTTTTAAAAAGAGAGAGAGAGAGAGAACATTTTAAATGGAAAGAAAAAAACTTATTGAAATAAATTTCACCAGACTAGGAAAAAACAGGCCTCAGGTTGAAAGAGCCAAAACAGAATAAATGGAAAAAAAGAACCACAGTAAGGTCACATAACCATAAAATTTCAGAATACCAGAGAGGAGTGTACCAGAAAAAGCATGCCAGAGAAATCAAGTGTAAGGGTAGAATAAAGACATTTCTGAGACACACAAAGACTTAGAAAATTTATCCTTTCTTAGAAGGTAACTGGACTAAGTGCTTCACCAAAGTGACCGAGTAAACCAAACCAGGATCCAAATAAAGGATCCAAACTAGGAGAGACGTGAAGGAAAGTCCCAGCTATGCACCAAATTGAGAGAACTTTATCTTCTCCCTTCAGTTCAAAATTCCATCTTGGCTATCATATTTTTAATTTTATAGAGCACTTTCCCCTTCTCTGATTGTTCCTTTCCATAGTATCCAATTCTTATTTCATGGGTGCAATCTCCTTTCTTACCTCTTTAAAGATCCTACTCTTTAGGTTGGTGCAAACCTAGAACCAGACCAGATCAGAGTATGAAGAATGAGATCTAACAAAAGTAAAGGCAAAAACCACGTGATCATCTCAATAGACACAGAAAACACATTTGACAAAATTCAACATCCATTCATGATAAAAACTCTCATCAAAGTGGGTATAGAGGGAACATATCTCAACATCATAAAGGTCATTTATGACAAACTCACAGCCAGCAAAATACTCAATGCTGAAGAGCTGAAAGTCTCCCTGCTGAATTCAAGAACAAAATAAAGATGCCCACTCTCACCGCTTTTATTTAACAAAGTATTGGAAGTCCCAGCTATGGCCATCAGACAGAAAAAAAAAAGAAATAAAACGTATCCAAATTGTAAGAGAAGAGGTAAAACTCACTATCTTCAGATGACATGATACTCTGTAGAGAACCCTAAAGTCTCCACACAAAAACTACTAGAACTAATAAATGATTTCAGCAAGGTAACAGGATACAAGATTAATATACAGAAATCTGTTGCATTTCTATACACCAGTGATGAAATATCAGGAGAAAGTAAAAAACAATCCCACTTAAAATCACATCAAGGGAAGAGATATGGGGATATATGTATATGTATAGCTGATTCACTTTGTTATAAAGAAGTAATTAACACACCATTGTAAAGCAATTATACTCCAATAAAGATGTTAAAAAAAATAAATTAATTAATTAAATAAAATCACATCAAAAAAAAAAAACCTAGGAATACACTTAACCAAGGAGGTAAAAGACCTATACACTGAAAACTACAAAACACTGATAAAAGAAATTGAAGATGATTCAAAGAAATGGAAAAATATCTCATGCTTTTGAATTGAAAGAATTAATATTGTTAAAATGGCCATATAATCCAAAGAAATCTACAAATTTAATGCAATCCCTATCAAAATACCCATGACATTTTCCACAGAACTAGAATAAATAATCCTAAAATTTATATGGGGACTTCCCTGGTGGCACAGTGGTTTAGAATCTGCCTGCCAATGCAGGGGACACAGTTTTGAGCCCTGGTCCAGGAAGATCCCACATGCCATGGAGCAACTAAGCCCATAAGCCACAACTACTGAGCCCGCATGCCACAACTACTGAAGCCCGCACACTTAGAGCCATGCTTCTCAACAAGAGAAGCCACTGCAATGAGAAGCCCATGCACCTCAATGAAGAGTAGCCCCCCACTCGTCGCAACTAGAGAAAGCCCGTGTGCCACAACAGAGATCCAATGCAGCCATAAATAAATAAATAAATAAATTTATATTAAAAAATTTATATGGAATAACAAAATACTGAGAATTGCCAAAGCAAACCTGAGAAAAAAGAAAAAAGTTGGAGGCATAACCCTTCCAGACCTCAGACTACACACAACAAAGCTACAGTAATCAAAACAGTATGGTACTGGTACAAAAACAGAAACATAAATCAATGGAACAGAATAGAGAGCCAAGAAATAAGCCCATGCTCAATTAATCCATGACAACTAAGGCAAGAATATACAATGGAGAAAAGAGAGTCTCTTTAACAAGTGGTGCTGGGAAAGCCGTACAGCTATATGTGAAACAATGAAATTAGAACATTTTCTCATATACAAAAATAAACTCAGAATGGTTTAAAGACCTAAATGTAAGACATGACACCATAAAACTCCTAGAAGAGAACATAGGTGAAACATTCTTTGACATAAATCACAGCAGTATTTTCATAGATTATATGAAATCTATCTATATAGTCTCCCAAGGTAAAAGCAATAAAATAAAAAATAAAAAAAATTGGACCTAATCAAACTTAAAAGCTTTTGCACAGCGAAAGAAACCATTAACAAAATGAAAAGATAAACTACGGAATGGGAGAAAATATTTGCAAATGATGCAACAAACAAGGGGTTAATATCCAAAATACATAAACACCTCATATAGCTCAATATCAAAAAAACCCAAACAATCCAATAAAAAAATGGGCAGAAGACCTAAATAGACATTTTTCCAAAGAAGATATACAGATGGCTGACAGGCACATGAAAAGATGCTAATTATTAGAGAAATGACAATCAAAACCACAATGAGGTATCACCTCACATGGGTCAAAATGACTACCATCAAAAAGTCTACAAAAAAATGCCAAAGAGAATGTGGAGAAAAGGGAACACTTGCATACTGTTCGTGGGAATGTAAATTAGTGTAGCCACTATGGAAAACGGTACGGAGGTCCTTTAAAACCTAAAAATAGAACTACCATAAGATCCAGCAGTTTCACTCCTGGGTATGTATCTGGAAAAAAAAAGTGAACACTCTAACTCAAAAAGATACGTGCACCCAATGTTCACAGTAGCATTATTTACAGTAGCCAAGATATGGAAGCAACCTAAGTCCCCATCAACAGCCTACTGGCTTAAGAAGATGTGATATATATATATATATATATATATATATATATAATTCAGCCATAAAACAGAATGAAATTTTGCCATTTGCAGCAATATGGATGGACCTAGAGAATATTATGCTTAGTGAAATAAGTCAGACAAAGAAACACAAATACTATATATTATCACTTATATGTGGAAGTAATACAAATAAATCTATATACAAAACAGAAACAGACTCACAGACATAGAAAACAAATTCATGAGTATGGGATTAACAGATACAAACTACTATACATAAAATATATAAAAACAAGGATTTACTGCATAGCACAGGAATTATACCCAACAGTTTGTAATAAGCTATAATGGAATGTAATCTGCTAAATAAATAAAAAACAGGAGAAAAAGAATGAGGTCTAGAGAAAGGAAGTCTTAAGGAAAAAATGAAATTGACAGATTTCTGCATTTGTTTAACTTATCTGAGTAACTGGAAAAAATCAACCATACATTAATAAAAAATTAAGTAAGTGAAAGAAACAATCTTAGTTTATCTTAGTCATAATAATATAAAACCTCACTACTGATTTAACTAAATATTGAGATAAAAATCTCAATTGAGAGGATGGAAGAAGTCAAAATAGAATACAGAGAAAAGGAGCTAAATCCTCATCTTCATTTATTAGTTCTCAATTTATCAAAAAAGCCATTAAATCATTTAAATCAAGAAGTAGTTATAAAGTATACTTTTTAGAAAGACAGAGGTAAATACTACTAGGAAAACTTGCAAGAGTTGAAAGTAGTTGCCTCCCAGGAAATAAACAAGCACTCAAGAGGAATGTGTCCCACATTTCTGTAGTAAAATTTTAAGAATCGATTTATTTTTTCAATGATGTATATTATTACTTCAATGTTGAAGTAACATTTAAAAAATAATTTATTGGCTAACTAAACTGGAAGGTTTTACAATTCCTTACATCAGTACTCAGAGCGATTTCCTCTTCACTAAGCAAGGGAGTCTTGTACTCAATACCCCAACAACCATGAAGAAAACTCTTCTTTTAACTGTTTTTTCAATTTTTTGATCGAGGTGGGACTTCCCTGGTGGTCCAGTTGGTAAGACTCCATGCTCTCAATGCAGGGGGCCCAGGTTCGATTCCTCGTTGGGGAACTAGATCCCACATGTGTGCCACAGCTAAGGAGTCTGCATGCCACAACTAAGAAGTCCGCATGCCTCAACTAAGTAGGCTGCATGCAGCAATTACGAGCCTGCGTGCTGCAACGAAGATCCCGCATGCCACAACTAAGACCCAGAGCAGCCTAAATTAATTAATTAATTAATTAAATGAACATTGTTAACCAAAAAACACAAAACAAAAAGAAGTTTTGATCAAGGTCCATTTTCTGTCTTTATTCTCTCTTTCTGTTCTGATCATTTTTTAGAAAAACACTTTTAGAGTCCTGAACCAAGATGGCGGAGTAGAAGGATGTGCTCTCACTCCCTCTTGCAAGAACACCAGAATCACAACTAGCTGCCGGACAATCATCGACAGGAAGACACTGGAACTCACCAAAAATGATACCCCACATCCAAAGACAAAGGAGAAGCCACAATGAGACGGTAGGAGGGGCGCAATCACGGTAAAATCAAATCCCATAACTGCTGGGTGGGTGATTCACAGACTGGAGAACACTTATACCACAGAAGTCCTCCCACTGGAGTGAAGGATCTGAGCCCCACGTCAGGCTTCTGAACCTGGGGGTCCAGCAACAGGAGGGGGAATTCCTAGAGAATCAGACTTTGAAGGCTAGCACGATTTGATTGCAGGACTTTGACAGGACTGGGGGAAACAGAGACTCCACTCTTGGAAGGCACACACAAAGTAATGTGCGCATCGGGACCCAGGGGAAGGAGCAGTGCCCCCGGGGGAGACTGAATCAGACCTACCTGCTAGTGTTGGAGGGTCTCCTGCTGAGGCGGGGGGTGGCTGTGGCTCACCGTGAGGACAAGGACACTGGTAGCAGAGGTTGTGGGAAGTGCTCCTTGGCGATAGACCTCCCAGAGTCCACCATTAGCCCCACCAAAGAGCCCAGGTAGGCTCCAGTGTTGGGTTGCCTCAGGCCAAACAACCAACAGGGAGGGAACCCAGCCCCACCCACCCATCAGCAGTCAAGCAGATTAAAGTTTTACTGAGCTCTGCCCACCAGAGCAACAGCCAGCTCTACCCACCACCAGTCCCTCCCGTCAGGAAACTTGCACAAGCCTCTTAGACAGCCTCATCCACCAGAGGGCAGACAACAGAAGCAAGAAGAACTACAATCCTGCAGCCTGTGGAACCAAAACCACATTCACAGAAAGATAGACAAGATGAAAAGGCAGAGGGCTACGTACTAGATGAAGGAACAAGATAAAACCCCAGAAAAACAACCAAATGAAGTGGAGATAGGCAACCTTCCAGAAAAAGAATTCAGGATGATAGTGAAGATGATCCAGGACCTCGGAAAAAGAATGGAGGCAAAGATCGAGAAGATGCAAGAAATGTTTAACAAAAACCTAGAAGAATTAAAGAACAAACAAACAGAGATGAACAATACAATAACTGAAATGAAAACTACACTAGAAGGAATCAATAGCAGAATAACTGAGGCAGAAAAATGGATCAGTGACCTGGAAGACAGAATGATGGAATTCACTGCTGTGGAACAGAATAAAGAAAAAAGAATGAAAAGAAATGAAGATAGGTTAAGAGCCCTCTGGGACAACATTAAATGCAACAACATTCACATTATAGGGGTCCCAGAAGGAGAAAAGAGAGAGAAAGGACCTGAGAAAATATTCAAAGAGATTATAGTCGAAAACTTCCCTAACATGGGAAAGAAAGTAGCCACCCAAGTCCAGGAAGTGCAGCAAGTCCCATACAGGATAAACCCAAAGAGAAACATGCCAAGACACATAGTAATCAAATTGGCAAAAATCAAACACAAACAAAAATTATTGAAAGCAGCAAGGGAAAAATGACAAATAACATACAAGGGAACTCCCATAAGGATAACAGCTGATTTCTCAGCAGAAACTCTACAAGCCAGAAGGCAGTGGCATGATATACTTAAAGTGATGAAAAGGAAGAACCTACAACCAAGATTACTTTACCCAGCAAGGATCTCATTCAGATTCAACAGAGAAATCAAAAGCTTTACAGACAAGCAAAAGCTAAGAGAATTCAGCACCACCAAACCAGCTCTACAACAAACGCTAAAGGATCTTCTCTAAGTGGGAGAAACAAGAGGAGAAAAGGACCTACAAAAACACACCCAAAACAATTAAGAAAATGGTCATAGGAACATACATATTGATAACTACCTTAAATGTGAATGGATTAAATGCTCCAACCAAAAGACACAGGCTTGCTGAATGGATACAAAAACAAGACCCATATATATGCTGTCTACAAGAGACCCACTTCAGACCTAGGGACACATACAGACTGAAAGTGAGGGGATGGAAGAAGATATTCCGTGCAAATGGAAATCAAAAGAAAGCTGGAGCAGCAATACTCATATCAGATAAAAGAGACTTTAAAAGAAAGAATGTTACAAGAGACAAGGAAGGACACTACATAATGATCAAGGGATCAATCCAAGAAGAAGATATAACAATTATAAATATATATGCACCTAACATAGGGGCACCTCAATATATAAGGCAACTGCTAACAGCTATAAAAGAGGAAATCGACAATAATACAATAATAGTGGGGGACTTTAACACCTCACTTACACCAATGGACAGAGCACCCAAAATGAAAATAAATAAGGAAACACAAGCTTTAAATGACACAAAAGACTAGACAGATTTAATTGATATTTATAGGACATTCCATCCAAAAACAGCAGATTACACTTTCTTCTCAAGTGCGCACAGAACACTCTCAGGATAGGTCACATCTTGGGGTCACAAATCAAGCCTCAGTAAATTTAAGAAAATTGAAATTATATCAAGCATCTTTTCTGACCACAACGTTATGAGATTAGCAATCAATTACAGGGAAAAAAACGTAAAAAACACAAACACATAGAGGCTAAACAATACATTACTAAATAACCAAGAGATCACTGAAGAAATCAAAGAGGAAATCAAAAAATACCTAGAGACAAATGACAATGAAAACATGATGATCCAAAACCTATGGTATGCAGCAAAAGCAGTTCTAAGAGGGAAGTTTATAGCTATACAAGCCTACCTCAAGAAACAACAAAAATCTCAAATAAACAATCTAAACTTACACCTAAAGGAACTAAAGAAAGAAGAACAAACAAAACCCAAAGTTAGCAGAAGGAAAGAAATCAGAAAGATCAGAGCAGAAATACATGAAATAGAAACAAAGAAAACAATAGCAAAGATCAATAAAACTAAAAGCTGGTTCTTTGAGAAGATAAACAAAATTGATAAACCATTAGCCAGACTCATCAAGAAAAAGAGGGAGAGGACTCAGATCAGTAAAATTAGAAATGAAAAAGGAGAAGTTACAACAGACACCGCAGAAATACAAAGCATCCTAAGAGACTACTACAAGCAACTCCATGCCAATAAAATGGACAACCTGGAAGAAATGGACACATTCTTAGAAAGGTATAACCTTCCAAGACTGAACCAGGAAGAAATAGAAAATATGAACAGACCAATCACAAGTAATGAAATTGAAACTGTGATTAAAAATCTTCCAACAAACAGAAGTCTAGGACCAGATGGCTTCACAGGTGAATTCTATCAAACTCTTCCAAAAAATTGCAGATGAAGGAACACTCCCAAACTCATTCTATGCAGCAACCATCAGCCGGATACCAAAACAAGACAAAGATACTACAAAAAAAGAAAATTACAGACCAATATCACTGATGAACATAGATGCAAAAATCTTCAACAAAATACTAGCAAACAGAATCCAACAACACATTAAAAGGATCATACACCATGATCAAGTGGGATTTATCCCTGGGATGCAAGGATTCTTCAATATATGCAAATCAATCAATGTGATACACTTCATTAACAAACCGAAGAATAAAAACCATATGATCATCTCAGTAGATGCAAAAAAAGCTTTTGACAAAATTCAACACCAATTTATGATAAAAACTCTCCAGAAAGTGGGCATAGAGGGAACCTACCTCAACATAATGAAGGCCATATATGACAGATCCACAGCAAACATCATTCTCTATGGTGAAAAACTGAAAGCATTTCCTCTAAGATCAGGAACAAGACAAGGATGTCCACTCTCACCACTATTATTCAACATAGTTTTGGAAGTCCTAGCCATGGCAATCAGAGAAGAAAAAGAAATAAAAGGAATACAAATTGGAAAAAAAGAAGTAAAACTGTCACTGTTTGCAGATGACATGATACTATACATAGAGAATCCTAAAGATGCCACCAGAAAACTACTAGAGCTAATCAATGAAATTGGTAAAGTAGCAGGATACAAAATTAATGCACAGAAATCTCTTGCATTCCTATACACTAATGATGAAATATCTGAAAGAGAAATTTAGGAAACACTCCCATTTACCACTGCAACAAAAAGAATAAAATACCTAGGAATAAACCTACCTAGGGATATAAAAGACCTGTATGCAGAAAACTATAAGACACTGATGAAAGAAATTAAAGATGACACAAATAGATGGAGAGATATACCATGTTCTTGGATTGGAAGAATCAATATTGTGAAAATGACTCTACTACCCAAAGCAATCTACAGATTCAATGCAATCCCTATCAAATTACCAATGGCATTTTTTACAGTATTAGAACAAAAAATTTTAAAATTTGCATGGAGATACAAAAGACCCCAGATAGCCAAAGCAGTCTTGAGGGAAAGAAAATGGAGCTGGAGGAATCAGACTCCCTGACTTCAGACTATACTCCAAACTACAGTAATCAAGACAGTATGGTACTGGCAGAAAAACAAAAACATAGATCAATGGAACAACATAGAAAGCCCAGAGATAAATCCACACACCTATGGTCAACTAATCTATGACAAAGGAGGCAAGGATATACAATGGAAAAAAGACAGTCTCTTCAATAAGTAGTGCTGGGGAAACTGGACAGCTACATGTAAAAGAATGAAATTAGAACACTCCCTAACACCATACACAAAAATAAACTCAAAATGGATTAGAGACCTAAATGTAAGACTGGACACTATAAAACTCTTAGAGGAAAACATAGGAAGAACACTCTTTGACATAAATCACAGCAAGATCTTTTTTGATCCACCTCCTGAGTAATGGAAATAAAAACAAAATAAACAAATGGGACCTAATGAAACTTCAAAGCTATTGCACAGCAAAGGAAACCATGAACAAGATGAAAAGACAAACCTCAGAATGGGAGAAAATATTTGCAAACGAATCAACAGACAAAGGATTAATCTCCAAAATATATGAATAGTTCATGCAGCTCAATATTAAAAAAACAATCCAATCCAAAAATGGGCAGAAGACCTAAATAGACATTTCTCCCAAGAAGACATACAGATGGCCAAGAAGCACATGAAAAGCTGCTCACCATCACTAATTATTGGAGAAATGCAAATCAAAACTACAATGAGGTATCACCTCACACCAGTTAGAATGCGCATCATGAGAAAATCTACAAACAACAAATGCTGGAGAGGTTGTGGAGAAAAGGGAACACTCTTGCACTGTTGGTAGGAATGTAAATTGATACAGCCCCTATAGAGAACAGTATGGAGGTTCCTTAAAAAACTAAAAATAGAATTACCATATGATCCTGCAATCGCACTACTGGGCATATACCCAGAGAAAACCATAATTCAAAAAGACACATGCACCCCAATGTTCATTGCAGCACTATTTACAATAGCCAGGTCATGGAAGCAACCTAAATGCCCATCGACAGACGAATGGATAAAGAAGTTGTGGTACATATATACAATGGAATATTACTCAGCCATAAAAAGGAACAAAATTTAGTCATTTGTTGAGACGTGGATGGATCTAGAGACTGTCATACAGAGTGAAGCATGTCAGAAAGAGAAAAACAAATATTGTATATTAACGCATATACGTGGGACCTAGAAAGATGGTACAGATGAACCAGTTTGCAGGGCAGAAATTGAGACACAGATGTAGAGAACAAATGTATGGACACCAAGGGGGAAAGCAGTGGGGGGGTGGGGATGAATTGGGAGATTGGGATTGACAGGTATACACTGATGTGTATAAAATTGATGACTAATAAGAACCTGCTGTATAAAAAAAAGAAAATTCAAAAATTCAAAAAAAAAAAAGAAAAACACTTTTATTGAGGATGCTCTGTATGTACTGATACAAAAAGGTCTCTATGATACACTGTCAAGTGGAAAAAGCAATGGAAGAAAACTGCAAATATATCTAAGAAAGAGAAAATGTAAATCTATTTTGATATGGAAATGCATGAAATATCTCTGGAGGACAAGCAATAAACTGGTAATAATGACTACCCAGGGCAGGCAAATTGAAGGAATAGGAATTGAGGAGATGAAGAACAGGGGAAAGAGGGAGCCTTTCCATTGTATACTGTTTTTTAACTTTTTGATCTTTAACCCTGTGAAATGATTGCCTACCTGAAAAAAATTTTTTAAATTTTAAGTTATACCTCTTTATCTTCGTGTAAAATTAAAATATAATAATTTTCAATATTTGGGGAAATAATGAAAATACAGAAAACAATACCCCCAAATCCCATCTCTCCAGAGATAAAACATTTTGATGTACATATAGTGCAATCTTATCACATATTTTGAACTTGCACACTTACATGCCAACCTGAGAGCCTACTTGCCAGTGTTTTAATCCTCACAACAGTAAATCTACTAACCTATACTAAGATTATAGAGGCTCAAATAAAATAAAAAGGAGTAAACCTTGTGGATAAGCAGGGACACTTAAAAACTCCCCATTCATCTCTAGTAGTCAATGATTATTTCAGAGATAGAATGGTTTCAGTGCCTAGATATGTGAATACAGCCTTTCCTTTTTCCTTCTTGCAGTCTAGCACTATACTATGCAGAAGAATTTCTCTCAAAGTGGCAAGCCTGAATCAAGTATTATCTTCACTACAATTCAATCTTTTTATACTTCTTTTACCCAAAATGGGATAATATTCATAAATTTAAAGAAGTTGTTCTTTTTTACAGATATTATGACCATTTTCTCATTTTGTCAAATTTCTTCCACAACATGATTCGTAACGGTTGTATAGATTTACATTGTATTAATATATAGTATGAATTATTATATTCCATGATTTAAATTATTTTACCATTTCCCTTTTTAGGGACAATTAGTTTTTTCAAAGTTCCATCATCATAAATAACATTGCAACGAACATCCAGTAACTAACCCTGTGTACATATCCATTCCTTAGAATAAATTCCCAGAAGTGGAATTGCTGGGTCAGATGTATCTAAAATATTAAAGAATAATAAGTATGAGTGATATGCCTTCCAAAAACCTAATTAACTCTTAATGGGAAAGAAAATAAAAGGTACTTAGGGGAAATGACAAAGGATGCTTTACTAATTCGATCTGTGTAAATCCCCAAATCTAAAACTGCAAAATTTTGCTCATGTAACTTATCAAAAATTCAAAAAGAAGTTGACAAGCTTTGACATCAAATCACAGCTCTTACATGAACACTGCAAAGAAAATCTTGAGGCCTCAAAGGGAGATCTCTATGATAAACTCTTCTAGGAATGACACATCACTGAGAGATGACAGAAAGACTTAAGTTCTCAAAATCTTCCAACTTACTGCCATTAAAAAACTCCAGCATTTAATGTTAGTTATTGTAATATTCAAAATTATTATAGCATTTTATCATCACATCCCCTTCTTTTTTTTAATAAATTTATTTATTTTATTTTTCGCTGCATTAGGTCTTCATTGCTGCGCGCCGGCTTTCTCTAGTTGCAGCAAGAGGGGGCTACTCTTCGTTGCGGTGTGCGGGCTTCTCATTGCAGTGGCTTCTCTTGTTGCGGAGCACGGGCTCTAGGCACGTGGGCTTCAGAAGTTGTGGCTCGTGGGCTCTAGAGCGCAGGCTCAGTAGTTGTGGTGCATGGCCTTAGTTGCTCCAGCATGTGGGATCCTCCCGGATCAGGGATGGAACCCGTGTCCCCTGCATTGGCAGGTGGATTCTTAACCACTGCGCCACCAAGGAAGTCCCAACAACCCTTTCTTTAAGGAGAAAATGCTGTAATAGTCTCTGCTGATGCTGACGTTTCAATGAAGAAAAATAACATTTTTAAATAAGCCCCCAGTCTCCCAAATTGCATATTCAACACTATTAACACCATTCCCAATTTGGAACCTGGGTATTTAGCTGTGGGTGCAACAGGCCTAAGTAAATTTAGGGAAAAAGTAATCTTTCAAAATTGATGATTCAAACAATACACATTATTTTTCTGTATTTGGCAAAATTTCTTTAACGAAAGATAGTAGTATTACCATAAAATAATAAAGCTTAAAACTTATTATTTAAGAAACAAGTGTCACTGTTGCATTCCGATGACTACAACTGACATCAAAAACTATTTTTGGGTGAGATACAGCATAGTATACAATTCTAGAAATCATAATGAACATAATGTAACTTTTTTCAAAAAGAGCAATCCCCAACAAATTCTTTAAACCATTCTGTTTTCATAGATCAGTACTAAATAAGTTTTCCAGGCCACCACAAAATGTCCCCAGAAGCCAAAGGTAAAGGTTCACTACACTTATAGCTCCCTCAACTCCCCTCCCTAAAATACACTTAAAGTTCAGATAAGAAGTCACTCAGAATCTGGACAACTATGGGCAGCCAAACACAATCCAAGTACTTTAAGCACATGCAAAAAAAAGATTTACAGAAAAGATAAATTAAGGATTCTTTTTGATTTTACAAGAGAATCCACAGAAGCTTTCGCAATTTTAAAGGGTGTTTAAAGGGCTTACACTTTTCCTAATTACTGAATAAAAGAGAGAGGCATTTCTATTTTCCAACTCCCTAATAAGAACAAAAATTTCAGTATTCGACAATCTCCAACAGGCCCTCATTTTTTAAAATCCACAATCTGAATCTCGGAAGGAGGCAGTCTAAATTCCAGCACCTTTTTCTCAAGCCAGCAATCCCTTTTCCTCATCCTTACGGGCTAAGAAATAAGCATTCTTTTTTGATTCAAACTAACCCACGGGGGCTTGGAAAAGGGCAAAGCCGACTGAAACAATGCCACCAGAACTTGGACCCGGAAACGAGCGCCGAGAAGCACGAGACAATACCACAGCGTTGCGTTCTGCAAAATGTGTTTCATTCTCTTCACTGCCGGCCCCCATCAACTCGCAACAAAAGCCACAGAGATTGGGAGAGGGCAGTACAGTACTGGTATTGGATTGTCAGAGCGATTAACTTAATTGCTCTAAGGACCGGAGACAGACTCAGGCCACAAAGGTGAAAAGAAAGAGCAGATACTGCTACGAAGTGACCCCCAGACTGAGACTTGAGCAGTGTAGTAAAACAGGTGTGCAGTTCGGCTTCCCGGGGACTCTTGGAAAACGCAGACCGCTGCGATCAACAGCCGGGCGACCGTCCGCTCCTGGGGGACAGACCCGAGTCCGCAGCCGAGGGGGGCTGCGGGGCGTGGCCGATTTCCCTCCGCTATCCAGTGGGAGCCGGGAGGGGGCGCACGCTCTTTTTACCCCATCCCAAAATCTGGAGCCTGGGTATGCGGTTGCGGGTGAAAACAAGCCTAAGCAAACTAGAGGGAAAATCCCTCAAAAATGATGGCTCCAAAAAAAAAAAAAAAAAAAAAAATTGATGACTCAAAACGGTACGCATGGTTTCTTTCTTTTATTTTTCTGTACTTTGAGACGCATGGCTTCTTTCCTTTATTTTTTTGTACTTTGAGAAATTCCTTTAATGAAAGAAACGTATTACTCTAAAAAAAGAAAGCTCAAAACGTATTACTTAGAAAACAAAAGTGTCAGTGTTGCCTTCAAACGACTACCTTGATATCAAACACTAATTTTGGCTGAAATACGGCATATTATGCAATTCTACGGTGTAATTTTTTAAAAGAGAAATCTTTAGAAAGAGCTTGAGTTCATCCGAGCGATTTCATTGACTTAAAGCGAAACTTAAGCTCTCTGGCGACCCCTCCTCACCCCACCCCCACCCCAATACCCCGCAGTGCAACGATTATTTACATAATCGGGATCTCCTAAGACCCGCCCGGGCCGCGCCGCGTCCACGGAGCCTGTCCAGATCCGAGAAGAGTTACTGGGACAGCGAAGTCGAGTGACAAGTGCCCGTGAGGCGTTCCACTGCTAGCCGACTGGCTGGGCGCCTCCGCAAACACAACTTGCTTAGCGCTAAAGACGAGACGACTGGAGAGTGACAGTCACCGGGTGGAGTGGGGTGCGGGGTCCAAACCCCGCGACGCGACGATGGCTCGGACCCTGCCGACCCGCCCGCCCCTGCCTACCCACCCACTGCCAATTGAGCCTGAGCACAGAAAGGGGCGGGGATCCCAGGAAGAGCTCACCGCTTCAGCGAGTCCGCGACCGGCGGCGCCTCAGCAGTAGCGGAGACGTAGCTGGGCACCGCGGCCCCAGCTGCCGCCCGGGTTGTAGCCCCGGCAGGAACGCTGTGCCGGGGCATTGCCGGAGGCGCTCCTGAAGCGTCCGCGCAGCTCTCCGCGCTCCGCGCACGCCTCCCCTTTGGCCACAGGGCGCAGGGAACCGCGCGGCGGAGCCGCTCACCCCCGAGGGCGCCCAATGGGCGCGGAGCGCAGGAAGCCAGGGGCGGGGCAGAGCGGCCCAGGCTTCCCAGCGACACCGCGGGCTCCGAGGTTTTCCCCTGCCGGCCAAGAGGCGTCCAGGTCTCCACTTGACCCGGCTTGGAATAGTGGGTTTTAGATCTGTGAATGTCTAAGAAGTGCGGGACACGTTTCTGATTTTGCGGGGTCTCTTTCTTTCCCTTTTTAGATAAACATTTCTTCATGTGCTGTTTATAGAACACCTGTCGAGGCCCAGCCCCAGTGCTTGCGGACGCATGACAATGGGAAACAGCCCCTACGTTAGAGGGTCTCCCAGGCAGTCGGGTGCAGAAGGAAACAGGCAACTAGGGGAGCCCGCATGGGGTGCATTCCAATATCAAAAGTCATGTTTTGCAATGGAGGAGAGGAGAGCATGGGGAGATTTAGGCCAGGTGAGAGCTAAAGGGCATGATACCCTGGAATTCTAGTGGCCATGATTCACAGTGGAGAACAGTCCACGCATCATTTTCTTTTTCTTTATTCCTTAAAGACGACTAGATAGTATATGTGACAGTTAATTTTTCAATAGCGTCAAAAATATATGATATGCAATGAAAGGAAAGTTTCCATCTTTTCAGAGACACTCTGTGATATATATATATATATATATATACACACATATACTCATTACTCTTCCCTCAGTCTTTCTCCCTCTCTCTCTCTCTCACACACACACACACACACACACACACACACACACACACACACACACACTGTACTCTACACAGTTTTGCCACCTTGCTTTTTCTTCACTTACCACTATATCTTGGACAACTTTCATTGTTTTTAATGATTGCACAGTATTCCATCAAATTGTTGTTTCAATTATGCTCCTACAGCAATTTATCAGGGCACCTGTTTCATCACATCTCTTTGTACAGTATTTATCAAACTTAATTTTTTGAAATTTCCTTTCTGTAAACATTCTGTTTGTATCCTTTGCCCGTTTTTCTATTCAATAATGTTAGTCTTTTTTCTTAATTGTTGGAAATATATATATTTGGAGATAGGGCCTTTAGAGAGGTAACTAAGGTGACATGAGGTCATGAGGGTGGGGATCTAACCTAACCAAACCCTGGTGTCCTTGTAAAAAGAGGAGGAGACACCAGGGATATGCATGTAAACAGAATAGGTCATGTGAGGACACAGCAAGAATGTGACCATTTCCAAGCCAAGGAGAGAGACTACAGGATAAACCAAACCTGCTGATACCTTGTTCTGGGACTTCCAGCCTCCAGAACTGTGAGAAAGTAAGTTTCTGTTGTTTCAGCCACCCTGTCTGTGACGTTTTGTTTTGGCAGCCCTAGTAAACTAATACAGCAAGAATGTGGAGAAACTAGAACCCTTTTATTTATTTATTTTAATTTATTATTTTTTTTACACATACTGGATTTGATTTTTTTTTTTTTTTTTTTTTGGCTGCGTTGGGTCTTCGTTGCTGTGCGTGGGCTTTCTGTAGTTGTGGTGAGTGGGGGCTACTCTTCGCTGCGGTGCACAGGCTTCTCATTGCGGTGGCTTCTCTTGTTGTGGAGCACGGGCTCTAGGCGCACGGGCTACAGTAGTTGTGGTACGTGGGCTCAGTAGTTGTGGCTCATGGGTTCTAGAGCACAGGCTCAGTAGTTGTGGCGCACGGGCTTAGTTGCTCCGCAGCATGTGGGATCTTCCTGGACCACGGCTCGAACCCGTGTCCCCTGCATTGGCAGGCAGATTCTTAACCACTGTGCCACCAGAGAAGTTCCCTAGAACCTTTTTACACTGCTGGTGGGAATGTAAAATGGTGCATCCACTTTGGAAAACAGTCAAAGAGTTAAACATAGAGTTACCAGCAATTGCACTCCTGTGTATATACTCCCAAATAAATGTACGCACAAAAACTTGTACATGAATGTTTATAGCAACATTATTCATAGTAGACAAAAAGTAGAGACAACCCACATGCCTGTCAATTGGTGAATGGATAAAGAAATATGATATGTTCATGTAATGGAATATTATTCTTCAATAAATGAAGGACTAATACATGCTACAACATGGAAACACCTTGAGAACATTATGTTAAGTGAAAGAAGCCAGTCACTAAGGACCACATATTATATGATTCCATTTATATGAAATATCCAAAAATAGACAAATCTATAGAAACAGAAAGATTAGTGGTTGCCCAGGGCCGGAGGTGCATGAAGGGATTGGGGATAATGGCCAGAGGTACAGGGTTTCTTTGTGGGGTAATGAAATGTTCTAAAATTTATTGTGGTGATGGTTTCATAGCTCTATTTGAATATACTAAAATTCATTGAATTATATACTTTGAATGGATGAATTATACGGTATGTGAATTATATCTCAAAAAAAGTGTTAAAAACAGAACCAATACACAGACTTCACTAAACAAGAGGTCACAGTATGTGACCAAATATTTCATACATGAAGAAACTCAGAGAAGTTAATCTTGGGGAAATGATTAGCCTTACTGCAAGGCTAATTGAAAATACAAAGGAGAATATTGGCAGAGCTAAGAAAAATGGCTAAACTCCTAAACTGATAAAATTATTTACTAGGACAACTGTTTTTGAAAGTACTGAGGCAAAACACAAGACCTATGAAATTATTCATATTTGTTCCATAATCCACATTTGGGGATACCTCAAAATAATCCAAATGAGAAAAATCAATTTTCACTAAATGTTTATAGCAATACTATTCATGATGCAAGACAAAATAAAACTGGAAATAACGCAAATACATGATAATTGGAATGTTTAGTAAAGTAGCAAACATGGACTGCATTAATAAATGGGAAAAAGTACATGCAAAATAATGGGAAAGTAGAATACAAATTAGTTTCTAAACTCTAATGACTGTACATAAATACATGTACACTGTTGAGTATAAAGAGGAGGAAATTTAGTAATAAATGGGACCAGAATTCTTCTTAGGAAAAAACAAAACAAAACTGTGTTTGGGAAAATATCCTGATAAGCTGTTTCTGGTATAAGGTGAGACTCTGAAAACATGGGTATGGGCAGAAGCCCTAGCAACACAAGAAAAGCTGCTCTGCCTGGAAACATGGGGGGAATTTATTTTTGCTCCTGTGAGAGAGCGAGAGAGGAGGGAGAAGAGATGGGCCAAGCAAGGGAGGGATGGGAGAGAGGATTTGAGAGGAGGAAAAGTCTGGATTGCTGCATTGACTAAAGGTTGGTGGGAAGCCTCTGGTGACTGGGTGGGAAATGGGACTTTTAAAGGAATAGGAGTGTCTAATATATAAATTTTAAGTTGTTTTCTCAAATCTGAAAACCTCACTAAAGCTCTGTGTGAATGGAGTTTTGTAGAAACTGAGGAAGAGACTGACGTTGAGGCAGTTGGAATAGTGAAAGGACAGCACCATTGGATACAGGGGCTCAGGGCCAGGGAAGGTAGAAGAAAGTGAGTCTCTCGGAAATTATCGGTAATCTTGGGAATGGCTCTACATGCCCAGATTGGATGTTTGGGAAGACCTTATTTAGATTACAGAGGGAAGGGAAGCTCTACCTGACATGTGCCTTACATAAGGATGAGAAGATAACATGAAGTAAATGTAGGTGTTTTACGTTTAGGAGAGGCTTAAATGTATGAATTTAAAAAGAAAAAATTCTCATCTGTTCTAACAATATTGATCCTCATCCACTGACTAAAACAGAATGAATGGATCATGGCTAAGCCCCTGCCACGGCAAAATCCAGTGGAAGTGACGTTCAGGTACACTGTGGATAATGGCTGGGGGGAATGGAAATGAATAGGTAAGATGGAAAAATGAACATCCATTCTCTCTTGGCAGCAGGACTGGAAGGAATGTAGTTGGGCTGTCCAATTTTAGAAAAATTGTTCTGTGTGTTTGTTGAAGTGCTATTAGAGCAAAAACATGATCAAATGTTCAAGAACTGGTCTGTGAGAAAAGTTCACGGAGAAAAGAATTAATACTGTAAATGACTGTCAGTGAGCACATTGACGTTCTTAATTGCCCAACTCCAGAATTCATCGTTTCCACTGACTTAGCCAGAGGAGGGTTACTAACCAGCCCAAATTGACAGCTAGATGGCAGGTCTGTGGCACAAGGCCTAGAAGTGATTTTGCCAAGGTTATAGAGCAAGCCAGAGGGTGAGCTGAAAATAGAACTGTACCTCACGCTCCCATGCAGGCTATATGATAACTTGTGTACTGTCAGCAAAGAGTTAAGGAATGAATGTCCTGGCGAGGTTAGCATAGTTTTATGGCTAAAGGAGTCTTGCTCAACAATTGCAAACATAACTTGACAATGGTGAATGACCTACCTAATCCTATAAACAGTAACAACCTGAGCACTTAAGTAAAAATTTCAGGAAAAAAAAATTTTCTCTCTGACGATTGCAAAATTTTTTGAATGCACAGCTCCACCATCAGGAAGCCGCCACTTGTACAATGCTTAAACTGCAGAGACCGTCACCTTTGATCCTCCTCTCAAGACTAAACTTCCAAATAACGACTCTCAGCACTGTAATACCAGCAAGCTTACAGGATCTTGCGAAAGAGTGTAAACGTTTTCATAAGCGTAGGATTGTCTGGAGACAGATAACTTTCTGTAAGTTTCCTTACTGAATTAACAGAACTGGAAATCAGAAAGGGACAGTCAGATAGTTAGAGCTCCAGGGCTCAGCCATTAAATTTATGTCTCTAGGTACTCAGGCCATGGAGGAATTGCTCAGCTAGCTGCTATGCACATATTTCTAGGCAAACAACAAAAGCTAGTACCACTGGTTAGGTGACTGTTCTCTAGGGTAGATTCTTATATTGCACTGATCTAGTCACCAGAAAACTTCAAAAATTTATGTTTCAGGAGTGTTGTTAATCCCACTCCCACTTTTCAGAAAGAGTTCTTTGTGATGATTGCTGTATAAAGTGGGTTAATACTTTCGGTCCAGCTCTAAGTGCCAATGTCACAAACAGTCCCAGACTATGGATTTCTTGACTGCTAGTTTCTTCCCCTTCATATAAGAGGCTGCACTATTACTGCTTCTGCTCAATTCTTCAGTTGTACCTTCTACAAGACCCTGACCAGAAGAAACATAAAATCGCAGCGTACAGTAGAAGAAAGGAAGTGATAGGTCCAGCAACTATTTCTCAGAGAGCTCTCACTTCACTGGTAAGCGTGGCGGAAGCCAATCCCCTTTCAATAGCATAGCATCATATTTGAAAGCATCTTACAGAGGCTCCATAGAAAGCAGGAACAATGGAACTACATGGATAAAATATATATCAAAATATCCACCAATAAAATCAGGGTTATTAGAAATGTTACCTTTTGCAGGCAATATGTTATTAATAGGTTAATAACTCAATTATTGTGAGGTGAAGAAATAATCCAGACATTCAGATTTGCATGAAGTTTTCTGCTCCTTCAGCCTCTTTTAGCATAAATATTTTGGCTGCTACCATTTTTTCCCCTTTTAAGCAGCACAGTGACATAGGTTAGGACATTTCTGAGTTAAATACATAAAAATACACAGGTTAAGTACATTTGGGGTGGGAAGTAGATCTAGCTTAATTCAGAATGCCTTTTGAGCATTTTCAGCCATTCTGTCTGAATTCTGGCAATATTCAGGATTTGCCTCTGTTCACCAAAACATAGGCTATGTTTCACAAAGAAGGTAAAAAATGTGAGAAACTCCAAGGGGTCAGCAGTGTGTCTGGGTTGCTCCTCTGCTCATTTCCACTCCTCCCTTCCCACTTTGACCCATGCTGTTTTACAGTCCTGTTTTATTTTGAACCCTGGTTCAGCAATTTCTGTCTGCACAGTTCCAACATATGGACTATTTTAATTGATTCACGTATCCATCCATCCATCTATTCACCAACAGTTTTGTCACTTTAAGGAACATAAGCATTCCCTGCCCTTAATAAGGCTTCAGTTGAATAAGGGAGATAGCCAAGTGACAAGGTAAGAATATGTGAAATGGACCGAGCAACCAAGGGAACCTGTTGTTTGTTCTCGCTCCCCGCTGCTGCAGCAGGGGCCCCAATAAAGCCTTGCCTGAATTTCTTGTCTGGCCTCCAGTCAATTTCTATTGATTGGGGAAGGCCAAGAACCCTCGTCGGTATCAGATTTATGGCGCCTAATGTGGGGCTGTTGTCCCCTTTTGGGGAGAGGATCTGGGCATCTCCAGGACCACTGAATGCAGCTTCCCCAAGGGCGACAAGGGGCAGCCTGAACCTCTTGTTTCAGCATCACCGCGTTTGGTTAGTCTGCCTTCCTGGCCGCTGGGGGCCTCAGTACCCTCATTCAGGCAATGCTTTTCCCCTCCCCTTTGTCCTTTTCACTCTCCTGATATCTCTCTGCTTCTCCTCTCTCTATCCTCTCCTACTTCTGTCCTCTCCTACTTCTGCCCTCTCCTTCCGGGAGAGTGGACATCGTGCAGCTACAGCATCACTCCTCTCAGCTTGTGAGACCATGCTCCCTCTGGCCAGCAATGGCTCACCTTGATGGGTGACAAGCAGAGGTGGGAGAGGCTCGCCTCATACCATGCAGACCCTGGTCCAGCAGGCTCTCCCTGATAGGAGATTTATGAGAGTGATAGAGGTTTAAACCTCATATCTTGTAGTGGCTGGAAGTCCTATCGTCCCAGTAGCCTCACCTTTCTTTTCCTGCTGTCTCTTTCTCTTTTTCAGTCTTATCTGTCCCTCCTCCCTTTACCTCTCCCTTGATCCTTTTTTAAGAAAAATTTTATTTATTTTTTATTTTTATTTTTGGCTGCGTTGGGTCTTCGTTGCTGTGTGCAGGCTTTCTCTGGTTGCAGTGAGCAGGGCTACTCTTCGTTGTGGTGCGCGGGCTTCTCATTGCAGTGGCTTCTCTTGTTGCGGAGCACGGGCTCTAGGCACGTGGGCTTCAGTAGTTATGGCACGTGGAGTCAGTTGTTGTGGCTCGCGGGCTCTAGAGCGCAGGCTCAGTAGTGGCACACGGGCTTAGTTGCTCCACAGCATGTGGGATCTTCCAGGACCAGGGCTCGAACCCGTGTCCCCTGCATTGGCAGGATGATTCTTAATCACTGAGCCACCAGGGAAGCCCTCCCTTGATCCTTTATACCTGCACTGCCGTCCCCTTTATCCTGAAAACTTCTTGTTTGTGTCTTTAAGTTTTTGTGGTTGGTATCTTTGTTTTAGGTAGTTTTGTCTGTCCAACTGCTCCTGCAAGTCTCTGCCAAAATTGTGGGCATGGTGGAGTATTTAAACCTTGAAATATAAATGTAGCCCACACTGCCTGAAGCTCCAACCTTGAGTTACTTGGTGGGATTTTAAAGAACAAACAAGGGCTTTCCTGGTGGCGCAGTGGTTGAGAGTCTGCCTGCCGATGCAGGAGATGTGGGTTCATGCCCCGGTCTGGAAAGATCCCTACATGCCGCGGAATGGCTGGGCCCGTGAGCTATGGCCGCTGAGCCTGCGCATCCGGAGGCTGTGCTCCGCCACGGGAAAGGCCACAACAGTGAGAAGCCCGCGTACGAAACAAACAAAAAAAGACAAGAGCTTGCATTTTTCCCTCCTCTGCTTTTGCAATGTAACTATTGTGCCTGGGTTGGAAGAGCTTGCATCTCTCTTCTCTGCCTTTGCAGTGTAACTATTCTGCCTGGGCTCTCAGGAGCTACCTGATTCATCTGTAGTCCCCCAGACTGAAGAAAAAAAAAAAGAGCCATTTTAAATTCAAGCAGGAAAACTATGAGGTCTCTGGTTCTGTCTATCTTCATATAAAAATTAACTTGTAAATGAGCTGTATTTAATTTGCTTAAAGGAAATCAAGCACTTATATACATTCTCAGAAACATAAAAGAGGCTCACCAGAATACATTTCGGGTTCATGTGATCTGGGAAATACTCAATATTGAATTAATACCTGGTATTAGAGCTAACTTAAGCTTGTGGGTTTAATTAATACAGACCTGTCTTTAGAGCCATCAACATTAAGTATAATACTTTTATTGTACCTAGGGTTACTGAAGTCAGTAAGTGCATATTGTTTTTGTTATGAAATTTGTCAACAAGGGAAATTACCTGATATGATTAACTTATTAAGTAAATGTAACTGGGATAAGAACTTTTTGGTAAACTCTATAGGAATAATTATATTTTGGAAACGTCCATCTAAAACAGTCCCTCCAAATTTTTGTAACTTTAAATTAAGTTAAATGATAGGAAGTCATTGAATATCCAGACCATTTCAAATAAGATAAAATGTTGAGAACATTAATTGCTAAACAGGTCTAAATTTACCTACTTTTGTCTTCTTGTGAGAGGGAAACTAAAGCTCTTTGGTGCCACCTTGAGATGTTCTCTACCGATCTATAGAATGCTAATGAAAAAGACAGTTCATGGTTGCTTAAGGAAAGTAGGATGTGTCAGAAAAGAAGGTATGAGGAATGGAAATATATTTTGTTGAAGGGGAAAAAAAGGTGATTTTGTCCTAAAGCTGGCTGTTTCTAAATGGAAAGAATGAGGGATAAAGTATGGCTACAGAAAGTTGCAGAAAGTTTGCAGAAAAGGAACATTGAGAAATTTTGTATGTGAATTTTGTATGTGGTCAGGATTTTCTAAGGTTGGATTAAATTTAATTAGGTAAATGGATTTTATTAAGAGTAAGCTGATGCAAGACGGGATTTGGTTTCTCTCTCTCATAAGAGAACAAAGTTTTCCTGGAATGCCGCTTTTGATATCAGATTGTGTGAGTTTCTGTACCTTTAAGTGATCTGTTTTTATTTTTGAAATCTTTTTTTTTTCACCTTAGCTCAAGGAATAATTGCTTCACAGCGACTTATGATTCTGACCAGGTGTTTTAAAACTTTTTGAGATTTTTGACAGACTTCCCAAATATCAAATTCTAATTGAAATTCTTTTGACTTCCAGCTAAATTTGGGGTGCTTCAAGGGGCCCCTGGAATATCCCAAAGAGAGACCCTAACCTAATTGGGTTCATCTGGTATGTTAAATTGTATGGGAAACTATATATATAATTATATGGGACCAGCTTGCCAGGGACCAATCCCAACATTTTGTTATGGGTGGAGATGCAGTCCCAAATCAGAAGCCCTGTTGGAATAATTCCTGAGAGGGAACAGAAGTCAGGAAGCACATGATCCAATGTGTATTAGAAGGGATGAGAAAGTGTATCAAAAAGCCAGTTAACTATGAAAAGGTTAAAGGAGTGACCCAAGAAGAAAAAGAAAATCCAACCCTCTTTTTTTTTTTTTTTTTTTTTTGCGGTACGCGGGCCTCTGACTGTCGTGGCCTCTCCCGTTGCGGAGCACAGGCTCCGGACGCGCAGGCTCAGCGGCCAAGGCTCACAGGCCCAGCTGCTCCGCGGCATGTGGGATCTTCTCGGACTGGGGCACGAACCCGTGTCCCCTGCATCGGCAGACGGACTCTCAACCACTGCGCCACCAGGGAAGCCCAGAAAGAGGACTTTTAAATCCAAAAAAGTCCCCTGTAAAATATGCGGCTAAGAGTTTACATCGCATAGAAGCGGCTCAAAAACCAAAACTAGTAGCAGTCATTTACTACCACGGGCATCAAAAGGAAAATTCTCAAATTACCCAAGGGAACAACAGGGCAGATCGGGAGGTAAAGAAAGCAGCCCTTATGCCCATACCAAGTAGAAACCAACATTGAGAAAATTCGACAGCAAGCCACTTGGCTTCAGCAGACAAGTAACCACCAATTCTTGCTATTCACTATGGGCGAGGAAATTGAAAACTCGTTCTCTAGTTTGTTCTCTTGGATACCACAAGGTATAAAAAACTTTCTGGCAGGAGGTTTTCATTTTCTTCTAACCCTTTTCTTTTCAGTCATACTGATTTATGCCATATTTCACCTAGTACTCCGCTGTCTTTCCTACTGTTGTAAACCTGTGAGTAAGACTTTTCGGTCCAAGAAGGAGACCTGGGACCAACAGGTCCAGACCGTCCATTCTAAAAATTGAGAAACATGTGAAACTTTAGCCCCGAGGTTAACAATAATATACACCCAAGCAGGATGGCTTTTTGGCAGGGGCAACCTCGCCCCCTGTCTGGTCAACAGTTAAGGAAGCCCTCCCAGAGTTAACCTGGTTGCTTCCCTTTCTAGGCCCTTTAATAGCTATTGTTGTTGTTCTCCTTTTTAGCCCCTGTTTGTTTAACCTTTTGATTAAGTTCGTGTCTTTTAGACTCCAACAGTTTGAAGTAAGGCTCATGATGGCTCAAGGAGTTCAACCCAGGTCCCTACAGGTCCTTGGAACAGTCAGCAAGGGACTTCTACACCTCCAGGGTAGGCTAGGATCTGTGGCCCCTGTCCAGCAGGAAGAAGTTTCAGAAGAGACCTTCAGCCTTTACCGCTTAAGAATAAATGTGATGGGAATAAAGACACAGACCTACTAGAGAATGGACTTGAGGATACAGGGAGGGGGAAGGGTAAACTGTGACAAAGTGAGAGAGTGGCATGGACATATATACACTACCAAACGTAAAATAGATAGCTAGTGGGAAGCAGCCGCATAGCACAGGGAGATCAGCTCGGTGCTTTGTGACCACCTAGAGGGGTGGGATAGGGAGGGTGGAAGGGAGATGCAAGAGGGAGGGGATATGTGGACATATGTATATGTATAACTGATTCACTTTGTTATAAAGCAGAAACTAACACACCATTGTAAAACAATTATACTCCAATAAAGATGTTAAAAAAAAAAAAAAGAATAAGTGTGTAGGGACTTCCCTGGTGGTCCAGTGGTTAAGACTCCACACTCCCAATGCAGGCGGCCCGGGTTTGATCCCTGGTCAGGGAGCTAGATCCCCCATGCCGCAAATAAGACCCAGTACAGCCAAATAATAAATAAATCAATAGATAAATAAATAAATAAATAAATACTTTAAAAGAAAAAGAATAAGCGTGTAGAGCCTCTCAGCAGGGAGTGAGACAGGCTGGGACCTGGGACCCTTTGCTGCAGTGCTGCAATGCTTGCATGTGCTGTCCTCGAGCAACAGAATACAAAGAAACTGTATGGGACTAAAAACACCTGCATGCATGTGCAGTTGGAGCAAATTCTGGACAAAAGATACAAAGAGATCAAAAACCCAACTACTGCTTTTGAAGAGCCGGGAGAAAAAGCAGGGAACTCGGCGTGCCCCCTGCACACAACACCACCTAAGGGGTGGGGAAAACACCTAAGCCACCCCTCCGGCCTGACCCCTGGACACACTCCTACCCTCACCCCATGTAAGGAATAAGCTCACCCCCCCACCCCACCCCCGCCTCAGGGAGCAAGCAAACAAGGGAACCTGTTGTTTGTTCTCGCTCGCCGCTGCTGCATCAGGGGCTGCCTGAAAAGAAGAAGCAAAAAAAAATATATGAAATAAGTGCTAGAGGTAAGCTGTGGGGTCAGAAAGACTTAAGTTCACATCCGGCTCTGCCACTTACGAACGGAGTGACCTTGATTATTATTATTGAACCTCATTGAGTTTCAGTTGCATTATCTGGGAATATGAGCGAGGCAGCTATGTTTGAAGATGGCCCTCAGTGATCCTGCTCTTCATGCCCTTGTGTATCTGCTTCTCTTGAATGAAAGCTGGACCTAGTGACTTGCTTCTAACAAATAGAATACTGCAAACATTTTTTCCATGATGGGGATTCAAAACACAGACTTTCGTCTTACTGGATTTTTCTCTATTGCCTCCTTAGCTTGCATGCTTTAATGAAGCCAAGCTTCCACGTCAGAGAGCCCCACGTGGCAGAGAACTAAGGGAGGCCTCCAGCCAAAAGCCAGTGAGGAACTAAATCCAGCCAACAGCCATGTGAGTCAGCCTGGAAGCAAATCATTTCCCTCTTGATGCTTGTGATGACCGTAGCCCTATTCGATACCTTGACTGCAGCCTGTGAAGCAGGGGACTCAGCTAAGCCAGCCCAGACTCCTAACCCACAGAAACTATGAGACAATGAATGTTGTTGAAAGCCACTAAGTTTTTGGGGTCATTTGTTACCACAAATCATGATGATGATGATGATGATGACGACAAGAGGGGATCCAAACTGAGCTGAAATGAAGACTCAGAACCTGACGGGAATGCTACTAATGTGAAGAAGATATTTTTAGTGCTTGAGCCCCTGAGGAGTACAAGAGAGATGAAAGGTATGGAGATCAGGGTATCATGTTTCTCATTCAGACCCAGACTATGTCTGACTCTGAGAGAAAGGGGCTTGTGAAAAAACTAAAATGACAGGTTTGTGGGAGCGGGCAAACAAGAAATGGTGCTTGGGGGCCCAGGTGACACAGTTTAGCGAAGAATTGCGGAGAGGGTCATTCTCCTGCTCCTGCTTAGATTGGACTGCGGCTCCAGCTGTAAAGTGAGAACTGAAGGGATAGTGCAGTTGTTTGACTCAAGGATTTCCTGCCTTGGGAGCATGGCGGAGCAGCACCCTTGGCAGGCAGGAAGGGTTCTCATGGAGGACACTGGCCACAGTGGAGGTGACAAGGCCCTCCAACCTCTGCTGAGATTGGTGCATAGCTATTTCTGTGTTTGTGAACAATAAGAAAGAGACTGGGGGCTTCCCTGGTGGCGCAGTGGTTGAGAATCTGCCTGCTAATGCAGGGGACACGGGTTTGGGCCCTGGTCTGGGAGGATCCCACATGCCGTGGAGCAACTAGGCCCGTGAGCCACAACTACTGAGCCTGCGCGTCTGGAGCCTGTGCTCCCCAACAAGAGAGGCCGCGATAGTGAGAGGCCCGTGCACCGCGATGAAGAGTGGCCCCCACTTGCCACAACTAGAGAAAGCCCTCGCACAGAAATGAAGACCCAACACAGCAAAAATAAATAAATAAAAATTAATAAACTCTTACCCCCAACATCTTCTTTAAAAAAGATACAAAGAGAGAGACTGGGGAAGGAGTATAAGCACACTTGATTCTGGGCAGCTTCTGAGAAGGGCAGCTGAGGACCTGTATCACCTTAAGCCAGTGAAATTTGGGTTATAGATGTCTTAAAGGACGAGCAGAGTTCTGACAGGCAAAGAAAAGTAAACAGACATTCTAAACTGAGAGAACAGCACAAGGAACAATTCAGAGCTCTGAACATAAATCATTTCTTAGGGGAAAGCAAGTAGTCTTGTGTGACAGGACAGGAGTACAAACTAGTTAATATTTCCTACTCTGATTCTGATTTAATCCCTAGAGCAATGATTCTCAAACTTTTTGTGTCAGTTTCCCTTTACACTCAAAAATTATTGGTGACCTTGGGGACTTCCCCAGCAGTCCAGTGGTTAAGACTCTGGCTTCCACTGCAGGGGGTGTGGGTTCGATCCCTGGTCGGGGAACTAAGATCCTGCATGCTGCATGGCGTGGCTAAAAAAAAAAATTATTGGTGACTTCAAAGAGCTTTTGTCTATGTGGATAACACCTTTTGAATATTTACTGTATTAGAAATTTAAATGGATAAATTTTTAAGTGTTTAGTTTGAAATTATCTAAAATAACAATAAAAATATGTTAACATAAGTAGCATATTTTTATGAAAATTAACTATATTTTCCACAACACGACAAAAACAAGTGAGAAGAGTGGCATTCTTTTTTATTTTTGAATATCTTTCTAATGTCTGGCTTAATAGATGACAGCTGGGTTTTCATATTTGTTTCTGCATCAATCTGTTACAATATCACACATCACGTTGCCTCTGGAAAACTGTGAGAGAATGAGAGTGAAAAAGGCAAATCATGTTTTTGTATTATGAAAATAGTTTTGATCTCCCAGACTCTTTGAAAGAGTTTGAGGGACCCACAGAGGTCCCTGGGCCGCACTTTGAAAATCACTACCCTAGAGCTTTTCCTGAGAGAAAAAGCCAGAATTTACAAATATAGGAATAATGATGATAATAGTAATATTACCGATAGCTAACATTTATTGGGTGCTTACTGTGTGTTATTCTAAGCACTCACAAAAACCTAAGAAGTGGTTACCATGATACTTTCCACATATGGAAACTAAGGGCAAAGAAGTTAAGTAACTTGCCCAAGTTTATATAGCTAGTAAATGGTGGTGAAGCTGGGATACAAATGCAGGCAGCCCTGGCTCCAAAGCCTACCCTAACCACTGCACAATCCTGCCTCTGTAACGGACAAAGGCCTGCAGTGAAATGACAAAGGGTTGAGTCATCCCGTTCATCCACCCCTTCTCCCTCCTCTCCCTGCCATTTTCAATTTCAATGCTCTTTTCTCTTTCCCTGCCTGTTTAGGGAACTCTTGTTTCTTTTCATTCTGCAGTAAGTCCTTATCCATTGCCTGTTGTTCATTATTCCCACAACTCCACAGAAACTGCTCTCTCTTGAGGTACCATCGACCTTATAATTACCAGATTCAGTGGCCAATTTTCAGTCTTCATCCTCCTTGCTCTTTAAGATATGGGATATTATTTTATTTTATTTTTTTATTATTATTATTTTTGCGGTACGCGGGCCTCTCACTGTTGTGGCCTCTCCCATTGCGGAACACAGGCTCCGGATGTGCAGGCTCAGCGGGGCTCACGGGCCCAGCCGCTCCGCGGCATGTGGGATCTGCCCGGACTGGGGCATGAACCCGTGTCCCCTGCGTCGGCAGGCGGACTCTCAACCAATGCGCCACCAGGGAAGCCCTGGGATATTATTGACCATTTTCTTTTATATTAAAATGTTCCCCTCTATTGGTTATTCTGACACCAGACACTTCTATTTCTTTTACCACTTATATAATAAAGAATTTTTAAAAATATTCTTTACAAGGTCCTCTTTCTTTTTTTTTTTTTTTAACATCTTTATTGGGGTATAATTGCTTTACAATGGTGTGTTAGTTTCTGCTTTATAACAAAGTGAATCAGTCATACATAAACATATGTTCCCATATGTCTTCCCTCTTGCGTCTCCCTCCCTCCCACTACAAGGTCCTCTTTCTTGGCCTGAACTGTAAATATCTTCATTCCTCAGTGTTCGGTCCTTGGCCCTTCTTTCTTCTCATTGTATAACTTCTCCAACTGCCACCTCATTCACCTCCATGGCTTTAATTACTAAATATATACTGTTGACACCCAAAGAAATTATTTACAGCCCAGCCCTCTGTCATATGTCCAAATGATGCCTAGACATTCCTCAGACATCTCAAACTTAACCCATCCAAATCCTAACCATTATCTCTCCCTTCAAACTGGCTGCTTCCCCTGTGGTCTCCGACCTGGGGAATTACACCACCATCTTCCGTGAGCCAAATGATCTAAAATGACAATAAAAATATATTAACATAAGTAGCATATTTTTATGAAAATTAACTATATTTTCCACAACACAACAAAAATAAGTGAGAAGAGTGGCATTCTTTTTTTTTTTTGAAAATCTTCTTTTACCTCACCCTTAGGATCTGCCTCAGGGTCCAGTAGGTCCTGAAACACTTCTGAAACGTTCTAGCCCAGCCCCTCCTCTTCTCCCTCCTGGATAATTATACTGACCTCACTAGTCGTTCACTTTCTTCTAGTTCTGCTGTGGGCAGTTCATCCACAGCAGCCAGAGTTGCAGCTCCACGTGGCTCTAGGTACCATCACTCCATCGCAAGCTCTATTATTGGGGCTGGCTGGAGTTGTGCAGCACTGAGGCGTTGTACGCGATACTGTTGGAATGTGCCTTCTAAATCCCATGTTACTCAATAGCCTGAAACCACTCCCATGATTCCCTGTTGCCTTCAGATTAAAGCCCAAACCCCGACAGTGTCCAGTTATTAAACTTACTGGTGTAGAACAATAACCATTTTGTTAGACTTGTGGCTTCTGTGGGTCAGAGATTTTGGAAAGGAGGAACAGTTTGTCTCTGCTTCTTGATGTCTAGGGCCTTACCTGGGGGTGTCTCCATGGGCAGTGACTGGGCTCATTTGTTCATGTGTATGGTGCTTGGGCTGGGGAAGAAGATTAGGACTGATGACTAGAGCATCTAAGCCCAGCCTCGCCTCGTGCTTTGGTTTCCTCTTAGCTTGGCAGTCTCAGGGTAGGAAGATTTCTTACATCATTTCAGAGTTCCAAGTGCAAGTGCTTCCACAAGGTGGAAGGTACACAGCCATTTATGTCAGCCTCTGAATTCACATGGTGTCACTTCTACTACATTCTGTTGCTTATAAGCAACAGATTCAAGGGGAGATTCAAGTCCAGATTCAAGTCCAGATTCAAGGGGAGAGGACATAGACATCACCACTCAACTGGAAGAATGTCAGGTCACAGTGTAGATGAGCGTGTGAGATGGGAGATATTGTGGCCGTCGGTAGAAAATACAATCTGCCACACAAACTACACCAAAAGCCGCCCACAAGCCCAGTCACTTCATTGACTCATCTCATTCACCTCACACATCCGATCCAGCGGCGAATCCTGCCAGTTCTGCCTTAAAAATATATCCAGAACCCAGTTACTTCTCAGCATCTTCAGTGCTGCTACCTGGTTCAGGCCACCATCATCCCTTGTCTTACTGGTCTCCCTTGCATGCCTCTTGCTCCTCCTACAATTTATTTCCCACCCGGAAACTGAAGAAATCCTTTTAAAACGAGGTCAACTCACCTCGGAGTAAAAGCCGAAGTTCTTACAATGGCCTACAAGGTGCTACACGATCTGCATTTCCACTTACCACCCTCACCTCATCGCTTACTACTCTCGCTCCTCTACTGCTTTCCAGCCATGTGGGCCTTTATTACCTTCCTGAAATGTGCCTGGCATTTTTCCATCTCAGGACTTTTGTACTTTCTGTTCCTCCTAGTTAGAATGCTCTCTCCCCAGTTATCTTTCACTTCCTTCAGATATTTGCTCATGTCACCTTTCGAGTGATAGCCTCCCTGTCCAGGGCCACTGCATATAGTTGGGCTCTGGCCAAAGGGACAAATCCAGCCTCAGGACATGATACACAGGAGGCACTCAATAAATATTTGTTGAATAAATGGATGAATGAACAAAAGAACAAACGATTAAATCAGACACATATGACTCCTAATTCAGTATATATCCTTAAGGAGGAAGGGCCAATTCTTAACTTCATCTAGAGCACCTTCTCATGGTGTCAGGGCCTCCCATTATTATGCAGAGCTCTGTTGGTTTCTCTCCCCTTATTTGGCTTACAGATTGTGCTCATTCTGGCTTGCTGAGAAAAAGAAGCCCGGTGCCTCTTTATGGCCTTTCCTCAGTTGCACAAAGCCTTGACTAAGGCTGTGGAGATTACTCTAACACTCTTAATGATTGAATTATATTCTTAACTCAAAACCACATCTTCAGGCTTCCCTGGTGGCACAGTGGTTGAGAGTCCGCCTGCCGATGCAGGGGACACGAGTTCGTGCCCCAGTCCGGGAAGATCCCACATGCCGTGGAGCGGCTGGGCCCGTGAACCATGGCCGCTGAGCCTGCGCATCCAGAGCCTGTGCTCCGCAACGGGAGAGGCCGCAACAGTGAGAGGCCCACGTACTGCAAAAAAAAAAAAACAAAAATCTCCCCCAAAACCCCACTACATCTTCTTTGGTTTCTACAAAGGAGCAGGAAAAGGGGTTGTATTAACCTTGCTAAGAAACAAGATTATTCTAAACCATGCTATTGGGTCAACTGGTTAGCCATCTGGAAAAAAAATTTGTTGGATTTCCTACCTCTATTCCTAAATCAAATGGATAAATTCCAGGTTATTTTTGCACTTAAATGTAAAAAATTGAAACTAGTAAAAAAGAAAATACAGTGAATATATAGATGAGAGAGATGTTTCTAAGCATACAGCAAAACTCATAAATCATAAAGGAGAATAGATACGTTTGACTTACACTGGATTTTAAAAAGCTTCTATGTGGGCATTTAGGAATAAATACAGGTGAGGTAGATTATAAAGTAAAATAAGAGAATGATTAGCACAAAATTCTATATGATGATTACCTTTGGGGAGAAAGTTACCCAGCAACTTTGTTTCTATAAATTATCCTTTGGAATGAACAATACAAATTTCTAAAGATATATTTGCAAGAGTGTTAATACCAGTATTTTTATATCGGAAATAACACACAAAAGTTCATTAATAGGGAACTGATTAAGTAAATTATGACATACATACAAACACATATATTAAAGATGATGTTAGTCTAGATATATTAACGTGAAAAGATGCCCACAATATTTTTTCAAATGAAAAAAGGAAATTAGAGAACATCATGTGTACAGTGGTCCCATCTGTGTGTGTGTGTGTGTGTGTGTGTGTGTGTGTGTGTGTAAGTGTGCATGTAGTTAAACTGAGAGAGAGGTATTTAGAAGGAACTATTAATAGTGTTTATCCTTGGTATTTCTGGATACATTTGGCTTCATTTTCTTAGTTTTCTGAATCATTGGATGTTTATTAACATAACATACAATTTTCTCAGTAACAGTTTTTAAAATTTGAAAAATATTAAAATAATATTTTCATTAATTAAAAAATAATTAAATATATCTCATTCCTGTCCACCCAGGATTTCATATAGCCCGAGAAACGTAGCACTCCCTTCACTTTTCTCATTCTCTACCTTGAACCCATGCTGCCCACCCCCACCCTCCCAAACACACACTTGTAAGTTTGGGCCACTGTGTTGCATCTTGTTTCTTCTGGTAGAACTACATAATTTCCTGCCCCATAACTAGAGCCATTCTGAAAACCCCAGTTGGCTGGACTCAGGGCATACTGCCCAATTTTTGCATCAGAAAGAATAATTGGGTGAAAGAAACAAATTATTCTAAAACGTAGAGAATATTACTCAGCCATAAAAAGGAACAAAATTGGGTCATTTGTAGAGACGTTGATGGAACTAGAGACTGTCATACAGAGTGAAGTAATCAGAAAGAGAAAAACAAATGTAGTATATTAATGCATATATGTGGAATCTAGAAAAATGATACAGATGAACCAGTTTGCAAGGCAGAAATAGAGACACAGATGTAGGGAACAAACATATGGACACCAATGGGGGAAAGCGGGGAGGGGCGTGGGGTGGGGTGGTGGCGGGATGAACTGGGAGATTGAGATTGACATACATACACTAATATGTATAAAATGGATAACTAATAAGAACCTTCTGTATAAAAGAATAAAATAAAATTCAGAACAATAAAAATACGGCTTCCCTGGTGGCGCAGTGGTTGAGAGTCCTCCTGCCGATGCAGGGGACACGGGTTTGTGCCCTGGTCCGGGAAGATCCCACATGCTGCGGAGCAGCTAGGCCCGTGAGCCATGGCCGCTGAGCCTGCGCGTCCGGAGCCTGTGCTCCGCAACGGGAGAGGCCCCAGCAGTGAGAGGCCCGCGTACTGCAAAAAAAAAAAAAAAAAAAAGAAACAATAAAAATAAAACATAGAGAATAGCACAGAAGGGAGTCTAACCCTACTAAATGTTAAAATGTACAATAGAGCAGCTATAGTCAAAATAACACAGTATCCTTCTGTAAATTGGACTGTGATGAATGGAACAGAAGTATGTCAAAATTTAGTACATAACAAAAAGAGACATCACTGAAATAACTGAATGAGGACTGCTTAATAAATGTTATCGTGGTAAGTGGTTTATAGCCCAGAGTAACTTCCAGATGAATGAAAGAGTGAAATACAAAAAAGTAGTAAAATATATTAAAAAGCAATGAAATAAAAGAGAAATTAGCATCAGATCCTGGAAGGAAAATCCTTGTAAGCATTGATGCAATAGAATAAATCTGGCCAGCCAATCAACTCTATGAAATTAAAAAAATTTCACTCAGTGCAGAATGATATTACTAAATTGCTGTACTTGAAATATATGTGTAGCAAATATGACTAATAAGGAGTTAATATGTACACCAGTCATATCATTGGGTATATATTAAATACATCAAAACCTTAACACCTCTATAGATAAATATTTTAAAAACTATACACAGTGAAAAGATGAAGGAAAGATTTTTTTTTAATTTTTATTGGAGTATAGTTGATTTACAATGTTGTGTTTGTTTCAGGTATACAGCAAAGTGAATCAGTTATACGTATACATATATCCACTCTTTTTTATTATTTTCCCATATAAGCCATTGCAGCGTATTGAGTAGAGTTCCCTGTGCTATACAGTAGGTCCTTATTAGTTATCTATTTTATAGTAGTAGTATATGTAGTATATAGTATAGTAATGAGTATATGTCAATCCCAGTCTCCCAATTTATCCCTCCTCCCCTTCCCCCCTGGTAACCGTGTTTGTTTTCTACATCTGTGACTCTATTTCTGTTTTGTAAATAATTCCCTTTGTACCATTTTTTTAGATTCCACATATAAGCGATATCATATAATATTTGTCTTTCTCTGTCTGACTTACTTCGCTCAGTATGACAATCTCTAGGTCCATCCATGTTACTGCAAATGGCATTATTTCATTCTTTTTTATGGCTGAGTAATATTCCACTGTATATATATGCACCACACCTTCTCTATCCATTCCTCTGTCGATGGACATTTAGCTTGCTTCCATGTCTTGGCTATTGTAAATAGTGCTTCAGGAACTTCCCTGGTGGCACAGTGGTTAAGAATCCACCTGCCAGTGCAGGGGACATGGTTCAATCCCTTGTCCAGGAAGATCCCACATGCCGCAGAGCAATTAAGCCCGTGTGCCATAGTTACTGAGCCTGCGCGCTAGAGCCTGCAAGCCACAACTACTGAGCCCACATGCCACAACTAATGAAGCCTGCACACTTAGAGCCCGTGCTCTGCAACAAGAGAAGCCACTGCAGTGACAGGCCCATGCACCGCAATGAAGAGTAGTCCCCACTCACCATGACTAGAGAAAGCCCACGGACAGCAACAAAGACCCAATGCAGCCAAAACTAAATAAATAAAATAAATAAATTTATTTTAAAAAATAGTGCTGAAATGAACACTGGGGTGCATGTATCTTTTCGAATTATGGTTTTCTCTGGATATATGCCCAGGAGTGGGATTGCTGGATCATATTGTAGCTCTTTTTTTAGTTTTTTAAGGAACCTCCATAGTGTTCTCCATAGTGGCTCTACCAATTTACATTCTCACCAACAGTGTAGTTGCCTTTTCTCCACACCCTCTCCAGCATTTATTATTTGTAGATTTTCAAAAATTTATTTATTTTATTTATTTAGTTTTGGCTGCACTGGATCTTCATTGCTGCACGCGGGCTTTCCCTAGTCGCAGTGAGCGGGGGATGCTCTTTGTTGCGATGTGCAGGCTTCTCATTGCGATGGCTTCTCTTGCTGCAGAGCACGGGCTATAGGTGCACAGGCTTCAGTAGTTGTGGCATGTGGGCTCAGTAGTTGTGCCTTGCGGACTCTAGAGCGCAGACTCAGTAGTTGTGGCACACGGGTTTAGTTGCTCCACGGCACGTGGGATCTTCCCAGACCAGGGCTCAAACGCGTGTCCCCTGCATTGGCAGGTGGATTCTTCACCACTGCACCACCAGGGAAGTCCCTATTTGTAGATTTTTTGATGATGGCCATTCTGACCAGTGTGAGGTGATACCTCATTGTAGTTTTGATTTGTACTTCTCTAATAATTAGTGTTGCTGAGCCTATTTTCGTGTGATTTTTGGCCATGTGTATGTCTTCTTTGGAGAAATTTCTATTTAGACCTTCTGCCCAGTTTTGTTGTTTGTTTGTTTTTTTGATATTGAGCCGTATGAGCTGTTTGTATATTTTTTTTAATTATTTATTTTTGGCTGCATTGGGTCTTTGTTGCTGCACTCGGACTTTCTCTAGTTGCGGCAAGTGGGGGCTACCCTTCATTGCGGTGCATGGGCTTCTCATTGTGGTGGCTTCTCTTGTTGTGGCACATGGGCTCTAAGCACGCAGGCTTCAGTAGTTGCGGCACGTGGGCTCAGTAGTTGCGGCACATGGGCCGTAGAGCTCCGGGGCTTCAGTAATTGCAGTGCATGGGCTTAGTAGTTGCAGCACACAGGCTCTAGGGTATGTACACTTCAGTAGTTGTGGCATGTGGGCTCAGCAGTTGTGGCTTATGGGCTCTAGAGAGCAGGTTCAGTAGTTGTGGCCCACAGGCTTAGTTGCTCCGCAGCATGTGGGATCTTCCCGAACCAGGGATAGCACTTGTGTCCCCTGCATTGGCAGGTGGATTCTTTTTTTTTTTTTTTTTTAATTTATTTATTTTTGGCTGCGTTGGGTCTTTGTTGCTGTACGTGGGCTTTTTCTAGTTGCAGCAAGCGGGGCCTTCTCATTGCAATGGTTTCTCTTGTTGCGGAGCACAGGCTCTAAGCACGTGGGCTTCAGTAGTTGTGGCATGCGGGCTCAGTAGTTGTGGCTCACAGGCTCTAGAGCGCAGGCTCAGTAGTTGTGGCACACGGGCTTAGTTGCTCCATGGGACATGGGATCTTCCTGGACCAAGGATCGAGCCCGTGTCCCCCACGTAGGCAGGTGGACTCTTAACCACTGTGCTACCAGGGAAGTCCAGCAGGTGGATTCTTAACCACTGCGCCACCAGGGGAGTCCTGAGCTGTTTGTATATTTTGGAGATTAATCCCTTGTCGGTCGCTTCATTTGCAAATATTTTCTCTCATTCTGAGTGTTGTCTTTTCATTTTGTTTCTGGTTTCATTTGCTGTGCAAAAGCTTTTAAGTTTCATTAGGTACCATTTGTTTATTCTTGTTTTTATTTTCATTACTCTAGGAGGTGATCAAAAAAGATATTGCTGCAATTTATGTCAGAGAGTGTTCTGCCTATGTTTTACTCTAAGAGTTTTATAGTATCTGGCCTTACATTTAGGTCTTTAATCCATTTTGAGTTTATTTTTGTGTATGGTGTTAGGGAGTGTTCTAATTTCATTCTTTTACATGTAGCTGTCCAGTTTTCCCAGCACCACTTATTGAAGAGACTGTCTATTCACCATTGTATATTTTTGCCTCTTTGTCATAGATTAGGTGACCAGAGGTGTGTGGGTTTATCTCTGGACTTTCTATCCTGTTCCATTGATCTATATTTCTGTTTTATGTGTCAGTACCATACTGCTTTGATTACTGTAGCTTTGTAGTATATTCTGAAGTCCAGGAGCCTGATTCCTCCAACTCTGTTTTTCTTTCTCAAGATTGTCTTGGCTATTCATTATCTTTTGTGTTTCCATACAAATTGTAAATTATTTTGTTCTAATTCTGTGAAAAATGCCATTGGTAATTTGATAGGGATTGCATTGAATCTGCAGATTGCTTTGGGTGGTATAGTCATTTTGACAATATTGATTCTTCCAATCCAAGAACATGGTATATCTCTCCATCTGTTTGTGTCATCTTTGATTTCTTTCATTAGTATCTTATAGTTTTCTGTGTACAGTCTTTTACCTCTTTAGGTAGGTTTATTCCTAGGTATTTTATGCTTTTTGTTGTGACGGTAAATGGGAGTGTTTCCTTAATTTCTCTTTCTGATCTTTCATTGTTAGTGTATGGGAATGCAAGAGATTTCTGTGCATTAATTTTGTATCCTGAAATTTTACTGAATTCACTGATGAGCTCTAGTAGTTTTCTAGTAGCATCTTTAGGATGTTCTATGTACAGTATCATGTCATCTGCAAACAGTGACAGTTTTACTTCTTCTTTTCCAATTTGGATTCTTTTATTTCTTTTTCTTCTCTGATTGCCGTGGCTAGGACTTCCAAAACTATGTTGAATAAAAGCAGTGAGAGCGGATATCCTTGTCTTGTTCCTGATCTTAGAGGAAATACTTGCAGCTTTTCACAGTTGAGAATGATGTTGGCTGTTGGTTTGTCATATATGAACTTTATTATGTTGAAGTAGGTTCCCTCTTTGCCCACTTTCTGGAGAGTTTTATTATAAATCAGTGTTGACTTTTGTCAAAAGCTTTTTCTGCATCTACTGAGATGATCATGTGGTTTTATTCTTCAGTTTGTTAATGTGGTGTATCACATTGATTGATTTGCGTATATTGAAGAATCCTTGCATCCCTGGGATAAATCCCACTTGATCATGGTGTATGATCCTTTTAATGTGTTCTTGGATTTTGTTTGCTAGTATCTCGTTGAGGATTTTTGCATCCATGTTCATCAGTGATATTGGCCTGTAATTTGCTTTTTTAGTGATATCTTTGTCTAGTTTTGGCATCAGGTTGATGGTGGCCTTGTAGAATGAGGGTAGGTTGTTTATTTGAGATTTTTCTTGTTTCCTGAGGTAAGGTTGTGCTGCTATAAACTTCCCTCTTAGGACTGCTTTTGCTGCATCCCATAGGTTTTGGACTATCGTGTTTTCATTATCATTTGCCTCTATGTAATTTTCGATTTCCTCTTTGATTTCTTCAGTGATCCATTTGTTGTTTAGTAACATATTATTTAGGCTCCATGTGTTTGTGTGTTTTACAGTTTTTTTCCTGTAATTGATTTCTAATCTCATAGCGTTGTGGTCAGAAAAGATGCTTGATATGATTTCAATTTTCTTAAATTTACTAAGGCTTGATTTGTGGCCCAACATGTGATCTATCCTGGAGAATCATCCATGTGCACTTGAGAAAAAAGTGTATTGTGCTGCTTTTGGATAGAATATCCTATAAATATCAATTAAGTCTATCTGTTCTAATGTGTCATTTAAGGTTTGTGTTTCCTTATTGAATTTCTGTCTGGATGATCTGTCCATTGGTGTAAGTGAGGTGTTAAAATCCCCCTCTATTATTGTGTTACTGTTGATTTCCACTTTTATGGCTGTTAGCATTTGCCTTATATATTGAGGTGCTCCTATGTTGGGTGCATATATACTTACAATTGTTATATCTTCTTGGATTGATCATTATGTAGTGTCCTTCCTTTTCTCTTGTAACTGTCTTTATTTTAAAGGCTATTTTGTCTGATATAAGTATTGCTACTCCAGCTTTCTCTTGATTTCTATTTCCATGGAGTATCTTTTTCCTTCCCCTCACTTTCAATCTGTTGTGTCTCTAGGTCTGAAGTAGGTATTTTGTAGACAGCGTATATATGGGTCTTGTTGTTGTATCCATTCAGACAGTCTATGTCTTTTGGTTGGAGCATTTAATCCATTTATATTTAAGGTAATTATCAATATGTATGTTCCTATTGCCATTTTCTTAATTGTTTTGGGTTTGTTTTTGTAGGGTTTCCCTTCTTCTTTTGTTCTCTTCTCCTTAGGCTTGATGACCATCTTTAGTGTTGTGTTTGGGTTGCTTTCTCTTTTCTGTGTGTGTATTTATTGTAGTTTTTTGGTTTGCATTTCCCATGAGGTTTTGATGTAACTATATATATATATATATAGTTATACACACACACACACACACACACACACACACACACACACGGTTGTTTTAAGTTGCTGGCCTCTTAATTTCAAATGCAATTCCTGTTTCCTGCATTTGTACTCTCCTCTTCTCCTGGTTGCTGGTTTTGATATCATATTTCTGTCTGATTGATTTCCTACTTTTACTCTAAGTTTGCCTTTACTAGTGAGCTTACCCATTTGTGATTTTCTTGTTTCTAGTTGTGCACCCCCCACCCCCACCACCTAGAGAAGTTTCTTTAGCATTTGATTCAAAGCTGGTCTGGTGGTGTTGAATTCTCTTAGCTTTAGCTTGTCTGTAGAGCTTTTGATTTCTCCATCAAACTGAATGAGAGCCTTCCCTAGTAGAGTATTCTTGATGTAGGTATTTTTCTTTCATCACTTTAAATATATCTTTCCACTCCCTTCTGGCCTGCAGAGTTTCTGCTGAAAAAGCAGCTGATAACCTTACGGGGATTCCCTTGTGTGTTATTTGTTGCTTTCCGCTTGTTGCTTTTAATATATTTTCTTTGTATTTAATTTGTGTTAGTTTGATTAATATGTGTCTCAGCCTGTTCCTCCTTGGGCTTATCCTGTACCTCTTTGTTAAACATTTCTTGTATCTTCTTGGTTTGTGCCTACATTATTTTTCTGAGATTTTGGATCATCCGTACTATCATTACTCTGAATTCTTTTTCAGGTAGATTGCCTACCTCCTCTTCATTTAGTTGTTCTTGTAGGTTTTTATCTTGCTCCTTCATCTGCAACATATTTCTCTGTCACCTCATTTTGTCTCACTTACTGTGTTTGTGTTCTCCTTTCCACAGACTGCAGGATCATAGTTCCCCTTGATTCTGGTGTCTGTCCTCTGGTGGGTCCAGGGGCTTGTGTAGGCTTCCTGGTGGGAGGGGCTGATGCCTGCCCTCTGGTAGGTGGAGCTGAGTCTTGTGCCTCTGGTGGGCAGGGCAATGTCAAGAGGTGTGTTTCAGGGTGGCTGTGAGCTTAGTACGACTTTAGGCAGCCTTTTTCTTTGCCTTTGCAGTTAGTCTAGTTTCACTTGCTCAGAGGGTGCCACATGCAGAGGCCTTGCACCTGGCACTTAAGACGCGAGTTACTAGTGTGAAATGGCTGCACCAACACCTCAATTCTGGAAAGTAGTTTTATGATATTAAGATAGGGAAGGCTTTCCCAAGGAGTACATTAAACCCAGACTACCTAAAGGAAAACATTGGTAGATTTGACTACAAAAAATTTTTGAAATAGCAAATAGCAAAAAGAATAAAGTTAAAAGACAAATGGGAAGGAAATATTTGCAACAAATATCAAAGGATTAACATCCATGACATATAAACAGCTCCTATAAATCAATAAGATATCATGAGGGAGAAAATGACCAAAGATGCAAAGACTGTTCCTAGAAAAAAAATATAAGTAGCCTAAAAACATATATGTGTATGTATGTGTCTCAGAACCTCACTAGTAATTAAGGATATGTAAATTTAAATAAGATAATATTGTTTGGCTATCAAATGGGAAATTTTTTAAAGATTAAAAATATGTGATGTTACTTGTAATCATATAGGCACTTTAATCCCTTCCCCAGTTGATGTTTGTCTAAGTTGTCATATAAATTGCATCTACATGTGTTGAAAAGGTCACCAGACACTTTTATAACTTGAGCTTTAAACAGTCAAACATATTTTAAACAATCTAAATGTGAAAATAATATGTTACGTTTATCTAGGTATTTACTATTATTGTTGTTAACACTTCATTTCCTTCTGAGGATCTGAATTTCCATCTGGTGTAATTTCCCTGCAGCCTAAGGAATTTTCTTTATAGCCCTTCATCTAGTCTGTGTCTGGTAATAAACAAAACAAAGCAAAATAAAAGGACTTCTTAGATTTCTTTAATCATGGAATGTCTTAATTTGGCCTTTATTTCCCCTTGCAAGTCACCTCTCCAAAACTGATTCCCCTGCAGAGAGTCCTCAAATAGTTATTATTATTTTGTATTATTATTTGGTTCAGAGTTTTTATTGTAGGCAGTGGGAGGAATGGTCTGTACAGGGATTCTGCCATAGCAGAACTGGCCTCTGTTTCTAGCATCCCTGTGTTTATTTTATTATCTATAAACAAAATGTTCTAATACTATGACACAGATCACCCACAATCCAATGCCATAAATTACATGATGTCTACAACTTATAAAGAACATGTTATTTCTACCCCCCTCATCCCAAATAAACATTTAAAAGTAATATCCTTATGCACTGCTAAATATTATCATTGCTATTCATATTTTGGTATCCGTAACAAATATGTCATAATCTTCATGCATCCATTTTTTTCTGGAGAGAACATCAGTTTTAATGAAAAATAAGGTATAGAAATAAAATATTTAAAAAATATGTGATGTTATTGTATTACAGTAAAGCCCAAACTGTGTGGTAGCTTGTGTCCAAAGATGGCCTCCAACAAAAATAAAATTCCTCTTTTCCCTCTATGCATGGTGCTCCTCACATCAAGAGGTGAAGTTTACTTTCTCCCCTACTGAATTTGGGCTGGCCTGTGACTGCTTTTTTCAATAGAATGAGGTGGATATGATGTTTCTGGGACTTCTGAAACAAAGCCTAATAGGATGAGTAACTTCTGCTTCCCTTTTTGTGAGTACGTCTTCTCTGAGTCCAGTTACTATGCTGAAAGAAACACAAGCCACATGGAGAAGTCATGTGGAATAGAGCCAAGACACTTCAGCTGCTAGCTCCAACTGAGCCTGCATCAACTACCAGACATGTGAGTGAGCATCTTCCAACCCACCATGACTTTGATCACTAAGGAACAGGACCCAATTAACGTTTTACAATACGATTAACAGTACTTTCTCTTTCCTAGTGAGGAGATGGCATAGTTAGGAGGGCCAGGAGATTATTAATAACCCCATCCCACCAGTTTTTGAGGTGGGGCATTTATTTTGTTCATAGGGTTGGTCTCTGATAAGCCCCTGAACTGAACCCATGTGCCCATCAAATTGCATCCATGATGGGTCCAATCTATGACTGGGCTTTGAGACAGGCACCGTGCACTACAGCTCCAAGTAGACTGGATTGTGCTATCTGTTTCATACCTCTTACCTTCTTCTTTGCTCTGGGTGACCTGGCCATGTGGGACCTTGATCCACCTATAAAATAAACCACAACTTCCCACAAGTTGGGAAAATGAGTACAGCCTACTTGAAGCCCACTTACCTCATCTACTGTGCATGGGAAAGGAGAACTAGTAAGGAACAAGTTCGAGCAGTTAGCTCCCTTTCTACCAGTTAGATGCCATCAGTGTTTGAAAGGGAAGTCAAGATGCAGTCATCCTCCAAAGGATAAATAATGGTCCCTCAGTATGTTCCACTGCCCTACATACACTTGAATTCTCCCGGCTTCTGGGTTAGGTAAGAATAATCAAGGAGCCTGTGGATATCTGGTTTTTGCCTGCCCAATATCCCTTTTTCTATTGGAGAACTTTCCCTTCCCCATCCTTAATGGTTCTAGCAACATTATCGATCATGGTGCCTTACCTACCTCCTGGTGCAGGGGTGGAAAGGTGACCTAGGCCTAGACAATTGTGGTGCTTCCTCCTACTGTTCCCAGTAGTCAGTCAAATGAGTGTGCATGTGACACAATTATAGCCCTTTGGAGCCACTACATGAGATGTGCTAGGATCATGGTTGGGGAGCAAGGCTCTGTCCTTTTCTGGAACTGAATGTTACGAGAATCATAAAGTCAAAAGCTGCATGTGTCCATCTTTCCTACCAGAGTTAGAGAACCTGCTTAACAATGAAACTACCACAGAAGAGAACAGTGTGGAGAGAGAGAAAGAGAAAGAGAAATAGGGCCTGACGACGTTTGAACACCTAGATCCAGCCGTGCTGATTCTAATAATAATCCTGAGGCTTTCCAGTAAGATGAACCAATAATTTCCCTTTTTGCTTAAGGGAATTTCGAGCTGGGTTTCTGTCAGTTGCATCTAAAGAGTCTTGACTAGCAAAGGGCACTACCCTTTATCCTTCCCTGATGTCTATATCTTGAATTCTGTGAAAGGGAGAACGCTAATTATTCACCCTTATCCAGACAAAATATAATCATTCTTCAGAGGCCTTGATCATCAATTCTAGGAGAGGGTAAAGAGGGTGGGGCAATTCTCTTAATATTTCATATGGAGTATCTGAGAGTTAGAAAGAGAGATGAGGGGCCTTCTGATAATTCAGTAACTAGTCAATTCAAAATACATATTGAGTAGCTATTATATAATTAGTGTTATGCTTGCCATTATGTGAGAGTACAAGATAATCACCACCATCAAGTAAGGGATCTCAGGGTGACAAGATTTATACACATGTAATACCTAAATAACCATCCCAGGCTTAACACAATTTACAGGCCAAAATAAAATACACCTGGTAGCATGTACCGTAAAAATTTGAGGAATTTCAGGATTTCCTGTTCAGATGATGGAAAACCTCAAAGAAGAGTCTTGGAAAGCATTAGCTTTTTTTTTTTTTTCAGCATTAGCATTAGCTGAAACAGGAAATTTTGCTCCTTTGGGCAAAGGGGCAGGTGGAAATTGTGGAAACCACAGTTTATTCCATTCCTATTTGTATGTCCTCTCTATGCCCCATAAAGTCTGAAACCTGTTGTTGTTCTTATTTATATGTTGGTCTTTTCCACTCACTGTGTGCTCTTCAAAGACAAGAACCAGGTCACATTCACCAGTGAGTCCCCAGCATCCAGTTTGTAGCTGGTATAGAATAAATGGTCAGTAGGTAGATGTTGAATGGAGGGATGAACGGATGAGGCAGCATCACCTAGATCTGAGCTCTTGGAGACCCACAGACCATTCCTGTTCTTACCTCCTTCCTACATTTCCTGTTTAACTTTCCTCTCTACCATATAAGTATGTGTAATATATATGTTGTTTGCCAGGATACAAGATGCGAATAAGTGCTGGGGAAGTAACAAATTAGAGTCACTTGTCCTACCTATTTCCCTAGGCCCTGAAGTCCTGGCTCTGGCAAGGGCTCCCTGCCCAGGGCCAGAAGCTGCTCTCTCTCTTGCCAGCTTGCTGTGCTGACAGCTATAATTGCTAAATGAACAGTCTGTGTTTCTATGTAGGCGAGAGGTTCTCAAAAGAGTATTTGGGCTCCTGCAACCCCAGGAAGGGAACACGATATTGTGCAATCAGAAACTACCACCTCAGCAGAAGAGGTCAGCCCTGGATTTTCTATTACAGGAGGGGTAAATTTGGAACCTGGAGGCATTCTTGGAATTTTGGTTCACAAAGTACAGTGGAACCCTTCTGATCATTGGGAATGTGGACGAGCTTTGCGTTCAGAATGCAAGTTCCTATATAAACATAAAGGCTTGTGAAAGACAAATTGGGTAGTGGTGGTGTTTATGGGCTCATATTCACAACATGAATCTTTAAAGTTCATCCATAAATAGATACTTGCTGGACATGTGTATGTGAGGTAGAGAAATCAAGAATTCTAAAACATGACCATTAAAGAGGTGGCAATTTTATTGAGGAATAAATCAGGCAGTCACAACATGTAATTAAAAATGCCAGGCAAAAAATAAGGATCACATAATAGATGCAAGCACTAAGGAGAAGAAAAAAATCATTACTCCCAATGTCCTTAAAATAGATGAATTTGCAAATGAATATTTAGATCATTGAAATCAGTATAGACCTAAGAAACTTGTGGAGAAATTCGGAAACTATCAATATTTTATCAGCCAGCTCTAACCTCAAGTTTATTCTGCAAAGTCTCTTTATGTTAAAGACCTGTGGCCAAAAGTTTCTGGTCAACACTAATAATTGATAACATGTTCATCCACATAGTCTTGATTTCTCATTAGTATAATCATTTATTACATAGTTGTATTTTAGTTTCTGATTGATCCATTTATAAAAGCTAATGTTTCAGCCTGCTTTTTTTTTTTGCAGTACGCAGGCCTCTCACTGTTGTGGCCTCTCCCATTGCGGAGCACAGGCTCCGGAACCGCAGGCTCAGCGGCCATGGCCCATGGACCCAGCCGCTCCGCGGCATGTGGGATCTTCCTGGACCGGGGCACAAACCCGTGTCCCCTGCATCGGCAGGCGGACTCTCAACCACTGCACCACCAGGGAAGCCCATCACTTGTATTCTTAATTTGTGTTAGTTTGATTAATATGTGTCTCAGCCTGTTCCTCCTTGGGCTTATCCTGTACCTCTTTGTTAAACATTTCTTGTATCTTCTTGGTTTGTGCCTCCATTCTTTTTTCTTTTTTTTTGCAGTACGCGGGCCTCTCACTGTTGTGGCCTCTCCCATTGCGGAGCACAGGCTCCGGATGTGCAGGCTCAGCGGCCATGGCTCACGGGCCCAGCCACTCTGCGGCATGTGGGATCTTCCCGGACCAAGGCATGAACCCCTGTACCCTGCATCGGCAGGCGGACTGTTAACCACTGCGCCACCAGGGAAGCCCTGTGCCTCCATTCTTTCTCTGAGATTTTGGATCATCTTTACTATCATTACTCTGAATTCTTTTTCAGGTAGATTGCCTATCTCCTCTTCGTTTAGTTGTTCTTGTAGGTTTTTATCTTGCTCCTTCATCTGCAACATATTTCTCTGTCATCTCATTTTGTCTCATTTACTGTGTTTGTGTTCTCCTTTCCACAGACTGCAGGATCACAGTTCCTCTTGATTCTAGTGTCTGTCCCCTGGTGGGTCCAAGGGCTTGTGTAGGCTTCCTGGTGGGAGGGGCTGACGCCTGTCCTCTGGTAGGTGGAGCTGAGTCTTGTCCCTCTGGTGGGCAGGGCAATGTCAAGAGGTGTGTTTCAGGGTGGCTGTGAGCTTAGTACGACTTTAGGCAGCCTTTTTCTTTGCCTTTGTGGTTAGTCTAGTTTCACTTGCTCAGAGGGTGCCGCATGCAGAGGCCTTGCACCTGGCCTGTCCAGAAATAACACATATTGCTTCCATTTACATTTCATTGGCCAAAGCAAATCACATGTTCATGCCTAACTTTAAAAGGGAAGGAAAAGTACAGTCTACCATGAGTCTAGAAAAAAATACTGGAGTATTTGTTAATGATCTTAACGAGAGGCCAAGGACCTATTTGCTATGGCCCATTTGGTTGTCACCCCTAGTCAATGCCCATCCAGTGCCCCAGGCCCCTCTGTCTCTCTTTGTTCTTGGAAGAAATTTCCATTCTTTCACCCCTATTCACTCATCCTACATTGGCTCTACAACCTGGCTCCTGCTCTCTGCGTTTTCCCTAAAATGAGTTCCCAGGTATAGGATCCCTACTTTTGCCTCTCATTCTGGTCTCTACCTTTTAGCTTCAGCCCACATAAAAATCAGAAAGACTTGCTCTGCCCACATGTCATGCCTGGAACCCACCAAAGCTAGATTAGTCCTTGTCTGTCCCCCTTCTGATAGTGGAGGTTTAGATACTCAGAGGCCCAGACTTGCAGCTAGGGGACAAATACCAAAGCTGTGTCCGAGGAAGGGTGCCAGGGCTGAGGAACTTGGCCAAATCTAGCCATCATGCAAGGAGCCAGAGCCAAGAAACAGGATCCTGAGACAAGGTCAGGGAGCCGGGGAACATGAGAGCAAAAACCAGCAGGGTGAACACTGAAAATAGAAACTCCGTAAACAGGGTCCCATATTCACACTTTATGGTTTTCTAATTAAATCTCTTTAATCAAACTAATGCCTATGCATGTTTTACAAAATCAGTTGGTTTTCCAAGACTTCCAATGAAAATCGCCAGTCCCCTCCTCCATCCTTGAGGCAACTTTTTCAACCTTTTTACCTTTTCTTTTGATAACCTTTTTTTTTTTTTTTTTTTTTTTTTTTTGAGATACGTGGGCCTCTCACTGTTGTGGCCTCTCCCGTTGCGGAGCACAGGCTCCAGACGCGCAGGCCCAGCGGCCATGGCTCACGGGCCCAGCCTCTCCACGGCACGTGGGATCCTCCAGGACTGGGACACGAACCTGCGTCCCCTGCATCACAGGCGGACTCTCAACCACTGCGCCACCAGGGAAGCCCCTTACGTTTTCTTTTGATGTATCCTCATGTATTAATAATTTGGTTATATATTTATTCTTGGATTTTTTTTAGACTATCTATTTAGTCTATCTAATGTCTTTCCACTGTGAAATAAGGGGAATTAGCTCTCTTATGCCACTCACTACATACTTTCCCTCTCCCTGTCTTCCCAGTGTGAATCCATATTCAGTGCCAACATGATTCTGACCATGAAAATATTGTCATAGAGGCAACAGGGCATAATAAGAGTAAGAACTCTGGAGATAACAGTGTCTGGATTTGAATCCTGCCTCCACCTTTAGCTGTGTGTGATAGGCTAAATAATGTCTCCTCAAAGATGCTGATGCTCTAATTTCCAGAACCTGTGAATATTTTACTTTACATGGTAAAAGGGACTTTGCAGTTGTGATTAAGTTAAGGATCTTGAGATGGAGCAATTATCCTGGATTACCAGGTGTGCCCAGTGTAATCACCAGGGTCTTATTAAGAGGAAGGCAGAAGAATCAGAGTCAGAGAGAGAAGAGGTGAGGATGGAAGCAGAAGTCAGAGGGAGAGAAAATGCTACACTGCTGGCTTTGAAGATGGAGGAAGGGGCCACGAGCCAAGGAATGTAGGTGGCCTCCAGAAGATGGAAAAAGCAAGGACATGGGCTCTCCCTTAGAGCCTCCAGATAGAACGCAGCCTGCAGACACCTTGATTTTAGCTCATTGAAACTTATTTTGGACTTCTAGACTCCAGAACTGTAAGATAATAAATGTGTATTGTTTTAAACAATTAAGTTTGTGGTAATTTGTTACAGCAACAAGAGGAAATGAACACACTGTGTGACAAGGTATTTAACCTCTTTGTCAAAGATTTCTGATCAGCAAAATGAGCTACTGTGAGGATTAAATGAGTTAATAAATGTAAAATATTTAGAATAGTGCCTGGCACGTAGTAAGCGCTATGTGTGTATTTGCTATTATCGTTTGTTGCTAAGCCACCAAGAGTAGTATAATTATGTGCCTTTTCTTTTGTCTTTTTCTCACACTTATAATTCCCTCTTAGTCTTCTATGAATTTATCACTAACTAATCCGCAGCTATAAAATTGCCTGTTGATATGGCCATACATATAGCTGACATATCCATTCCATTTTTTTCTGGGAGACATCACTCCTGGAGTCCCAAGTTCTCTTCTCCACTGCAAACAGGTTGCTCTCTAGGACTGTTGCACAGCTACTGCCCCTTCATTGTCTTTCTGGGGATTCCCTTCATTTTTGTCTTCTGTTAGATCTCCCGCTTTCCTTGGTTTTGTGTCTTCCTCTTTCTTCTTCTTCTTATGTTATTTATTTATTTATGGCTGTGTTGGGTCTTCGTTGCTGTGCGCGGGCTTTCTCTAGTTGCTGTAAGTAGGGGCTACTCTTTGTTGCGGTGCGTGGGTTTCTCATTGTCGTGGCTTCTCTTGTTGCGGACCACGGGCTCTAGGCACACAGGCTTCAGAATAGTTTAAACCACTTTGGTTTAAAGCTTCGTCTGATTAAGTAATTTAAACAGAGCCTACAAGGAATGCTTAGCTCCTTCAGAAAAAAAGTTACTTGTCTGCCTACTAACCTCCACCATACCCTCCAGAAACACACTTTCAAGCATTGAAAGAACACTCTCAACAGAGAAAAGGCAACCCACAGAATGGAAGAAAATATTTGCAGATCATATATCTGATAACAGATTACTGTCCAGATACATACAGAACTCGTACAATTCAAAAGCAAACAACAACAACAACAAAACCAACCTAACTTTAAAATGTGCAAAGAACTTGTATAGATATTTCTCCAGAGGTATACAAATGTCCAAAAAGCACATGAAAAGATGCTCAACATCACTAATAATTAGGACAATGCAAGCCAAAACCACAATGAGATACCACTTCACATTCATTAGGATAGCTATTATATGAAAAAGAAACAGAAAATAGAAAGTGCTGTCAAGGATGTGGAGAAATTAGAACCCTTATGCACGGCTGGTGGGAATGTAAAATGGAGTAACCTCTGTGGAAAACAGCAGTTCCTCCAAAAAGTAAACATAGAATTATCATATGATCCAACAATTCTGCTTCTGAGTATATACCCCAAAGAATTTAAAGAATGAAAGGACTTGAACAGATATTTGTACAATCATATTAGCATTACTCACAATACTCAAATTCTATTGGCAGATGAATGGATCAACAAAAGGTTGCATATCTATATATGCAATCAGATACTATTTAGTTTTAAAAAGGAATGAAATTCTGATGCATGCTATAATGCTATACAACACGGGTGAACCTTGAAGACATTATGCCTACTGAAATAAGCCAGACACAAAAGGACAGATATTGTTTGATTCCACTTACATGGGGTACCCATAGTAGTCAAATTCATAGAGCAGAAAATAGAATGGTGATTTCCAGGAAATGAGGGAAGGGGAGGATGGGAAGTTAGTGGTCAATGGGTACAGAATTTCAATTTGGGATGATAAAATCATTCTGAAGATGGACAGTGGCGATGGTTTCACAACAATGTGAATATACTTAATGCCACTGAACTGTATACTTTTTAAATTTTTATTTATTTATTTTTGGCTGCATTGCGTCTTCGTTGCTGCACACGGGCTTTCTCTAGTTGCGGTGAGCAGGGAATACCCTTCGTTGCGGTGCGTGGGCTTTTCATTGCGGTGGCTTCTCTTGTTGCGGAGCAGGAGCTCTAGGCACGAGGGCTTCAGTAGTTGCAGCACGTGGGCTCAGTAGTTGTGGTTCGTGGGCTCTAGAGTGCAGGCTCAGTAGTTGTGGTGCACGGGCTTAGTTGTTCTGCAGCATGAGGAATCTTCCTGGACTAGGGATCGAACCCATGTCCCCTCCATTGGCAGGCGGATTCTTAACCACTGCGCCACCAGGGAAGTCTTAAAATGGTTAAAATAGTAAAAAAATTTGTTATGTGTATTTTACCACAGTAAAAATAAAAGAAATACCCTTAAAGAATGAAGATTTATCACTAGGACAGCAGTGGGATGTGGTGAAGGGTTGGTGGACTCCTGTTGTCTCCCTTTCTCCAGCTGACACCATCCCCTGTAACTACATGACTGGTTATTGTCTCCTTTCTGTCCCTATGGACTCCTATCTAGTCTGTATACTACCACCAAATATCCACAAAGCTACCTCCCCCCTTGTCTTTTGGCTTCCATAGTTTCTGATAAGTCTGATGTAGTTCTTGTCTCCCCCTCCTCACCTCCACCATGTGATGTACCTTTTTCCTCTAACTGCTTTTAAGACTTTCTCTTTATCATTAGTGATATCCAGTCACGAAGTTATAAGAGACAGTATCAGTAGTATGGAGGGAAGCAACAAGAGCCCACCAACTCTTCCCCACATCCCATTGCTATCCTGGCAATAAATCTTCATCCTTGAAGAGTATTTCTGATTGTGCAAGGACACCATACTGACCTGCAGACTCTGTTTTTCAAAGCTGTGGATCATGTAAGTCCCTCGCTCACTATACACCTGAAGCCGCCTTAGGAAAATAAGCAGTGGAGGGTATGGGGAAGTCATCTTGGAGACAGATTTTTTTTCTAAAAGAGACGTGTTTCTTGTAAGATCTATTTATTTAATCAGATAAAGCTTAAAACCAGAGTAGACAATCCTAAAAGTATATATACCTAATAACCCAAGTTGGAAATGCAAGAAGCAATATGACTAGTGATTCTAGAGTTGTGCAGCCTAATGGCCCTGGGAATGGTACCCTCTTCCCATTCTTCACATTATTCATGTCTCTGTTCAATGCTCCTTCCTCAAACAGCTCTTAAACTGTTAAACCTAAAACAGGCATTCCCTTAACCATTTCTTAACCCTGCTTTATTTTTCTTTGTAGTGCTTAGTCAAAGCATATTTTATTGTTTAAATTTTTAAAAAAAATTTTATATTGGAGTATAATTGATTTACAATGTTGTGTTAGTTTCAGGTGTACAGCATAGTGATTCAGTTATACATCATACACATATATCTATTCTTTTTCAAATTCTTTTCCTATTTAGGTTATTACAGAATATTGAGTAGAATTCCCTGTACTATACAGTAGGTCCTTGTTGATCATATATTTTATATATAGTAGTGTGTACATGTTAATCCCAAACTCCTAATTTACATCCCCCCACCTTTCCGCTTTGGTAACCACAATTTTGTTTTCTTAATCTGTGAGTCTGTTTTGTAAATAGTTCATTTATACCATTTTTTTAGATTCCACATATAGTAATATCATATGATATTTGTCCTTGTCTGACTTACTTCACTCAGTATGATAATCTCTAGGTCTATCCATGTTGCTGCAAATGGCATTACTGCACTCTTTTTTATGGCTGAGTAACATTCCATTGTATATATGTACCACATCTTCTTTATCCATTCCTCTGTCGATGAACATTTAGGTTGCTTCCATGTCTTGGCTATTGTAAATAGTGCTGCAGTGAACATTCAGGTGCATGTATCTTTTTGAATTATGTTTTTCTCAGGGTATATGCCCAGGAGTGGGATTGCTGGTTCATATGGTAGCTCTATTTTTATTTTTTAAAGGAACCTCCATACTGTTCTCCATAGTGGCTGTACCAATTTACATTCCCACCAAGAGTGTAGGAGGGTTCCCTTTTCTCCACACCCTCTCCAGCATTTATTGTTTGTAGACTTTTTGATGATGGTCATTCTGACTGGGACATTTTATTATTTATTGGTTACTTGTTTATTGTCAGTTTCCTCAGCTAGAGAATAAGCACCCTGGGTGCATCTTCATTGTCTTGTTCATATATACCCAGAGCTTAGATCAGAGCCTGGAACATCGTAGCATATGCTCGATAATGTTTGTTAAATGAAAGAATTTATTTAATTATTTATGTATTTACTTAATTATTATATTTAATATATTACATATATATTTATCTAATTACTGTATTACTTAATGAGCTTACTTAGCTGTTCTTGTCATTTTTATCATGTATCCACTCGTTTTGCAATCACTTACTAAGCCTCTACTTTGTGTTATGTACACAGTTAACAGGAGAGGTGGGGAGAGACAAAGATGTGTAAGGATTTCCATAAAGAAATCCCCACTTCCTGAAGGATAAAATTCAAAGTCCTTCGCAAGCAAAGATTGGACGCCGTAAATCCAAAGGGATAGTAAGGTTTTATATATTTTTTAACATTCAGAAAGCTAGATTTGTCTCTAGAAATGTGAAGAGTGCCTCTGCTCCAACTCCCCAAATTTCCTCAATGGAGGGCCGCACCATGTCCCAGTCAGCCTTGCTCAAAGCTCCTCCCTTGGTAATTGACAGCTGGGGGGAAACCCCCTGAGGCCCGCCTCCACGCCCCTCCGTGCTAGACTGAGTGGCGCAACCCAGTGGGAGTGGCTGTTGGCTCAGCCAATGGAAGGAAACGGGAGCAAGGGCCTGTGTAAACAAACCCAGAGGTGCTGCGCCTTGGGCTCCTCCCCCACGTGGGGACCCGAAGGCTCCTTGGCCCAATGCCTCTACTGGACTAACGTAGAGTCCTTTCAGCCAATCTGAGCTCTCTCAAGGAGGTGCTCCACCCCGAGGGAAAGAACTCAGGGAGCGAAAAGACAGGCATTAACACCAATCAGAAGCTGGAACTTCTGAGGGAGTGGGCGGGAACTGCTTCACATTTAGACCAATAAGAAGCACAGTGCCCTTCTAGGTGACTGAGCGGCATCCTCTTTGGCCCAATAGACGAATGGGGCGGTGCCCAACAACCAATGGCTTGGGTTCGGGGGCGGGGTGAGGACCAGTGTGCAGTAAGAGGTAACCTAGCGAGTGATAGCGGCGCTCCTTGGGTGCCGTGGCTCACGCTTTGGTACTACAGGCCGAGACTGTTCTGGCGACGGCGACCTCTGCGGCGACGGCTCAGGTTCTCGGAGGAGTAGCAGAGTACGATCTGGAGGAGGGGCTTCTGGTCAGCCCAGGTGGGCTCGGGCGCCCGGGCTGCCGGGGAGGGGACGCGCGGGAAGCGCCGCTCTCCCGGCTTTGGGGGCACACTGCGCCTCCCTTTCCGCTGCCGTCGGGGCTGTGAGGGGCGGGGCGCGCCTTCCCGAGCTCCAGTGAGGAGGTAAGCCGGCAGGTCCCACATCGTGGCCCTCGGCGAGAAGGGGCATCCGCCGGCGTCAGTCCCTGCCCCTCGGAGGTGCTAGGCGGTCTTTAGTCCCTTTCTCCCCGCACCGGCGCGCTATTCTTCCCCCGCCCCCAACTTCCCTGACCCCCCCGACTCAGCCCCCTTCTAATACTCGGACTGAAGTCTCTGGCTTGCGAGTCCCTTTACTGCCCGGGTGCGACACTGCCAGGCAAATTGACGAGTGCTGCCTCCTGCCGTCCCCCTCCCGGAGATGGGAAGGGGTAGGAGTTGCGCATTTTCGCCCCTCCCCCATTCGCGGGTCCCCCTGCATTATTTGCGTTTCTTAAACTCCCTGCGTTCCCACGTTACTCAAACCTTCATTCTTTTTTTTTTTTGGCTGTCTTTTTTTTAGCATGTTTATTGGAGTGTAATTGCTTTACAATGGTGTGTTAGCTTCTGCTTTATAACAAAGTGAATCAGTTATACATATACATATGTTCCCATATCTCTTCCCTCTTGTGTCTCCCTCCCTCCCACCCTCCCTATCCCACCGCTCTAGGTGGTCACAAAGCACCGAGCTGATCTCCCTGTGCTATGCAGCTGCTTCCCACTAGCTATCTATTTTACGTTTGGTAGTGTATATATGTCCATGCCACTCTCTCACTTTGTCACAGCTTACCCTTCCCCCTCCCCATATCCTCAAGTCCATGCTCTAGTAGGTCTGTGTCTTTATTCCCGTCTTACCCCTAGGTTCTTCATGACTTTTTTTTTTTCTTAGATTCCATATATATGTGTTAGCATACGGTATTTGTTTTTCTCTTTCTGACTTCACTCTGTATGACAGACTCTAGGTCCATCCACCTCACCACAAATAACTCAATTTCGTTTCTTTTCATGGGTGAGTAATATTCCATTGTATATATGTGTCACATTTTCTTTATCCATTCATCTGTTGATGGACACTTAGGTTGCTTCCATGTCCTGGCTATTGTAAATAGAGCTGCAGTGAACATATTGGTACATGACTCTTTTTGAATTATGGTTTTCTCAGGGTATATGCCCAGTAGTGGGACTGCTGAGTCGTATGGTAGTTCTATTTGTAGTTTTTTAAGGAACCTCCATACTGTTCTCCATAGTGGCTGTATCAATTTACATTCCCACCAACACCTGATTTGAGTTAGGGACCTTGGCCACTTGTCTTCATCCTTCCCTTAAGCGAGTGAGCCCTTTACTCCCTCCCATCCCTTACATTTCATCTTCATCTCTCATGGAAACTAACATTTTCTACTTGCCCCTTCCAGGCTCCTGGAAGGTGAACGCAAGAGAGGCAGAATACACTGTACAGGGAGCTTTTCAAGGTTGGGGACTTTAATCAGTTTTGTTAATGGTAACCCATTCTTCCCTTCCTGAAAATGGCATTGATCATTATATCTTTTCCAGAATCTGTCCCATTATAGTTGTTTTGGTGATAATTTTTGAAAATGCAAATGAGAAGGGTTTACTGGAAGCAAGAAATTTTAAAATGTATCATTATTATTTTTTAAGTAGATAGAATTGGATTATACTTTAAACAACTTAACTGGGGTGTCCGAGAGTGTGCAATGTAGGTAAGGGCTTGACCACCCTACTTTGTCAAGTAGCTGTATGGTGCTATGTGATTTGATCACACCCAGCCTGTGGATAATATAGCATTAAATCTGTTTAAAAACAGTATTCTCTATTCCCCTTTCACAGAGAATTTGTATTCACCTTCATAGTATATCAGTTTGGGTTTCAGTAGTGTTGGTTGTAGCCATATGTTTCTAGATAAAAGTATAAATTATGTTGTGCCTAAATAAAATATGCCAAGAATTTTATGGGGAAGAAGTAACATCATATTCAGTTTTGATTGAGACTTAAAGTTTTGAAAATATGAATTTAGATGTTGGACAGTGAGGATTTTGTTTGAGGGGATGGAGGAAATGGAAGTACTAGGATAAGCCTGACAGGTCCTTTACCCTGTGTGCAGGGCGGGAAGAGGGAAGAAAGAAAACACACGTGTACAAAGCCTAGTAGATTCTAACTGTGCTTAGTTTCATGACTTTACATAAATCGCAGTTGTTTTTCCTACTTCTTAGTGGGGAAATGTAAGCAGTGAGTTTAATATCACATCCACTGTGTTTTGGCCAGAATTTTGCAAGCTTTTGTGAAAAATTCTTATTGTTTTCCTTATCCTATTTGTGACATATATATCAATATGCCTCCTTGTATTTTATTATGTTAAGACTGTATCTTGTATATAAAGAAATAAGTCTAATAGAGTGAATTAAAAGGAGTCTTTACTCTGAAGAGGCAGCATTGTCTAAAGGACCATATGTTTGAGCCCTGTTAATACAGAAAATCTCACTGGAAAGAAGAAGATCTTAAAACTAACAAATGTCCAGATGTCTAGAACAACAACAAAAAAATTATGACAGAATTATTAGCAGTCATCAACTAGAAGTCCTATGAGTTGGTCACTATTGTGAGTTGGTATAAGGCTGCAGTCGAAAACCAAAGTTCAATCTTTTCAGGTGTGTTTGTGCTTAGTAATTACTCGTTTGCAAATGTAGAGTACTATAGTTATGATTTCTTCTAGAGACCTTGTCTTTAAGGAGCTCATAGTTTGATGGAAGAGAGACCTGAAAACCAAAAATTAAATGCAGAGGGAGAGCTTCTGCAGTATAAGATGTGTACAGGGCAAAGAGAAGCACTGTGGTCTGGTGTTCTGTCCTCATCTCCTACTGCTCTAGACTTTCTAAAGTGCCATTTCCCAAACTACCTGTTTATTTCACATACCTGGGCCTTTCTCTGTAGGTACTGTTCTCTCTTCTTGAAAGCCTCTTCCACGTCTTATGTGCCTGGTGAGGTTCTATTTCAAAATCTTCTTGAAGCCTCCCACTGCCTACCCTCCATCCAAAGAATTATTTTCTGTATTTTTTTGTTACCTTGTTATAAGTAATTACAGTTGATTCTCATTATTCATGGTGATTATGATCTATAAAATCACGCAGAACACTAAATTAGTGAAGATTGAACCATTGCTCCTAGGGAAAATATGTACATTTCTCACATTGATTTAATCTTAAATCATAAATACAACTCATCCTGGTAGATTCTATTTCTTTATTTTACAAAAGAGAAAATGAAGTGCAGAAATGTTAAGTGACTTGCCTGAGCCCAACCCCTAATAAGTGCCAGAGTTAGGATTCAGACCCTACTGGCCCACAAGCCAGAGCTTCCTGCACTACACTGCACTGCCCTCTACTGTCTGTGTCCTCAGTCATCCCCATGAGAGCTGAAACTAAAAAGCAGAGCACTGCCTAGTTCGACCTTAGCTGGGAACGTGCTCAGGAGTGACTCAAAATTTTTGACACTCTGTGCATGTCCATGAGTGACTCCGAAAGCATCATCAGTACTGATTTGGGGGTTACAAATAAATTTTAGCAAGTAGGCAAATTCGCAAATACAGGATCCACAAATAATGAGTATCAGCTGTACTTGTAAATAAGCCCTGGAATCTATTTCTTGGTAACTTTCCCTGCAATCCACTGTAGAATGTGCCTTTAGCTTCTTTGAGAGTTCATTCTCTTATTCATTTGTTCAACAAATATTTATTAAGCATTTACTATAAGCCAGACTCTGTTTTAGACTGTGGTGAACAAATTAGAGATTAAGCTGCTACCTGGGACTTCTCTGCTGGTCCAGTGGCTAAGACTCCACACTCCCAATGCAGGGGACCTGGGTTGGATCCCTGTTCAGGGAACTAGATCCCACATACTACAACTAAAGATCCCACATGCCGCAACTAAAGGTCCCACGTGCCACAATTAAAGATTCCATGTGCCACAACTAAAGATCCCGCACCGGCAACGAAGATCCCGCGTGCTGCAACTAAGACCTGACGCAGCCAAATAAATAAATAAATTTTTTTTTTAAAAAAAGCTGATGCCCTTACAGATGTTAAATTTGAATAAGAAAGACAGACAGCTAACAGTCTGGAGCTCAGGAGAGAGGTCTAGTTTGGAATTAGAGATTAACTTGACCAAGGTGAAACCCTTTATGGTCCCTCCCACTTCACATCCCCTAGCATACTGATTTCCAGAACATTTCTGTTCTACTCTGTGCGTACATTCTTTTGAGCCTCTCTACTTGTTATTAGTTGATTTTGAGGCCATTTACCCACGTAACTGGCAGGATATTCTAGAAGAATCATACTGATCTGGTCTTTCATTTCTGCCTTTGCCACCTGCCAACTGAGTGACTTAAGTCAAGCTGTTGAACTTTTAAAGCCTGTTTCCTAATTTCAGAAGTAGTGATCTGATGTGCTAGGCCCTTGTGGGTTGCAAGGAAGAGACACACATATTACTTTTGATGATGAGGGTTTAATGTAAACTAGAATGGGATATCATCTTAGCCACCATATTGTCCCTTGGCCCTAGTGCTTTTACAACCTTATAGGACAGTAACTTAGCAGTATTTAGGATAGGTTTTAAGCTCTGGAGACCTACCTTCTTTTACTTTGTTCACCCAACATTTGTGTTTCCTAAGAGAGAGTATCTGATTGGATTGGTTTGTCACCTTCTAAAACGGAGAACCCCTGTTGAGAAGAATTTTGAACCAGGCCATGGCCTAGGTGATCTCCCTCAATTTCAACCTGTAGATTGTTCTTAGTTAGAGCTCTGAGTCTGGTCCAGGAGTTTGTGGCCAAAGAAGTAGGATTAGTTTCATGTATTATCTCTGACACAGACTGTAGCATATACAAAAAGAACCTCTTGGAGACAGTTTCTTCAGAAAACGACTGAATATAGAGTGGTCCTTAGAGTTTTTCATGGACTTCTGTCCAATTCAGGTACCTATCTAACATGGTCATAGACAGTGTCTAATAAAGCACCTAACAAAGTACCTGACACGTGTCAAATATTGCATAGATATTCCTTTTGGTATTGCGTTTAACATTATTATAGTGTGGTTATTTGTTCACATGGCTGTCTTCCTTACTAGACTGTGCTCCACCAGGGAGGGTTAACATCTTCATCCTCTATCTTTGGCACTTAGTTCAGTGCCTGATACATGGTAATAAATGTACAAATGTCTAACTTGAGGAATTCCCTCACTCTTCCTAAAAGGATGGAAGGATAGGAAAGCTTCCCAGAGAAGGTATTGTTTAAGCTCATTCTTAAAGAAAGAGTAGGAATGTTTTCCAGGTGAATAAAACCTTGAGGCAGCAATCCAAGTAGGGACTAGCAGGTGCAAAGGCAGAGGTATAAAAAGATAATGAAGTTTACTGTATGCTCCTGGTAGATTAAGACAACAAACAAAAGCAAACAAACAAAAATCACCTCAGGAAAAAACTATCAGTTAATTCACACCTGAATTAACTATGACCACAGCTGCTCAGTAATGGATGCAAATTTTAGGGAGAAAGTGTAATATTCTCAAGTTGTTGGCAGGGTATCAGTAACAGTTTAAAAATACAAATATTGACTTTTGGGAACTATTACAGTGTAGTGAAATTGTTTACTTCAGCATGAAGTTCATATGTGTCCTGCACTGTTCAAGGTGCTGAAAATGTAATCAAACTTATTCTCAAGTGGCTCACAAGCTAACAAGGAGACAGATGGATGAACTGATTTATTATGTAAGTGAAGTAATAGAGATATGAATAAAATGCTATCTAAACCAGGAGAAAGGAGTATTTCGTGATATGGAACACTGGGGGAAGATTTCCCAAATGAGGTGGTATTTTTTTTTAAGTCTTTATTGAATTTGTTACAATATTGCTTCTGTTTTATGTTTTGGTTTTTTGGCCACGAGGTATATGGGATCTTAGCTCCCCGACCAGGGATCGAACCCGCATCCCCGACATTGGAAGGCGAAGTCTTAACCACTGGCCCGCCAGGGACGTCCCAAATGAGGTGGTATTTGAGTTGAGCCTTGGTAGGTAAAGAAGTAGGGGTGCACTGTACTGAAAATAGGGACTTTATGAAGATAATTTGTGGTAGGAAAGATTTAAGGATAATCCATATTTGCCGTATCTGTTTTGGGCGTTCAGGTAGTAGTTACATTTATTCAAGCAGTTTCTCTGAGCATAAGATGTGAATAGTTATGCCATAGTAGAATTTTGTGTGAAAATAAACTGGGTTAAACAAAGGTTTCTGAAATGCAGAACATCTCTAGAGCCTTTATTATATTAATGTCTTTTGTGAAGCATGGCTCTCCAAAAGGGCTACGTTGTATTTAACCATGGCTTCTCTCCCCATCCCCACCCCTGCAGCATACCTATACATCTTTTGGAACAGGATTACATGAGACATAGTTTGAGGAATGATGAATTAAAATATATTTTTACCAAACCAAGATTTATCGGTAGTCTCCATGTCCATTGTAAAATAATGTATAATTCTATAATCTTATAGAAAAGGAGAGACATTTGGAGAGAAAGAATACATTCTAGCCAAAATATCATCATCTTGGTCAATAAGTCCCAAACTTAAAAAACATTGTTATATGATCACACCCTCCCTTGAAAAGTATGGCTTATTCATATTTTAAAATTCTCTAAGGTGATCAGAGACACCCTGGGGCGTTGCAGAACTAGAGCAGGAGTCCATGGTGGTGGCAAAGGCAGAGGTCATTTTGGAAGTGGTACTCTTCCACCTTGAGAGAATGCTTCTTTTATTATGCATTCACTTTAGGCCATGTTAGACATATTTTGCCAGATGGGTAATTTATTTAAGAGGATACTGAAAATCCACACCCTCTTCTGACTCTGGAATTTTTGGGGTTGTATGCCAATGTTCTCTTTTCAGTAAGATTTGGTTATATGAGCATTAATTAATGACCCTGCTGTATAATTTTAATTCATCTGTCAAATTCTGATTATGTGATTAACTCTCAAGGTATTGTTAAAATTAAGGAAACAATGATCGTGTTTTTGATAGCGCACTGAATTTGAAGTCAGAAGATCTGTGTTTGAGATTTGTCACTGCCAGCTTTCTATTTGAATGACCTTGGGCACAGCTGTCTAACCATCTGTGGCCTCCTTTTACTTTTTTCTTCCTTTCCCATTTTGACAAAATGAAAGTACATAGGGTTAGTATAAGAATTAAATGATGCATATAAACATACCTTATGAACTCTGAGGCACTATGCAAATAAAAGACAGACTGAAGGAATGGAATGTATCCAACTTAATTTTCATTAACATTTTATTTTTAGTTTTTAATTTTGTATTATAGAAATAATACGTATTTACCATTGTAAAATTAGAAAGCATTGATAGGCAAAAGGAGGGAAAAGCTACAAAGCACGTCATAGATCTACCATACTGAGATGATTAACATTTCGATGGATATATTTGATGGTTGTGTGTGTCTGCATTATTTAAAAGAAATGGGTTCATCTTGGGTGTTTTGTTTAGTCACTTTACTTTTGTAAGTCCCCTAAGAGTACATTTGCTTGGTTCAAGGAATTGTTAAGTCTTTTGCTACATATTGCTGTATATAATGAGAACTATAATAAGAAAAGGAGCTGACTTCTCAGGCTGGTGAACGTAGGACCTTGTGGTAATCTAATATCCTGCACCACTCCAGAAGCTTCATGCAAGGCACATTCAGAAATGAACTTGATGTATGTACACAGTTATGCTTGGTATTGTTTGTAATAGCATGAAAAGGATGACTCCAGTGTGTCAACAGGAGCTGGTTAAATAAACCTTGAAACATCCAAATCATGGAATATTGTATAGTTGTGAAAAGAATGAGGAAGAGAGAAAGAAGGGTAGAATAAGAATATACATTGCTTATAATTGCAAAAGAAATTCTGAAATGATATATAAGAAACCAATGGAAGAAATAGGAGTGGGAATGGGATTTTGCCATATGCCTTCATTTATATTTTATATATTAAAAAAAATTTTGAGTCATGTTTTTGTATTACCTTTTCAAAAAATGAGTGAATGAATGAATGAAATGGAGTTAAGAAAAAGAAGAAAAAGGGATCTGAGCTGCTGCTCATCTCTTTGGTACTAGGTGAATACATAGCAACAGTAGAAGAGATTGGAAGAGAGGCCCTAGGAAGGAGTGGCAGCCTTGCTTTTCTTCTTTTACTCAGTTTTGTATATTTAAAAAATATTTTGAGAACAATGAAATGATTTGAAACTGTCAAATGGCATTGCTTCAATAGCTGAATTGCTTTCTTTTTCATGTTCACTTATAGTATTTTTTCATATGCATACATATTATTTTTAATTGTATTTACACTTTTAATATTTCTAAACTTATCTAATTGTATTTTTTCCATGTTGCTATAGGAGGACCTTTAAAAAAAATGAAGGTAGGGCAGTTTTATCTAGTGCATGTCCCCAAAGTGGTCTAATCTACCTCAAGGGGCAGGAAATTCATGCCCTCTAGTTTATATATGACATACATACATGAGGAAAAATAAGAAAAGGAAAAGATTTGAATATGTATCAATGAAAATAGCATTTCTCCTTGATGATAAAAGAAAACACTTTTTTTAATAATAATTCAGAAAACAAAATATAAAGAAAAATGTCTTAAATTTTCCACCCAAAACATTCTATTTTCTGCTTTTTGGACCTTTTTTATGCATATAAAATTTTTTTTAATTATATATATATTTCTCCCAACTATTGAGATGCTCATGTAGTTTTTTTCCTTTGCCTGTTAATATGGTAAAATACATTTTCGTATTTCTTAATTTTAGACCATCCTTGCATTTCTGGGCTGAACCCTATTTGATCAGAACTTTTTTGTTTATTTTTAAATAAATTTTTAAATAAATGGCTTGACTTTATTTGATCCTGTTTTATTTGAAATTATATGTTTGTAACATGGAAATTGGCCTGTGATTTTCTTTTGTGTTATTTTTGTTCTGTTTAATGTGTTGAGCTACCTGTATACTAATCATTAGAAGGTTCTCCATTTGTCTGTGTTCTGAAACAATTGCATGGGGATTTACCTGCTTTTTGAAAGTAGGTACCTTGTGGACTATAGACTGGTCTTGCCCACCCTTTAAAATGCATTAAGGGAATTCTCTAGCTGTCCACTGGTTAGGACTCCGTGCTTCCACTGCAGGGGGCACAGGTTCTATCCCTGGTCGGGGAACTAAGATATCCCGAAAGCCGCGTGGCGCAGTCAAAAATAAATACGTAAAATAAAATGCGTTAAAATCAGGGGAAGTGAAGTTTTAACATAGTGATTGCAATGTAAACAGAAGCAAAACAGTGTAATTATCTAATGAGAACTTTTGTTTGATAGTGGTGTTCTCCGTGTCTTTTTGCTACCAAGGCTAGTGCTGAGGTTACACTCACCATCTGAGGGTTTACCAGATGTAACTCTAGTTCTGAGGTGTTGCACATATACTAAATGTGCCTACCAGGGCTCTGCTTTATCCCCACAGAAAGCAAGAAGTAATGCAGTAAAAATCAACGTAGCTAGAAGATTTTGAAGAATGGGGCATTCTGGTTTAATTCTATTAACTTTGGAAATATAAAGGTGAAAAAAATCCTGAATTTTAACTCCCTGTTGAATGCAGTTCTAATACGTAGCAAATAATTCCACTTGTCTTCTTTAGTAAGTTTGATATCTTCAGACCTAGTTGATGTTTTATTATAGAATCACTGAAGTGTATTAGGCGCATATTTGAAGATCCTGTTTTAGAACTTTAGGTGTAAGAGGATGTAAATGGTATTGCATGAAATCAGGCTGGGTGGGAACTGATGCCTGGTTAGTATCTATTTCAGACTAAATCTCTGATTGCTGCTTGTGTTGTTATCTAACTCATTTAAAATAATACATATTGGGTTGAGGGTGGGAGTTGTGAGGAGAGTATGTCTTTTAATCGGATGTCTTTATTTCATATCAAGATAGGATATACAGTACCCCTGGCTTTGGACCTATAGAAGGAAACACGTTTTTCTACTTGCTGTAGACCAGTGGTGCTTCACAATCACATTGCTGGGCCCCACCCAGAGTTTCTGATTCCACAGGTCTGGGCTGGGGCCTGATAATTTGCATTTCTAACAAGTTGCCAGGTGATAATTGATGCTGCTAGGCCAGGGACTAAATTTTGTGACCAGTTGCTGTATACTAACTGTAAATTCTAGAAATCTGGGAGTATAAGAAGTGCACAGGTTATGGGGCAGATCATGAAAGATTTAACTCTCTGCTGCTGCTCAGCAAAGTGTTTGAGTTCAGGTAATGAGCCGTATACAGGGATATGACACAATTCTTGTTTCATGATTGGAAGTCCTAGCCAAATATCAAGTGAGAAATTTTGTTTCATTTGCAGAGCTTAGAGACCAAGAGATGCTGGTCAAATAGGATTAAGTGATTAATCCCATGAGAATGGGGGTTATTTATATGTCTCTTTTGTCTTTCCCACTTAACATTTGGCCTTGCTTTAGAAGGGCCTGATATATTTTTTTTAACTGGGAAAGAACTTTGAGTGCCTATTAAATTGAAGGTTTTTGTGTTTTTAAAGATATTAGCTATTTAGTCTTAACATTTTTTAAACAGTAATTTAAGAGAATAAGAGAAACTTTTTAAAAAAGAGATAACTCACTGAAATTATTTTATATGTTGGAGAATATCGTCTGCTTCATAAAACATCAAGCATACTATGGGTTTTCTTTTTTTTTTTTAGTGATTTGTCATCATATTGTTTGAGGTAATACTAGTAATTCTTATAATCCCTCTGAAGATGAAAAATGAAGGCCAAAATCATAGCTGGCACAGAAGCTGGATACAGGAGACAGCTATGAAGGAATAGATAGATATACACACACATTTACACACACACACACACACACACACACACATAAAATACACATACATACACATATATATTTTTTTAATGGTTATTATTGTTACTATTTTAACTAAGACAAAGATACCTGTGCTGAACTTAGGCCTCAGCTCTGGAAGCCACACCTTTTCATGAAGGAATTTTGCTTCAACAAGTTTCTCTCACTTGTCTGCTACCTAATTTCTTTTGTTCCACTACTGACACCCTGGGTTTTAAAGTTGACCAGCTGGTTCAACATCAACTGTTGGAGGAATAACTGGTGTCATACACAGCAGGTTGGGCAGACTCCCTAATTGGAAACATTCCTGTTTTGCTCCCACCCCCACAGAGGAGAATTAGGAGGAGAAAAAGGAGAGTAGAACTAGATCCTACAGACCAGGCCAGTGGTTCTGAAGCTTGTTGCACAGCAGAAGCAAGCCACTAGCGTTCTAATGCACAATATAGATTTGGGGGCCCCACCCTGAGACCTTCTGAATCATGATCTGCTAGAACAGAGCCTGGGGGCTGCATTTTTAACAGCTGCCTGAAGTAATTTTATGTAGCCAGCTGGGCTCTATGCCTCACACCAGACCAGTGCTGGTCCTAGGTGAATTTTCGCCAGCCATGGTAAAAGTAAAAAAATTAGGACCACATAGTGTTTTTCATAAAATTGCATTTATTAATACAAAGAATTGGTTTTTGCATTGAATTAAGGCCTTCATATGTTTTTGGATGTTACAATATCCCTTTGTAAAATTATGTTGATAAGGATGTTTTCTATTACCCTTATTTAGTTAAAACAAATTGCAATCTTATGTTCTCCGCAAAATACTTGTGAAAATTTCCTAGTCTGTGAAATCCTAAAGATTGAGTATCTCTGATCTCATTTTTGGAAATCGTTTTTTAAAATACTTTGGAATACAGGTCCATACAGGGTCCAAAATCTTCGGCTAGTTAAGTTTTTTTTTAATTTAATTTAATTTTTTATTTATTTTTGGCTGCGTTGGGTCTTCGTTGCTGTGCTCAGGCTTTCTCTAGTTGCAGCGAGCGGGGCCTACTTTTTGTTGTGGTGTGCTGGCTTCTCTTGTTGCGCAGCGTGGGCTTCAGTAGTTGTGGCTCGCGGGCTCTAGAGCGCAGGCTCAGTAGTTGTAACGCACAGGCTTAGTTGCTCTATAGCATGTGGGATCGTCCCGGACCAGGGCTCGAACCTGTGTCCCCTGCATTGGCAGGGGATTCTTAACCACTGCACCACCAGGGAAGCCCTAGATAAGTTTTAGAATTCAGAAATTTTCAAATTTTAGAGAGATCCTTTCTCTGTATGATATGTAATGCCTGAGGGGGTCTGGTGCAGAACCCTTAGTTGCACACATTAATATTTCTGAGCAAAACAAGAGTATTCACACTAAGTAAGGTAAATTAAGGCGATATATAGCTTCACATCAGTTCAGGCCAAGTTTTACTGTCAATTGAGTTTTGACATGAAGTGTATGGAAAATTTTTAGTTTTTAGAGCTTTTTGGATTTTGGAATTTTACATAAGGGATAGGATAGACCTATTTGAGGTCTGCTTTCTCATCCTAAAAGTGCCAGCAAGCTTCAAATTAAATGGAGCTTTGTATGTTTATGGTAGGGAATAATTTATTTTGATTTAACACACTAGTGTGTGATGTATTCTTATTTGTATTTTCCTTCCAAAGACCTGGTCCTCTGTTGAATAGCGTTTTTCTTCAGCCTGCTTCCCCTACTCCCATTTGTAGTATTTGAGAAAATTCAGAGTTTTATATCAGAGCCATTCTAGAACTAAAGTGGGAAGAGTGAGAGTGTAGGGTAGTGGGTAAGAACATGGGCTTTGGAGACAGAAAGACCTAACCTTAAGCCCCAATTCTGTCACTCACTAGGTTGTACCTTGCTTTAACAAATATCTGAATGTCAGAGAATTTATCTGAAAAACCAGGATAATAATAGCATCTATATCAACAGTATTGCTGTGAAGGTTAAGAGAGAATGTCAGTGAAGTACTTGGAAGAGCTGTTATTCTATTCTCATCTTTTTCCCCTGGTATTTGGGTAGATTACTTGCTTCCTCTGTGTAACTTAATTGTCCCATGGTAGCCTCTCTTTCCCTTAGAGCAGGAGTCCCCAACCCCGGACGGCAGACTGGTACCGGTCCGCAGCCTGTTAGGAAGCGGGCCGCACAGCAGGAGGTGAGCAGAGGGTGAGCGAGCGAAGCTTCATCTGCCGCTCCCCATTTGCTCGCATCACCGCCTGACCGTACCCCCCACCACACGCCCCAGTCCGTGAAAAAATTGTCTTCCATGAAACCCTGGTGCCAGAAAGGTTGGGGACCACTGCCTTAGAGGTTCTGGATAAGCTTGCTTCAAACATTTTCGCAATTCATGATCTGCTTCTGTTCCATTCTTGCAACTAAAACTTCAAATCCTGCCTCATCAATGATTTCCACACCAAAAAATCCACAAGCTCCTAAGCTTTATATGGGCCTAGTAGTTTTAACAAAATTTGAATGTCTTAGGGTAGAGTCCACATTACACAGTATGAGGCCTTTCACTACCCGAAATGTATCACTCTTATTTTTTTCATCTTTACTTTGTTCCAGTACTGTGCTCCCACTAACCAGGGAAACCTTTCCCTTTCTCCCATGAAACAATTCTGCTCTTACCCTGGCCCCTCAAGGACTCACCTTCTACCCCAAATTAATTTTCAAGGAGTTTCTACCACCCTGAATGGTACCTTTCCTAAAAAGACTTCCAGTGAATACAGTTTTCTCTACCTTATTACACATGTATTTGGACTACTTAGCTCCTTTTCCCCCACTTTGCTGTGGAAGACAATTCTCTTCTCTAGAAATATATCGAATAAAATGAGCATGTGGTCCTTTTTGGTGACTTTTGTTGAGATCCATGGTATGGATTTCTTCCAGTTTACATAATCCTCTATGGCAAGATTTTATACCTAGCCTGCAGCTCGTGAAGAGAATGTTGTAGCCACCTGGTGTTATTAAACACTCAAATAGTAAATAAGAACATGTAAAGTATTTTTGAAGAATAGAATTAGAATTTTTTTTCCCCTCAAGAGTAATTTAACCTGTCAAAAACAGATTCCTGAGTGATATTGTCACTGGCTGTGGGGAATAATTGTTGATACTCAGTGAAGAATGCTCAGCCTATATCCAGGCCCCTGAAGGCATGGACGTCCCTTCCTAACAAATGAGATTTAGCATACAGTATTCTAGAAATGGCAGTTTGTCAGCAAATTATTTATTGAAGACCTAGTGGGCACATAAAAGCATATTAGAAAGTGTAAAAGACTTGATTCTTGCCCTCGAGAAACGTCTAAGGTTATAAATGGACTGTTCCCCAAACAAATAACAAGTAATGCTCACTCGAATGTAGATATAATCAAATGTGAAATAGTGATGGAGGTGGGGTAGACCTCAGGCAGAGATTGTATTTAGGTTTCTATAGTGGCATTTTTTTTTAATTAAAAACTTTTTAAAAAATATTTATTTATTTGGTTGCATTGGGTCTTAGTTGCAGCAGGTGAGCTCCTTAGTTGTGGCTCAAGGGGTCCTTAATTGTGGCTCGCTGGCTCCTTTGTTGCAGCATGCATGTAGGATCTAGTTCCCGGACCAGGGATCAAACCCGGGCCCCCTGCATTGGGAGCGCGGAGTCTTAACCACTGTGCCACCAGGGAAGTCCCATGGCATTTCTAATACTATTACGCATTTAAAAAATAAGCTAAACTGTCCTCAGATCAGTCTAAGACATTTAAAAGCCTTTCCTTTGTTATTCAGAAAAGTTACACATATTTCATATGTAATAATTTGCCCATAGGAATGTTTTAATGTTATCTGCTAAAGATTCAGTTTGCAATATTTTCTCTGTTAATAGTATATAATATCTTGTTGGAGCTGTATATGGAGAAGTCAAGGTCCCTATGATAACCACCACTTGATGTTATCCTGGGAGGACAATTGATGGACTTTACCTGTGGAAGTAGAACTTGCCACTGACTGTTGTCAAGTGTTGATTCTACCTTTGAAAGTCCCTTTAAATGCTTTATGGAGAGCATTTTATGTCTGTTTTGTACATTTCCAGTAGGATAATAGTAATATCACAGAACATTCTAGGCATTGTTTCTAAAAGTTTGTGAGTTGTTAGAATAAAAATGTAATGAATAAATAAGGCAATTAATTAATTAGGAAAATGCTTGGTAGTTAAGACTTCTCAGAGCAGTTAATTTACTTGGCCATGGATTCTTTTTTTTGGCCATGCCCATGCGGCATGTGGGATCTTAGTTCCCTGACCAGGGATCAAACCTGTGCCCCCTGCAGTGGAAGCACAGAGCCCTAACCACTGGAAACCACCGTTTTTGTTTGTTTGTTTGTTTTTTCAATTTTTTGCAAAGGGCATTCACAAGACTGATGTTTTGTAAAACACCAATTTGCGAACTACTGTACTGATGTAAGAATTAGGGAAATTGGGATTTGTACTATTCCACGTAGTGTTTGCCACTGTATTAGAGGAATTGTTCTCAGTCTTTAGTCTTTCTGTATATCAGAATCACCTATAACAGTTAATAGGCAAAAATACAGATTTTGGGCCCTGGCTCAGGCCTAAGAAGTCATATTGCTTAACAAGCGTGTTAACATTCTATTTGCAAGCCCTTTTCTTGCATCCAATGAAAGGATGGAACATTTGTGTATTGAGGTCAGTATAGGAACGCTTAGCAGAGTGATTACTTCCTTGTTTTCTGTTAAAGGCAATGCAGCTTCTCCGAGAACAAATGAAGTGGAAACAGAGGGGATAAGGTCATTCTAATTGGAGACTGACCCAGAACTTGTTTTTAAAATCTCCATATACATATCCTACCTGTTCTCCCTATACTTTCCCCACCCCCCAGAAAAGTTGAGCTACTCATTCTGCCTCCTTTGCACCTTGATCTTCCACCAAATGATGGAGAAAATTTGCTGGGTTTATTTACTCAGTAAAAGAAGACTTTGTAGGGCTTTCCTGGTGGCGCAGTGAGAGTCCGCCTGCCGATGCAGGGGATGTGGGTTCGTGCCGCCGTCCGGGAAGATCCCACATGCCGCGGAGCGGCTGGGCCCATGAGCCTGTGCGTCCGGAGCCTGTGCTCCACAACGGGAGAGGCCGCAGCAGCGAGAGGCCCGCGTACCGCCAAAAAAAAAAAAAAAAGAGAAGAAGACTTTGTAAAACAAGGAGACAGATAAATTACTTTAGTGCAAAATATGTTCCACATTGTGGAAAGAAAATCAAAATGGAGTCAGTATTGCTAAGAGAGCTCTTTAAAATGGAGCTGGGAGGCCATTAGTAAAGTGTCATCTCAGCCTGGATGGAATCTGACCTTTTGACCTGATGAAGTCATCCAGAACATCTGCCAGGAACTCAGGATACTTATTGGACCCTTGCCCTAAAATAACTGTAACAGTCTATCTACTTACCAGACCCCTACCCTGAAACAACTTGTGCCTTAAGGACAAATATTTTCTGATTAGTGTCAGAGTCAGTCACAGTTCTCACCAGGCAACTGTTTTTCCAAAGTGAAGCCTATAATATTCTTTTATTAATCTACAGGTAACAAATGTAATGCAGACATCGATCTTATTGGAATAGTAGAGAAATCTCTGGAGCCAATAGAAGAGAACTGGGCGCTCCATTAAGTAGCAGTAACAGGGTAATTTAGCAACAATCACCATTAAAGGCAAACATGTATGCATAATTATGGAGGTGAGCTGTTAAATAGTAAAATCGGGACTATTAATTACAATCAAATGAAAGTTAACACTGATTACTTACGATATACAAGGCACTGTTCTGAACACTTAATTTTTTTAAATTGAGGTGTAGTTGACTTAACAATATTATATTAGTTTCAGGTATACAATAGTGAATCAAAATTTTAATAGATTATACTCTATTTAAAGTTATTATAAAAGAGTTGCTATATTCCCTGTGTTGCAAAATATATTCTTGTAGCTTATTTATTTTATACAATTTTATACATAGTGGTTTGTACCTCTTAATCCTCTACCCCTATCTTGCCCCTCCGTCCTTCCCTCTCCCCAGTGGTAACCACTAGTTCTTCTCTATATCTGTGAGTCTGTTTCTACTTTGTTGTAGTCATTTGTTTTATTTTTTAGATTCCATATATATAAGTAATAACATACAGTATTCATCTTTCTCTGTCTGATTTATTTCACCAAGCATAATGCCCTCCAGCTCCATCCATGTTGTTGCAAATGGCAAAATTTCATTCTTTTTTATGGCTGAATAGTATTCCACTATATATATATCCATTATATACAGATCCAAAAAAATATTTCTACAATTTACGTTAAAGAGTGTTCTGCCAGGACTTCCCTGGAGGTCCAGTTGTTCAAACTCCGCATTTCCATCGCAGGAGGCATGGGTTCGATCCCTGGTCAGGGAACTAATCCCACAGCCATGTGGCGTGGCCAAAAAAACAAAACAAAAACCAACAACAGCAACAAAGAGTGTTCTGCCTATGTTTTCTCCTAGTAATCTTATGCTTTCTGGTCTTACATTTAGGTCTTTAATGCATTTTGAGTTTATTTTTGTATATGGTATGAGAAAATGTCCTAATTTCATTCTTTTACATGTAGCTGTACAGTTTTCCAAGCAACACTTATTGAAAAGACTGTCTTTTCCCCATTATGTATTCATGTCTCCTTTGTCATAGATTAATCGACTATAAGTGTGTGGGTTTATTTTTGGGCTCTCCATTCTGTTCCATTGATCTATGTGTCTGTTTTTGTGCCTGTATCATACTGTTTTGATTACTGTGACTTTGTAGTATAGTCTGAAGTCACAGAGCATGATACCTCTTGCTCTCTTCTTTCTCAAGATTGTTTTGGCTATTTGGGGTCTCTTGTGTTTCCATACAAATTTTCGAATTATTCTAGTTCTGTGAAAAATGCTCTTGGTATTTTCATAGGGATTGCATTGAATCTATAGATTGCCTTGGGTGGTATGGTCATTTTAACAATATTAATTCTTCCGATCCATGAACATGGAATGTGTTTCCATCTGTTTGTGTCATCTTTAACTTCTTTCACTGGTGTCTTATAGTTTTCCAAGTACAAGCCTTTTACCTTTAGATTTATTCATAGGTATTTTATTCTTTTGGAAGCAATTGTAAATGAGATTGCTTCCTTAATTTCTCTTTCTGATAGTTTGTTGTTAGTGTATGGAAATGGACCAGATTTCTGTATATTAATTTTGTATTCTCCAACTTTACCAAATTCATTGATGAGCTCTGGTAGTTTTTTGGTGACATCTTTAGGATTTATTTATGTATAGTATCATGTCATCTGCAGATAGTGACAGTTTTACTTCTTCCTTTTCAGTTTGGATTCCTTTTATCTAATTGCTATGGCTAGAACTTCCAAAACTATGTTGAATAAAAGTGGCAAGAGTGGGCATCCCTGTCTTGTTCCTGATCTTAGAGGAAATGCTTTCAGCTTTTCGCCGTTGAACATGATGTTAGCTGTGGGCTTATTATATGTGGCCTTTATTATGTTGAGGTATGTTCCCTCTATACCCACTTTGTGGAGAGTTTTTATTAAACATGGATGTTGAATTTTGTCAGAAACTTTCTCTGCATCTAGTGAGATGATCAGATGATTTTTATTTTCAATTTATTAATTAATGTGGTGTACCACATTGATTGATTTGCAGATATTGAACCATCCTTGTATCTGTGGGATAGATCCCACTTGATCATGATGTATGATCCCTTTAATGTTTTGTTGGATTCAGTTTGGTAATATTTTATTGAGGATTTTTGCCTCTATGTTTATCAGTGATATTGGCCTGTAATTTTATTTTTTTGTGGTACCTTTGTTGGTTTCTTGGTATTAGGGCGATGCTGGTTCATAGAATGAGTTTGCAAGCATTTCTTCCTCTGCAATTTTTTGGAATAGTTTGAGAAGGAAAGGTGTTAACTCTTCTCTAAATGTGTGGTAGAATTCACCTGTGAAGTCATCTAGTCCTGGACTTCTGTTGCTTAGGAGTTTTTTTGTTACTGGTTTAATTTCAGTACTGGTAATTAGTCTGTTCATGTTTTCCATTTCTTCCTTGTTCAGTCTTGGGAGATTGTATATCTCTAGGAATTTGTCCATTTCTTCTAGGTTGACCATTTTATTTGCATACAGTTGCTTGTGGTAATCTCTTATGATCCTTTATATTTCTGTGGTGTTGGTAGTAACTTCTCCTTTTCCATTTCTGATTTTATTTATTTGGGCCCTCTTTTTTTTCTTGATGAGTCTGGCTAAAGGTTTATTGATTTTATTTATCTTTTCAAAGAACCAGTTCTTAGTTTCCTTGATCTTTTCTTTTTTTTCTTTTTCTTTTCTTTTTTTGTCTCTATTTCATTTATTTCTACTCTGATCTTTATGATGTCTTTCCTTCTACTAACTTTGGATTTTGTTCTTCTTTTTCTAGTTCCTCTAGTGTAAGTTTAGGTTGTTTATTTGAGATTTTTTTCTTATTTCCTGAGGTTGGCTTATATCACTATAAACTTACCTGTTCATGCTGCATCCCATAGATTCTGGATCATTGTGTTCTTGTTTTCATTTGTCTCCAGGTATTTTTTAAATTTCTTCTTTGATTTCTTCAGTGATCCATTGGTTGTTTAGTAGCATATTATTTATCCTCCACATGTTTGTGTTTTTTGCAGTTTTTTTCTTGTAGTTGACTTACTGGTCTCATAGCGTTGTGGTTGGAAAAATGCTTGATATAATTTCAATTTTCTTGATTTTACTGAGGCTTGTTTCGTGGCTTAGCATGTGATCTATCCTGGAGGATGTTCCCTGTGCACTTGAAAAGAATGTGTATTCTGCTGCTTTTGGATGGAATGTTCTATGTATATCTGTTAATAAGTCCAGTTGATCTAATGTGTCATTTATGGCCAATGTTTCCTTATTGGTTTTCTCTCTGGGTGATCTGTCCAGTGATGTAAGTGGGGTGGTGAAGTCCCCTACTCTTATTGCATTACTGTTGATTTCTCCCTTTATATCTGTTAATATTTGCTGTATGTATTTAGGTGCTCCTATGTTGGGTACATATATATTTATATTTGTTATATCTTCTTCTTGGATTGATCCCTTGATCACTGTGTAATATCCTTCTTTGTCTCTTGTTACAGTCTTTGTTTTAAAGTCTGTTTTGTCTGGTATAAGTATTGCTACCCCAGCTTTCTTATTTCCATTTGCATGGAATACCTTTTTCCATCCCTTTCCTTTCAGTCTGTGTGTCTCTTTAGATGTGAAGTGAGTCTCTTGTAGGCAGCATAACTATAGGTCTTGTTTTTGTATCCATTCAGCCACTCTGTGTCTTTTGATTGGCACCTATAGTCTCTTAACATTTAAAGTAATTATTGATAGGTATGTGTTCATTGTCATTTTGTTAATTGCTTTTGTGGTTCTTTTTTATTCCTGTATTGTTCTCTTCCCTTGTGATTTGATGACGATCTTTAGTGTTATATTTGGAGTCTTTCTCTTTCTTGTGTGTGTATCTATTATAGGTTTTGGCGTTGTGGTTACAATGATAGGTTTTTGGGTGTGGTTACAATGAGGTTTATCTATAGCAATATTTATTTATTTATTTATTTATTTATTTTCGGTATGCGGGCCTCTCACTGTTGTGCCCTCTCCCGTTGTGGAGCACAGGCTCTGGACGCGCAGGCTCAGCGGCCATGGCTCACAGGCCTAGCTTATCCACGGCATGTGGGATCTTCCCCAACCGGGGCACGAACCTGTGTCCCCTGCATCGGCAGGCGGACTCTCAACCACTGTGCCACCAGGGAAGCCCTATATATTTATTTTAAGTTGCTGATCTCTGAATTTCAAACGCATTTTAACAACTCTGCATTTTTACTCCCTTCCCCTCACAATTACTGTTTTTGTCATCATATTTTACATCTTTTGTTTTGTGAATCCTTTAACTGCTTATTGCAGATATAGATACTTTTACTACTTTTGTTTTTTAATCTTCCTACTAGCTCTGTGTGTGGTTAATTTACTACCTTTACTGTATATTTAACTTTATCAATGAGCTTTTTCCTTTCATAATTTTTATGCTTCTAGTTGTGGTCTTTTCTTTTTTGCTTAGAGAAGTCCCTTTAACATTTCTTGTAAGGCTGGTTTGGTGGTGCTGAAATCTTTTAGCTTTTGCTTCTCTGTGAAACTTTTGATCTCTCCATCAAATGAAAGCCTTGCCAGGTGGCGTATTCTTGGTTGTAGGTTTTTCCTTTTCATCACTTTAAATATATTGTGCCACTCCTTTCTGGTCTGTAGAGTTTCTGCTGAAAAGTCAGCTGACATCCTTATGGGAGTTCCCTTGTATGTAACTCATTGCTTTTCCCTTGCTGCTTTTATTTTTTTTTAATGTATTTTATTTATTTATGGCTGCCTTGGGTCTTTGTTGCTGCGCACAGGCTTTTCTCTGGTTGCAGCAAGTGGGGACTACTCTTCATTGCGATGTGTGGGCTTCTCATTGTGGTGGCTTCTCTTGTGGCATTGTATGTGTTCATTACAGGTATGGTACTTAGGGCCAAGCACCATAAGGACTACAAGAAAAAAAAAAAAAGGTAACACATGAGGCATATATGATAAGGAGGCACCACAGTCCAGAGCACGAGCTCTGGAATCACACAGGCTTGGTTCAGATCCCAGCTAAGCCACTGCCATCTGTATACGCTGAAGAACAGTCGAAGGTTTAAATGTTTTACCAAATTTCGAAAAAGAAGAAAGAACCTATCTGCCAGGAAGGGACATCGTGGGGTGCAGCATCCAGTCGCGTCAGGGCTCTGCATCCCCTGCTCAGAAACCTTCACCGCCTGGCTCATGGTGATGCTGGCAGCTCAGCAGCCTGGAGAAGGCGCTCCTGTCTCCAGGCCTCTCAGAGAAGCTGGGGAGGTCCCCGGAGGAGGCTGGCCACAGCCTGGCAAGCTCTGGGTGCCTCCTGCACTCAGCTCTGAGCAGGCTCTGGCCTCTGGGCCCCGTTGGGGGGAAGGGCTGGCCGATACATACGCAGGGTTGAGGGGCCTGCAGAGCCGGTGCCCAGGCAGGGTGAGCTCTGGAGGAGAAGGCTTCCACAGTCCTGAACAGTCTCCGCATGGTGGCCCATCCGGTGCCAAACCCCTGCCACCCACAGCGAGAAGTCCCAGCTGCTAGAAAGTCCAGAAGGGGTCGGGCTCTGGGGCCCCGCTTTTTGCCCTTGGGCTGGGTTTCTCCACGGGCTGGACTTGCGTGTGCACCCCCGCCCCACCCCCTGCCCCACCGCCCTTTCTCTGTGACAGGTAAAATGGACATGTCACAGCGCCAGGTTGAGCCATCCAGCGTCCAGTGCGTGCTAGACATCGAGAGGAGTAAGAAGCTAGGGAGAAGCTCTCCGAGTTTCACACTCTATTCTCGGATTGCTTGGCGCACAACCGCTTCTACATGGGCAATTTGTACATTTCGTACCTGGCTCCACCGCCGCTGGCCCCGCTGCGGGCCCCGGTGGGCTGACACCCGCTGGTTTTGCCCTCCCAGGAGGCAGCCATATCTGACCGGGACCACCCTGCTCCAGTGCCTGCCTTCTGCCCTGGTCGCAGGCTGTCCCACAGGACCGAGTGCCTTTATCGCCTGGCTTTTACATCACACCAAAAAGACAGTATCCCATCCAGCAGGCCAGGTACTCCCGTCTGGGGATTCTTCCCTTGGTGAACTGGAGGGACTCGCCGAAGAAGCCCGTGTTGTCTGCTCATAATTCCATCAGGTTCGGCCACTCAGCCATCAAGATTCCTCCACTGGGGCGCAAATTTACCCTCCTGCATTCACCACCTGAGCAGGTAGTCAAGGTTAGGAAGCCATCCAGATGGCTAGGTACCATCCAGTCACCTTCCACTTCCTTGCCCAAAGGAGAGTAAGGTGAAGGTCCAAGAAGAACCCCGAAGAGGCATGGCAAAGATGGAGGATCACCCAGAGACCAAAGGAGAGGACGATTGGAAGAGGGGCCACTGTAACAATGGGGATATACCATTGACATCTAGGCCCCAGGAGACCAGTGGAGTCCTCACTTCCCTCAAGTGCCATCCTGAGCCTCTGGACCTCCTTCCCAAGCACCCAGAAGACAGCTTGAGTGAGAACGCCCAGATGTCTCCAGTGAACTTCTCCTCAGAAAGCCATGTCATCTGCTCAGATGGAGATCCTGGAAATGTCCTGCCTCCTTGGAAGCCTGAATCCCATGCCATAGTGTTCTCTGCCCCAACCACATGCTGCTCCCTGCTGCTGGAGAGGCCAACAAAAGAAGTGCTGGGTGAAGACCACCGGCCCAACTCACCAGGCTCACTGATGTCTGGGAAGGAGCTGCAGCGTGAAAAATCTTCAGACGTCCCATCAAGAAGCTCCCCTTCCCTGGTATCTACCAGCAGTAGGCCCTGCAAGTGGAAGATTCCCCTGCCGCTTTTTCTGCTGCTGCTGGGGCTGAGGTCGCCCCCGCCAGGGCTGAGGTCACCCCTACCACTGACAAGGGATCAAGGTGAGTGACCCCCTCCTCCTAAGCTTCCGTGCTTAGCTCTTGCCGAAAACCCAGGCACCTTGGAGAAGAACAGTGAGTGTCAGTGGAACAATATCCTGAATAATATAAGGAAGGTCCAGCCACCGTCCCATGAAAAGCAACCCCCAACACCCAGTTTTGTAGATTCTACCCCTTCTCTATTACTAAGCTACTCCTCGTCCAGTCCCTACCATCAATCCCCCTGTTTTAACTGGGCAGCCCATGACTTCTCTTGCAATCCCTTCCACCAGCATGGTCACGGCATCTGGAAGTTTGACCTTCCAGCCTACTGTAGATCCTGATGTCACTGACATGGACACTACTGCCCCTTCCCAAGCTGTCATTTTTATGTCTCTCCCAGGTTTCAGGGTGGAGCAGAGGCACCCTGCAGGGGTACCAGTGTCCATCACCCGACCTGTGCCGATGGTCCCCTGCACCACCTCAATTTTTAACCATCCCTTTGGCCCCCAAACCAACCCTCAGCCCATATTTGGGACCTCTATGGGCAGCAGAGAGCCTGTCTCCCTGGTGCTCCTGTTTTCCCCAGCCCCCCATTTACGGCTTCGGCTCCTGTTTTCCCCAGCCCCTCATTTATGGCCTCGGCCGTTATCGGTGCTTCAGCAGGCAGCACCTCTGACACCAAAACTATGGACACCACACCTCCTTCTTAGGCTGTCATTTTCCAGTCTGCCCCTGTCTCCAGGCAGAACCAATACGCATTTCACACGGCTGTTCCTATTGCGGAGAACACACCACCCAGTGGTAGCAATGCCTCAGCCCATGCCTTGACTCATTTACCTGCAGCATCGGCCAACAGACAGACCAACACTTCAAGCTTCTCTTGGACCCAGGTCTCCCGTCTCAGGCCACATTTGGAGCCAACGATGGGCAGAGGCCTAACGATTATTTTCTATTGGGAAACCCAGTAAACCCAGCACAAGATAAAGTCCTAACCTCTCCCGCAGCCCAGCCACTGCGAGTCAGCATCATGCAGTCAGCTTTGCCAGCTTCCCTATTCGCCACCACCAGCAGCACGCAGCCGGCCTTTGGCGACAACCCAGGCATTCTCCCCAGGGCTGTATCCATTACTACTGGCTTTGGAGTTGCCACCAGGATGCCCAGTACTGGGGACAGTAGCTCGCTCTTTGCCGATACCACACCGGGCCTACTGTTCATGGGACCTGCAGCCCCTACAGCTGGTGGGAGCCTTGGAGTCAGTGTGTCAGCCCCAGGGCTCGCTCATTCAGAGGCATCCAGACCACTTAACTTTGGGGCAGGACTAAGTGGGGCACCCAGCACTGCTTCTGTTCCCACTTTGGGCCAGACAACCTGCGATCTACCTGACCACGGCAAGGCTGCTGCAGTAGGAGGGACAGGCACCATCCCAGCATTTGGGAGCATACCTGATTCCACCTTAAATCCAAATACCTGGGGCCTACCTGGGCTGAATACAGGTGGTATGGTGATGGCAGGGGATAACACCATCCGCACGACTGGAGGCCACTTTCCATCACTGCACCCAGGGCCCATCTGGATGTAGAAAATCTACATTTAGAAGTTCCATCCCCAAGGAGAAGAAATCTGTCAAGGGACGTGTCAGTTTCCACCTTCCATCAGAGCTCCCCACATCTGCTGGAGTTGCAAGTGTGGGTACCACCCGTGGGCTTCAACACACTTCTAGTTCTACCTTATTTCCAAATACAAGGGGCCCACCTGCCCACAATCCAGGTGGTGGTCGTATAGGAGGGCACAACATCATGCCCATGATTGGAGGACCTGGTATTCCCGCTTACAACTGGGGCCCACCTGGCCAATACACAGGTGGTGCGGATGGAGGGAACATCTCACGGGTGCCCGGAGGCCCTGTGTATTAACTGCCATCAGACTTGGAACCCATCTGTGCAGAGAATGGGGGGCCATGGGGGACAGCACCACACCTGCTGTGACTGCATACACTTCTGGTGCCTCATTCATACAAAGCACCTGCCCCCCCTCCCCCAGCCAAAACCCAGGTGGCGCCATGGGGGATAGCACCATCCATATTTAGAGAGGAACCTCTGCTCTCAGAACACTGGGGTCCCCAAGTCAGGACACCCCTCTGACGTAGACGAGCCAGCATTGTGTTTGGAGGCTCCTGGTCAGGGCAGCTGTGCCTGTGCTCATAGGAGTCTGGCAGCCTCATAACCTGCCCAGGGCTTCATAGGAGCCATCAGCTAATTCCTTTCTTCTGTGAAGAAACTCAACAAATGAAGAGCAGATCTTATTCTGCAAACTGTGTAACCATGAATGAACTTTGCCTCACTGGAAAGCGGCTCAGCCCCTTTAGGTGAAACTTAACCTCTTCTCTTCCTACAGCAAGCCAGAGGACCACACCTCAGGGGTGTGCGTGTGTGTGCGTGCACGCGCGCGCGCGCGTGTGTGTGTGCGCGTGCGTGCATGCGTGTGTGTGTGTGTTGGAGGGTGAGGAGCATATGAGCCCACTTCAGAACTACACCAGACTTGAGAAGTTCCAGTTAGAAGAATGGAAGAGAGCTGCCTGTATCATCCACTGTGCCATCCCTGTGGTTTGACTGTTAACTTGGCCACCCAAGCTCCCAGCCAGTTTTCCCTAGACTTGGAACTGGCAGGATGCCCACTGCTGTTTTCAGATGCTTTCTCTCCCCCTATGCATTTGCCCCAATGGGCCCTTCTCTTTCCCAGCTTTATGTACATATGTATATATATGTCAATAAAATCTTGTTCGTATTAATCTGCTTCTGTTTATGTGTCTTTACTCACTGACTCAGCTGTAGAGGAAGAACTGACATATGTGAAGTTGATCTGTGAGCCAGACTTAAGGCCCCCAAATTTTGTGTCCCAGTGACTGGGATGTGGAATTAGGCACACGTTATGGCTGCATGTGCTGAGTCCTGAAATCTGTTATCAGTGTAACGAGTGACAATCAGGAGGAGCTAAGGTCCAGAGGAGGGAGAGATGGGGTGACTCACCCTGGCTTCTCTATATGTCTCTCTGTCCCCTCACTACTCCAACCACACTGGAGGCTAGATAATCCCTGATGTGTGGTAAGGAACCACACTTTAAGATTTTAGTTTTTGAAAATGTTTACATGTCTTTCGGGGCATCTTTTTATTCAGTTGAGACTTAGGCTATCTTCATACATTCCCACTCCTCCCAGAGAGGATGGATTTGGCACCCAGGTTCATGTGTCTGGAGAAACAAAGGAAGAGTTCATACCTGCTCTGTAATTATTGAAAATTTAAGTTTACCTCAAATTTACCATGCTGCTTAAAATAGCAGAAAAGATCCTCTTTAATAACTGGCTTGGCTCTGAGCTAAACTGCTGCAATATCAAATCACAAGAGTTATAATTGTGCCCAGTTCTGGCTGACCCTAGAGTTCTGCTGGGCCTCCACTAGGTTTAATAATGGCAAAATTCCTGAGTCTGTGCAGCCTATCTTCCAGTTGGAGGGGAGAACAGAAACCCATGTACATTATCTGGTAGGTTAGCCAGTAATAAATGCTATGGAGATTAAGCATTTATTATGGTGAGTTGAGATTGTGGGCAGAGAGAAGCAAGGCTTTCAACTTAAACGGTAGACAGGATAAGTCTTACTGGGAAGGTGGAATTTGAACAGTCTAGAGGGAGGCAGATGAGTCAGACATCTGAGGGAAAAGCATTCCAGATCATGGGAATAACCTCTGCAAGGCCCAGAGGAAGGATGCCAGTGTCCTCAGGGAAGAGTTAGTAAATAATGTGGCTGGAATAGAGTCAGCAAGTGGGAAGGAGGGAAGGAGGAAAGGAGGACAGAGAAGATGTGTGTTGAATTCCCTGCATCACCATTTATTGATCGTGTGATCACAAACAGTTAATTCAACCTTGAAGTGTTTCAGTGAACTCAGTGCTTTTGCTATGGCCTATTTACCTCTCAAGAGTTTTGGAAGGATAAAATAAGGTAGGGAAGTATCCCTTCCTACCTTCCGATGGCCTAGACTATCAGTTATTCCTTCCTTCTCCTTTATTTGTAGCCTCTCTGTCTCTACTAGACTCTTTCTGTGAACATTTAAACATGTTCTAGACTGTCCAGTCTTTAAAGTTTCCAGGGACCTCTCACCACTCCAGTTCCTGTTCATTCCTATTCCTTTCCTTGGCAGCTGGCCTCCTTGAGAGAGTATCTAATACTTCCTGTCCCTGCAATTCATACCTCATCCATTTGACTTTCTCCCTCATTTCTCTTTATGGATACTGCTTTCATTAAGGTCATCAGAGACCTCCATGGTCCTAAATTCTATGGACACTCTTCAGCCTTCCTTTTGACCTTGCATCAGCCTTCAACACACCTGCCTTACTGGGTGTGTCAGTCCCCTGTGTAACAGATTACCACAAACTGGTGGCTTAAAACAACATAAATTTATTCTCTTGCAGTTCTGGAGCCCAGAAGTCAAAAACCAAGGTGTTGGGAGGGCTGGGCTCTCTCTCTGGAGGCTGTCGGGGAGAATCTGTTCTTTGCCTCTTTAACTTCTGGTGCCTATAGGCATTCCTTGGCTTGTGGCCACATCACTCCAATCTCTGCCTCCCTGGTCACACTGCCACCTTCTCTCTGTCTCAAATCTCCCTCTGCTTTTCTCTTATAAGGACACATCATTGGATTTAGGGCCTACTGGGATAATCCAGAATGATCTACGTATCTCAAGGTCCTTAATTTAGTTGCATCCGCAAAGACCCCTATTCTAAACAATGTAGCCTTCACAGGTTCTAGGGATTAGGATATGAACATATCTTTTGGGGAGCTACCATTCAACTCACTACACGGGGGTTCTGTCCTCCCTTGATTTCTGTGATGGCACACTCTTCTGGTTTCCTTCTCTGTCTCCTTTTCTATACTATCTCCTCCTATAACTGACTTTTTAAAATATTCACACTTGTCAGGTCTGGGTCCTGGACCCTCTTCTCATCTCACTTTGCCCTTTTTCCCTAGGCAATATCTTCTAGTCCCATGACTTCTGTTATCATTTATGTAAACAACGAGTCCAGATTTCTATATTTAGCCATACCTCACCTACTGATGCATATAAACAACCTACCTGTGTCACCATTTGAGTGTTTCAGAGGCATTACACATTTAATGTGTCCAAATAGAACTCATCACCCTTTAGACCTCAACTCCCCATCACCACCCAAGAAAAATTTGCCCTTCCCACAGAGTTCCTTAGCTCAGTGGGTAACATTACCACCCACCCAGTTGCTTGTGCCGAAGTTATCCTCGATGTTTCCCTCACCCTGTCTCCCCACATCCAGTTCCTCACCAGAACAACCTAAAATAGTTTTGGAATCTACCTACTCTCTTCTTACTGCCATTATTTTAGTCCAAGTAGCTACCTCTTTTTTTTTTTTTTTTTTTTTTTCATCTGGTTTAGTGCATTAGCTGCCTTACTGGTCTCCCATTATCCACTCTCAGTCTCTCCAATCCATTTTCCATGTGGCAGCCTGAGTGATCTCAAAATATGAATTGAGTCGTCACTATGCTACTGAGAACACTCTTTAATGTCTTTCATTGCTTTTAGGGATGATATCCAAAATCCTTCATGTAGCCTCTGATGTCCTGTATGATCTGGCCCCATCTGCCTCTGCAACCTCATCTCTCTTCCTTGGCAATTCTCCCCCCTGGTTCTCCTTTGACCTTCCAACTATATACATACCTACCTGCTTGTAGTTCCTGAAAGTCCCCTCCTGCCTCTGAGTCTTTGCATATGCTTTACCCTCTCCTCCCTATTGCTAGCTAACTTAAGTTCTTCAGGTATCAGTCTAAATGTTGCTTGTTCAGGGAAACCTTTCCGAACCATCCCCCACTCCTGGACTAGATTGGGTCTTCCTGTTGTCTTCTCATTACTCGCTTTTACTTCTCCTTTTAATTTAATAGTAATTATTCTTAATTATTTGCTTGTCTCCCGAGCGAGTGTAAATACCAACAGGGAAAGGACTGTGTCCCCTGTCAAAGCAGCAGTCAAGCACAGTGCCAAGGGTAGATAGGCACACAGATATTAGTGAGTGAGTGCATCTAATTACCTGAGCTGCTAAGAAGTAACTGGGAAAAGACAAAACCTGAATCTAGTGGCAGCATGTTTGAAGTAAAATGTAAAATTGTTGTCCATAATGTTTAATTTTTATTAACCAGTATTAACCAGACTGAATGAAGTTAACAAAACTGTAGGAAACAGAATAGTAGAGACCAGTTTTTATATCAGCTACTCAATTGACTTTTTCCCAGCAATTGAGTCAAAAGTTCCAAGTGTTCTTGACAGTCAGACTGTTATCCTGGGCACGATCTAGGTTTATACCTTCTGAAAAAATCTCATTTAGGTTTAAAAAAACAGTCAGTTTTTTGTGTGAGCATGTTGTATCTGAAATTTGTGGTTTTTCAAAGTGTTGAACTGATGAAGTATGTATTCTAGAAATATCCTAGATATATTAAAAGCCCTGACGTTCTTCGTGGCTGAGAGCCAAGGCCTCTGTTTCAAGCCAGATATCTTAAACACAAACCCTTGATCATGGTAAAGTGCTAAATCAAATGCTTGGCAGGAGCTCAGCACTCCTGTTTTGACTATGAACAGGGCTACATGCTTTCCCATCTTCAGCCAAATGACAATCGTTATTTTCCATTTTCAGCATGTTTGTCATGTCTATAAGAGGGAAAGTGAGATAGAGGGGGAAGAAGTTTCAAGTAGTTCTTAGATTTCATAATGCAGTATAGACACAGACCAGACACCAACTCCTTTATGTACTGCTGAGGTCTAATGCTTGAAGAACTTCTCAAGTAATGACCTGCTTCAGACTGCACATTTGACTTCTTGATAGATAATTGGAAAGATGTGGCAACTGGTGGTCTATGTGGCAGAGATAGTTGTCAGTGTTCATTGAATACCTGTGTTAGTTATTTATTACTATATAACAACTTACCCCAAAGATTAGCAGGTTAAAACAACAAACATTTATTATCTCACAGTTCCTGTGGGCCAGGAATCTGGGAACAGCTTAGCTGGGTGCCTCTATCTCCGAGTATCTCATGAAGTTACAGTCAAGCTGTCAACTGGAATGGCTCTCTCATCTGAGGGCTTGACTCGGGAAAGATGAACTTCTAAATTCAATCACATGGTTGTTATAAGATCGAATTCCTTTTCACATGCGCCTCTCTGTAGTGTAGCTGACAACGTAGCAGCTATTCTGATTTGTGATCTGCTTATGTAACCAAGCATTTCCCCCCATCTCTGGATGCTTTGGGGGTATTTTCTTTGTCTCCACTACACTAGAATTTCACAAGGATATGCTTTGGTGTGGGAGGATCAAGTGAAATAATGAACATAAAAAGTCAAAATAAGCTGATTAGAGAAACACTGTGCTGTTGGAGGGCATGCATGATGGATGGTGAGCTGGAGAGGGGCTGGAAACAGAGAATGTTAACATGCAACTTCGGAAGCAGGAAAGTCAGGGAAGTTACAGGGCAGGAAAGTCAGGGAAGTTACAGGCAATGGTGGTATCTTACCTGGTGTCTTCCTCAAGTTGGAAGGCATTCCCCAAGTGTCTTACCTAGGAGTTACCATTCTCCAGCAAAATCTCCCCATTCCCACCCCACTTCTAAAGTCGAGGGGCACATTAAGCACCAATTCACTGTCGCCCAGAAGGCCCACAAACCAGTGTTGTTATTGAACTAACCCAGCAGCCCAGTTTGCTTAACCCCTGAACCAGTACCTTCTTTGGTCTTACTTTAGCACTGTCTGGGTGGTTTTTTACAAGTGAGGTTGGACAGATGATGTACCTTAAGTTACAGCATAGATATGAAAGTACTTTATAAATTGTTAAAACACTGCACAAATTAAGTTGTTGGATTGCTGCTATTTAGAGAAACCAAACTTCCCAATTGTGTGGAGAACACAGGTGGAATGGTATAAAATACGAATCAATACTGTATAACCGACTGTGGAGAGAACCACTTTCCTAGTACTGACAGTCTCATATCTCAGTGCTTTCAGCTTCTCTAAAGTGTTTGTGTTAAATTGGATAATCCCCATGTTGAGTTTGTGGTAATTTTCCATTCCCTTTCTCATGAAGGTGTATCCTGCAGTTTGTTCTCTGTGCTCTGCCTTGCTCTTGAATTAGCAGGGTTATTCTGTTCTTTCTTCCTCTGTCTTCCCTTTTTCCTTATGGTCATGTGCACTCAGGATTTATTTTTTGGGCAAAGGCAGATGTTTTAGAAAACTGAACTCTGATTCTCTGTGGGTGATTTCCGTAATGTGGGGAAAAATCAGTGTTGGTGGTAAACAACTGCCAAGTGAATCTTTGAAAATACTATATACTGAATGTAATATGCTACCCAGCAAGGTTCAAGACCTTTAAGAGTCTCTGATTTGGGACTTCCCTGGTGGCGCAGTGGTTAAGAATCCACCTGCCAATGCAGGGTACACAGGTTTGGTCCCTGGTCTGGGAAGATTCCACATGCTGCAGAGCCACTAAGCCCGTGCGCCACAACTACTGAGCCCACACGCCACAACTACTGAAGCCCGCGTGCCCTAGAGCCCACATGCTGTAACTACTGAGCCCACACGCCACAACTACTGAAGCCCGCACTCTCTAGGGCCTGCGTGCCGCAACTACTGAGCCTGCATGCTGCAACTACTGAAGCTGGTGCACCTAGAGCCCGTGCTCTGCAACAAGAGAAGCCACTGCAATGAGAAGCCCACGCACCACAAAGAAGAGTAACCCCCCCTGCAGCAACTAGAGAAAGCCCATGCACGGCAACGAAGACCCAACGCAGCCAAAAAGGAAAAAAAGGTCTCTGACTAGGAATACTTACTTATGCAGTTGCCCTGGCATTTAGAGCAGACTTAATTCTATCATTGTTATGCTGCAAATGGAAGTGGTGAAAGTCAAGAGCTGGTTTCCTCCCTTTTATAGCCTTATGGAATTATTATTCTGGAGCAGTATTTGGAATAATCATTGATTTCGTTTGTCTCTATCTGAAATATGTTAAACTGATATATTTCATACTAGGTGCCCTATTTAAACCAACAGTGAATTAAATGGGTTCTGTCTTAAATTCTTTTTGAGCTATCACTGAGTTGTTTTTCCATCTAGTCTTATTACTCTTCACAATTCTACTTTGTCTTTTAAGAAGATGAGATTTTCTAATGTTCATAACAGGTTAGAAAATTGCAAAAATTTTAAAGGGGAGTAAGCAGTAATTTTTTTTAGTGTACCCAGAAGCAGAGAAGGACTTTTTCATGAGTGTTGCCAAGATAGAAATGAGTGAGGAAATAATTTGTTAAAACTTAAAAATGCCCCAGGGTTGGTTGGGAGGGGATTGAGTTGAGACTGGAAGGAGACAGGCTGGAAAGGGAAAGTTGCCCAAACACCATGATCCACAGTAGATATGGAGTTCCTAATGCTGAGGTAGGTTACAAAATACAGAAACCTACATCTTGTGTTTCATGAGTTTATAATTGGAAAGAGAAAAATTAAACATATGAAACAGAACAATTAAGTAGTATTAACACCATGCTCATTACATACAAGAGCTTAGGGGAGGTGGTATAGAGTGAGTAAAGACTGCAGTGGTTTTTAAAGAGTCGTTAAGATTTAAATAAAGTACAGAAAAAAGACATATTTCAGATGATAGTGAACACATCAAAATGGATTTGGAAGCCAAAGTAAACAATTTTTTAAAATATGTACGCATTTGAAAAGCCATAGACAGACACTCACACAAACTGCAGACAAAAATTAAAGCCAGTAAAAACTGCCACCAAAAAATTAATCGAAAAATAATTTTTATTTATAAATTAGTTTATGAGAAATAAAAATGATGACAAATGTAATAAAAATTCTTACAAAAGTTAAGGAAACGATATATGTACCCTGAGAGAAAAATGGGTGAAGTACTTTAGCAGAAAAATTACAATATAAGAAATATAAATGGCTAGTAAGCTTATCTCAAAATACTTAGCCTCAGTAAAAATCAAAGAAATGTAAATGTAAACAATAACTTGCGAGTTTTCTTGTATGAAATTGGCAATAGTTTAAAAAATAATAATACTCATGAGTGCAGAGAAACAGCATTTACATAATACCAGTGGGAATTTAAATTCTTATGGCAGCATGGCAATAGATCAAGAGCCTTAAAAAAAACAAACCTTCTTTCCTATACAGCAGTTCTATTTCTAGGAGTTATCCTAAGGAAATCATTAGAAAAAATGAACACAAGAAGTTCATCCAACCTTTATAATACAGAAATACAGGATATACACCAAACGACAGTGTGGCTGTATTAACATAGAAATAAGAAAAAGAAAATGATGGCGCATCATGCTGTTACTGTACGAATGGATCCTTGGAGAAGGGTTGTGTGTATATGTACACACGTAGGGGAGGTCAGGAAGCTTATATCCACCACATTGTTAAACATTTTTAACTCTGGATGGTTAGACGACTGGTGACCTTAACTTTTCTCCTTTTTGCTTTTCAATACAATTAACATGTATTATTTTTGAAATATGTTTTAAAGAAAAACACATCTTAAGAATCAGAATAAGGGGCAGTTGTTTACAGTGTTTATTAAGAATGCATTTTCTCTACCTAGTTAAATGTTAATAAGGAAGCTGTGTGATCTTGGTTACGTTCTAGAACCTACAGAAATTTGGCTTGAAAAAATACTCCCCACCCTCGGCTCCCAACCCACTTGCCTAGAAAGGCTAACTGAGCCTAGATGTTTTTTTCTTTTAACTCTTAAAGCGTCGTACATCTGTATAGTTGGTAAGAGGATATGGCTAGTTTTGTAACAGTTATAGACTAGCAGTTTCTATTCATCTATAGTTAATAACTTTGATTTAGAACTTCAAAAGCATCTGGAAGAATCTTTTCATTTCCTTGATCCTTTTATCCTTTTTATCCTTTTTTTTGCTTTTTGGATCATTTTATCCTTTCTTTTGCTCCTGTTTAGGTTCTATCATAATGAATGGATCCAGTGTGGCGAATACTTCACCCAATATAAAATCCAAAGAGGACCAAGGGTTAAATGGGCATGATGAGAAGGAAAACCCATTTGCAGAGTACATGTGGATGGAGAATGAAGAGGATTTCAACAGGCAGGTAAAGAAGTGAAAGGTTAATGAGATGTGTAATTCAACAGCTATAGTATTTTACCGTCAGTCTGTTACAAGAGAAATGGGTTCATTGGCTTTAGAACAACTTGAAAATATGTAGAAGCCTGGTCTGGGCTGACCAAGAAGCAACTTCAGCTGCTGAGACCAGATTGAAGATACTTTGGAGGATGATATTGAAATGTTTCTACCATGCTAATTAAAAGAGGATCAAATACCGTGGTGTTCTGGTGTAGACTTCTGGGAAACAGCAGCTGTGTGCAGACAGGCCAGCTTGGCATGCCACACATAGGAACTCAGAGACTGGCAGAATGCAATTCTGAGATAGGGAGTGTATTAGGTGGGGGAAGGCTAGACTGCTTCCACAAAGATCCAGCAGTAATTCATGGTCTTATATCTCTGTGGCCTTAACAGCCCAAGGTAAGCATTCCAGGTAGACAGGTGACTCTTCAACTACACGGTGCCCTCCATGATGTTGCTCTGCCACGCCCAGGGCATTTTATCAGATGCAGGATAACTGGAAGTCAAGCCACAAGGAAAGGCAGAGAGCCAAATGTCAAAGCAAAGATCTCTTTTTAACCAAGTGATGCCAAAATGCTCACATCCCTTCTGGGGACATGACATGATTAATAGTTACATGGCCATATCCAGCATGAGAGACAGGAAATGTGATTTTAACTGAATAGCCTGGTGCTTTGGGGAGAAGGAAACAAGTTTAGGGGGGCAGCCAGGAGTTACCACCCCATGTGGCCCATTGTGGTATGATCTGTGTGAATAGTACATAGACCATGCTTCCTGTCACACCTCTGGGCCCAGGTAACTATTTTTGTGGGTTGTGCCTGTGAATAGGGTAGATTTAATAACAACAGGGAGCATGTTGTTATGCTCTTGGGGAGAGGAAGGGCACATCTTGAGCAGTCATGTTAAATCTTGTAGCTTGGAAATATTTTCTAGTTGTTATTTTAAGTACTTGATATTTAAAAAAAGAAAAGTGTGGCTAATTGTAATGTTGAAATAGTATGTTTAAGTCTTGCTACCAGTGACTTTTCCTTTGAATTCATGAGGTTAACTGTATTGGCTGGCTTGGGTGATTATTTTTGCTTGACCGGCCCTCCGGTGGTGGCTCAAGTGAACTGTGAATCTGTTACCAGGCTTCCTGCAGGAAAGTCATGGCCAAACAAGAAGCGGGAAGCCTGTTAAAATCACACTTAATCTCCAGAGTGAAGCATACTCTTTATTAAGAGTTAACAGTGTCTGCAAAAAAGTGTAAAATATCCTAGCTATATATTGCTTTAGATTAAGACAGTCTTTAAGAAACATGCAGTTGGGGACTTCCTAGTGGTACAGTGGTTACTAATCCGCCTGCCATTGCAAGGGACACAGGTTTGAGCCCCGGTCTGGGAAGATCCCTCATGCTGCAGAGCAGCTAAGCCTGTCTGCCACAACTACTGAACCTGCGCTCTAGAGCCCGTGAGCCACAACTACTGAAGCCCGTGTACCTAGAGTCCATGCTCCACAACAAGAGCCACCGCAATGAGAAGCCCGCACTTCACAATGAAGAGTAGCCCCACTCACCTCAACTAGAGAAAGCCCGTGCGCAGCAACGAAAACCCAACTCAGCCAAAAATAAAATATATATATATATATGGAATTTAAGAAAAAAAAATGTCATGAAGACGCTAGGGGTAAGACAGGAATAAAGACACAGACCTACTGGAGAACGGACTTGAGGATATGGGGAGGGGGAAGGGTGAGCTGTGACAAAGCGAGCAAGAGAGAGAGAGAGAGAGAGAGAGAGAGAGATGGACAGATGGACATATATACCCTACCAAAGGTAAGGTAGATAGCTAGTGGGAAGCAGCCGCATAGCATAGGGAGATCAGCTCAGTGCTTTGTGACCACCTCGAGGGGTGGGCTAGGGAGGGTGGGAGGGAGGGAGATGCAAGAGGGAAGAGATATGGGAACATATGTATATGTATAACTGATTCACTTTGTTATAAAGCAGAAACTAACACACCATTGTAAAGCAATTATACCCCAATAAAGATGTTTTAAAAATGTATATATATATATTAATTAATTAATTTAAAAAAAGAAATATGCAGTTGTGTAAATACTCATATTATTTCTTCTTGTTTTGAAAGTATACTACATTGATGACATCATTTTCTATTGCTATGCAAAAAAGTGTTCTTTATATCTTTCTAAGGTTATGAAAGTATTTTTTCTCATGTAGGGGCCTCAATACCAGAAAAGTGGGCCAGAAGCTGGGAGTTGGTTTTGATTTAATCTCCACTATCCAGGTAGTGGTCTAGTTACATAGTTCCTGTACCCTTTTCATATCTGAAAGATGGGGAATTTAAGAAGAATCGCTTCTCAACAAGATTGAGAAAAGAATTTCAAGCTTTAAAATGATTTTCTGTAAGTGCCATATGAGTGGAAAATATCTGTATCACATATTAGAAGATCTGTGAATACCTGGAATTTCTGCTATTTTGACTATTTCCTCAGCCTTATTTTTGATGGAATTTGGTTGAAAAATTAAAAATTATATTTTCTCTAGCCTGTCATTAGAAGCATCATAATTCTTAGTAGATCTCATACAAGATCATTCTTTTTTTTAATTAATTAATATTTATTTTTGGCTGCGTTGGGTCTTCGTTGCTGCGCGCGGGCTTTCTCTAGTTGGCGGTGAGCGGGGGCTACTCTTCGTTGCGGTGTGCGGGCTTCTCACTGTGGTGGCTTCCCTTGTTGCAGAGCACGGGCTCTGGGCACATGGGCTTCAATAATGGTGGCCCACTTAGAAGTTGTGGCTTAGTAGTTGTGGCGCACGGGCTTAGTTGCTCCGTGGCATGTGGGATCTTCCCGGACCAGGGCTCGAACCCGTGACACCTGAATTGGCAGGTGGATTCTTAACCACTGTGCCACCAGGGAAGTCCACAAGATCATTCTTTTTTTTTTTTTTTTTTTTTTTTTTTTGCGGTACGCGGGCCTCTCACTGTTGTGGCCTCTCCCGTTGCGGAGCACAGGCTCCGGACGCGCAGGCTCAGCGGCCATGGCTCACGGGCCCAGCCGCTCCACGGCATGTGGGATCTTCCCGGACCGGGACACGAACCCGTGTCCCCTGCATCAGCAGGCGGACTCTCAACCACTGCGCCACCAGGGAAGCCCCCCCACAAGATCATTCTTAACTGCATAGTAACAACCTCTGAAAGAAAGAGGTAGAGAAAAAACTGGAAGGTGTGAGTCCCACTGGGACAGTACGTCTGAGCTCTTCCCCTTTGCTTGCTAGGTGGAAGAGGAGCTGCAGGAGCAAGAATTCTTGGACCGCTGCTTCCAGGAGATGCTGGATGAGGAAGACCAGGACTGGTTTATTCCATCGCGAGACCTTCCTCAGGCCATGGGACAGTTGCAACAACAGTTAAATGGACTGTCAGTCAGTGATGGTCATGATTCTGAAGATATTTTGGTAAGAGCATATGTAGTTCCACATGTGACATAGTGAAAAGAATGTAGGATTTAGAGTCACAGACTCTCTTTTTGGCCCTACAACCTTGGGCAAGCCCTGGAGCCCTCTGAGCCGCTGATTCTTCACTCATCACCTGGGCATTAATAAGGGGGTGCGTTGAAGATGCACTGCACCTCTTAAAGCACTGTGCAAATGTGATGGTTGCAGCATCACCAACTTTCATTTTCTCCCATGGGCTTTTCAAAGCAGAACTGGGAATAAGGATAAAAATTTGAACATGGAAGAGGTTTGGTTTCAAATTATCATTTGCTGCTGTCCTTTTCTTTTGCTATCCCTCAAATCTGTATTTATAATTTTGAATGATGCTGTTATAAAAATTGCCTGTTCACTTTGGAAGGAATATACTCTTAAGAGACCATCTTCCACTTATAATTAGAAGCCCAGATAAATTAATTCCTTGCATTCCATGTTGGCCTAAAGTCAGAATTCTGTAAGTGATATTGTTCTCACACAACTCACTTTCTGAATGATTGTGCCCTGCAGTTTGATGAGGTTTTAGATATTCACAAGAGAGTAGATAACCAGAGAGTACAGAAAGATGAAAAAAAAAAAAATAGGGATTGTGGTAACCAAACTACTTTGATGGAGTACTCTGATTTTCATCAAGTTAAGGTACTAATAAATTGAAAAAGTATTTTTGGAGTCAAATTTAAATGAAATTTAAATGAAAGCATCATGAAGGAAACAGGAGTCTAAAGTAGGAAGGAGAAAATGAGGTTAGCAGGGCTTAGTACATCAGAACATTGAGAGCAGCCCAGCAAGAAACAACTCAACAACAGCTTGAGTTGCAAGGAATTCTATTTTTTCTCTCCTTGAGGCTGAGAGGAAGGTACTGGTAATAACGGAAGCAAGGAGAAAATACATTTTAAAGTACAGCTTGCCTTGGCATTTATTATCTCTTGGTTCTTATTTCAGAGCAAAAGTAACCTGAACCCGGATGCCAAGGAATTTATTCCAGGAGTGAAGTACTGAGCTGACAGAAAGCTTTGAGGAGAACTTGGACGTCCCCACATCTGGGGACGACGCTGCACAAAAAGGCGGAGCTGAAGAGGGGGGCGGGACGGGCAAGGGGTGCACAGCGGGGAAAGGGGACAGTGGTTTAACTCGACACTGTGATTGGAGTCACTAATGTGCTCAGTCTTTCTCTACAAGCCTCTGAGTATTTCTCTTTTGTTCTACTGACTTTCATTTGGAGCAATTTCCTATTATTATTAGCTTTTTGATTTAGGGAAATTGCAATTCCCGCCCCCCCCATCAGGAATGTTCTGCTGTATGTGTTTAAACAAAATAAGCTGACCAAGAAAATCTGGGTGTTTAAGAATGCCCTTCCCGCTCTGCTGTATACTTACCAAGGGCAGTGAACACCTGGAGCACTACTTACTCAGTCTGTTAAGCTGGATGGGAAGAGGGATGAGTGGAAGAAGCAGGTATTGTAAACCAGAAGGCACAGCTCCGTGATCCCTGGGAGTTTCCTGTGATGAGCTGGGCTTACCAGTGGCCTGCTGAGCCCATGTCTCCCTGCCTGAACCCCATTCAAGGAAACACAGGCTTAAAGTACTGGAAACCAACAGGAGCAACTTTCATCAGCCATCTGGTTGATGAAAGTTGTAAAGCAGGAGAGGACTGGGATGGTGATTGTCACCTGAGCCGTTCAGTTACTGTTGGCCTACTCTTAAGCCTCTGTTTACAGCTACCATCAGACTCAAAATTTACAAGGTAAAAGAGCACTAGAGTGGATTTGCCATTTCGTCTCATGGTGTCTAGTCCCCTGTCTCCCCTCCACCCCAACCCTACTCTGTTTTTGAGAAAAGGTAATGTTACCAAAGGTGTACGAGAGGCATGCGGTGCTGGCCATCAGCGTCAGCCTGGAGAAGTCATCCTTGAATCCTCTTAGTTATGTCTTAAATTTATTTTGACAGTTTTTTTCCAGCCCCATGAGGACTTGGTCCACCTGGTACCTTACTTTCCTTAGAAAGGTTTGTGCACTTTCACAAGTCAATGTATTTTTCAGGACACTAGCAAGAAGCTCAGTTCACAGTTTGGATGCTTCTTCCCACCTTACAGAATTATGCAGAAGAACTCCAAAAAAGCCTAGGAGAGCGAGTCCTGTTTGACCCTGTGACTGTGTGACCCACCAGGACAGTTGCGGCAGTTATAAAATTTTGCTGTTCCCCCATACCCAGGTTTTTGAGTTTTCTAGGTTGGACTTTCTGGGTGTGTTCCTTTCCTGCCCACAAGTCACAGGGGTTTTTGTTGTCGTTGATACTCATAAGGAACTAAACTTGGCCCAGGAGCTGCCTTTGTGTGCTAGAGAAGTCGGTGGGAGAGTCAGGTCTAAAAGAGAGCATGTCCAGTCCTGGCCGTTCTCCCAGGACGGGCAAGGACTTGCAGGGGCCTGAGGAGGACAGTGGCTTCTGTATGACTGCCACTGTCTTGTGTGATAGGCCTGTCAGGAAAACATCATGTAACTTGAAATAAAGTCTGTGTAAATTCAGTATGTGGATGTGGGACAGAGGTTGGAAGGAACGGACTAGGGTTTGGAAAATTTAAGAATTTCTCCTTTTTCTTATGAGGTCCCTTGTTGACTTTTTTGAACAGCCACAGGTTTATGTCAGATTGAAAATATGAACCCACATCTTTTCCTTGTTTGAGTCTTTAGGATGGCATCATTTGAAAAATGCCCTTCCTTGTTAGGTCACATGTCATAGGAGAGTAGTTTAGGGAGCTCGTATTGTCAGATGTGCTCATGAATTCCCAAAGTCTCTACCTCGGGAGAATGGAACTCTTAACTCGTTTTCAGGCAGGGCTACGAATAAAGAAATGTCTCAATTCCAGCTTCAGCTTTCAGCTGGAATTGTTGCCTCTAATAAGGACAGGACCTAGGAAGTGTGGAAATAGAGGTCTCCTTCTTCCAGGCCGCTTTTCCTCCTTCAATCTGCATTAACTTGTCCAAGCTCAGAATTCTGAAGGCTGCTGGAAATGTGTTGGGATTGCAGAAAGAGCCATTGTCTAGACCGTGGTGTCTCCATCACAAAGAGCACCATGGATTCTTGTGTGGCTCCTGGTCTGGGAAGTCCTACAGGGATCCAGATCGAGCCGTTTCTTCATCCTGAAGCAGGCTTGCCCTTCTGACACCAGGATAGGCTAAGGTATTAGGTGTAGTTCAAAGGGCTTGTTTTCCCATCTGCTGTGGGGTTTCATCTAGGATGTCAGCGTGGTTGCACAAGGCATATTTGGTCAGGACTAAGAAAGCTTCCTTCCAGCCAAGCAGTGGAACCTGAGGGCTGGCCATTCCAGTCCCACTCAGACAGTGCGCTGACTCAAGATCAGGAAGCAGTTAGCAGTGTGACCCCCTTCTTAACGTGTAGGTTTATGCTTCCAGCGGTTCCTCTTGCAGCGTGACCTTTTTCTCCATCTGTTTTATGTTGTGAGGTGGGAGCACAATTGTCACCCAGACCACAGGCCCAGCTATAGTCAGAGTTTGCCAACTCCTTAACAGGAAATGCGTGTGGGTCTTACTGGATCTTCACTGGGGAAAGGCTGGGAACCTCTATCTCAGACTTTTCCTCGTAGGAGAGGTTCTGGGTGCAAGCCAAACTAGACACCTTTACCTTTTAAGGATGAGGCTGGTATTACAAGTGATGATTTTGATATTGAACTTAAGCCACTACTCTAAGTTTTTTTAATTGGCAACTAGAAGTTTAAGTATAGAAACAGAACATGTATTTTCAACAATTGCCAATTCTGGCTGGTCCCAGTGTTAGTTTATTAGTGACTGATTTTGTGATTATTGGACTCTAAAACTCCAAAATGAAAATGATTTTATCTCCTGCTCTTCAAGGGGTAAAAAACAAAAGAAATACCTTTTATTTTCTCCTGCCCTTTGAACTGCAGCAGAAAACTTGATAGATACAGCCTAGGCCTGAGCACCTGCACCTTTGGGTCTTTGGAGCAGTTTCTGACTGCAGCAGTTGACTTTCGGGGATCACATAAGGTCAAACCCAAAAAGATTGCAAGGACCTTTGCAGCACCTTTAGTTTCCAAAGTCAAAACAGCTGGGGTCCCTTTAATTAAGGTTACAATGCTAATTATAACTTTAAAATGTTTTTAGAGGTAATCAGCATTTTTCAAATTGTGGATTGCTATAATGTCAAAGTTCTGGCTTGATTTTGAAGATGCTGGGAAGTAAGGAGGTGAGTCAAACACTCTGACTTCAGAGTAGAAATTAATATATGTCGGGAAAGTTGTGTGAAGAAGTAGCCAAAGGAAACAGCTTGACTGAATCTTCTTGCATTGGTGCTGCTGCAAAGCCCATGTATAAACATCAGGAGCCCAGGAATCTACACTCCTGAGATGGGAGGGGGCAAGTGTTCTTCAATAAGGGTCCTGGCATCACGGGTTAATAATGTTGCTTGGTTAGGTTATGCTGATGTATGGGTTCAGGCAGAGACCTGACAAATTTGACCAAGATTTGGAGACGTGCACCTTTTGGGAAAGACTGTGTATTCCTAGCCACTCTCCTCCGGGATAAATGTAGACCTCGTTAGTTTGGGAAGTTGATGGAGAGAACAGGAGGGTTGACTGGGATCTAGTGAGCATCAGGAACCTTGGTCTCCTCCTACCTCTGCCCATGGTTACCCATGTGAATCGTTTCCCCTCTCAGAGATCATTAGTTCTCCTGGTCCCTGGGTAGTACGCAGAGTACTTTTCTGCAGCCAGTGCTCTGCTGCCTTGTGAATTTCATCACAATTTTGTAAGGTTTTTTTTCCCCCATTTGTTTTTAATCTTGTCTTTATTTCTCCCATCTTGAATCTGCAATTAGTGACAAAGGACAGGGGAATAGGAGGCTGACCCAAGGAAACACTCAAGTTTCCTGCTTGTTACTTGGTCTCTGCCCTCACTGCCCAGCCCCCCACTGCTGTCCCCAGTCGAGATTTTAGGGGGGGGGTCATACAAATAGGACAGCTGAGTACACTGATCTCTATGGGGCGTTAGCCAAGTGATTCACCACCCTACCCCCAGGGGACAGAAGAGAAATCTACAAAGGGACAGATGCACCATCTTTATTTTAAAAGAAAAAGCCCCTTTAGATTTTGTTACTAGGAGTCTCATTTGTGAGGTCTGCTGAGTTTTCTTCCCCAATCCTACCTTCTTACTGGCTACCTTTTAATATTATAAATAGTAAAGAAACATTCTATGTACTATAAAAGAGTACAATGTTTTCACTCTGTAACTCAACACTAATTGATAATCCTGTACTGTTGATTGTGAGCCTTCAGAAATGTTTAATGCTTGACTGGTGGTTTGCGAGACAGGGACTTTTTTTTTTAAACAACTTTATTGAGGCATATTTTACATAACATAAAATTCACCCATTTCAAGTGTACAATTCAGTGATTTTAGTAACTTTCCTCAGTGGCACAGCCATACAGTTCTCAGTTTTAGAACATTTTCATCCCCCTCAATAAGATCCTTCATGCCTATTTACATGATAATACCTGTTCCTAGCTCTAGGGAATCACCCATCTTTCTGTCGCTATAAATTTGCCTTTTCTGGACATCATCTCAATGAAATCACACAAAATGTGGTCTCTTGTATCTGGCTTTTTTCATTTACATATATTTTCGAGGTTCACCCATGACATAACTTGTGTTAGTAGTTTGTTCCTTTTTTATTGCTAAATAATATTCCATCGATGGGTATATGTTTCGTCAGCAGGGGGTCTTTTAAACATGGATTTCAACCTCCTGTGGTCTAAATGGAACCCTGAGAACATAGGGCTCCTGGCGGGGCTGCTGCGCATGTCAAAGGGACGGCCTATCAGAACCAGCTGCGTCATCAGAAGCTCCACGAGGATCCTGACCTGCTGCAGAAACTTTTATAATTTTGCAACTTCCTTTTTACATGAAACTTCTGTGCTGTCTACACATCGGGCTTCTGAAGCATCTGATAATTAGATTAATAAGTTAATGAGCATGTGTTTGAGTGGACAAGAAAGTGAAACCATCAATACTGTGTTGAATATTTTTTCCTCCCCGACAAAATGGAGGAATCTCTGAACTTGCTCAATAGCGTCGTCTCCATTACAAAGCGGAACATGTGTTAAAGATCGTGCTGCCTTTGTTAGACGGATTTGGAAGGAAAGAGGCCAGACAGCAGAGGCGGTCAGGAGGAGAAAGGGAGTGGACTTTGCGGTACATCCCAGCGGGTCTGTGCACGGCCCACGCATCTGCTGTTGTGGACGGTGAAGCGCCGAGCGTGCCAGGGCAGCTTACCACCTCCAGCAGGCCCAGGCCTGGACTTTGGACCTTTATCCCTATTTCTCAAGTGTTTTAAAAGCTGTTTTTGTTCCTTTTTTTTCCCTAAATACACATCACATGGTAGTTATTAATACTTTGGGGGAGGGGCAGGGCTTTAAAACTGAAGAAAATACTTTTCATAAAAATATCAAAAATGGAAAAAAAGTTATTTTTAACAATTTGCTATACAAACCAAATGGCAGCTGTTGAAAATCTCATTAAAATGAGAATAAAATGCATTTGCTGGCAGTGGTACCCTTTTTCCTACAGTTGGGTCATTATATCATATTACAAGGGGGCGTGTGCATGGTACGTGTTTGATTTTGTCTCAACATGGCTCACAGTTTTAGTTGCCCAATTTTCCATTCTAAATGGTGTTACAAAGTAGTACAAGCATTGTGTTGGAAGTCACAGACCTGAGTGAATCCCACCTCCACCACTTTGTGCCTTTGGCCTGAACCTGTTTATTCGTAAAGGTGTGACACCTTCCTCCTGGGGGCTATTGTGAAAATTAGACCAAATTTAATTTCAAAATACTGCCTGGCATATGATAGGCACTTAATACATGGTAGTGATAGTGGCAATAATGTGTGTGGCTTTGAACAGAGGCGGTAACAGGAAATCCTTGGGTTTGAAGGTCAATTGGATAGCTGATATTTTCCTGTTCCTGGGGAAAACTGCCTCATCTAGAAAACAAGTAAAGGGCTTCTGTATCTGCCTTTCAACTACTGAACAAGTTGGAGAACCTGCTAGGTACCAAGCATTGTCCTGGGTACCAGGGCTGCTGGAGTTAACAAGCAGACATCATCCTTGCTCTTGTGGAGGTTAGTCTGGTAACTCTTACTCGGTTTACACCTAGCTTGAATCTCCCAATGATTCTCCGAGGGGCTTTATAGTAAAAAGATCATGGGACCAGACCACAGCCAATGGGTTGTTTTGAGTGCTTTTATTTGCCTCCTTCCTACAATCAGGTTTAAAAAAATCTGAGCTGACTTGCCTATTTACAGCTTTTTGAGATAGTTATGTCTATACAGGGCCTAACTATTCACAGCCTTACAGACGTGAATGGTGTATTCATTCACTTAAAATTTTCATTAAACTAAGTACATTAAAGAGAAGTGCAGATATTGTAAGCAGTATAGTCCATAAATTTTTACCAACTTTCTGTTGGTATAAGGTGTAACGGTATACTCATTTTTAATCCTTATATTAAAAATCCTTAGAGCACTCATCACAGCTAGAAGACATTCAGTGAACATTTGCTGAATGGATGGCGCAGATGAGGCCATGCTGTCCATGACATCACACAGGTAGATTAAGGCAGTGCCGGCCTCTTCAAGTCCATTTCTTGTTCCCAGCTCTCTTGTTTGGCTGTTATAAGCTCAGATGAGATGAATACATACATATTCAATACCTTGGCACTGCGGAATCCCATTAATTGCTCCTGGTATCTTATTAGTGAAGGAGATTATAAGTTTAAAATTAAAGGGGGAGAATCTCATCAAAAATCACTTATGACCTGCACTGCAACCTCTGTGTAACAGAGCCTAACTGGAGAATAAGCTACCCCATCACATCTCCTTTGACCAATGGAAAAAGGAACACAAAGTGACCTTGTGCAGTTTAACATTGCCTTCATTTTTTCAACTAATATTTAGTGAATACTTATGAGCTGGCACTAGAAAGTCAGTCAAGCTGTGCTCTAAGCCCTCCACTGTCCATCTGGAATAGTAGAGCCTGGACAATGGTAAGGAAGTGATGGCTGTACCCTGAAGAACATAAATATCTCTTTTTAAACTCTTCACCAATAGTTTTAGATTATAAATCCGAAACACTGCTTGATCCTGGTCCTGAGATCATGTGAAAAGACTTCTCCAAAGTTCACCACTCATCAGTAAGCGTTATTAGGACTGAGATGGAGCAAAGGCACTCTGCTGTGTCCCTGACTCCTTGCAAGCTTTTTAGCTGATGATGTACTGGTGACTTGCTGAGAGCTGACCCCAGTGGTCTGGGCCATACCTAGATGTGAAGAGGGCTGGCTGTCCCTTCAGAAGGGACTTGTCTTGAGTTATTGTTGTGTTGAGCTAGAGCTGATGGGACAAGAGCCGCTACCGTTGTGTTCTAGACAGTGAAATAAGTGTCATCTGACTTGGGAAACAAGTATTCACGACCCCGTTGAGAGCCTAATCAGAGCTCCAAAATTATTGGGTAGAGCTCCCTCAAGTGCAGATCCTGGACCTCTGCAGCAGAAATTACCCAAGGTATTTGGTAGAAATGAAAATTCCCCATCTCATTTCATCCTTGACCTAATGAATCAGACACCTTATGGAAGGGGGAAAAAATAGAAACCTGAGTTTAAAACAAGCTCGTGAATAACTGATGCACAGCAGTTTGAGAACTGACGTTTAGGACATGACCCATGCCTCTAACAGCTTACGCTCCAGACACCTGGAGAGGCAGCCACTGTGGATCGAGACTGTGGCTTCGGTCTTCGCCAAGCAGCACGGGCAGAACAGGAAGCTCTGGGCTTGTCTTGACCAATCAACCTGCAGTATCCAGAGGACAGGAAATCATGTCTGCTCCTCACTGATGTTCATCATTCCCGCTGCCACACAACAGTGTCATCCTGTAACCAGAGCCAGGCCAGCAGTCACCAGGAACACGTAGGCTGCCTAGTTGTGCCTAGTTGGCCTTCTTGGATATCAGCCATCTGCACAACTTCTTAAGAGCTCATTCATGCAGAAAAACTGCAAAATGTGCTGTTCACCTGTAAGTACCAAATCCAGTGAGGTAAAAATTCTCCCAGATTAGAATTGTCCCCTGTCCCCTAAATCCTACTGGGACTATCAAGAGAGGGTGTGATATAGCTAAGGTTATTGCTGGTGATGTTCTCCATGGACAACACTTAGTTCCACTAAAAATAGTCAGGCAGCAATCTTGTCCCTTGCCTTTGACTGGAGAAAACTGAGATCACAGGTTAACTGGCAGCCACATGGCATAAGTATCTAACGTGGTGGGCAGGGGCAGCACACAGGTTATCTGCCTAACCGTGTGGCGAGCAGATTGCAGACCACAGGCCAAGCATCTGGGGGTGGGGCTTTAAACCCTGGGCTAAAATCATCTCTGAGCCCTCTGGGATACCTGCTGGCAGGTGAGCTGAGGATGTACACAGCAAACGTGCTTGATAACACAATCCAACTGGGGAGTGGGTAAAGTGCGTTTATTTTCTTCTATATGTTTCTTTTTCAAAAAAAAGAAAAGGAAAAGGAGAAAAAGCCTCCTGCCTTCCAGCACCCAATGTCCACTGGGCTTGGAGGGGGTGGAACCAGGGCCAGCCCCCTAGGAGAAGGTGTAGGAGTAGAAGGCAATGGCATTGACGCTGTAGTCCATGGGGAGGAGGTGCCCGATGTGCCTGGCCCCTAGGCTGGCCCCGCCCAGGGCAGAGGAGTGCTGTAGCTTCAACAGGGTGAAGCTGGAGAAGGAGTTCTGAGCCTGGATCTCTCTGCCCTGGGTCAGCGCCAAAAGGAAACCTGGAGGAAAGAACGTAGAGGATGCAGATGAGAGACCAGGGAGAAGGTGGGGACAGAGGGAGGGAAAGAAGAGGCCCAGGCCCTGAGGCATCCTGTGGAGGTCCCACATGCCAAATCCCTAACAGATGGTTGCACCGGGGTGCGTGAGTCCAGCAACGGCTGTGGGGCACTGGAGCCCGAGGCCCCCAGGCCCCGATGCCTCCCAGGGGTTCCTAGGTAGCATCAGGGATCCTGGAGCTACTTCAGAGTATCTAATGGAAACCACACAGCCACCTGAAACAAGCTGCAAGGTTGCAAAAGGCACATTTCTTTCCTTCTAGCTAGGATTATGGTGACTGGCATGTCACCACATGCTGGTCAGAAGCTTCAATTTCAAGTCAGATTTGTCTTTAATTTTTAAAAGGTGGTGCCTATTTAATAAATCCTCTGGAAGAGAATGTCTTTCTAAGAGTTCAAGGAAGCTGGATGGGACATTGTAAAAGGGCTCCCTGGAAGAGTGAAGGATGAGGGTCTTGGTCTGAGACATCAGTGGCCTGTCCAGGCCTCAGGGCCCAGGTCCCAAGTCCTCCCCAGACCACCCCCTTTCCAGCCCCATCTCTTGCCCTTGCCTGTCTCAACCTGCCCCCCACCCTATACTCACCTTCCTTCAGCAGCTCCCAGCTCTTCCACACAGAGCCCACACACAGGATGGGGAGGCCAATCTCCCCTTGGAACAAGACCTGGAGGAGAGCAGAAATGGATACTAGGGGCAACCAAGCCCCTCCAGTGCCAGAGGGGGACGTTTCTTAAGACTAGCCCAACCTACCTCAGTCACTCTCCCTCTAGCTGAGAACCAGAAGGTGGACTCAAAAGAAAAAAAAGGGAGAAAAAGAGATTCATAAAGGCAAGGTAGAGAACGGAAGGGAAAAAAGAGTTAAGCAGCAACACAGAGGAAGAAAAGAGAAGGGAGGGAAATGGACAGAAGCAGGACTGAAAGAAAGGGGACAGCACATACACCACAGTAAGCCAATCTGCTATATATAAACACGGATGAGGGAGGGCACTGACCCAAAGAACTTCTTTGTGTTATAGACTTCCTGCAGAATTTTTCTCATACCCTAAGTTCCTTTAAAATCGTATCCAGTTTACACAGTTTGGTGGGACAGTCTCATTCTAATGGGAAAGGGCAGAGTCTGGCCCAGCAGCTCCCCAGCCTCCATTTCCCCCCTTCAACTCACCGGGTCAATCTCAGGCAACACTGCCACAACGTGTCTGCCCAGCATCTCCCCAGCCTTCCTGAAGATGTAACGGGAAAGGGGATCTCCCTGCTGAGCACCTGGGGTAGGGAGGAAGGAATGGAGTGGGTGAATACCCAGGGAGGCTCCGGTCCTCAGTGACTCTCTTTCTCTCTCTGTCGCAGGGCAGCAACAATGCAGTGCGAGTACGATGGCTAGCAGAGGTCTCAATCTGGAACAGATGCTCACCTCACGGCGTGTGGGGAAGCCAGCCTCCAGAGCTGCCTCTCGTCCTCACCCACCGGCCCCCACCAGCTACTTTCACCCTAGGAAGGGTGTCCTGGACAGAGGTGGCTCACTCCAGGCACTCAAGAAGGGCAGCCCCACTGGGGAAAACACTGGCACCTGGTCTGTACTCCAACGTACACTGAGTTATTCAGTCTGTCCCCGAAGGTCTCTCTGCTCTGGGGACCCAGGACCCTACTTGAACAGCTGGCTGGTACTCCTCTCGGGGCTGCCCACCCGCCTCCAACAGTCTGCTGTTAGTCAGCCCAGCCCCTTCCTAGCTCTGCTCTGAAAGGGCCTCAGACCAGCAGGAGCTAAGAGGGCCCTACAATGCCCTGAGGCTTCAGGAATCCAAATTAAGGGAGCATGGACCGCACACTGGAGCAAGAGCAACGTGCAAACCAGCCCTATGGTTCAGCTCCTCCTGATACCCAACCAAATACGCCTAACCGCTCCGTGATTCCCTAGGCCTCTGGGTATCACTCGTTAAAAAAGAAAGTTATAGATCTGCCCAAAGGATAACTGCTTCATAAATTTCTCAGAAATAGACATACAGCCTGCACAAGCCGTGACAGCTGTCACGAAGAGAAACAGGTAATATAAAACGACTGGCAGTACAACCTGCGTGTCCTTCTGTCTCCACCTCAGTGATCACCAGTACCAAGGCCCACGGTGGCAGAAAACTGACGGCACTTGGTCAAAGGGAAATTGGCTTCCAATCCCCATCTGAACCCTGCTCCACCCTCCAATTAGGGAGGTCTTTGCAGAACAAAGTCAGATAAAACCCTACCCCATCTCCAGTACCTTCTGCAACTTTCCGGCAAAACCCAGCAAACCTGCATTTATCAAAGTCCCTATACAGGTGGGTGAGGATTCCTAGCCGATCTGGCACCTGAGAGACAGAGAAAAGGCACAAGATAGTCATCAGAAGCAAAGGAAAATTCCCAGTCTGCCCACCCAGTTGGCCTTCCTGATGTCTCTACTGTTTGAAAAGCTGGAATAATATTTGCTTAAGCTCTAGAGTACAAGGATTTGAGATTTCTCATTTGAGAAAAGTTATTTGTTTTCCCCAGCATGGCTCTACTGCTCTTCAGAGGTTAGCCTGGACGCAACACAGAGCAGAGACCTGCGCTCACCAAAGAGTCTTCTGCAGTTCCTTGAGGTGCTCTTGAAAAGATTTCTTTGGTCGAAGGAACCTAACCACTACTGCTCATTGCACCTCTCCCTTAAGAGTCACAATGCAGATCAAAGGCTCTGAGAAGTCAAAATTGATTTGTTTCTCCCACACTTATTTCACCACATAAAGTCCATCTTCTACCTCAACTACCTTACACACCTGTAACGCCTCTGAAGGTCCCAAGAACCAGAGATTCCCTAGAATACGTTACTAAAATGGAAGAGGGGGTGGGGGGCTAGAATTTGAGCATCTGTGGCAACGTATTAAGCATGTCATACATACTCTGTCATTTAATCTTTCTAATGTCTTAATGACTAAACAATAAGAGAGGGAGTAGTAGACATATTAGTGGTGTTCAGAACCAATCTGCTGAGTCAGCTCGCCTAAGTGGCCCTCAGCCAGAGAGATGTCTCTCAAATAAACTTACTTGCCTTCTCCTCTCTCAGCCTCCACCTCTGGTGCAGCTAAAGGCTGCTGTTTCCTAACCCACTACAAATGAGCACAGCCCAGATAAGGAGGGCAGTCCATCCCTGATGCCCTCCCTGGGTGGGAAGCTGTACCCTCCCAAGAACTCTCCCTGCCCCTCTTTAACAGGCTCTCCTCCCTGCCCCATACAGCCAGAGGCAGCTCACTGGCCAACATACCTGTTCAGACTTCACCTGCTGTCCCTGTGTCTGTGTGCACTGTCTCCTGATCTCACCCTGCACCTCTCACTTCAGCCCAAATGGCATCTGCCTTCAACTCGCCGCAGAGTCCAGCTGCCCAAGGATGAAGTCCAGCCTGTCCGCAGCCTACCCTCTCCTCACGCGGGGAATGCGTGCCCACCTCATTCTGAATCCGGTCCTCACAGACGACTTCTCCATCCTCCAGCTCTGACAAACAATTCCCCCCGACTTCCCTGGGCCCACCCAGTCCCTCTCCTGAATTCACTCCTGCTCGGTCTCCCGCTGCCCTATCCCAGGTGTGCATGTTTACCAGGGGCAGGGGGAGTACCTGGAAATAGTTGAACATGGCCTGTTTGACATAGCCAATGTCATGAGGAGCCGCCTCTAGGTTGTCGATGGAGTCAAACACTATTTTCACTGCCTGGTGTGCAATCCAGTAGGCTGCAGAGAGCAGAAAGGGCTAAGAAGATGGGGCAATCTCCCCGAGTTCACAGGGAAGGAAACTCACACCTAGACAGGGTTGAGTATTACAGAGAATTAGGTGCCCCAATTCCCAGCCTGGGGTCCTCTAATTAAACCGTATCTGACTGACCCACGTAAGGGAAAGCTGGAGGGGGAAGACTGAACAGGCGAAGCTGTGTCACATCAGCTCCCATCCCCACGTAAAGACCAGGTCAGTCAGCTGCCACCCAAACCACGAGAGTCACTGCCAGGAGCTGGACCCTAAGGGCCCTTATGAAAATGTCCACCTGCTACCTATGAAGAGGTGATGGTGGGAGGAGCTTCTAGACCCCCTTCCCACTAGCAGACTGGTACGGCATTTCCTGACATCTATGGCCTTAACCTTCACAGTGTCAATTCCCTCCTAAGGACTCCAAAAGTCAACACAGGTAGGCAAAGGCTATTATGCTGAGGCATGAATCTGAGTCCTGGGTGCAAATCACTGCTGAAGAGCACGGCCAGCCAGTAGTCCAGCATTTGCATCTCTAGATCTCTTAGTCATTATCTTGGACTCAGATTCAGGCGCTCTCCCCAGAGAGCCCCAGGGGGTCAGCAGGCTGAGGGGAGGGGAGAGGAAGATGGGGAGCTGCAGGAAGTGAACGGTCCAGGACCCTGAGCCAGGCCCAGTCGGCGTGAGCTCACCTGAGCCCTCATCTCCCATCATGTGGCCCCAGCCACCGCAGCCGCTCTCAGAGCCATCGGGGTTGATGAGCCTGCAGTTGGAACCTGTCCCAGAGATGAGCACGATCCCACCTGGGGAAAGGGCACAGGAGGCTCAGTGTGGCCGAGGCCCTGCACAGAGCACACAGCTTCTGACTGAGGAAAGAAAGGACAGAAACCAGCCCCAAGCAAAGGGATCACCACCCAGTTTTGTAGAGAAAACCGAGCCCAGCTAGTTTCCTGCCTGAAGGTGGAGGGCCTGGGTCTCAGAGAAACTCCAATCACATAGTACCCTTCTCTAGGGAACAGAGAGGCACACGAGTCTGGGTCTCCTTGCCCAGCCAGCCTTCAAGTGACTACCTGCTTTACTGAGTCCCTACCATGTACCAGGGATTGTGTCAGACCCTATTCACACAGTGATACTCATTCAGTACCCTAAACCACCTTATGAATACAATTACCCCCATTTTATAGATAAGGAAATTGAAACTCAGAGCGTTCCATAACTTCTCCAAGATGGTATAGCTGGCAAAACAGGAGCTGAGATTCAAATGCCAATCTCACGATACCATCACTTTTTATACTCCCGTCACAGAGTTCCTCCCATTGTCTTTTCAGCACTTGCTGCTTTCTCCAGCCTGCTTCGTCGCTGCACTGCCCAGGGGCTCCCTCCTCTGCAACGGAGTCTCATGTTGGACTCCTTTCTTGCTTCCCATCAAGACACCCTTCCTGCCCCCCCTCCTTCTGTCCAGTGCCTGCTCTGGCAAACCTCAGCTAATGAAGGGAGCAGGGGCTGTGATGAAGGCTGCCTCCCAGGTATTTACTAGTCAACTTCTGCCAGCTAAATCTAAGGGGCTTCCCCAGGAAAACCGGTTCTCAACCTCACCCCGCCCTCCACCTCCTCACCATCCGGCGTAGCTGTGGCGATGGAGCCGGCGGCGTCAGTGGTGATTAAGTAGCTTTCGCTCAGGTAGGGAAATCGGTCCCTCAGCTCCTCCATCAGGATCCTCACCGCGTCCTCCTGATCCCCACCGCTCAGGGATAGGCCCTAGGCCACGCGGGAGGTGAACGAGCAAGCAGCGCCCCAGACCCAGCTCCTTTCTCGACCCCCTCCCCTCCTACATCTGCTCCCTGCTTGCTACCGCTGGGCATACCCTGTTCATGCAGCCCCAGTCCTCCCTCTGCCACACACAGTGCCTCATCGAAGGCTGCGGCTGCAAGAAGAACCTGGACTGAGCCCTGCCAAGACGAAGGATTCAACAATGCCAGGTCAGGAGCTGGGGAGGACAACAGTGCCCTTAACAGAAAAAATCAGGCAGAGGAGCAAGTCGAGGAGAGGTAAGCTTGGTTCAGAATGCGTGGGATTTGGCTGTGCCTGCAGCACATCTCCCTGAAGATACGTCCAGGAAGTAGCCGGAGCTACAGCAACTCGGGAGAAAGCTGAGCCAGGAATAACAGGTAACATTTAATCAGACCTTATGGGTCAGGCTCTGTGCAAACCACTTTGGGATGTATCATGCCATTTTACCATCCCAGCCACTCTGAGGTAGCTACTGTTTCCCGTATTTTCCAAACGAGGAAACTGAGGCTTCGAGCAGGTAAGTAACCTGCTTAGGGTCACACAGCACAGATGCTGAGTGACAAAGCTGGGATTCAAACCGAGGTCTCATGGCTCTCCAAAGCCCTGTGCCCTTCCCATCCTTGTGGCTTGTAGGTGACAACGCAGCCACAAGAGTGGATGTGATCAGGTGAGTTTCTAGACCAGAGACTAAGCCCTCAAGGCCTTTCCCTTTGCAGTCATCGGACTCATCTAGTTCAAACTCGCTGTCTCAGTGTTGCTGTGACCTAATTCCCAAACTCTACCCAGACTCACCAGGCTTCGTAGAGGAACAAGAGGATCCACCCCTGCTTTCCGTTTGGCCCTGTTCACCATCTCGTTGATCCTCTCCACACACTTGTCTGTCCCGATCAGCTGGCCCCAGTCAAGGGAAGGAGGAGTTACAAAGGCCTGCATGACCTCTGTCGCCCCTACAGGCTGCCAAGTGAGCCCCCAGCCCCCACCTTAACAGGAGTTACAGAGAATAAAGCCACAGTCAAGCCCACTGGTCCCCTCAGTGTGGCCTTTACCCAGTGGTTTGTGCTGAGTCCATCCGCTTCTGCCAGGACCTGCCCATCCTCTGAGAGTAAAAGGACCTTGGATCGTGTGCCTCCCCTACAGAACACAAGGGGGCACTCAGTCTTGCTCAGAAAAACCTGCAGATACAGCTAAACTTGTGCAGTCCTTGTCATAGGCAGAGCCCAGAGTGAGGGGGACAGCTTCAGCAAGCCCAATCACCATTCCCAAACCCTCCTCTGTGGCTGGGTGTTTGCTGGGCTCTTGGACTTCCAAAACATAGTTCCCGCTCAGCTTCCCTTGGGTGTATCCTACTGATCCTGCAAGACCCTACTCATATATCACCTCGTCCTTGAAACCTCCGATGTGTGGCCCACCACTACAACTCCATTAGTTCAGCCATGTCAGTGCCCCCATGGACTCCTCTGTACTAGAAGTGCGTTAAGCTGTTTTCCTGTCTGCCTCTCACTAGACTACAAGCTCCACTGGGTCAAGCTCTGGATCATTTATTTACCCTCATTCCAGGCACAGGTAACACTCAGTAAACGTGACTAAAAAGAATGGCACGTCTCTCTGCTTCTCTCACAATAGCTAAAGGCTGCCTTTAGCAGCTCCAGCTGCCAAGATTTTCAAGACACCCTTGTGAGAAATGCTGGCCAGATGACAGGAAGAGTTAATACCTGCTTAAGCAACTAAAGGGTCAAATGCTTATTACTGGGAGAAATGGTAGTTTGGAGGGAGGTCTGTGGTGGTGCGATGTATGTTTCTTTACTGATCAGTACTTTTAGGAATATCACAAAAGGACACTGAAGACCTGCTGATCAAACTCAAAGATGAGAAGAAGTTTCAAGGGGTAGTTAATGCATGAGGCGGCAGATTATCGTCCCAAATAACCTCTTGACAAACTGGAAAAATGGGTCATATGTTACACATGAATATAACAGGGATGAACGCAAATTTCTGTAGTTTTTTTTCTAAAAAAAACAGTGCAATAAATACAGGGCAGGGGAGATCAATCATAACAATGCATGTGAAAAAAAAGACTTTGGGGTCCATGAGTCAGCAGTGAAATGTGACTGCCACTGAAGTAATGCAATGTCAGATTCAAAAGTAAGTGCCCTGGCTCAGACCCTCTACTGTGCCCTGATTTGACACACCCAGGGGACCCACACCCACATGCAGGGGACTTAGCGATCATTCGGTTCATCCCTCTTATCACTTCACACACGTGGTAACTGAAGCCCAGACAGGGCAAAACTCTTGCCCATAGTCACACCGAGGGGAAGAGCTATTACAAAAAGTCCTGCAGACAAGCTTCCGAACAGGAAATAAGCAAGAATAACAGAGGGTTGGATCTAGAGTGAGTAGCCTGGAGTGCCAAGAATGGAGGGGTTTCAGCCTCCCCCAGCTTAGGTCCCAGATACCTTCCGGCAAAGATCACTGTCCGGGATTCCACCACACCCCCGCTCCCGACCCCCAGTCCAGCAACTTCACACCCGACACCTGTTCTGCAAAACTCTCTCCGGAGCGGGAATGGAAAAAAGAAGCTTCTCCAGCGGAGCACTGTGGAGTGGGTCTTTCGTGGGAGAAAGGGCTGTGGTTCCGCCGCTAAACACAAAGGACCTGCCCCGGGGTGTGGCTGTGGCACACAGTGCCTACAAAGCACACGACCGCGCGCGCAAGGGCACCGTCGCGCGGGCACACACTCCTCCTCCACAAGACCCCGCAGCCCAAAAGCCCAAAGTGGCCGGACCCTGACTGAGGTGGGAGGTCACCAGCCTGCCGACCGGGCCACGGCCTTCCGCCCCGCCCTCGGGCCAGAGAGTGGCCCAGGCCGCCCCTTCCGGACTCCCTCCTCCGGACCGCACTCACCCCTCTACACCCCCATAGAGCGCGGCCATGCTGCTGCTACCGCCACCGCGGATCCCGCCGTTTGCTTCCCTCCTGTCGGCGATCCCGGACCTCCAGCCCGCTGGGCACCGCCCCGCGTCACGTGAACGTCCGTGCGGTCCAGCCGACTCCCAGTGCGCGTGCGCGGGGCGTGGCACCGTGGCCCGCCCCAAGCCTCAGGGCTGCTGGTCTGGCTATGGCACGGGGCTGGGTGAGTGCGGTCCTCAGCGGCTCCTGCAGATCGCCTCCCCGCCTCCTGAGTCCTGCTTCTGGAGATGGATACGGGATCCCAAGCGGAGGAGCCAGGAAGGGGTGTTTGGGCCGGACCCCCTAGACCCGTTGCCCTGCTCTCTCCTCAGTGCCCGGAAGTTGCTGGCAGCTCCGCCTTGCGCGTGCGCAATGCGTGGGAGCCACGTAGACTGGGTGAAACAGGACAGTGAGGTACACCTGGCCAGACCCCCACTGGGGTGTGGGGTCGGGGAGCTGCACGAAGCCAGGGGACCACTGGGAGTCCTAAAAAAGTGCACTGTTCAACCCAACACCTTCCTGGCGATGGCAGAGTCACACCGTGGGCACACGAGCACCCACTAAGACTTTACACTGGACTTGTGTGAATATGTGTAACCAGGAGTAACCAGAAGCAGGCTGGGAAAGGAGAAAGCTCCCCAGGCTGTCCTTGCAAGCCTAGAGATGAAAGAGTACAGCTTTCACTACTTTCCAAAGAAAGTTGGGTTCTTTGTAGAGGGTATTTGGGGGCTGTAGACTGCCAGGCGAACTAGCAGATACAGTTTGTGAAATAAAATTCATATTTTATGGCAAGACAAAAATTTAAACATGAAAGTTTTATCTCCCCTTTGGCTTCCTCTCTCCCCCCTATCGTGCATTGTGTATCTGCATTATGGATCGACCAAGCCGCCCCAAACTCTTGCAGGAAGGGGACCCCTTCCGGGGCCGGAGAGTGGGCTCTTGTCTAACGCTCAGAAATGAATTGTTCGAGGAGACACACGTACTGACAAGGCAAGAGACTTTATTGGGAAGGGGCACCCAGGTGGAGAACCCAGGGAACCCAGGAGGACTTCTCTGCCACGTGGCTTGTGGTCTCGGGTTTTATGGTGATGGAATTGGTTTCCAGGTTGTCTCTGGCCCATCATTCTGACTCAGGGTCCTTCGTGGTGGTGCACGCATCGCTCATCCAAGATGGATTCCAGTGAGGAGGATTCTGGAAGGTTGGTAGGACAATATGGACTGGAGTCTCTTTTTGACCTTTACCAAATTCTTTGGTTTGGTGGTGACTTGTTAGTTCCATGTTCCTTACCAGGACCTCCTGCCATAAAACTACTTGTGCAAATGGTTACTTTGGAGCCTGGCCAGTGTGGGTTTCGGTCAGTGGTTCCCCTAACAAAACCTCCATCGGCAGAATTACCAGCTTAATCATAAAGAGCAACGTTCTCCTAACATCGGTAAGACAACTCCTTAAAGATAACAGTCCTTCTTGATAAGCGGTCACGTGGCACTTAGATCTGGATTATGTAAACTGTCAATAATACATCATTTAATGTACAGCCATCTTTCTCAAAAAACTTGTTATTACTGTGCTTTGACTTCTAACAGGTGGAACAGTGCTGAGAGCTTTCTGAGATGCTCTTCTTGGGTTATAATCCTCAAATTTGGCTGGAATAAAACTTTCCATTTCTTTCTTAGATCAACTGATTACTTTTTTGTTGACAGGTTTTACAAGCCTTTTGTTGCCCTCCAGCCACCACTGCACTCTCCTTCCTTACACCGCGTCGTGACAGGGAAAGGGAGGACAAAGGGGAAAGATGCCAGGTCTGGGAGTCAAGCTGGGGCTCCTGCGTGCCTCTGCGGGCTCCTCTAGACGGTTCTGGGCCCGTAAAGGGCAGCAACTCGTGCTGGAAGGACAGTCAGCTGCCCTTGGTGTCTCTTCTGGAACATCAGTCTAGGGAGGGGTCCTTAGCAGGGCCATTCTCAAGCTGGCCTGTCCCCACTCCCCACCCCCATCTACCTGCCCAATAAAAATTAGTTAAGATCTATGTAGTACTTTATGGTTCTCAAAACTCTTTTGATGGTTAAATCCTGTGTTAGCCTGAGTAGGTGGCTGTTTATCATCTCCATTTTGTAGAGGAGAAGCAGCAGCAATTATGTGTAATTCACCCGAGGTCATCCACTAGTAAATGGTGAAAATGCTTATCTTCACACCTTTCTCTTTTACTTCCTTTTCTAACAAGAAATACAAAGGGAAACTTTAATATTGTCGTACACATAGATCCCAAGGCTTATTGCACTAGTGCATGGAAAGGTACAGTCTTTTCAAAATCCACCTCTATCTCCTTTCCTTCAAAACTGCCAGTTTGGGGACTTCCCTGGTGGCGCAGTGGATGGGACTCCCATCTTCTTAAAGAGAAACCCTGCACTAGGATCCTCTTTCCCTGATAGCCAGCTGGGTCTGGTTATGCTTTGGTGTGAACATTTGGTGTATATGTACTTTTTAAACTAGAAGAGAGGAGTCTTTTCAGTTCTTACATATTTGGGACACTGAAACACTTCAGTTTAAGCCCCAAGAATAATTCAAAAGTAAAGCACTGCATCATAGGGAATATTGGAGAGAGGAGTAGGATTTTTTTTTTAATGCCCACTTATATCATTTACATCCATAGCACATCAGACCTGGAAGGTGCTTAATCCAACAAACACATATTTTTAGAATAATGGAAGTAATAGATTCTGGTGAAATTAAACTGGCAGGATTTTTTAAAAAAATATTTATTTATTTATTAGGTTGCACTGGGTCTTAGTTGCGGCAGGTGGACTCCTTAGTTGCGGCAGGTGGACTCCTTAGTTGCAGCTCGCCGGCTCCTTAGTTGAGGCAAGTGGGCTCCCTAACTGTGGCTCGCAGGCTCCTTAGTTGTGGCATGTTAACTCTCAGCCGCAGCAGCATGTGGGATCTAGTTCCCTGACCAGGGATCGAACCTGGGCCCCCTGCACTGGGAGCGTGGAGTCCCATCCACTGCGCCACCAGGGAAGTCCCGAAACAGGGAGGATTTTTGAAGGAAAGGAGATGTAGGTGGATTTTGAAAAGACTGTACCTTTCCATGCACTAGTGCAATGAGTCTTGGGATCTATGTGTACGATAATATTAAAGTTTCCCTTTGTATTTCTTGTTAGAAAAGGAAGTAAAAGAGAAAGGTGTGAAGATAAGCATTTTCACCATTTACTAGTGGATGACCTTGGGTGAATCACACATCATTGCTGCTGCTTCTCCTCTACAAAATGGAGATGATAAACAACCACCTACTCAGGCTAACACGGGATTTAACCATCAAAAGAGTTTTGAAAACTGTAAAGTACTACATAGATCTTAACTGATTTTTATTGGCATTGCTAATCAGTGTCTGCTATCCAACACAGTAGCCACATGTGACTATCAAGCACTTGAAATGTGGCTGGTCCAAAATGAGATGCACTGTGAGTGTAAAATACAGGATGGCAAAGATTTCGTACCAAGACAGAATGTAAAATATCTCCAATAACTTTTACACAAGTTACATGTTGAAATGATATTATTTTGGAGATAGTGGGTTAAAATGATATATTATTAAAATCAATTTTGCCAGTCTGTTTTATCTTTTTTAATATAGTTACTAGAAATTTTAAAATTATACATGTGGCTCACACATTTCTATTGCACTGTGCTATTTTATATCCTGTCTCCTAGACATCTGGGCCAGAATATTTCGGTCATTGAGTACCTGTTTATGAACTATGATTGATTTAAAGAAGAAAACTGCATTGAATAAATGACTGTACATTTGTGTTGTACATTAAAGTTCTATATAAAGCTCTTTTAGGTACATTTATCTCATTTGATCATTCTAACAACCCCATGAAAATATCAGATTTCTAACCACATATTACAAGTGAGGAAACTCTGAAATCAAAGTTATTAGCCTAGGCTCACACAAATAAGAGATGTTGCTTAAAATGTGTGTGGGTAGTTCCCGTAATGGGAAGGAAATAAAGATGTTGCAAGGCAGACAAGTGTTCACCACTGTATAGCTTGTAAAAGTTTAATGCCCCTTTGTACTGGACTTGCAGCATCCTGACAGCTGCTCCTGTGAAGCTCACGAGGTTGGTAAAGTCCCCTAAGTATCTGCAAGCCACAGTTTCATTTTCTGTCTTCTCTAGTGTGTCCCCACGACTCCAGAGAGGCTCTATTTCCTGGGGGATGGAGGGGTCAGGTAAGAGGGACAGGAGGGAAAAATATCTCCCCTCCCAAATCCACTTAACGATTTTGGGACAGAGGATTTGGTGACCCAAGATCCTCAACAGGTTGTGTTGACTTGGTTCATGAAAGCACAACCACGTCTGTTTTTATTCAGCACTGTATTTCCAGGGCTAACCTCACTATCAGGCACAAGATAGGAGGTCCATGAATGGTTTTGAGAGTACTTATAAACTATAAAGCACTGTACCACAAACATGAGAGCTAGTCAATGCTACTGTGAACTAAAGAAGGAAGCAAGCAGACTCTACGGCAGAGCCAATTTGCAAAACAGACTGGGGAAGAGAAAGACGTTTGGAGAAAATAGAAATGAAACTGCGAATTGGGGAAGTGGGAGCTGGACAAGTGGTCAGGGGGCCTCAGAGGGATCTAGCCCTAATCTGTCCTGCATTGGGAGATTGCCAGTACATGTGTGACCTCAGCACTGCACTTTAGGATAATTAATCTGGCAGGTTCCTTGTAGCAGGACAACTGGGAGGGAAGAGCCTAGAGCAGGGAGACACTTAGAAGGCTGGGGCAATGGCCCAGGCAAGAGATGAACAAGGAAGTGATAAGGGACAGGGCAGAGGTCACGGGAAGGGATTGAAGTTGGGGTGCGGATCATACTGACCTCGTCCTCTGTTGATCTAGGATGAGGGCAGGGACAGAGGCTGGAGTTGGCTTTCTTACAGAGAAAGAGAGAGAGGTGAGGGGCTGCCTTGCTAAGGGTGGAGGTGGGACTCTGAGGCTGGTTGATGTAAGGCAAGAGCTCTTCCAGACCTGCAGGTCCCCCAGGAACAATCCAGAAGGGGCGGGGTGCACACAGAAGCAGGTGTGGATACCTGGCTATACACAGTCTGCCCTTCAAGTCTCCTCTGCCTTGATCTGAAGTGGTTCTGAAAGGGGGGCTTTGGGCCAAGGCAGCTACCCCAGAAAATCCTGTTGGTTTTCTCCCTCTTACTGGGCATGTGGGTGTTTATGTATGTGTTTATACGCATGTTTTGGCTGTGTCAGCTATATGTAGATGTGTGTACATTTATTTATATATTTGAACTCGTCTTTGTATATGTTTCTAAGTGACTACACGTGTCTACAAGTGCATGATTTGAGATAATATCTTTTTTTTTGGCCACCCCTGGAGGCATGTGGGATCTTAGTTCCCCAACCAGGGATGGAACCCGTGCCCCTGCAGTGGAAGCGTGGAGTCTTACAACTGGATCGCCAGGGAGGACCCTGAGATAATATCTTTATGCACTTTTGTACTAGTGTATGTACAGAATTAGAATTAGCATTTCAATTCTTTTTTTTATAAATTTATTTATTTTGGGCCACATTGGGTCTTGGTTGCTGTTCGCGGGCTCTCTCTGGTCGCTGCGAGCGGGGGCCACTTGGCTACTCTCCGTTGTGGTGCTCCGACTTCTCAGTGCTGTGGTTTCTCTTGTAGCAGAGCACAGGCTCTAGGTGCGCTGGCTTCAGTAGTTGTGGCACGCAGGCTCAGTAATTGTGGCGCACGGGCTTAGTTGCTCCGTGGCAGGTGGGATCCTCCCGGACTGGGGCTCAAACCCGTGTCCCCTGCATTGGGAGGCGGATTCCCAACCACTGAGCCACCAGGGAAGTACCAGCATTTCAATTCTTAAAGGAACCTAAGCAACCTGCATATCTAGGCACCTTTGAGCAGATGCACAGATGTACAAGTGTAACTTTGCAGGTTGTGCTGGAGCTGGCCTGCACTAGCTCACAGAGAGCTAATTGTGCACATCTTTCTAACTTCTGTTCAGTGGTATGGTACTGGTAGCTCTAACTTACCACGGTGTGAGTATTTATACCATAGAAATCAGCAACTGGTACCAATCACATTGTTGTTATTTTTGTTTCCCAGAAAGCTGACTGTTAAACATTTACCAGCACACACTGGATAGATGTTTGTCATGTGTGAGAATGTCGGTGGTCTGTGTATATCAGTGCAGAAGTACGTATACGAAAGCGTGTCTTGTGTAATGTGTCCAATTTTTTTTATAGACCACAGACTCAGGGGTGCAAAAATGCAACTAAGTATTTTCCCACAACTAAAAGTAATTTCTGTCTCAACCCTCCGCTCTTAATCTAGTCACTTATAGGGGAACTCGGGCATTTCAGGTTCAATTTAGATCGAACACTCGTCCGCCTCTTGGTTCCCCGTGTTTGTGTCTGAGGGCCAGGTGTAAAGGGCACTGCAGCAGCAGTGAGGAGGGGCGGCTCCAGGCATCTGCTGAGACGGTGCGGTTTTCCCATCCAGGCCTTTGCTTATTCGCATCCAGTCTCCTGACATCTCCTGAGATTCCCTCGGCCCTGTGAAGAATCCAGTTTCCCAGTGCATGTTGCCATTTTTGAAACCTGTAGTCTTGGCAGGTGTCAGGGCAAATTATGGTTCCCTCTTCCTGAACTCCCTCCAGTCTGCCGCCTCCAGGAGTCACAGAAGAAGAGAAGCAGTGTCACATCCCCTCACAGCACAGTACCCTATAAGATAAATCTTATAGAGGCTGAAATTCCCAGAGGTCAGGGGCCAAGCTGGGATTTGAACTCAATTCTCTCTGACTCCAAAGCTTTTTCCACTCTACCAGACTTCCCCAGTTCTCCATGGATTAGGGGCAGTTGGTACAAGCTTTTGATCATGATGGGTTAGGCCACTGGTACTTAAGTAATCATAGAATTCCCAATTCCATCGTTTGACCGTGTAGCAGCAGGTAGTGCTCTCGACACTGCGGTACAACGGGAATGCCAGAAATAAGTGTGTGTGGAGGGAGGGCTGTGAGCTGAACCTCCGCTAGGAAGTCTGTCACATGTAAAGCCAGTGGCGTAAGTTTCACCAATTTCTCCTCCCCAGCCTGTCCCGCTCCTTTATCAGGATTTGTTTTTGGTGCCTAGCTGGAGCCCTGGACACAGAACTTTCTGAGCTACTAACAGTCTATGTCCTAAGAAAGAGGGCCCAAAGACTCAAGGTGGGGTGGGTTATGTGGACCAGAACGGAGGCCGGATTCTCCCAGAATCCTCCTCTGGAAGAGGTCCCCCTGCAAGGGAGGTTGGACAGACATGTAGAGGAGGAGCCTCATCTCTCCCAGGCTCCTGTCTTGCCCCTTGGCAAGTGTGAGGAAACCAGAGCTCCCCTTTTATAAAATTTATTCTTTTTTAATAAATAAATAATTGTTTTTATTGAGATAATTGTAGATTCACATGAAGTTGTAAGGAATACTGCAGAGAGGTCCCAATTTCCCTCAAAGGTAACATCTGGCACAACTATAGTACGACATCACAACCCACATGTTGACAGATTCCATCCATCAGTCTTTCCAATTTCTCCTATTTCACCTGTACCCGTTTTCACAAGTATTTGTGTGTGTGTTTAGTTCTGCAGTTTTATCACATGTATAGGTTCGTGTATCTACCACCTCAGTCATGAGACAGAACAGTTCCATCTGCAAAGGATGCCTCAAGTCACCCTTTGATACCTGCCCTCCCTCCCCCCACCCCCGCCCCTGACTCCTGGCAACCAATAATTTGTTCTCCATTTTCAAAATGTTATAATTTCAAGAAGGGGATGTAAATAGAACCAGGCAGTGCGCAACCTTTTCTCATGCAGCATAATTCCCTGGAGGTTCATCCAAGCTGTGGCATGTCCCATAGTTCCTTTTCATTGCTGAGTAGTATTCCATGGTGTGGATATTGTATATTTCTTTTTTGTTGCTGTTGTTATATATATATTTTTTAATTTATTATTTTATTCATTGATTTTTGGCTGCATTGGGTCTTCATTGCTGCACATGGGCTTTCCTTATTTGTGGTGAACAGGGGCTACTCTTCGTCTAGGTGCGCAGACTTCTCATTGTGGTGGCTTCTCTTGTTGCGGAGCATGGGCTCTAGGCACGTGGGCTTCAGTAGTTGTGGCACGTGGGCTCAGTGGTTGTGGCTCACAGGCTCTAGAGCACAGGCTCAGCAGTTGTGGCACACAGGCTTCGTTGCTTCGCATCATGTGGGGTCTTCCCAGACCAGGGCTCGAACCCGTGTTCCCTGCATTGGCAGGCGGATTCTTAACCACTGTGCCACCAGGGAAGCCCTCTTATATATTTTTTAATTGAAGTATAGTTGATTTACAATGTCGTGTTGGTTTCAAGTGATTCTATAGCAAAGTGATTCAGTTATATATATATGGGTTATTACAAGGTATTAAAATAGTTCCTTGTGCTATACAGTAGGTCCTTGCTGTTTATCTATTTTATATATAGTGGTGTGTATCTGTTGATCCCAAACTCCTAATTTATCCCCCCTCCTTTCCCTTTTGGTAACCATAACTTTGTTTTCAATGTCTGTGAGTCAATTTCTGTTGTGTAAATAAGTGCATTTGTATCATTTTTTAAGATTCCACATGTAAGTGATATCATATGATATTTGTCTTTCTCTGTCTGACTTACTTCACTTTGTATGATAGTATCTGTGTCCATTCATGTTGCTGCAAATGGCATTGTTTCTTTTTTATGGTTGAGTAATATTCCATTGTATATATACACCACATCTTCTTTATCCATTCATCTGTTGATGGACACTATTGTTGCTTCCATGTCTTGGCTATTGTAAATAGTGCTGCTGTCTTTCCTTTTAGTTAAATATTTCACTAATACAAAAATCTATGCAATGTACATAAAGGTTATAAAGTCATGGATCCTTATCTGCAAACTCTTGAGCCTCACAGAAGAACCTGGGAAATGAGGAGCAGCTCTGTTTTGGTACCAACCCTCGAGCCCTTGCATGTGAGAATCCCTCCTTGGGTCTGGAGGGACTGTCTGCAGGGAGAGGGGGCTGATGAGAGCCTCAGGATGAAAAGAGGGGGCAAACCGGGCCTGGGGCAGACTAGTGCCTGCCTAGAGTAGGGCCTCCCTTTATGCTCAGACCTGTGGTGGGAAGAGGCTGGAGCAGACAGCTGCTGGTGGGGGCTGGGCAGAGACTCTTCTCAGCGCAAGTCACCACCTGTTCCAGCACCATCTGTTACCAGGGGCAAGATGAGCACAGAGGCAGTGCCAGGATCAGACAGACCTCTGCCAGGAGGGTTCCCTGGAGGAGGAGGGAAATCAGGAGAGACACCTCTGAAGCTTTATCCTCAGCTCCTGGAGATGATCCTGGCTAGGACTTCCTTAGCAAGCACTAAGTCTCTGCAGGCAGCTGGAGTCTTGGACTGGTCAGGGCCCCAGGGAGATCCCAGCTGAGAGAAGGGACCTGGAGCCTGCGGGAGACAAAGTGTGTGAGGAAATCAGAGGCTGGGAGACTTGCTCAGGGCACCGCTGTCCCGACTGGCTCGGCCACTCCCTACCACATGCCCCAAAGACTCTCCTTCCAGGCTGAGTGCCTTCCTCCCAGAATCCTGAGGGCTTGCAAACCACTTCCCAACTTATCCATCCCGGGGGCACAATTCCATCTTTGTGTGGTCTCATCCAACCTGACTCTCTCTGGACCCTCCATAGGGTGGACCCTCACTGAAACTCAGGAGTGGGGACGTGAGAGAGAGGGGTTGGGAGGGGCAACCAGGGCACCGGCTTCTGAGCCTTTCCAGGTGCCTCGTTCAGGGTTTGGTCAGGCCTGGGGGAGGACAGACATGGGTCTCCCAGACGGGCTGGGGAGGCAAGGAGTCAACCCCTGGAGAGTTCAATAAGCCAGTGATACCAAAAATCGGCCTCTGTATACCAGCACGGAATTGAATCTCAGAGACAGAGTTTGGGTGAAGTAGAAGAGAACAGCTTTATCGCTTTGTCAGGCAAAGGGGGCCACAGTGGGCTAATGCCCACAAAACTGTGTGTCCTGAGACTTCCCTGGTGGTCCATTGGTTAAGACTCCATGCTCCCGATGCAGGGGGCCCGGATTTGATCCCTGGTCAGGGAACTAGATCCCCCATGCTGTAACTAAGGGCTCGCATGCCTCAACTGGAGATCCTGCATGCCTCAACAAAGACCCGGTACAGCCAAATAAATAAATAAATATTAAAAAAAACTGTGTGTCCTGACGGGGGGATATGGGGAGGTGTTGTGAGGAGTTTTGTTTTGCTTTTTGGCCGTGCTGTGCGGCATGGGAGGGTCTTAGTTCCCCCACCAGGGATTGAACCCTCAGCCCCTGCAGTGGAAGCGCAAAGTCCTAACCACTGGACCACCAGGGAATTCCTGGTGCTGTGAGGAGTTTTATAGTCAAGGGGATGGGTTGCTGATAAGGATCAGGGTACCTGCAGGGCCTGCATTTCTTCAATCCAGAGTCAGGTGGTTTTAAAGATACAGTGATATATATCCCTTGAGGGGGAACCAGGACCCTGCCCCAAGGCTGCACTATTGTTTGTTGACTGCCCCTCCCTTGTCTCTGCATCCCCTCCCTTCCCTGATTAGCAACCATTTAAAATTGCCCTTTGGAACTCAGGGAAGGTCATGGAGGCCGAAGCCTACTTCCTACAAACAAGAAATGGGGGACACAGAAAGACTTTTATGCCAAGGAGCCCCACATGGTCCTGCTCGGTTTCACCAGGAAGTCACAGGGAGGTGGTCAGGGAGTCCAGTGAGTATCGTGGACTCCGGGTGCAAACAGGAGGCCAGAGAAGACAGGGGTTAGAATGGGCTGGAGCACCCAGGAAGGCTTCCTGGAGGAGGGTTGTTAAGTAGGTCTTGAAAGCCTGGGCAGAGAGAAAGGGCAGGAAGAGCACTGTGAGTGGGGGGAGGAGGGTCTGTGCAGGGCAGGGAGCCAGGAGGAGCAAGGTCCTTTAGGGCTCCAGAGCCATGACTCAGAGTGTCACGTGCGGGGGCAAGGGGTAGAGCCAGGCAGCTTTCCTTTTCTTCTCCACCTGCCCAGGAGACCCGGCCAGTGTGACCGGCAGGGTGGGAGACTGGACAGATGGAAGAGGAAGGGCCGGCTGGTAGCTTTGAGACAGGAAGAGGGCAGGGCACAACCTTTAAAAGAATGACATAGCTGTTGAGGACACGACATAAACGGGTTAGAACCAACTAAGTCCAAGATGGTGGACAAGTCGACTTCCGCTAGATCTTGAACCTTAGTATACGCTCATTGTAATACATCAGCACGATAAACGACACATCCACAGGCGCTATGACGGTTCCGAGGCCGACCATAAAAGGCCAAAAGGTGGGCGGTGACCCAATTCCTGGAAATCTCCACCCCTTCCCCAAAATAGTTGGAATAATTCTCCCACTCGGTTAGCCTATGAAATTACCCAGCCTATAAAAACTAACCACTTCAGATCTGGGGGGCCTCTCTCGCCTTCTGAGATGGCTCACACTCTGTCTGTAGAGTGTGTATCTCCCTGAATAAAACTTCTTGTACTTTATGGCTCACTCTTGAATTCTTTCCTGCAAGAAGCCAAGAACTCACATGTGGCGGCCGTCCCAGGCCCTGAGACCTGGGACACCACCGTCTTCTCTCCCACCGTCTTCTCTCCCCTGACGTTCTTTCCTGCAACAGCTTAATCAGTTAAAACAGTCCCTTTCATGGTGTCCTGCAGGTCTCCAAGGGCTCTTTGGAGCCAATCCCCCCTATTTCAATACCTGCTAAGAAATAGGGAGACCAATGGTCTGGTTTGCTCAGGACTGACGGAGTTCCTGTGACATGGGACTTTCAGCTTTAAAAATGGGATGAATTGGTTGCTCTATCAAAAAATCACTTCTGGGGGCTTCCCTGGTGGCGCAGTGGTTGAGAGTCCGCCTGCCGATGCAGAGGACACGGGTTTGTGCCCTGGTCCGGGAAGATCCCACATGCCGCGGAGCGGCTGGGCCCGTGAGCCATGGCCGCTGGGCCTGCGTGTCTGGAGCCTGTGCTCCGCAACGGGAGAGGCCACAACAGTGAGAGGCCCGCGTACCGCAAAAAAAAAAAAAAAAATCACTTCTGGAGAGGAGTCCTAGGGCAACTCTGTCAGTCGCCCCAATGACCCATGACAGGTTATATGGCTCAAGTGTCTTTAGAAGGAGAAGTGTTTGGTTTTCAGTTCTATAAAACTGTCCTCCAATAATTTCTGAGCGGGATTTACCTGTCACTGCAGATAACAGAATGAGGTATTGTTCCACAGATCAGTTCTGCATTGTTTCCCAAATGGTGTTTCCTGGAAGGTTTAATTGGTGCTTCCAGAACAAAGGGTTCCTGTGCCCTGGGCTGAGTCCTCTTCAGTCTTCCTGCTCCACCCTTCTTGGAGAGTCCGGCTGCCCATCAGTACGTTAAGGCTCAGAAAAGCCCCAAAGGAGAGAAACCCGTTTTGTCCTGTTTAATGGCTCAGTAAACAAGGTGGCACCACGGGAGTCTTTTCTCACAAGAGGTATTAAGCCCCTAATACATCTGCCCCTGCCAGCACACACACACACACACACACACACACACACACACACACACACGCACACACACATAGATTTTCTCTCTCTTTTTTAAACAAAATTATTTATTTGTGGCTGCATCGGGTCTTCGTCGCTGCACATGGGCTTTCTCTAGTTATGGCGAGCGGGGGCTACCCCTCCTTGCTGTAGGGCCTCTCACTGCAGTGGCTTCTCTTGTTGCAGAGCACGGGCTCTAGATGTACGGGCTTCGGTAGTTGTGGCTCATGGGTCTAGAGCGCAGGCTCAGTAGTTGTGGCACCCGGGCTTAGTTTCTACGCGGCATGTGGGATCTTCCTGGACCAGGGCTCGAACCCGTGTCCCCTGCATTGGCAGGCAAATTCTTAACCATTGAGCCACCAGGGAAGTCCCCAGATTTTCTCTTAATTCCAGCTTGAAAAACTCTGGAAGAGGGACTTCCCTGGAAGTCCTGTAACAGGTCACTGTTAACAGGTCATCCTACATAGATATTTGGGCTCGGGGCCTTCCTCATACCCTTGTCATCACACCTCCCCCCTCCCCAGGGCAGTCCTGTGTGCTGAGCCATCTCTGCTCTCTCCCAAGAGTGAGAGGGGCAGGGCCCACCATCAGAAGTCCCACGCGGCCGGGCATGTGCGGTTCAGTGACTGTCTGAGGCCTAAGCAGAGGGGACAGCAGCGCCTTTCCTGAGACAAGTGGGAAGAAGGTATCAGCCATGGCTGACCGAGCGGTGACCCAGGGCCCAACACAGAGCCAGTTAGCAGCCACCACAGTGGTAGTGGGCTTGCCCCGGCTTCCACGAGAACCCCCGCATGCAACTGGCACATCACGCCAAGTTAGCACCAGGAGGGCTGAGTGGAATCTGGCTGGAGGCTGCCTGCATGCGGGAGTGTGGGTGGTAACACTTCTCCTGGGCTCAGAGGAGCTGGGCCAAGTGAGGTGCATGAGCACATGTGCCTCTGCCTGTGTGTGTACATGCGCGTGGTGCGTGTGACACATGCGTCACCCAGGGCTCGTGTGTCAGTGTGCGTGTGTGCACCTGCTCACGTTCCTTCAGCATGTTTAGTGCGTGCTTTGTGGGCCTACCTGGCAAAAGCTGGGAACTCGAGGACTGAGCCAGCCAATGTCCCTGTCCTCACGGGGCTTACATTTCAGTGGGAGAGACAGAAAAGAACCAAGTAAACACCTACTATATTGACGTGGAGTGGAAAGTGCTGCGAGGAGAGGCAAAGCAGGAAATGGGATGGGGTTCCTATTTTGCACTGGGGTCAGGGAGGGCCCCCTGTGGACGTGACCTTGACCTAGTGCGGAGGAGGCATCCTGTGAATATCTGGAGAAGGGCCTTAGACAGAGGGCAGAGGGGGAGCCAGAGTGAGGGAGCTGGAATTCCACCACGTGGCCAGTGGGCGTGGTGTGGATGGGAGGAAAAGGGAGACTGCACGGCTGGGATGACATCTGATGGACCAGGCCTGGGGACCTCCCTCAGCGAGAACCTACCTGCCCGACTCGGCTCTGAGGGGCGGCTCTGACACCCTCCCTAATTCCGATCCCACTGTCCAGCACAGCGAGGCACCATCCCCAGGTAGGCCCCTCAGCTCTGCCGATGTGTTTGCATGGTGACCAGCAACAGGAGAAGCCAGTGCCCAGGGAAAGAGAACAGGGCTCTCACAGCCGGGCTCAACACTGGCCTTGAAGCTGCATCCTAGTGACCAGGCAAGGCTGCTTGTGGGTGCCCTGATGTGTGGAGCCCACTGGCAGATGGCGTGATGGGACTGCTAAGAGGCTGCTGGGGACGCTGGAGACCCTGGACCAGGCTCTCTCAGCCCAGACTTTCCCTTGGGAGGCCTGGCGGGTACAGCAACCAGGGCTGGACCTTGGGAAAGCTGGAGGCCTCACTGCCCCTCACCCCGCCGCTCCGTGGGAAGGGCAGGCTCTAGACCCCAGCAAAGGTTCCAGAAGCTGCTTTCGGACCTTGTCCTCCATTTCCCAAACCCCGCAGCCCTGGCCAGAGAGCCTCGCAGGCCCAGGAGGGGAAGCTTAGCGGGCCCGCTGCAGAAGGCCTCCGGCAGAGGTTGGGTGGATGAAAGGAAAGGGAGGTTGTTAGGTGGGAAAACTGTTGTCACCCCATCAAACCAGCCAAAGGCTTCCTTCCAGGGGGGCAGACGGATTGGGGTGTCTCGGGATGACGGCAGGCGGGGGCCCGTGTCCATGTGTCTTGCTGGGAAGCTGCGTCTGCGGGTCTGTTTGTGTGTGTGTGTACAGGTGTGCATCGGGTGTCTGGGTCAGTCTGGGTCCTTCCTGGTTGTTTGTGTGTCTGTGGGCGAGTACCCGTGCCTCTGCGCCCATGAGCACCTCCGTGGCCCCCGCACGTGCCGGCTGTGTGGGGGCCTCTCTGGGTACGTACCTTTCTGGGTGTGAGTGTGTGAGGGGTCTCGCGGTACGTCGCCTGTCAGCCTCTGAAGCTGTAACACCCTGCTCCCTAGCATGACCCCGAAGCTCTCGGGGAGAAGCCGCCTCCTGCGTTCTGGTCCAGGCGGTGGCCTGGGTGGTGGGAGACAAGCAGCTCTTGGGGGATGCGGCAGTGCTGGGCTGGTGGGCACAGGCCCGCACCTAGCTCTGCCTTTGCTGTCACTGTCACCCGCCGCTGCATGGCTGGCCAGACCGGCGGCCCCCAAACCAGTCCCGCACTGATCGTGGCCTCTTACTGACCTCTGGCTGTGGTTTCAGACTCTCGTCACTGCCACCGCCGACCCTGAAGGGGCACGGAGTGTGGCGGCGAGGAGAGGAGGTGGGTTGGTTGGAAGACAGCTGGTGGGCGGGGCTCAGAGATATCAGATTTGGGAGGCAATTCAGAGGGAATCTAGCCCCCTCCCCAGTGTATCCACGCAGCAGCACAGTTCCATCTTTGTGTACTCCGCTCCAACCTGACTCTCTCTGGACCCTCCTAAGGGTGGGCCCTCACTGAAACTCAGGAGTGAGGAGGCGAGAGGGAGGGGCTGGGGGCGGCAACCAGGGCCCTGGCTTCTGAGCCTGTCCGCGCACTTTCCCCGGGGTTTGGCCAGACTGGGGGAGGGCAAGCGTGGGTCTCACACGCTGGCTGCGGAGGTAAAATGTCAGCTCCTGGAAAAGTCACGAGGAGGCAGTAAATGAGCCCGGTGAGGACCATGGACTCTGGATGCAAACAGGAGGCCGGAGAAGATGGGGGCTAGAATGGGCTGGAACACTCAGGAAGACTTCCTGGAGGAGGAATATTAAGTGGGTCTTGAAAAACTGGTAGGGACTGGATGGGCAGAGAGAAAGGGCAGGAAGAGCACTGTGAGTGGGGCGAGGAGGGTCTGTGCAGGGCAGGCAGCCAGAGGAGCAAGGTCCTTTAGGGCTCCAGGGCCATGACTCAGTGTCGTGTAGGGCTGGGGGATAGAGCCGGGAAAGCTTCAGGGATTGCCCTTTGCTGAGTAGGGGCTGGAAGGAAGGGGAGGGAGAAGAAGAGCAGGCTGGGCACGGCTGGCCACACAGGCAGGCCCCTCCACGGCCAACGTTACTGCTGTCTTACCTGAGGGGGGTGGGTACTCCAGACTCTGGTGCCCTGTGTACTTCTCTCCCCCAGGGCAGTGGATCCCATCCTGGCTGCCCTGTGGAAGCCCTGTGCAAACAGTGGGGTATCCGGTGCAAAGGGGGCATTTGAAAAACTGCTGGAGCCGGGGCCCCAGCCCAGAGTCTGATCCCACTTGGTCTGAAGTCATTATGCTGTGCAGCCGGACCAAGAACCCCCTGACTCAGGGTTAAACAACGAGGGGGGAGTAGATGCAGCTGACATCGGAGAAGGAGGGGGGGGGCAAACTTCGCATCAGTGTCTTTTGAGCCCTGGTAACCTCTTCCCCTGGGGCAGTTAGGACTCTCGAGTTGCAAGAAACAGAAACTTCGATAAGAGGAAGCTGGGATGGGAAGGGATTGGAACTGGGATCCAGAAAGACTAAGCCACACCCCACTGACCATATCTTCTCACACATCAGCCCGGGGCCTTCTCACCACAGCCTAGCTTCCTTTGTTGTCACCCACATAGTGGGCTCTCAGGTTGACATCTTATTGGCTAAGTGCCACGTGCTACACACAGGCTGGCCCCGCTTTCTCTCAGGCCGCCTTTCCACTTCTGGGAAAGAGAATCTGGCTGTCCTTAAGGATCCGCCCCTAGTGTGATCTGTAGTGAGATCTGGCTAAATATTGCTGCCGGGGCCAGCCCTGTAGGCAGGATGCTTCTTGCGTGCCAGGCCCTGTGCTGGGCACTGGGGACAAGGAAATGAGCACATGCTCATCGCCGTCTCAGGAAACATTTGAGCTGGGTCTTGAAGAATGAGTAGGAGTTTGCCAGGTGGAAAGGTGGGACAGGGTGTAACGGGTGAGGCTGGGGAGTCTGCGTCTCAGGCAAGAACACCACAGAAAGAGAAGGAGCCTCCAACTCTCTTAACTCTGTGTGAACAGAGAGAGAACGCCTGCGCAAGGAGGGACCCTCAATGGGGCACCGCGCTAAGGTGCAGTTTGGGTTTGATATGCACCGTATTTCCCCTGCCTACTGCTACCACCCAATCCCCCAGTGGTTGGGCTGAAGTTGATAGCAGAGAGCTTTGTTTTGTTTTGTTTGAAAAGCAGGACACATCGCCGCCCTAAGTAAAATAGACGTTCTGTTAGGAAGGAAAAAGGAAAAGAGGGCGATCGGGCAGCAGCCCTTCAGTCTACACATCCTCGTTCCCTTGTACGGTAAGCACCTGACTCTGCCCATCACAGGAGGTGATACGAAAAGTCTGCAGAAGCGGAGGAGGCTGGCATAGGAGGCAAAAGTGTTCCATGTGAGAACGACTGGAAGGAGAGGGCGGGGGGGGGGGGGGTGTGTGTGTAACATCTGAAGAGTGGCTATTCGGAGGCAGTGTATCTGTTGGGAAAGGCATTCTCCTGTGTGCAGTCTTTCTACCCTAACTGGGCCTAAGGACAGGCCTTGGGCCTGGAACGTTTCCTCCCCAAGAGATAATGAGCCCATACAGCCTGTGCGGGGCTTATCGCCTCGTGTGGGAATATCCTTCCCTGTTTCAAGCTCAGCGTGTGCTCCTTTGTCCCACTTATACGTGCACATCAGTGCCCCTCCGGCACGCCTCCAGCTTTCAGGATTGCAGACTCCAGGAAGGAGGGGTTGGGATGCTTCTGCTTCAGCACAAGAGGGGTGCACAGAGGCCAGCTGCCCCGCGGTGGCTGCACCTGCCATCAGGGCCACCTGCTGGCCACGAGGAACCGAGGCCCACAGCTGAATCTGCCCTTGCTCTGTCTTCACACGAGTAAAGAAAGCATTGGGCAGTTCAGTGCTTGACCGCGCTGTGTTTTCCTTGGCGACTCCAACACCCAGATGCGGCGGGCAGAAGTGTTTGGACTTTTTTTCCAGTGGCTGACGCTGTGATGACCTTTGTGATGATCCCCATAGTTGGAGTCCTCCTCTGGCACTGGTTACGGGTACAAGATGTTCTGGGGTTAAGCATGCAGGTACCGGTGCCAGGAAGACGAGGGACTGGGGGTGACCAACTCAGTCCAGTTAGCCCGCGACTTTCCTGGTTGTGGCCCAGAAAGTCCTGTATCCTGGGCAGCAGCGTGGTTGGCCACCCAATCTGGGCCTTCTTAGCTGTGTGACCTTGATGAAGTTACCTAACCTCTCTGTGCCCTGGGTTCCTCCTCCGTAAAATGGGTATAAAAATAATACCTACTTTAAAGACTTTTCGTGAGGATTAAACAAGAGAGTTTGTATAAAGGACCTAGCTTGATGCCTGGCACAAAGACATGTTCAACAAATCTTAGCCATTAATAACAATATCACAGCAAGTGTATAGACTTTTTCTGGGTAGTCCCAAAGGGGGAAACTGGACCACTCTCTTCAGTACAAAGAAATATTTCCTCACAGATCATGGGGTAGTGAATTTTTAAGGTGTTCAAATAAAGGCACATGTTGGGCCTGCTTTGTGAAGTGGGAGGTAGAACTTCCTCCTGGCCCTGGCCCTTCTTAGTCCTTTGATATATTCATCTCAGCCTCCTCTTTCCCCCCACGAGGGGAGTTAGCTCGTCAGAGACAGCTGTCCCTCTTCTTCTAATCAGGATTTCCTGTCACGGGGGACCACTCAGAGCTGCTTGAATCAAGACAGGGAGGCACTCCAGCTATCTGTGTGGGTAAAGGTGGAGTGAATGTGAATGGCTGGCTGCTGTCCGGGCTCCTGGGGCCACCTCCTCTCCTTGGAGAGGAGCTCCCAGCTCTGGCTGGACTTCCATCAGAGGAGGTCCCACAACCCTGCTCAGGGGCTCTTCTGTGCGTGTGTGTGTGTGTGTGTGTGTGTGTGTGTGTGTGTTTGTATGAGAGAGAGAGAGAGGGAGAGGGAGAGGGAGACATCTGCAAGGGTCTCAGTTGATATGTGCCGAATCCCAGAGTATTGCCTTCCCCTGCCTTGTTCTTTCCTGTCATTCTCCAGCCACACACACACACACACACACACACACACACACACACACACACACACACACACACACACACACACACACACACACACACACCCTTCCCCACCCCCAATCCGGTCCTCTCAGCTCCCGGCCCTGCAGCTTAGCTGAAGACAATGCTGAGGCAATTAACAGAGCCTTTTGAGGACTTGTCACTAGAAAGCTCTTTAACTCAGCCACCTGAATTGGGGCCCCAGGCATGTGACAGGGGTGGGGGAGGGGTGCCAGGAACACCAGGGCAGCTGCCTGGGTGGGGGCAGAGGCATAGCAGAGAAACAGGGTCAGGAGGCCTGTGGATTATGGGGACATAGGAGTGGCCATTGTTTTTCACTGTTTCTGGTTCGTCTCTTCCTAGAAGTTTCCTCTGGCTGACCTGCTGCAGAACCAAGGCCTAAGAGGTGAGCTTCCAAACGAGAAACCTGCTGACTACATGGACTGTCACAGGAAAGGTGTTCCTCTACGGTGTGGGCACCTTAGAGAGGGGACTTTGTACGTGTTAGGGATAGAGTGGGAGGGGGGCGACAGGTACCTACCCCAGCACTGTGCTTCTGTTGGCACTGGGGAGCTGGCCAGGAAAGGGGCAAGAGCTACACAGCGGGAGGACAGGAAGAGGACGGAAGAGGGGCCTTGGATCTCCAGGCCTGTCCCTGCCTGTCTCTGACTCCATGGTGTCTCTCACACAACAATCACTGTCTGTAGCCAATCCAGGCAGGGGCAGCAGAGGCCCGGATGCTGAGGTAGACCCTGTCTCCAACTGTGTGTAGTGTAAGTGTGCACGTGTGCGCTCGCTCTCTCTTGAACCGGCCCTGGCTTTGGTCCTCTTCCGGTCCTCTGGTCGCCACTAGAGGGCGGCAGCGAACATAGCCAGGTCAGGGGAACTGGAGCTGCAGGGTCCCGCACTGCCCAGCCTCTTCATTCCACGCTTCCCCGCCCTTCTGAGCACCTAGAGATGCTCAGGCCCCGGCCATATAACCACTGAGACCACAGAACAAACTAAAGCCAGTCCCCAGCCTTGGGTGCAGTGAAGGTGTAAGTGTGTGAGAATGTGAGAAGGTTAGCTAGGGAAGATGCTGATGGGGACCAGAGGTGAACAGAGGTGGCCAAAGCCAGAACCCTGATGTGTATTCATTAGCTCCTATAAGGATAAAGGTAGAGGGATACAAGGAAGAGCCAGGGGACCAGGCAGCCTTCAGGGAGATAAAGCGGGGCCCAGCCCACGACCAGGCAGGCAGAATCACCCTGACAGCAGGTTAGTTAAAGAGACCAGAGAAAACCACGTGGGTCTGGAGCCAGACTGTCCAGATTCAAGCCCCAGCTCCTCCAACTACTAGCTGTGTGACCTTAGATAAGGTATTGAACCTCTCTGAGCCTCGGTTTCTCATCTGTGAAATGGAGACAGTAATAGCATTATGTCCTATGCTAGATGTGAGTGTCAAATGGGTTAAAACATACAAATCACTCAGAACAGTGTCTGGCGCAGAGTACGAACACTATACGCGCACTAGAGTGCACTTATAGAAACTATAAAAAGAAACAAAAGGAAATGATTGTCTTGTGAGGAAGAGATCCACATGATGCTGAAACAGCTAGTTTCCCTAGAACATCATCATGAGATGTATGGGAACTGACCCCCACACACGTGGAAATCAAATGGTAACGTATGAGCTCGTGAATCAGTAAAAGTTAAAGGAGTACGTGTAACATTGGTATAAGTGTATGTAGTTACTGAGGTCTGTCAATATGTAAATCAACAAACCTTTGAATCTACAAATCTTTTCACTCTTGGGTTCCTTGAATTGAGCATGGGAGCCCTTCTGCTTCACCCCATCCCTCCTTCAAGAGAGGTTGTTTTTTTTTCATCCTGGTGACCTCCTGCCTAAGCACAGGTCCCAAAGAGCCTTCATGAGCCCTGCCCCACCTTCTTGGGAAATCGTGGCTTCTTCCTGCTGTCCAGAGGAAACATGAATCCTCAGCCTTGGTACCTGGGGCCAGTTTTGGCTCTGAGACTGTGGGGAAGTGAAAATGCCCAGCTCTGGAATGACCGTCCTGGGTCAGCCATCTGAATGCCCTTAACATTTTCCAGCCTCAACTTTCCCTTATCTACAATTCTGGGGAGGCGTGGGAGAATACTTTTATATTTCCCTTCCTCCTTGGGAGGATAACGTTTAGGAAAAACTAAGACGAATTGAGATTTTATTGTGCTTCTACTCACTGATGCTTCTGTGTCTCAAATACAAACTCCCCAACAGAAAAGACCTAACCATGAAGCTCCCCTATTGGGCCAGTCAGGGGTGGCCAGGTCACGTGATCCAAGGTTAGCTGACTTACCTGTAAGGCGCCCCATGCTTTTCTCACAAAGGGACTGATTATCACGACAGACAACTTGAGACATCCTGGCAGGTCCAGCGTACTACAAACATTTAAATTTTAAACTTAATTCATGAATGGGTAATACATTTACATATATTTACATAGTTCAATGCTTTAAGGATATAAAAAGGAATATGGAGGAAATGCCCTCTTACTCTTGAACCCCACTCTTTCTCTTCCTAGGAGGCAAGCAAAGTTACCATTTTTTAATGGACTCTTCCAGAGATAGTCCATATAAAGAAATATCTATGCAGATTCTTTTGCTTTTTTCAAAAGAGGATCCTCCTCTATGGGCACCTAAAGAACATCCTCAATTGTTTTTACGGCTCTGCTTTATAATGTACCAAAACGTACTTGTCCAGTTTCCTAATAATGAACATTTAGCTTGTTTTCAGTCTCTCCCGGTGCTATAATGTAGAGCCTTGTAAGTAAGCACACGGTCTTTTTTTTTTTGGCCGCATCGCATGGCGGCACAAGGAACTTCCCCTTCTCTGACCAGGGATTGAACCCGCACCCACTGCACCCCCTGCAGTGGAAGTGTGGCGTCTTAACCACTGGACCACTAGGGAAGTCCAAGCACACAGTCATTTAAGGTCCCACTTCTCCTTATACACAACCCTCAGAAATTCTTAACCAGGGGTGTGGGGACCCCTAAGAAGTCAGCAGATATAAAATTCAGGGAGACAAACTGAAGGACTCTAGAAAGTTGGAAGGGAAAAAGTTCCCCTCTTTATTTACACTAAGGTCTAACTGAAATTTAACATTTCCTTCCATTATGAATGCAGGCAACAAACTCAGTAGTTGGCAGTATCTGTGACTCTCTCTTCTTATATGATTGAAGATATTTTGAAAATATTTACATTCATCCCTCCTTTGTCATTGTGGTAGTAAAGGAAAACTGTCTCTTTACTCACCACAATTCTGACACCAAATGTGTGTTTTTTTCCCCCACATCAATCAATTTTCCGACTCTCTGGGCCCCACCTGGGTGTCCTATAATTTTATTCAATTCTGAGACTATCTACCTGGAGGTATCGTCAGACTCCACAGCTTTAAGACCCCAGTCCCACAACACTGCCTTCAATTCAGATTCCAGTCACAGTCATGGGCCCCTGTGGTACCATACTTCTGTCTGACTTGGCTACAAAACTGGGGGTTCCCCCATACCTCCCCTCAGTTTCGATAATTTGCTACAATGGCTCACCAAACTCAGAAATAGTTACTTAGTTTACCAGTTTATCGTAAAGGATATTATAAAGGACATAGATGAACAGCCAGAGAAGAGGTGAGGTCTGGAAGGGTTGAGCTCAGGAACTTCCGTCCTCGTGGAGTTGGGGTGCACCACCCTCCCAGCATGTGGATGTATTCACCATTCCGAACCCTATGGTTTCGAGATCTTCATGGAGGCTTCCTCCTGATTATTAAGTCAATCTCCAGTGCCTCTCCCCTACCTGGAGGATGGAGGGTAGGATTGAGAGTTCCAAGCTTCTAGGGCATTCCCTGATGGTCCAGTGATTAGGAATCCTCGCTCTCACTGCTGATGGCCCAGGTTCGATCCCTGGTCGGGGAACTAAAATCCCACGAGTCACGCAGTGTGGCCAAAGAAGAAACAGTTCCAAGCTTCCAATCTGGTGACCAGCCCCCTTACTGAAGCTAACCAGGACCCACCAAGAGTCACCTCATTAGAACAGAAGATGCTCCTATCACCCAGGAAATTCCGAGGAATTTAGGAGTTCTGTGTCAGGAACTGGGGGCAGAGACCAAATGTATGTTTCTTATTGTGTCACTGGGAGGTAGTTATTAGACTTTCTGTTAGATTGGGTTATGTTACGCTTTAATAAAGAAACATATATATTATTATATCACACAGTTTTCTAAAAAACTTTTTGATATCTGTATTTCAGTGTAATTTCTTTGCTTTGTAATCTTATGTGTGTTTTTTGTTGTTGTTGTTTTGTTTTTTGCTGTACGCGGGCCTCCCACTGTTGTGGCCTCTCCCATTGCGGAGCACAGGCTCCAGCCGCACAGGCCCAGCGGCCATGGCTCACGGGCCCAGCAGCTCCGCGGCACGTGGGATCTTCCCAGACCGGGGCACGAACCCGTGTCGCCTGCATCGGCAGGCAGACTCTCAACCACTGCGCCACCAGGGAAGCCCTGATCTGTACATTTTAAATGGTTCAAATGGTAAATTTTATGTTATGTATAGTTTACCACGATTAAAAAATACATAAGGGCTTCTTTATTTCTTGATAGCATGGTAATCCTATGATTAATTTTTCTGAGGAATATTTATTTATTTTTATACATGAAAAAATTCTGAGATAAGAAATATACCAGGGGCCCGTTATACATTATTTTGGCATGCCTGTCTCGGCCACCAGATGGGGAACTTCTTGACAAGGGCTGCCCTGCTCCTTGGGGCCCCTCAGTTAGCTCTTCCAGAGGTGTAGTAAATGCATTCAGCGCCTAATGGGCGAAGTCAACAGAGAGGGAGAGTTAGGCTTGAGGATGACTAATCAAAGGTGCCCCAATTCCTACCTGTGCCTCTTCCTAGATGTACAATAACCTGAGGCAAAGTAACCTTCCTAGGCCCTGGCTTCCCATCCATAAATTGATCTACATCATCGGATTAATTTCCATCATGAACCTACAGCCTAGCTTTTAGCATAGTGCCTGTCACACGTTAGGCACTCAACAGTTTTGTTCCTGTTACCTGCGAGAGCAAAAGAAAGCCCTGGGCAACTCCAGGCTGGCGCGGGAGTGCACAGGGAGGGGCCGGTGGCTACGTTCCAAGCTCCGGTACTAGCGCTGCGTCCCCGCGCCTCAGGACCGTCCCGCCTCCCCGTGGTTGCATTGCCGACCGGCCCCCTCTTTGCATCCTCGGGAGCCCGGCGGTCCGCGGGCGCGCGCCGGTCTGGGCAGCAGCGGTTGGCCCTCCGCGCCGGCGGGCGGCGCTAGTCCGGACCCGGCTGGGGGCGGTGCTCGGGCCGGGCTGCTCTCGGCGGCGGCGCACGACCGTCCGCGGGGCGGGGACGCGGCGGCGGTGGCGGAGACTCCGTGTTGCCGGAGCCCGAGCGCGCAGGCCCGTCCCGGCGGGCTGGCGGGCAGCCGGGGCGGGGGCGCCATGTGGTTCATGTATGTGCTGAGCTGGCTGTCGCTTTTCATCCAGGTGGCCTTCATCACGCTGGCCGTCGGTGAGAGTGCGCGACCCCGGGCCGCGCGGGCTCCAGCTCCGGCATCTGTGCTCGCCGGGGGTCGCATCACGAGGGCGCCGGAGAGAGCCGGGAGACCCCCGCCCGTTCCTTCCGGCCTTCGCATCCCCCTTCCTGCCCCGCCTGGTCCTGCCCCTCCTCCTGACCCCAGTAGCCTAGCCTGACCTCGGGTCCTTCCAGGAGTCACAGAGTCCGCCCCAGCGGTGCCCAGGGGAGGCTGACTCAAGTGCCCCTTGCCCGCGCATGGCCAACCGCTGCCGCGCCCTCCGTCGCGGGGCCGGCCGCACCGAACTTTTCCCAGACACCTACCTCCGCCCTTTCGCCTCGGGCCCTTGGTGCTTCCGACTCTGACTTTGACGGCCTTTCCCTTTTTGGCTAGTTCCTACTCTTGATCTCAGCTGAGACTTCACCTCCTCCGGGAAGCACTCCTTATGGGGTTTGACTTGTCCTACTGGGATCGTCTGACTCCCCTTCCCACTCAGCACCCCCGCACCCCCGCAAAGCTGGTCAGGGAAGGGACCTCGTCTGTCTCGTGCCGTACTCAGCTCTCAGCCCAGCAGCTGGCGCATACTAAATGCCAGCGAATATTTACTGAATGAGCGAAAGAAATTCCCTTTTATGGGCCAGAGGTTAGGTTTGTGCGGAGGCATCAGATACAGGTTTCCATTCACTTTTATGAAATCTCTCCTTAGTTGCCCTGACAGAGTTTTACTTCCGACTTGGGAGGGTAACACACGGATTGTTTGGTTTGTTTCTTACCTAACGGAATCATGAAAGGTTGAGTGGAATCCAGCTGCAGAGAGAGGGGTGATCAGCATGGTGGGAGTGACACTGGCTAATGTTCTCCCTGCTTGCTTCCCCCCTGCCAGCGGCCGGACTCTATTACCTGGCAGAATTGATAGAAGAATACACAGTGGCCACCAGCAGGATCATAAAATACATGATCTGGGTAAGTGGCAGTTTTCCCCAGGATCCCCCTCACTCTTGCCCTGCCTCAGAAGGAGGAAGTGGGGAAAGTTTGGCCTGGGTGATGAGACCTGTGTCCTTGCTGTTTCCGGAGGGTACCACCCCCTACCTCCCTGCCCTGTACCTTGTCCCCCTGGGTCTGCTCTCCTGGGCCTATGTCTCCCCTGGCCTCCTTCCCCAAGTGGCATTGCTTCACCGCGGGCCTCGTTCTTGGCTCCTTAAGGCGAGAGCTGAGTGCCCACTCTCTGTTGACAGGGCTGTGGCTTTGCCTTTGTTTGACCACCTTCAGGGGTCTTAGCCCCTTGCTCTGCTTACAGCATTTAGAACTGAGAGGAACCTTAAGGACAGTTTTGAGTACTTGTTCTTTGCCCTCTTTCTAACTGGATCAAGTGACTTGGTCTAAGAGGGAGACACCTTCCCTGCCCCAGGCCCTGCCCAGCTCAGGGCTCGTGGAAGGCTTCTCTTCCTGAAGACACAATCCTTGCCGTTGATGTCCAAGCCACAGGAGTGACTGCTGGTGGATAGATTTCTGCAGCTGCAGGAAAGGCTGGGGAGGGTCTGGGGGCACGTTTGGACAGGACGAGCCCAGTGCCTCTCAAGTCACCTGCTGTCAAAAGCCACTTCCACTTTGGGCATGGCCTGGGGTAGGGAGTTAGTGGTGGAGACAAGACCATAGCTCTCAGCTCTGGGTTCAGAGGCCCAGTTCATGAGTGTTGGTACAGGAATTAGACCTTCATTCAACCAACTGCCTGCCTTTTGTTGAGCACTGACAGCTATAAGTCCTTCAGAACAATGTTTTTCAAACTGCAGGAAGGATTCATTATTGGGTTGTGCAATCAATTCAGTAGATCATTATCAGCATTAAAAAAAAAAAAAAGGAGGGCTTCCCTGGTGGCGCAGTGGTTGGGAGTCTGCCTGCCGATGCAGGGGACATAGGTTCGTGCCCCGGTCCGGGAAGATCCCACATGCCGTGGAGCGGCTGGGCCCGTGAGCCATGGCCGCTGAGCCTGCGCGTCCGGAGCCTGTGCTCCACAACAGGAGAGGCCACAACAGTGAGAGGCCCGCGTACCACAAAAAAAAAAAGGAATGGGAAAGACTAGAATTGAAATCTGAACTTTGATCATGTATATGTACATGTGTTGGGGTCACAGTGTAAACAATTTTTCTTACTGTGGGTTGCTGTCAAACAAACTTTGAGATTGAAAAGTGCTGCCCTTTGGGAGCTGAGAGACTAGCTGGGGAGGTCAGAACTGTGGCTGTGAAACAAGGAGAGACTGAAACATGAACAGAGTGTTGCCCTGAGTAGGCTGGGGGTTAGTGAGTCCAGAAAGGCTGCCTGGAAGAAGCTCCCCGCACTGTGTGCCTCTGGTTGTTTTCAGTTCTCCACAGCTGTGCTGATTGGCCTCTACGTTTTTGAGCGCTTCCCCACCTACATGATTGGTGTGGGCCTCTTCACCAACCTTGTCTACTTTGGCCTCCTCCAGACCTTCCCCTTCATCATGCTGACCTCGCCTAACTTCATCCTGTCGTGCGGTGAGAGGGGACATAGTTGGGGAGGCAACTGAGTTGGTTGGACGTGCCCAGCTCAGTCTAGGGCACTGAAGGGGATATAAAGAAAAGAGGCAAACCGCTGAGGTCCTCCAGGAGACCAGGCTGATTGGAGGCTGGGGTTCTCACACATGAGGAGCCTAGGGCCCGCATTGGCTCTAATGACTAGAATTTGGGGGGCTGGGATACTCAGAAAGGGAGGGCTTTCCTAGGGAGGTAAGTTTGACAAAGGGTTTGAGAAGGGAAAAGAGGTGGGTTGGCTGAGCAGTTATAGCCCCTAAGAAACCACTTGGCCAGGAAAAGCCCAAAGCCTTTCCCTGGCCTGCAGGCAGCTCCCCATCCAGTCCTCTGGCCCAAAGTCGTGATTAAGACGAGCCTCCTGGGGCTCTGGGGGTCCCTGCAGACAGCTGCCTTGGGGTTGACAGACCCAGTTTGGAGGACCGTGGCCTTCCTGCCTTTGCTCTGCCACCAGTTTCTGACCCCAGGGAGTCATTTCCCCTCTCTGGCCTTAGCTTCTCCATCTGTTCAGTGATGTTTAGGAGACTCATTTGGCACATAGATGCTATAGTTATTCTCGGAAAAGGTTCTAGACAGTATCTGGTTACTGGGATTGCCTTTTCTCCCTTTAGTCATTACTGGTCATCGTAGCCTTTGGTCAAGATATCAGATTGATTGGGGTTTCTTAGAGCTGCTTTTCTGTTTCTGTGAGAGAATCTGGAAAGAGACTGTTACTCACAAGGAGGGCACAGTGTTAAAGCCAGGACTGAGTGCCTTGGTGTGATTCCACCAAAGGATTTGTTCTGCGGGGATTGGTATGAGGATCCTTCCCTGGAGACCAGGCTCCTCTTGCGTCTTCCCAGGGGGGAGGGTGCTCCCCAATCCCCCCACCCCTTGGGGAGCTCCCTTGGCTTCCCTTTGTCACTCCCCTGACTTGCCCTCAAGGTGCCTGGGAGAGTTTTTCTGAAGATCTGTGGGTGTCAGGTACCATCCTATCTTCCAGTATGCCCTCGCCCTAGAGCGCGGCTAGGAGCGGCAGAGCTGTGGTTGTCTGCCTTAGAAGGGGAGAGGCAAGAGAAGAGAAAAGAGGAAAGATTCGTGGCAGTTGGCTGTGAGGTGTATGTGAGGGGTGTTGGGTGTGAGGGGATGCCTTGTTCTGGTGCCTGCCCTTCACCTCACCGTGGGAACCGGCAGGAATGCCTGTCTCGGAGCAGCGAGTCCCCGGGATCTCTCTCTGAATTTGGCTGCATGCTAAGGAGGTGGTGGGATCCAGAACATACCAGTTCACACCAGTGAACCTTATCCTGAGGACGGACCCCTCCCCGAGAATTTTGAGGAACCCTAAGATTGCACTGCAAACCGTCTAGCAAACTGTGCCCTTTCATTCCTGAGGAGTGAGAGCCTCCTCCCTGCTGCCCCGACTGGAGTGGACTCCTTGGGAGCGTGTGCTCTGCACGCCCGTGACACCCTTCCACACAGCCCTGCGGAGCTCTCTTCAGGACTCATGGCTGCTAAAGACCAGGTCAACTGGCACCATGCTTTGGAGTGTGTAGCGCTGGAGTCTCATTCTTATAATATTCAAAGAGTGTTTTACCTACTTCTAATTGGATTCATGAGTGCCCTCTGCAGCGGGCAGGTGGGGTGGGGGCTAGTTCTTCCGTTCTCACAGACGGGAAACTGGGTTCTGGAGAGTAGTGCGCTTGGCACGGAGCCATGCTCTGAGCTGGGTGTGAGGTCAGGACTAAGCGTCGGCTTCCAACCTCCGGGGCCTTGTGAAGGTTGAAAGTCTGCTTTATGTTATCCACCCCAGAATAAATGACTCTTCATTCCCTCAACAGGGCTAGTGGTGGTGAATCATTACCTAGCATTTCAGTTTTTTGCAGAGGAATATTATCCCTTCTCAGAGGTAAGAAGTATTCAGTACGTCATCAAACTACTAACCGGGACAGAGCGAATAAAAGGGACTTGCGTGATTTCTTTGTGAACTTGACTATGATTTGAAACTGAGTTTATTCAGGGATGATACATTTTTTAAAAAAATGGTATAGGTGATTTTAGAAAGCAGTGAGGATGAGAAGCAGGGACCCCTTTGGCTGCGGTGGGGAGGACACTGCTGTCTCCCAGTGAGTCCTTTGGGGATGCCAGCATCCCAGCCTAGCATCCTAAGGTCGTGAAGGGGCGGTGGGGTGGCCTGGTCTGACGCAGACCTCACAGGGCAGGGGTGGGCCACAACCCTGAACCCTGCTACTCCAGTTTGAACCCCTGGGGAAGAACAAGGTCGCTTCTCTAGGGAACATGGGTCATTCATGGTTTTGCCCTCCATCTGCCTCCTTTGGTTCAGAGGAGTTGCTTGTCCTAGTGACCACGATTTGGGGATTGTGGCCACACAGTCATCTTTGGTCTCCACCTTTCCCCACTGAATTTTCTCCATGTCTGGGGGTGTCCTGTCTCTGCTTCCCGGGCCCTGGTCCCCTTCAGAGATCAAGTGTGGGGTACGCTTGACCGCCTCTCTAAGATACATGGTGAGCACACCTGGCCCAGCCTTGGCATCTCCAGGGGTCCCCTCATCTCAGTGTCTCTGTTGCCAGGTCCTGGCCTATTTCACTTTCTGTCTGTGGATAATCCCGTTTGCGTTCTTTGTGTCACTGTCGGCTGGGGAGAACGTCCTGCCCTCCACCATGCAGCCTGGAGGTGAGAAGGGGTTTGTAAGGTGGGAGGCATGGTGGGAGGACGCCAGCAAGGCCTGAGTTGCTGGGGGAGCTGGAGCCCGCCCTGTGATGGAGACACTTGGACTCTGGGTGGGCAGAGCTGTGTTCACACACACACACACACACACACACACACACACACACACACACTCTCATCTCCCTGCACACACACACACACACACACACACACACACTCTCATCTCCCTGCACACACACACACACACACACACACACACACACACACACACACTCACACACACACTCATCTCCCTGCCTGTGTCTCCACAGATGACGTGGTCTCCAATTACTTCACCAAAGGCAAGCGGGGCAAACGCTTAGGGATCCTGGTTGTCTTCTCCTTCATCAAAGAGGCCATTCTACCCAGTCGGCAGAAGATGTACTGAACTTCTGCGGAGGGGATGCTGGGGCAAGATCAGGAGAGTCAGGCCCCTGGGCCTCTGCAGTAGGTGGGTGCCGGGAGCTGGAAGGCACCTTCCCCCAGCGCTGGCCCTCCTTCCCTCGACTCCCCCGGAAGCCCCTATCCCCACCGTCCTCAGGAGGCTCAGCTTGGCTCAGATGTGATGCTGCCGGAGGCTGAGACCTCAGAGGGCGCCAGGGAGGATGCGGTGCCTGCTTAGCCAGGAGGCCGTGGCCCACCTGGGTGTGCAGAGCTGAGCTCCTGTGGCCCTCCCGCCCCTTCCTGTGATGGGTCCGGAGTTCTGGCTCAGCCGGGGCAGGCAGGGCAGGGGCCGTGAAGCTGGAGAGCAGACAGTGATAACTGCTATGGGCAGATGGCCATGGGGAGGGGCCGTGGCTTAGCACTTGCAAGAGAAAGTTCTGCTGTTGAACTGTGATTTCTGTCCAAGTGCTGATTCCCGTTTGAATAAAGATTCTAGGTGGCCCTGTTTGCCTTAATACCCTGAAAGTTCATCTTCCTTTCTTCTGCTGACCTTCCGCCTGGACTGGCTTTTCTGCGCCAGGGGCTCCTTTTCTGGGTTTGGGTCTTGCCTTTCCGAAGGGACTGTTCTTGTGGCCCTTAGTGGGAAGGGGACAGAGATGAGGAGCCGAGCCTGGAGTGGGAGGCGGGGGAGTGGGGATGGATGCGGCCTTTCTTAATGCCCTTCTCTCTCCTTGCATCTCTTCTTTCCTCAGGGCTCCGTGACTGTCAGACTGGGGGCGAGAGGGGATGGTGTGGGACGGGGTTAGATTTTTCAGGAGAACATGTACAGTGTCCTATTTATAAGTCTTCGCCTAGGGAAGAGAGCGGTTTCTGGCTGAATTCTATCTCAGGCTCGAGGAGAAACATTAAAAACTGGCTTCTTGGCGGCCTGGGCTACAGCCTGTTTTGTAAGAAACAGGGCTGGTGAGAGAAGCTCTTTGTCACTCTAAGAGCACACAAGGGCTGGCCCTCTCTTCTGAGTGCTCTTGGCTCCTGGGGAGGTGATCAGTCTTCTAAAAAGGCAGGCCAGGTCCTGGGCACAGGCCCGCATTTGTTGACCTTGCGTTCCAACTACAGTGCCTTACAAGTACTCAGCAGTACCTATGCGAATGAAGTCCCCACGAGAGCCATCACCGGACATGTCCTGTACCTCACAGCAAAGCAGACAGGTGCAGAGATGGACTGCACACATGTGGTACCTTTCAGCCACAGGGAAGACCTCTGTGCTTGAAGATCTTACCTCTACGTCCTGCCTCAAGTCCCGCCGTAGCCCTTCATTTCCTTGGGTCTAGCATTCCCGTTCTCTTAAAAATCCCAGCCTTCCCCTTTCCTGGGGAGGAGCAGTACATTTGGGCCTTCTCTCAGTGGCACTGAGATGGCCAGGCCCTTTTGTCCTATGCAGACAAGGGAGGACAAGGTGGAGGACACTGGAGGCCAGTGTCCTGACTGCTGGCCAGCAGCTGGCCTTGCCCTCCGTTGCTGTCCATTTCTTTGTTTCTCACCCCAGTGGTGTGGCTTTGCCCTCCATTCGCTCCACTGCCAGTGTTCTGGGGGCTGCCAGTGGCCGTGTGCTAAGTCCAGCGGACCCTCTTCGTATCTCCTCTTTCTGGATTTGTGCAGCATCGGGCAGGGCTCGTCCCCCCAGCGTCCCAAGCACTTCTGTGGCTGGTTCTCCCTCTCGGGCTGCTCCTTTCCGGGTCCTGTGCAGGCCCCTCCACTCACCCCCCGCGCAGTGGGGTTTCTCAGGGTTCGGTCGTGTGTTCCCTGGAGGAGCCCATCCGTGCTGATGGTTTCAAGGAATTGAGAGCCGACAGCCAGCCCCAGCATCCCTCTCGGTCCTCTGAACCACAGTTCTGCTGCCTTTGGGCACACAGGCAACTCTCATGGCCCAGATGGCACTTGGTGCCACCCTTTGCAACCTGCCTTTTCTGGGTACCTGCCTTGGCCCCAAGATCACTCAGGAGCCCGACCAGAAACCTGCTTTCTCTTTCTGCCCTGACATCCAATCTCTAACGACTGTCAAGTTTACCTTCTTAACATCTCTTGATTTGAGCCACTCCCTCTGTCAGCACCTTTCACCTGGATTATTGTGACAGCCTCCTTCTGCTTCTCTATCCCACAGCCAGAGTTGTCTTTCTAATGCACGGTTGATCTAGTCACTCCCTGGCTTACAACCTTCCACGGCTCCCCCCGTCAGGATAAAGTCCAGACCCCTGAGCATGGCTCGTGAGGCTCGTGGTGTCCCAGCTCTCGCTCGCATCTGGCCTCATCACTTGCCACCTTGCATTCTGATTTTCAGCCTCCTGTATCCAGAGATGCCACTTTAATTCCCTTCTGCTCGCCTGAGTACCTTCTCTGTCAGTTCTCAACTTAGATTTCACTTCCTCCAAGGAACTTTGAATGTCCCCTCTCCCTCCAGCACACCACACAGATCACCCTGGGCTTACTTGCCTGCTTACTGGTTTATCTCCCCATTAGACTGTAAGCTCCTTGAGGGCAGGAATCGTCCTTCAGTTTTTGTATCAACCGTGCCTAGCTTGGCACCTGGCACATAGAAAGTACTCAATAAATGTTTGTTTAATGAATGATTTGTAGTGGTGTGTACAGGGGATAGCAGGGGACCCAGGATAGCTTCCTGGAGAAAGTACAAGTGCTTTCAGTCTCAAACGGAAGCCATAGGTCCTCCCTCCCTTCTCCAGAAAGGCTGCCTGTGCCTCCCTGTGCTGCAGAAACCCCAGTGGCAGCTGGGAATGAAGGATGGCAGCCCATAGTGGCAGGGAAGCCAATGGCAGGGTGACACATTAGCTCTCTTCCTCCCTGTTCTGGAGATGCAGAGTGAGGCTTAGAACCTGCAGCAGGAAGGACTTAATAGGAACAAGAGGCAGAATTTCCCAGTGGTCCGTCATCCTGGAATCCTTGTCCCTGGTGAGCTGTTGGGTGTGAGGAAGGGAAATGGGGACACCAAGGTGTCACTTTTACAATGGTAAGGCCCAGGATAGAGGAGGATCCCCACTCTGAGCCTTGGGCTACTGCCCTAACTTGGATCTCCTGGGGGGTCCAAGAGATTCCTTTGTGGAGAGAAGGGAGACCTGGGAGCTGGGTTTTGTCGGGGAGGGGGCTCCAATCCTTGAGCTTGGGGGTGGGCAGCCTGTGGGCACTCCCCTTCCTCCCCATCCATACAGAATCACCACACCTCAGCCTTCACTGGGCAGCCTCCAGTCGGGAGGCTACCAAAATAAGTTTAAGTGGGGGGTGGTTTGGGGGAGGGCAGAGTGGGGAGCCCTTGATGGGCTCGCACGGCTGCCAGGAAGCCTTCGTCAAACGTCTCTCGCAGGTTCATGCTCAGAGTGTCGGTCCAGAAGGTGCCATCGCCCAGGCGCCGCTTCCGGGGCACCTCTCTTATGGTGACAGAACAGAAGCCCTGGGGTACCTTCATCCTGCACGGCTGCAGCGACGGGTACAGCTCACGGATTATCACCTCTAAAGGCAGCCGGGGCACAGGCGCCACCTGGTTGCCGGCCACCGTGCGCAGGAGCGCACCGCCGTGCCCGTCGGACCTCACCTCGAGGAAGCAGCGGAAGTCGTGCTCCGGCCTGGGGTCGGGATGCACGCCCAGGCGGGTGCCCTGCGGGTAGCCAATCTGGGCGGCGGGGGACCTGACAGGGCTGTTGCTGAGATTCCACACCTTGGGCCGCCTGACCATGAGCTGCTTGCAGGTGGGTATAGGCATCACCGAGGGCTGACTGGGCTGCAGTGCCTGCCGCAGGCGCGCCTCTTGGGAGGGGTAGAAGCTCTTGGGAGGCCGCAGTGCCCCGTGCCTGGGGGTCTTGGAGAGCACGGTGGCCTGGGGTGGAGGACGGGGCTCTCCCTGAGTGTCGCGGCTGGGGGATGGGCCTTGGGGCGGCAGCTTGCGTTGGAGCCACTTCTTGAAAGCAGCTTCTCTCAGAATTTGGTGCTCTTTCTGCAACATCAGAAGGCACAAGGTAGTTCTGGAGGGCTACCCCCCGTGTGCTTCTGTGGAAGGGGGCCCTGTGGCTGCAGCCCTGGAAACCTCAGGTTCCTGACTGAGTAGATACCTTCCTGCCTCCGGGGAGCCCGGAGTCTGATGAGAGAAACCCCTGCCTGTGGGAGCCCTTGTTCTGTTGGGGAGACAGCCACTGCCTGGAGGGGGCCCCTGGGCTCATGGGACAGACAGAGCCTTTCCCATAGGCGAGACCTCCAATCTGATGGAGACACAGCCTCTGCCCTAGGTGAGGTCTCCAACTTGAGGGGGGAGACACAGTCCCTGCCCTATGGAAAAACTTGAGTCTTAATGGGGGAGACCAGCCTCCACCCCCACTAAAGGAGTTCCCAGTCTGATGGTGGAGACATGCCTGCCCTAAGAGAGTCTCTGGGTTGATGGGGAAAAAGGCAAATGAGTGATGTAGGGTTATCCTTGACCCTGGAAGGAGAAAGCAGAAAAGTTTGGAAGGCTAGGAACTGGATGGAGCTAATCTGGGCAGGCTTCTTGGAAGTGGTGGGCCTTGAGTGGTCAGTGTAGGGAGAGAGACAGTTTTGGCTGGCTCTCCAGGCTAGGGGGTGATGCTCTCTGTCCTTGCCTCCTCTAGAGCTGAACCTTCAACTCGTCACAGAACCGATCCCTTCCCCCCTCCCCATCTCAGTGTCTCACTTGCCAGACTGTTGCTAAGCAGTCAGGTGGTTTGGAGATTGACCCAGCTTCAGATGTAGGCTCTGATTAGGCTAAGCCAATCATAGTAATTCCATCAGCCTCGCCCCAGACCTAAGTCAGTCAACACATGGCTTTCTTTTAGCTCTAGGGATTGGAACAAGAATGGACACATGGTCCAGTTGAGGCCAATAAGAGATAAGGGGAGATCTTCAAGGGGCTTCTGGGAAATCTTAGAGCCACGGGAACAGATGGGCTTTGCCTCCTCTGGATACATACATGACTGTGAAGGCTGGGTGACACTGACAACGGAGGGTAGGACAGGGCAGTTTGGCGAGCAATGCAGCTGGAACAGAGCTGGAGTACCGGGTTTTGCCAGCCCCGAAGCCCTCCCAACTCCCGGATCCACTTAGGAGTCCCAGCATCTTCTTTTGGGGTTTTCTGGTTCTTACATCCTGTGTCGTTATACCTGCTTAAAATCCTTTATTCTCCTTGTCTGTCCCAGCTGAGGTCTGACATTGATCTGGGCCCCTGCCGGGTCTCTAGCTTGTCAGTTTTCAGCTCACATCTGATCCCCTGGCTGTACTGAATTTGCACTTCTTGACAAACTCCACGCTCTCATGTGCCCCTATGCCCCTCCGCAGGGCTCTCTGTTCCTTCTACCAGGTTAGTCCTTTCCTGATTCTTCATGTGGCCAACTGCTGCCCACCTTTAAAGCGTCCACTTGAGCATTATCCCTTCGGCACCCTCCTGGAGCCCTCCTCCTCAGAGGAGGGGGTGAGGGAGGCTCCTTCTGGATGGGACCACTTCTAGCCACTCTTCTAACTAACTGTGCATGTGGGCCCCTGCCTCTGCTCACATGCCTGGATGGCCGGTGCCGCTGCCCGTCCTACTGGCCCTACCCCTTACTTGATACTCAGTCAGGTAGTCCTCCTCCATGAGGGCCAGCTGGTTCTTGAGCCTCTTCAGTTTCCCCATCTCATGGGCAAAGTCCTTCTTGTCCTGTTTCCACATGGCATCCTTCAAGAACCTGGTGCCGAGGCCGGGGCGTGTCATTCCCCAGTGACTGAGCTTCGCCCTGGGCAGGGAAGACTGGCTGCTGCTGAGGGCCTGGGTGGGAGTGGGCAGAGCTGCCAGAGGTGAGATGAGCAAGATGACCCATCCCCACTGCCCGAGGCCCCTCTGGCTAAAGCGTCTGATGGATCACCACCCCCCTGCCGAGGAGCTGGGGCCTCACGGCAGTGCTAAACCCCAGGGGTGAGGCCCTGTGGACAGCCCTGGGAATGGCATCTTGGAGAGAGGCGCCCTCTGCAGGCTCATCCCCAGACCCTCCTCTTACATGCTCAGCTCTGGGTGAGGGCCCTGGGGAAGGGTGACAGGCAGGGTTGGTTCTCACAGCCTCACCGGGCACAGATGCGGTGGTTCCATATTTTGCAGTAGTCGATGGGCTTGCAGCCCATGGCATCTTGGGCATGAACATTGGCACCTTTCTGCACCAGGACCTTCACACAGCTCAGCAGGCCCTCGCGGGCTGCCAGGTGCAGGGGTGTGGAGCCGTTGCATGTCTGACTGTGGAGGGCCCCGCCGGGGTGGGGGTGGGAGGAGGGCAGAAAGGAAGGACCAAGGGCATCTGCCTGTCAGATAGGTGAGCCAGCCAGCTTCCAGGCCTGCTCTGCCACCAGTCCACTGGGTGACCCTGGCATGTCCCTTCTCCTCTCTGTACCTCAGTTTCTTCAACTGTAGAAGGAGGGTTTGTACTAAATGAACAGCAAAAGTCTGATTATGGGGTGTGTGCCCGTGAGGAAATGCTAGAAGGAGAGCTGGTTGGCTGGAGCTCAGAGACCACTAACCTCATCTCCTCTTAAACCACTCAGCCCTCCTGCCCCTTCCCCACACCTAGCCATGGCCCACAAGGCCTGCATGGCCGGGGCCCTGCTTCCTCCCCAACTTTGCCCTCTGACCTTGCCCCACTCTCTCCCAGCATGGCCTTTACACCTCTGCCTGGAACACTTGTCCTTGGTTTTGCTAGGCTGGCTCACCTCTCCATTCTCTCCTTAGAGGTAACTGCTCTTCCCAAATAGATCTTCTCCCTGCCCGCTTTACTCACCACCCCACCACCCTGTTTATACCCTTCATAACCACTTACCACACTCTGTCATTTTGTTCATTCATTAGTTTGCTAATTGGCTGTCTGCTCCTGCGCTAGTGTATCAGCTTTACGAGGGCAGGGACCATTGCTGTATGTTCACCATTGTATTCCTCAGCTCTGGCCCAGCGCTTAGCACATTACATGCTGAATAAGTATTTTGAATGAATGCAGTCTCCTATATGCCATCCATGCACTTTCCATGCATTTTCTCAATTATCACAATAGTCTCACGTGATAGGCACTGTCATCCCCCCAAATTTCAGTTGAAGACACTGAGGCAAGAAGTTCCCAAACTCTGCTGCAAATGGGAAATAGCTGGGGATCTTTTGAGCCTTCCAGAGTCCAGGCCACGCCTCAGACCAGTTAAATGACAGCCTTTGGATTGGAACACAGGCATTGGTATTTTTGAAGCTCCCCAGGTGATTCCAGTGTACAGACAGGTTTGGGAACCAGAGCACTGAGGCTTAGGGTTGAGTGACTTGCCTGAGGTTTTTCTGTCTGGTAGCAGGTAGCAAAGCTGGGACACGAACTAGGTCTGTCCTCTCCCAAAATCTCTTAACCACGACACCATGTGGGCTCTCTGACTGTTCATGTGGGAATCAATCCTTGTCACCCCACAGCCCCTCTGCCTGTCCTGCTTGGATCTGCCTGCCTGGAAGTGGGGTTCTTATCTGCCCAGGCTCCAAGCCACTCTCCCCGCATAGGCTGGACTCACGTGTTGAGGGCCGCCCCTTGCTTTATCAGATAGTGAATGCAGGGCAGGGCCGTGGTCTTGTTGTCTCTGCGGATGACAAGGTGTAGAGGTGTCTGGCCATTGTTGGTGGGCAGGTCCGCGGGAAACTCGTACTCCTCTACCAAGACCCGCAGGCATGCAAGCTTGCCGCTCTGGGCTGCAAAGTGGATGGCAGTGAAACCCTGTGGGGGCCAGAGGAGGCGGGAAGAGGCTGAGCAGGACTGGCACCCAGGGCCCACAACCTAACCTAGAGAGCAATTTCTTGGGGTTACCCTCCCCCTCTTCTCTGTGCCCCCGGGGAATCGCACGTACCCCTTTCCCACTCCCGTATGGCTCACCCTTCCTCGCTCCCCCAAGATGACCTTCCAGACGGTCGGAAGGTGAATTAGGACCATCTACCCAGAAAAGGACATCTCCGGATGCTCCACTGTCACTCTTCGCCAGGTAACTACTACGTACGGAGCTCTCTGTGGGGTGGAGACGACTTCGGTCCCCGCCCCTGAGCTCCGAGGCCTTACCTTGTCATCGGCCGGGATTTTCCCCCGGTGCCGATTTAGACAGAACCGCAACCATTCCAGGTTGCCCAACGAGGCCGCGAACAGCTCGTGGTAGCTCCCGATCGCCCTCTGGTCCCACACCTCGGCGAGACTCACGGAGCTAGAGCAGGCGCGGGGAGGAAGGCGGGAGTGAGCCGGGCAGCGGCGGCCTGCGGGGCCCGCGCGGGTCAGGCCCCCACGTGCACGAAGGCCTTTCTGGAGGCCGGGCCAGGGCGCGCTGCGCGGCAGGGCAATGGGGACGCGACCGTCGTCGAAGGCCCCGGGCACCGCTCAGGAGGCGAGCGTGACCCGGCCGACCCCCGCCGCTCCACGCCCGGTCGCTCCGGGAGGCCCGAGCGGTTTCCCGCGCCCCGACGCCCGCACACCCGCTCCCAGGCCCACCTGGGCTGCCGGGCCGCCGAGTCGCCGCACCTGGCTGACACCTTCTCCGCCAGCTGCATGGGGACGACCCCTGAGAGGCGCCGCCGCCTGCGGGGTGCCGCCCGCCCGCCGAGGTTCCAGCTCCCGCTCCGGGGATCGGGCGGGCGCTTTCGGGCGAGGGTCGCGGTGTCGGTCCCGCTCGCCTCCTCGGCCCCGGCGCCGCCCAGCCTGCCACCCCACCCCCGCGGCCCAGTCGTCCTGGAGACCCGACATCGCACACACCCCACACTGAAAGACGCGTACCTCTTGTTTATAAAATTGGTTAAGTGCTGATTGTACCAAACAGAAAGGACAATGAAGATATTAAAAATCAATCCCACCACCCACAGAAATCACGGTCTATTACTCTATGCGTATGCATATTGTATACGTTTTTGTGCCTCTTTTCTTTCAGCGCTAAATTATGAGCCAGCTTCCGTTGTCAGTCCACATCCTAAACGTGTATTATGACGCAACCAGAGCCCAACATCGTGATGGGTGCGCTGTCAATTTCACATGTGCTGCAGAAAACTAAATGGCTCACTTCTGGTTGTTTTCTTGGGATGGATTCCTGGGAGTAGAATTACTAAGTGAAAGGGAATGAACATTTTTTAGCTGTTGATATACGTTTCCAAACTGCCCTCCAGCAAGGTTTTCTATTCCCTTACACTTCCACCTGAAGCGAAACAGGTGCACTGTAAATCAGCCGCGTGACTTTGGTCAAGTAGCCAAGCAATAAGTGTTGCTTGAATCAGTGTTAGTGTTACTGAACCATCCACATTTTCACCCCTTCTCAGGGGAAACAGACCCCAAGCTTATTAGAGGGCTACTGAGGCCCCAGGGTCGACTCTAGGCTTATCTGGCCACACCACCCACTTCTAACGACCTTCTTCCTTCTGCACCGGACTTCCCAGTGTTTGCACTGGGAAGGTCTATGATGGAGGGGAGAGGGTCTTTTATGACCACAGTGACCTGCAAGGAGAGACAAAAATGCAGATTCTCCAACCAGAAGGACCTCTCCCCCTTTCCAGGGAAACCTCCTTTTGTAGCCCACTTGCCTTCCAATCCCAGTGGTCAGAAGGAGTCAGCATCCCTCCTGAGCACTTTGAAAACCAGCAACTCCTACTGGATATTTGCCCCAGGTGGGGCCTTAGCAACTGGCTTCAAAGTAAGATAAAGTGACAGTGCTTTGCAGGGACAGATTTTGAGGATTTCCTGGAAGCTGAGGGATTCTTTGGGCTGTTGCTTTTGGAATATGAGGATCCAAACAATGGCAGCAAGACCTTATGTCTGTGTTAGGGGTCGGAGGGTGTATCTCAGGACCTCTTCAAGTAAACGCTCTTTATCTTCACCTGGGGTATCTTGCGGTCTCTATAGCGGTGGTTGCAACCCTGGCTGTACATTGGAATCACCTGGCGGTGGGGGGGTGCGTATCAATGTGGGGGACTTGTGCCTAGCGATTCAAATTACAAGTTGACCCTAGAACAACGCGGGTTTTAACTGCGCAACGCGGGTTCATTCATACGTGCATATTTTTCAATAGTAAATGCTACATGGTCCCTGGTTGGTTGAATCTGCGGATAAGGAGGAACCGCGTTTATGCAAGGCCAACTCTACGTTAGGTGAGGATTGACCCCCACGTTGTTCAAGGGTCAACTAATTGATCTGGTTTAGAGCCTGAGCAGTTGGCGTTTTGTAAATTTCTCTAGGTGATTGTCACATGCGGCCAGGGTTGAGAAGGACTTTGAGGCATTCCTGCCTCCGTCCTCGTCCTGAGGAGGCCAGAGGCTGCCGATGATCCTGAGGAAAGAAGGTCACAGAGGGAGGCAGGAGGAGATGGGAGGAGAGGATGGCTTTTACCCTAAAGACCCCTTGGCCAGAGCTAGAGCCATGCGGCTGGGCAGACAGTGCCTGATGGAAGCCAGACCACGGGGAGGGCAGATGGCAGAAAGTGCCCAGAGCGGGTGGATTTCCTCTCTGGAAGGGGATGCTGAGGGTATATCTCCTGAACAACTGGTTTGACAGCCTCCAGGCAAGGGTGATGGAAGGCAGAGGGAAGAGGCAAACCCAGAGAGAAGCGGAGGCAGGACCTCAGAGCCTGCCGTCTCCACACCGCGGTCCCGTGCCCAAGGCCCGCCCCTCGTTGCTCCCGAAGCCGCTCCGAGATCCTTCCGAAGCTTAAGCTAGTTTGGATTGTTTCTATCGCTTTTAACTGGAGCCCCACTAGTAAAAACTTCCTGAGGTTAAATTCTCCATAGGAACAAGTTATTGGGACCAGTGGGGTGGTCCCTGGAGGATGCTGTGTGGGCCAGGGCACTGTGGAACCCCAGAGGACATTGGGACCAGTTCCTAAGGGGTGGGTGTGCTTTGGACGCCAGGACTGGTTGGTTTGAGCAGCGGCACACTCACTTGGGCTAGGGCAGGAGGAGGCTGGCACTCTTACTGTGCCTGGCTGGTGCTAGCACATTGTCTGAGAATGGTCGTAGGACGGGGATCTTGGCTGCAAGCACTTGAAGTCCTCGAGTGATGGGTCTGGTTTCTGGCTGTGGTGGTAATGGCATAGGAAACAGGGCTGACTGATTTTGAGGTAGTTTGAGCTGTAGTTGTGGGAGGGAGGAATAATGCTACTTTGATGGGGTAAACACTCCCATCTGCGGTAGAAAGGAAGCTTGGAAGACAGGTCCTAAGAGATAGGAGAGGGAATGCCTGCCTCTTGAGACCAGATTTGGAGAAAGACAGGAATCTGGGTGCCTATTACATTGTGAGCATGGAGGTGGAGTCTGTTCAGGACAGGAACCCCTGAGGAAAGAAGGTCACAGAGTGAGGCCTCTTTCAGATTTGTGTGCCCATTTTCTTATCTGTTCTCCCTAGTAGTCTCAATGAAGGCGTCAAATCTGAATGAATCCTTTGCTTCAGCCTCAGAGCAATTCCAAAGGATCAGCAGAACCATAGCTGGGCTGGTGTTTTCAACCCACCACCGAGTGTCTCAGAGATTGGAGGTTATCATGAAGCTTTCAGTAACAGGGAGATGATTTAATCAGGCTAGCACCTGCGTATCATGCTTAAGTCTAATAACCCCAGAAGGGATCTAAAATGTAATTCTAATGTCTCTTGAACTGCTGAGAGCTAGAGTGAGTTTGTCTCAAATCCCTATGCCCAGCTTCCACTTCTGGAATGGTAGCATGAGGCGCTCTGTTGACCCACTGTCCTACCGTAACTGGTAAAGATTATTTTACAAATCAATTGTAAAAGTCTCTGGAAATTTTCCTAAGGGCATACAGCAAATGAAGAAACTTATTCAAGAAAATCTACTAAATCTCAGCGAGAACAGTGAGAGTCTGTGGCACTTAAGCTACAACCTGCTCCCTCCCTCCTCTCTCCCCATCTCAGAGCAATGCCTGAAGCTCTGATCCAGGTGAGTGTGGCCAAGAAAATGGGGTTCCTTTTCCCCTCAGCTCCCAGTCAAGAGATATGGTATCTCACTGAGAGGAGCAGGCTGCCGGCATCTCACCAATGCCTCCTTTCTCTGCTCCAAGTTGTAGAGGCTAAATTCCTGGTGAGTGTAGCCAAAAGATTGGGGCTCCCTTCCTTCACCCAGCCCTCACCAACAGGGCAGAGGCTTCATTTCAGGCATGGAAGTCTGAGAACACTGATCACCCTTGTCCCAGCTTACATGCTCATGGGGCAGGGGTTCTGTGTTGGGAGAGGCTTACTGGCAACCTAAATGTCCACCGACAGGATCAGAGGCTACCACCAGTGCCCAGAACCCTACTCTCAAAGCCGGATGTCATTCTGAGAGATATGAGCCACTGTCCTTGCCCTCAGCTCCTCAACAGAGACTCAGAGATTATGCCCAGTCAATCCATAAAAACTAAGAGCTCCGAAGCTCTTCCCTAAATCACTGACTTTAGGGAATTCCTTGGCAGTCCAGTGGTTAGGGCTCCATGCTTCCACTGCAGAGGGCACAGGTTCGATCCCTGCTCCGGGAACTAAGATCCCACAAGCCACAAACCCACAAAAAAAAAAAAAAGAAATTCACTGACTTTATTTGGAACAGAGCATGGGGACATTCAAACTTAAGAGTGCTCTGAAAACAATGGAGATTCTGGTGGTAAGCAATTAAAAACAACAAGCTGTAGGCCAGCTAGTTTACCAGAGAGAACCAGGGAAAGAGAAATCTTAGAAGAGCCCTCCTGGGGTCAGAACAAACCTCAAAGAATGGCTTTAAAAACTACCTTCACAAAGGGACCCAAGTTTAATTGAATCGGACCCTAGAGCAATTTATGTCCTAGGGCATTGTTGACAATAGAGCAATAAGCTGACAATTAGTGGAGCCTAAAAGTCGAGTATGATACCAGCAGAGACAGCCAGTTGAACAGAGGACTCAGGGAAAGAGACAGTCTGAGAGAGTCCTGCTAAAACTACTGCCATCCCAGAGTTACCTGCATATATCCAGAGCTGCATCCTCTTAGCAGTCATATCAGAGGCTTCACACTGATGGGGAAAAATACTTCACTAAAATATTCCATCCAAGTCACTAAATGAATAAACAAGAAAACAACAACAAACAAACCTTGGAGAAGGGGGCGGGAAAATCAGTATCCACAGTTGCTACAATATATTACTTAAAAAGTCCAGTTCTCAACAAAAAATTATGAGACATACAAAGAAACAGAAAAAGTATGACCCATAAGCAGGGGAAAAAAAGAAGCATACAACAGAAATTGTCTCTGAAAGGGCACAGATATCAGACTTAACAAACCAAGATTTCAAAACAGTTATTATAAGTATTTTCAAAGAACTAAAGGAAACCATACTAAAAAGAATTAAAAGAAAGTATGACAGTGTCTCATCAAATAAGGAATATCAATAAAGAGAAATTATCTTTTAAAAAAAGAGCCAAATGAAAATTCTGAAATTGAAAAATACAATAACTGAAATGAAAAGTTTACTAGGAATTCTCAAGAGTAGATTTGACCTTGCAGAAAAAAGAATCAGCAAACTTGAAGATAAGTGGATAGAGATTATGCAATTCAAAGAACAGAGATTAAAAAAAAGAGTGAAGGAAAATGAACAGATCCTCAAAAAAAAAAAGAAAAATACATATGGGACATCATTAGGCACACCAACATACACATAGTGGGAGTACCAGGATGAGAAGTGAGAGAAAGGAGCAGAAAAAATACTTGAAGAAGTAATGGTTGAAAAAGATTAATCTACACATTTAAGAAGCTCAACAAACTTAAAGTACAAAAAACACAAAGCGATTCACACCTGGGCAATCATACTAAAAATGCTGAAGACAAGGAGAAAATTTTGAAAACAACAAGAGAAAAGTGATTCACCACATACAAGGGGATCCAAAAAAGATAAGCAATTGACTTGCCATCAGAAATAATGTCATAAGGCAGTGAGATGACATACGCAAATGCTGAAAGAGAAAAACTGTCAACCGAGAATCTTATATCCAGCAAAACTATCTTTAAAAAATGAGGATGAAATAAAAACTTTGCCTACACCCCCCAAAAACAGAAAACAAAAACTGAAAATATTTTGCTAGCAGTCCTGCCTGACAAGAATTACTAATTGAGATTCTTCAGGCTACTAGCAAGTGACCCCATGCCATAATTTGGATCCTTGTAAAACAAAAACAAAACAAACAAAAAACCCAAAGAGCACTGGTAAAGGTAGTTATGTACTTATAAAAAAACAATATAAATGTGTATTTCTTCTCCTTTTTCTCTTAACTGATTTTAAAAGAAATTGTATAAAACAATATACATATAATTGTATTGTTGGGCCTATAACATATAGAAACATATTTCACAATAACAACTACATCTACAAAGGAGGTAGATGGGAGCAAAGCTGTATGGAGTAAGAAAATAAGTAAGTAAGATTTTAAATATTTATTTATTTACTTTTTAAATTTTGGCTGCGCCAGGTCTTCGTTACGGCATGTGGGATCTTTTTTAATGGCGGCATGCAGACATCTTAGTTGCGGCATGCAAACTCTTAGTTGCGCATGCATGTGGGATCTAGTTCCCCGACAAGGGATCAAACCCGGGCCTACTGCATTGGGAGTGCGAAGTCTTACCCACTGGACCACCAGGGAAGTCCCAGAAAGTACAATTTTAACTTAAATCCACAGGAACAAATGAAGAGAACCAGAAATTGTAAATTAGAAAGTTAGTATAACAAAATCTATAAATATATACTGTTCTCAGCTTCTTTAAAGGATGTAAAATTACATAAAGCAATAGTAACAATGCATATGTAATATATACAGATTGTAATATGAATAATAATATTACAAAAAAGTGGAAGAGAAAATAGAGATATACAGGACATATAGGACTCGTTAAGATCAGTATCTCCTTGGAATTAAGTTAATGTAAGTCTAAAATATATTCTGCTAAGGTGAGATTGTATATGGTAAGCCCTAGAGGAAACACTAAGAAAATAAATAAAAAACAAGAGTTTAACTCATCATTAACAGAATTAAAATGTTAAACTACAAAAGATTCACTTAATGTAAAAGAAAGCATTAAAGGAAGAATAGGGGAACAATAACAACAAAAAAGACACATATAGAAAATGAAAAGTAAAATGGCAGATGTACATCCTACCCTATCAGAAATAATAGTCAATATGAATGGATTTAACAATCCAATCAAAAGACAGAAATGGTCAAGCTGAATAAAAATCAAGATCTGACTATATGCCTTCTACATGAAATATACTTTGGGTTCAAAGACACAAATAGGTTGAAAGTAAAAGGATAAAAGGAAAGAAAAAGTTATATTTTGCAAACAGCAGCCATAAGAAAGCTGGAGCGGTTATACTAGTATCAGACAAAAAAGACCTTAACACAAAAAACTGTTACTAGAGCTAAAGAGGGACAATTCATAATGATAACAGGGTTAATCCATCAGAAAGATATTGCAAGTATACAGATATGCAATTAACAACACAGCCCTCAAAATAGGAAGCAACAACTGACAGAATTGAAAGAAGAAATATACAACTTAACAATAATAGTTGGAAACTTCAACACCCCACTTTCAACAATGGATAGAACAAGGAGACAGAGTACAACAAGGAACTAGAAGACTTGACAAAACTATAAATAAATGACTTAACAGACATCTATAGCACTCTTCACCCAAAAATAGCAGAATACACATTCTTCTCAAGTGTACATGGAACATTCTACAAAATAGACAACATATTAGCCTATTAAAAAAGCCTCAATAAACTTGAATAAATGTAAATCGTACAATTGTGTGTTCTCTGACCACACTGGAATGAAATTAGAACTCAATAACAGAAAGAAACTTGGGAAATTCACAAATCTATGAAAATTAAGAAACACACTTCCAAATAACAAATGAGTCAAAGAATAAATCACAAGGGAAATTACTTTGAGATGAATAAAAACAAAAGCACAGCATACCAAAACTTATTGGGTGCAGCTAAAGCAGTGCTAAGCAGACTATTTATAGCTGTCAATGCCTATGTTAAAAAAGAAGAATGATCTCAAATGAATAATCTAAAATTCCACCTTAACAATGTAAAAAGAAGAGCAAAGCAAAGCAAGTAGAAGGAAAGAAAGATTAGAGTAGAAATTAATGAAATAGAGAATCGAAAACAGTAGATAAAAGCAACAAAACTAAAAGATGATTCTTTGAAACGATCAAGAAGACTGGCAAATCTTTAGCTAGACTGACCAAGAGAAAAAGAAGAATTAAATTCCTAAAACAGGAATTAAAGAGGGGACATTATTACAGACCTAACAGAAACAAAAAGGATTACAAGGGAGTACTATGATCAATCATTTTCCAACAATTTATATAGCTAAGATGAAATGGACAAATTCTTCTTTTAAAACAAATTTTTTTTAATTAAAAAAAATTTTTTTGGCCGCACTGTGCAGCTTGTGGGATCTTAGTTCCCCGACCAGGGATTGAATCCAGGCCTTGGCAGTGAGAACATGGAGTCCTCACCACTGGACCCCCAGGGAATTCCCTGAAGTGGACAAATTCTTAGGACAAAAAGTACCAAAATGGACTCAGGATGAATTACAAAATATGAGTAGAACTATAACAAGTAAAGAGGTTGTTAGTAATAATAAACTTTAAAAAACCTACCCACAAAGAAAATCCCAGGTTTAGACATTTGATGAATCTACCAAACATTTAAAGAAGAATTATTACCAATTACTTACAAACTCTTCCAAAAGTAAAAACTAAAAGATCAAACAATTTCAACTCATTCTGTAAGGCTAGTATTATCCTTATACCAAAATCAGACCAAACATCACAAGAAAAAAAAAATCCTACAGGCCAATAGCTCTTGTGAATAAAAATGCAAAAATTCTCAACAAAACACTACCAAACGGAATCTAGTAACATATAAAAAAGATTGTACACCATGACAAAGTGGAATTTATCCCAGCCAATGCAATATTGGCTTAACATCTGAAAATCAATTAACGTAATATACCATATCAATAGAATAAAAGACAAAACCCATGATCATCTCAACAGACACAGAAAGAGTGTTTAACAAAATTCCACACCTATTCTAGATAAAGCACTCAACAAACTTGGAATAGAAAGAAATTCCTCAACTTGATAAAGAGTGTCTGTGTAAAATCCACAGGTAACCTCATAATAGTGAAAGATTGATTTCTTGTTAAGATCAGGAACAAGACAATAATGTCCACTCTTGCCACTTCTATTCAACATTGTATTGAAGGTTATAGCCAGGGAAATGAGGCAAGGAAATGAAATAAAAGGCATTCACATTCAAAAGCAAGAAGTAAAACTATCTCTACAGATGATATGATCTTGTATATTGAAAATCTTAAGGAACCTGGTACTGGCAAAAGGATAGACATACAGATCCATGGGATAGATCTGGAATCCAGGGGGAAAAAAACCTCACATTAATGGTCAATCAAGTTATTTATTTATTTATTTATTTTTGCCTGAGTTGGGTCTTCGTTGCTGCGCGTGGGCTTTTCTCTGCGAAAGGGGGCTACTCTTTGTTGCCGTGTGCGGGCTTCTCATTGAGGTGGCTTCTCTTGTTGCAGAGCATGGGCTCTAGGCGCGCGGGCTTCAGTAGTTATGGCACGCAGGCTTAGTAGTTGTGGCTCGCGGGCTCTAGAGCACAGGCTCAGTAGTTGTGGCGCACGGGCTTAGTTGGTCTGTGGCATGTGGCATCTTCCCGGACCAGGTATCAAACCCGTGTCCCCTGCCACCAGGGAAGCCCCTGGTCAATTGAGTTTTTATGAAAGTGCCAAGATAATTCAATGGGGGCAAGAATAGTCTTTTCAACAAATGGTGCTGGGACAACTGAATATCCACACGTAAAAGAGTGAAGCTGGACCTCACTTCGTATCATAACAAAAATTAACTCAAAATGAAGGAAGATCTAAATGTGAGAGCTAAAACCATAGAACTCTTAGAAAAAAAACATAAGTGCAAAGCTTTGTGACCTTGGAGTAGGCAATGGGTTCTTAGATATGACATTGAAAGAAACAAACAAACTGGACATTATTGAATTAAAATCCTTTGTGCTTCAAAAGATACTATCAAAAAAGTGAAAGGACAACCTACAGAATGAGAGAAAATATTTACAAATTACTGATTAAGGACTTGTGTCTAGAAAATATAAAAAACTCTTACATTCAACAATAAAAAAGACAATCTAATTTTAAAATGGGCAAGGGATCTGAACAGACATTTCTCCAAAGAAAATATACAAATGGCCAATAAGCACATGAAAAGATAATATGCTCAGTATCATTTGTCATCAGGGAAATGCAAATCAAAACCAAAAATGAGATATCATTTCACACCCCCTAGATAGCTATTAATCAGAAAGACACAATAGGGCTTCCCTGGTGGCGCAGTGGTTGAGAGTCCGCCTGCCAATGCAGGGGACATGGGTTCGTGCCCTGGGTCGGGAGGGTCCCACATGCCGCAGAGCGGCTGGGCCCGTGAGCCATGGCCGCTGAGCCTGCGCGTCCAGAGCCTGTACTCCGCAACGGGAGAGGCCACAACAGTGAGAGGCCCGCGTACCGCTAAAAAAAAAAAAAAAAAAAAGACACAATAACTGTACAGTTACATGCAAAAAAATCAAACTGGACTCACACCATATAAAAAAATAAACTCAAAATGGGTTAAAGACTTAAATGTAAGACCTGAAACCATGAAACTCCTAGAGAAAACAGGCAGTATGCTCTCTGCTGTCGGTTTTAGCAACATTCTACTCAGGCAAGGGACACAAAAGCAAAAATAAACAAATTGGGTCTACATCAAACTAAAAAGATTAACACAGCGAAGGAAACTATTAACAAAATGAAAAGACTGCCTTGAATGGAAGAAGATATTTGCAAATGATAAATCTGATAAGGAGTTAATATCCAAAATACACAAAGAGGGACTTCCCTGGTGGTCCAGTGGTTAAGAATCTGCCTTCCAATGCAGGGGACGCGGGTTCGATCCCTGGTTGGAGAACTAAGATCCCACATGCCACAACTAGAGGGCCTGCGCGGCGCAATGAAGACCCACTGCAGCCAAAAAAAAGCCCCGAAAATCAAAAACAAAAACAAAATACACAAAGAACTCATTCAACTCAACATCAAAAAAACAAACAACCCAATTGAAAAATGGGCTGAATAGCTGAATAGACATTTTCCCCTGATTAAAAAATGGTAGAGGACCTGAACAGATATTTTTCCAGAGTACAGATGGCCAAGAGATACATGAAAAGATGTTCACATCACTAATTATCAGGGAAATGCAAATCAAAACCACAATGAGATATCACCTCACACCTGTCAGAATGGCTAATTTCAAAAAGACAACAAATAACAAGTATTGGCAAGGAGATGGAGAAAAAGGAACCCTCGTGTGCTGTTGGTGGGAATGTAAATTGGTGCAGTCATTATGGAAAACAGTACAGAGATTCCTCAGGACATTAAAAATAGAACTACCAGGGCTTCCCTGGTGGCGCAGTGGTTGAGAATCTGCCTGCTAATGCAGGGGACACGGGTTCAAGCTCTGGTCTGGGAGGATCCCACATGCCACGGAGCAACTAGGCCCGTGAGCCACAACTACTGAGCCTGTGCATCTGGAGCCTGTGCTCCGCAACAAGAGAGGCCGCGATAGTGAGAGGCCCGCGCAACCGCGATGAAGAGTGGCCCCCGCTTGCCACAACTAGAGAAAGCCCTCGCACAGAAACGAAGAACCAACACAGCAAAAATAAATAAATTAATTAATAAACTCCTACCCCCAACATCTTCTTTAAAAAAAAAAAATAGAACTACCATACGATCCAACAATTCTGCATCTGGGTATTTCTCTGAAGAAAACAATAACCCTAATTCAAAAAGATACATGCACCCTTATGTTCACTGCAGCATTATTTACAGTTGCCAAGATATGGAAGTAAACTAAGTGTCCACGGATGGATGAATGGATCAAGATGATGTGGTATATACATATATACGCACAATGGAATATTACTCAGCTATAAAAAGAAAGAAACCTTGCCATTTGCAACAACATGGATGGATCTAGAAGGTATTATGCTAAGTGAAATGTCAGAGAAAGTCAAACACTGTATGATTTCACTTATATATGAAATCTAAAAAAAAACCCACAAGAAAACAGAAACAGACTCATAGATACAGAAAACAAACTGGTGGTTGCCGGAGGGGAGTAGGGGAAGATGAGTGAAATAGATGAGGGAGATAAAAAGGTACAAACTTGTAGATAAAATAAATAAGTCACGGGAATGTAATGTACAGCATAGGAAATTAGTCAATAATATTGTAACAACTTTGTATGGTGACAGACAGTAATCAGACTTCTGTGATGATCATTTTGTAATGTATAAAAATATCGAGTCACTAGGTTGTACACTTGAAACTAATATTGGAAGTTAATCATACTTCAATTTAAAAAGGGGGGGGAAGATAAGTGTGCTTGAGGATGTAGAGAAATTGGAACCCTCTTGCATGGTTGGGGAATGTAACATGGTGCAGCCACTTTTGGAAGTAGCTTTGCAGTCTGGCAGTTCCACGAATGGTTAAACAGGGAGTCACCATCTGACACCCAGTTATTTCACTCCTAGGTATGTACGCAATAGAAATAAAAACATACATCCACACAAAAACTTGTACATGACTGTTCATAGCAGCATTATTTATGACAGTGAAAAGTTGCTTCAACCACATGTCCATATACTGATGAAGAGATAAAAGATGTATCCATACTGTGAAATATTATTTAGCAATAAAAAGGCAAGAAGTACTGACACAGGCTACAACGTGGATGAACCTTTAAAATATTACACTAAGTGAAAGAAGCCAGACACGAAAGACCACGTATTGTATGATTCTATTTATATGAGTTGACCAGCGTAGGCAAAGCTACAGAGATAGAAAGGTGAATGATTGTCTTGGGCTGGGGAGGGGGCAGAAGTGTGGTTTGAGAAGTGCTAACTTGGGGTACAGGGTTTCTTTTTAAGGTAATGAAAATGTTCTAATATTGATTGTGGTGATGATCGCACAACTCTGTGAATATACTAAAAGTTGTTGAATTGTACAATTATAAATAGGTAAACTGTATGGTACGTGAATCAATCTCAATAAAGCTGTTATTAAGTCAGAACAACCCTATGTCCTGTGGACACCCAGAAGCTTTCCCTAAAATGGCTGTAAATTGTCTTGGGGATGGGAATTTTATTCTCAAGTCCTCCTTTGGTGTCAGCTCTTGATCCAAGAATTCTGGCCTCGTTCCATAACACACTGACCCAGAAATGGAACTCAGCCTTCTGCTGAAGTTCTATCTTCCCAACCTGCCCTACCTCTTAGGAAGCACCCATGACTTCATCGTAGGTGGGGCAGAGGAGACAGGAAGGGATGGCATTACAGAAGAGCAGGCAGCTTTCAAAGGAACACCAGGTATCCTGGTTTTTAGGAAGCTCTTCGCCCATTTCTTAACTGGGGGGCCTTTCCTCAGCCTTTGCCCACTGCCCCCACTGTTCCTCAGGCCATCTCCCCAGCAACTCCCCTCCCCATCTGGAGCAAACCAAATTCCTTCCTAGCATCTCTTAGGCAGAGCTGTTTAGAATCAGACACATCTTTTGTGGCCTTGAGATTGTCCTTTCTATGGCCCATGAGCTCACATTCCACCCAAGAAATTTATCAAGATATTTTTTAACAAAGATAAATATCTCCCTAAGAAGAATTCTGTTGTCACCTGTTAAGACACTAATGTAGCCTTTTTTTTTTTAAGGTGGAGAGAATAGTTTAGTGAACCTCATGTACCCCCGCAGCTCCAACAATTATCAGTGTTTTGCCAATCTTGTATTTACATGAGATAAATTCTTGGGAGAGGGCGGTGGTACTTTTAAAATACAAATGCTCCTATCAGAACAAGACAGAGAATATAGGCTTAACCACCTTCTGTTTCCCATGTCGGGGAATCCAGGGAGAGGACTGGAGCGTAGGAGCCCCCCATAACCTGTAGGGGACTGAGGGTGGGCACGGAGCGATGGGTTAAGGTGTGCGGACCAAGACGATAGGGCGGGGTGTGTAGAGCGGGCGCCCGGCGAGGGCGGTGCCAGGACCTGGCTCCGGGGCCAGGCTTCCCGCGGGGCTAAAGCGCCGTGTCGGGCTCGGGGTCCGGCGGCGCCCCCTCGCGGGAGTAGAATTCATCGATAATGTTCTGCGGGATGCGCTTCAGCATCTCCTTGGGGAAGATGCGCAACAGCTTCCACCCCAGGTCCAAAGACTCGAACACCGAGCGTTTCTCGTAGGGACCTAGGGACAGAGCAGGAGTGTTAAGGGTGTATGCGCGTGTGGGTGTCGGACCAAGGGGGTTGCTGCCTGAACGCCCCCAACGCGCCTCACCCTGGTTGATGAAGTTCTTCTCAAATTTCTGCAGGAATTCCAGGTAGAGCAGGTCCTCGGAAAGGAGCGCCTCCTCCCCCACCACTGCCTTCATGGCCTGCACGTCCTTCCCGACGGCGTAGCAGGCATACTGGTGAAGGGGGGAGGGGTTCAGCGGTCACGGCAGGCTTACCGCAGGAGTCCCGTGTTCCCCCATGTGACTGTGCGGGGACCCCAGAAGGGGAGGAATTTTTTTCTTCCAGGAGAAAAGTTCGTGGTCCAGCTAGGGCTCCAATCTCCAGCTTCTGAAACTAGCTTCCCCACCAGCCCTTGGGCTCTCTCCTTACCAGCTGGTTGGAGACATCGCCATGGTCCTTTCTCGTCATGCCCTCCCCAATGGCGGACTTCATCAGCCGCGAGAGGGAAGGGAGGACGTTGATGGGGGGGTAGATCTGGGCGGGGCGAAGAAGGCGTGTCAGAAGGCAGAGTCCAAACTTTCCCTTCTTTCCCACCTCTACTTGTCTTCCCTCCCCCTGTGGTTCTCAGCAGACTGGTCGTTATTCATCCCACAGAGAGGTCAGCTGGCCACACCCCGCCCTCTATCGCCCACAAATTCTAAGGCTTGGGTATACAGGTGTCTACATGTGCGCACCTAGACAGGAGAGTGGAGGGGGGAGATGACATGACATTAGTTCATGAAAGTCTCGCTATTTCAAAACTTCTGATTATTTGGACAAAAGCCAGGTAGAAACTTAATAGTTCATAGTTGCAAAGAAAAACTGCCAAACAAAGAGGAAAGAGTAAGGGGGTGGCCTAAGGTGGGACAGACACATTTTCTAACCCTTTGGTACATTATTCACCACCTACTTGTGTCCGTTACCTATTGTTTTTGTTCACCAAAACAAATTACTAGAAAGGAAAGAGAAGTGATATTTATTTTGTATCTACGATCTGCTAGATGCTTTCTGTGGGCCAACTTATTTTATTTTATTCTCCACAATGCAACTGTGTGACATATATTATCATTCCCATTTTACAGATGAGGAAACCTAGGATCAGAGAGATGAAATGATTTTCTCAAGGTCCCACATCCAGGTAGGCTGGATTCCACCCAGACTTGTCTTCTGTCTGGGAACCAAACAGTCTTCCTGGGGATTATCTCCTGTTAGCGGTTAGCCTTGTCTGGCCCCTCCTCATTCACAGGGAGATGAAGTACAGGGGGTGGTGGGACATTGGTTATTAGTCAGTGTACTTGGAGATGGTGGAGAGAGCAGGAAGTGGGTAAGGAGGGGACAGTACCTGTCTGTTATGAAGCTGTCTGTCCACGTAGATCTGTCCCTCTGTGATGAAGCCCGTCAGGTCTGGAATCGGGTGGGTGATGTCTGCAAGGAAAGGCACTGGTGTCAGTGTAGATCCTGGTCCCACCCACTCAGGGCCATGTAGGTTCTATTCCCTCATGGGAGTGGGTGATCGGGGGACGCAAGGAAGGGACAGTCTACCCTGATGGAGGAACAGAGCTACTGCACACCTATATAAAGAAGCATGGGTCCTTTAAGTGTCTGGGTAGGATGGGAGGGCAGGAGGGCTGCAGAGGGTAGTGGGCAGGGAGGCGGCTCACCATCATTGGGCATGGTGAGGATGGGGACCTGAGTGATGGACCCGCCCCGGCCCTCCACACGGCCTGCCCGCTCGTAGATGGTGGCCAGGTCTGTGTACATGTACCCAGGGAAGCCTCGGCGCCCGGGCACCTCCTCTCTGGCAGCTGAGACCTGCAATGTTTGTGGGCCTTGGGGTAAGAAAGGGGGCAAGAGGCTGACACAAGGAAGGGGAGTGGGGTCTCAGTGACCATGAGGAAAGGAGTGGGGACAGGCCTGCGTGGGCCAGCTCTGGGCACAGTGACTACAGCCACCTCACCTCCCGCAAGGCCTCTGCGTAGGAACTCATGTCCGTCAGTATGACCAGCACGTGCTTCTCACACTGGTAAGCAAGGAATTCAGCCGTGGTCAGTGCCAGGCGCGGGGTGATGATCCGCTCGATCCTGCAGATACGGCCAATGTTTAGAGAGCCTCGAGGCCCAGGCCTGTGCTCCATTTAGCCCCAGTGCTGAGTGGGTGGTGAACTGGGAAGCTGGTACAGTGCACAGCAGCAGAGGACTGGGTAAGATGAGCCCCAGGCCCCAGCCCCCAGATCCAGGCCATGGTTCCTGGGAGTGGGCCCTCAATCACGTCCTGCTATTCAAGGTAGGAATGAGGACAGAGGCGGGGACAGGCAGGGAGCTGGGTGAGAGAGGGACAGGCAGGGCCAGGAGTGACTGATGAGGATGACAGTGTCCCTCGTCCCCCAGGACACCCGAGCTTGGGCATCTGGAGCACTCACACACTCTGTGTCCTCGGGGTCCTTTCCTGACTGTTCCCCTCACTATTCCTTGCTGGGCATGGGTCAGAGGCTGGCCTGCCCTGGCAGCCCCTTCCACTGGGGGCAGTCCAGGCACTCTCAGTCCCCGGGCTCTGTGCCTGCGGCGCTTTTCTCTGGTGACGTCATCTGGGCCTCCTGAACTCTGCTACCTGGTTTGAGTTCCTTCTGAGTACCTTCAGTTCCCAGGACAGTTTATTAGATTTTTTTTTTCATCACCTAACCTGCAGATTTAAACTCACATTTTCTCAACTTTTAAAATAGCAGTTTTTCTAAGCGAATGGTTTAGGGAAATATCTCTTTAGTGGTGGCCTTGTGGAAGTGAGTCTCGGATGAGGGGTCCTGACTTGGGATGGTGGCTAGATGCAGGTTGAGGGCAGGGCGGAGGGGCGACAGGTGGCAGGCGGGCTGTGGCCCAGCTCCCTGTCTCTCCGTGTGCTGTCCCTACCTCTTCCCCAGCCTCGGTGTCCCCATCTCCACAATGAGGGGCTGTTCTCCCAGCTCTGGCCCATGGCTGTAGTTCTGGGATGCCTGAGACCTGGTACTCTGGGTCTTGGAAGGGGACAGGGCCTGCTGCCTAAGGGCAGTATGGGTGCCAGGGGACGGCTCACGTGGGGTCGTTGGCCAAGTTCAGGAAGAGGCAGACATTGCCCATGGTACCGTTCTGCTCGAAGTCGGACTTGAAGAACCTGGCTGTCTCCATGTTCACCTGGACACACAGCAGGGAGGGCTGGAGGCGGGGACCAGGCTCCTTCCCTCTCTTCTCAGTAATGCCCATTGACTGACCTGCTAACGGTCACTGGGGTGAACCTGGGGCTTGAGAAGGCGGGGGCTGGGTTTGCTGCCCAGGCCGGGATAGGGTCTCATCAGAGCCCCAGAGAGAGGTTCAGACTTCAGGCTCAGCTCTGCTTAGTGCCACCCCTGCCCCTTCCCCTACCCGCTGCTTCCCTGCTAAACTCCCCGTCCCTGCCTTGGGCCCTCTAAGGGCCCCCGGGATCCCAGCTGTCCTGGGCTCATCTGATAGCTGCCGTGGCCTCTGGGCTTCCGTGGGGCACACACTGCCCGCTCCTCCAGTCATGCTCTTGCCTCTCTCACCAGACAGGCTCCGATTTTGACGGCTTCTCAAGAAGAAGGATAATGCCTCCCCCATAAGACTGGGTGTGCCAGGGGCCAAGGCTGCCCGCCCATAGCTTCCAGAACTTGCCAATCGGCCCAGCCCCTCTTACCCCCATGGCTGCAAAGACGATGGCAAAGTTGTCATCGTGGTAGTCCAGCACGGCCTTGGATTTCTTCACCAGCCCAGCCTGGCGGCAGATCTGGGCGGCGATCTGGGGATGGGAAGAAGGACAGCAGAACCAGAGCTCGAGTCAGCCCTCTGAGCACCACTGAGGAGCACGGACAGGGTAACTCCCAGCCCATCCTGCCGCCAAGGCCTTCGGTGGGAGGGACCCAAGGTCAGCAAGGAAGAAGGGCTGCCCTGGGTCCTACAGCCGCTCTCAGGGGAGGGCTGCCTTATTCTGTGGCACCTGAGGACACAGGGTGCCTGTCATGAGGAGCAGTGTGGAAAAACAGTTCCAGAGAGCAACTGCCTACCACGGGTTAGGGGCAACTTGGCCCTTCAGAGTCCCCTCTGCCCCGCAGCCTGCTAGGGGTATCTCTGGGGTTTGCCCCAGGCCTGCAGCGTGTGGAGTTTCCAGTCGTCATGTCCAGATCCAGGATGAGCGTGTGTGTAGGGGGAAGGCAGGGACACTTCTGCCGTCTAATCCCTCTGAGCATTTCGAGGGTGAGCCGGGGCGCATCCAGGAGTAGAGGAGTGGGGGTGGTCAGGGGGGACCCTCTAGAAACTTTGTCACACCAGCTGCTCTGGGAAGAAATGGGCTGTCCACTCTGGGTAGAGGGGGTAGGGCAGGAAACCTGCACAGGGAGGCTTCAGACGGCCGTGGGGCTGGCCCAAGGTGGGGTTCACTCAGTGTAGGCAAGTAAAGACCATTTAAAGGACCAGTGGTAGAGCCGTGGGCTCAGCTGCGCAGGACACTCAACACTGAGGCTACCTGTGGGCTCTCTCATGAGCCAGTGCGAGCCCCACTCACTCAGGATGGAGGCTTGGAGATCTGTCTGGGGGCCCCGAGTCCCTGAGCTGCCAGGAGACAGCTGCCGGAGACCCCAGCCTGCTCGGCACAGGAGGCCCCCCTCGCTGGCCCACCAGCCCCGGCCTCTGCTCCGTCCCTTCCCCTTGGTCGTGCCCACAGGCCCCTCGAAGTCCTCACCTCATTGTGGGGGAGCCCAGCTGCTGAGAAGATGGGGATCTTCTGGCCACGGGCAATGCTGTTCATGACGTCGATGGGCGAGATGCCCGTCTGAATCATCTCCTCCGGGTAGATGCGGTTGTGGGGGTTGATGGGCTGGCCTGGGAGACAGTGACCATGGACCCTGCTCAAGGGTTCAGGCCTTGCCCGCCCTCCCCCACCCCGTCCCAGACTCCGGGGCAGCACTGGTTAAAAGAATTTTCTTCCATGATGGAAATGTGCTCTAACTGCGCTGCCCAAAACGTAGCCCTGGCCGCGTGTGGCTATTGAGCATGCAAAATGTGGGGTTTTTTAAAAAATTAATTTATGTTATTTTTGGCTGTGTTGGGTCTTCCTTGCTGCGAGCGGGCTTCTCCTTGCAGTGGCTTCTCTTGTCGCGGAGCACGGGCTCTAGGCGCGCGGGCTTCGGTAGTTGTGGCTCACGGGCTCTAGAGCGCAGGCTCAGTAGATGTGGCACATGGGCTTAGATGCTCCGCGGCATGTGGGATCTTCCCAGACCAGGGCTCGAACCCGTGTCCCCTGCATTGGCAGGCGGGTTCTTAACCACTGCGCCACCAGGGAAGTCCTGCCACGTGGTTTTGAAATGAACTTTTATTTCATTTGAATTGGTCTGTATTTCAGTAGCCACAGTCCAGTGCTCCCTTGGACGGTGCCACCCAGGCACATTAGAAGTGGCAGGCAGGTGGATCCCAGAAGGCAGGAGAGTGAGGGTCTTGGGCACCTGGGGAACTTTGCACTATGACGATAGCATTTTATAGGAATGGGACATGAAATGCAGCTGGCCCCAGACAGAGGGGCCTTTGCTGCTCTCGTATCTCACCTGACCTGCCTGTTAGTATGACCAGTCCTGGGGGTGAGCCCTGGGCAATGGCCCTGGCTTTTATCTGGGGCAGAATTTCCAAGGGCGAGGTGACAGAGGCAGTGACTGGGGTGGGGAAGGCAGTTGGGGGCTGGGTCCCGAGAGCTGTCCCGAACCTCCGGTCACTTACCATTGATATCCAGGAAGTCCTCTGCCATGACCACTGGCCCCTTGTCAATGGGTTTGCCAGAGCCATTGAAAACCCGACCTGGGAGTGGGTGAGAGGGGTTGAGTGGTGCTCAGGAACAGCCCTGGGTCTCACTGCCACTCACCCTCCACACCAGCAGCTCTCACCCAGCCCTCGTGTCCCAATTGCCCCATGTCCCCCTCCCCTCAGCCCTTGTTACCCCCAGGCAGCTGGCTACAGTGACTGCCTCCTTGGGGGTCTTTCCTCCTCTCCTGGAAACCTTTACAGGCAAGGCCTTGGCCCAGGACAATGACTCTAATGGGGAGTTTTAGGGCTGGAAAGAGGAGAGGGCCAGGTATGGCAGATCTTGGGAGAAAATTAGGGATGTGCAGTTCGTTTCAGCTTGACCCCAAATAGACGGCTACCTCCTCTGCCTCTAATTTACTGAAGCTGCCTTCCTCATGTATTGAGCACCTGCTGTATGTCAGGCCCTGAGCTGGGGTTGGGGGTCAAAGACAAGGCACAACCTCTGACCTTAAAGGGCTCCTAGGGGAGGCAGACTAGGTAAAGAGGCAATGACAGTGCGGTCTGCTAGGTAAGCACTTGGTCAGGGAAGCTGGGCTGGCTGGACAGAGGGACGCCCTCACCCTGCCCATCCCTACCCCTCACCCAGCATGTCCTCCGACACTGGAGTCCGTAGGATGTCCCCTGTGAATTCGCAGGTGGTCTTCTGGGCATCGATCCCAGAGGTCCCTTCAAACACCTACAGGGTAAGAGGTTAGTTAGTCTAATAAGCGGTTTGCTGGGGAGAACGGGGCCTCCCATTCTAGGCTCCCTTTGTGTCCAGCTCCGGGCAAAGCTCTCTCAGGGGAAATAGAACATTTTCTGCCTTTGGAGTTTATAAGATAGTGTGGAAACCTTGTGGATTCATTCATTTATTCAACCACCAACATCTTATTGACACCACTTACCTGAACTATTGCCTTGGTCCCAGCCACCTCAAGCACTTGCCCGTTCCTCTGAGTCCCATTGGGGAGGGTGAAGTTGACGATCTCAGCATACTGGGCAAACTGGCAGGAGGGGAGAGCACCCCAGAGTGTCAGTGAGACCAGAGGTGAAGTCCCTGTCTCCTCCCCAGACTTCCTTGACCCATTCTCAAGCTCCTTTCTCCCATCTTGTGCCCGGATACTCCTGGAAATGAACTTCAGAGACTGGTAAGTGGAAAGCTTAAATTCTGTTTGGGAGGCAGTATACCTGGGTGGGTAGGAGTACCGACTTCAGAGTTGGAAGACCAGGGTTAGAATTGAAGTTCTGACACTTAGAAGCTGTGTGACCTTGTGGAAGTTACTTAATGTCTCTGAGCCTTACTTTCCTCATCTTTAAAATGGGAATAATACTAACACCTATTTCATAAGGCTGCTGTGGGGAGGAAATATATGGAAAGTCATTAGCTGGTGCCGGGACCTTATAACAGCTCAATAAAATGTAGTAGCTGTTATGGCTGTTTAGGTCTCCTGACAGCACCATTGTTTCTGCCCCTGTGGACTAATGGTGAACACACTGGCAAAGTTCTCTCCTCGGCTCCCAGATGTCCCCATCTACCAGTGGCAATCTTTCCCTAGCCATGGGGCTGGGATCAATTCACATGTAGTCCTCACAGGCTTCAGGAAAAAAACGAATCAGGTAATCACTTTGCTTTTGGCTAAGATCAAGTGAAGTATTCATTCTTATCAATGTAGAAAGCATCAGGCCAACATCTGGAATATATAAAGAAATCTTACAACTCAACAATAAAAAGACAAATACGCTATTTTAAAAATGGCAAAGGATCTAAATAAACATTTCTCCAAAGAAGATATACATGTGCCCAATAAGCACATAAATGATCAACTAATTAGTCACTAAAGAAACGCAAAACCACACAATGAGACAGCACTTCACACTCATTAATATGATCGTAATAAAAAAGACAGATAATAACACGTGTTAAGGTTGTGGAGAAACTGGAACGTTCAGACACTGATGGTGTGAATGTAAAATTGTGTGGTCACTTTGGTAAATAGTCTGGTGGTTTCTCAAAAGGTTAAATATAGAGTTACAATATGACCCAGCAATTCCACTCCCAGGTGTACACCCAAGAGAAATAGAAACACATGTCCACATAAAAACTTGCATATGAAGGCTCATAGCAGCATTATTCATAATAGGCAAAAAGTGAAAATAACCCAAATGTCCACAAACTGACAAATGGATAAACAAAAGGTGGGATATCCAGGCAGTGGAATATGTCAGCTTTAAAAAGGGATGAAGGGGACTTCCCTGCTGGCGCAGTGGTTAAGAATTCTCCTGCCAATGCAGGGGACACGGGTTTGAGCCCTGGTCTGGGAAGATTCCAGATGCCACGGAGCAACTCAGCCCGTGCGCCACAACTACTGAGCCCGCGTACCACAACTACTGAAGCCTGTGCGCCTAGAGCCCATGCTCCGCAACAAGAGAAGCCACCGCAGTGAGAAATGAGAAGCCCGTGCACCGCAAGGAAGAGTAGCCCCCACTTGCCGTGACTAGAGAAAGCCCGCGTGCAATACAGCCAAAAATAAATAAATTAAAAAAAAAATAAGGGATGAAGTACTGATGCATACTACAACATGGATGAATCTTGAAAACATCATGCTAAGTGAGAGAAGCCAGAAACAACAGTCCACACAGTATATAATTCCATTGATATGAAGTGTCCAGACTGGTCAAATCCATAAAACAAAAAGGTTAGTGGTTGCTGGGGACTGGAGGAGGGAGGATTGGTGGCGACAACTAACAGGTTCAGCGTTTCTTTTTGAGGTGATGAAAATGTTCTGGAATCAAGTAGTGGTGATGGTTGCACAACTCTGTGTATAGACTAAAACCCACTGAACTATACACTTGAAAAGAGTGAAGTTTATAGTATACACATTATAACTCAATTTTAAAAACCAATCAGGCTGTCCCTCCAGGAACCCAGGCAGCAAGTGGGTAGGTGGATGTCTGCCCCAAGGGAATCCCTGAGCTCCACTGTCTGTGTGTGCTTCAGGAGCCAAGTTCTAGACGAGGCTATGAGCCAAGCCAAAGAAGCTGGGCTGGGAGAGCAGACGCTCCCAGCTGACACTGGTCCTCAGCTCTGGTCAGCACCAGGAGAGCTAAGCCCTCCACCCGCACCTTCTTCCCAGGGGAGGTCCTGGAGAGAATGCATGGCATCGCCCAGGCTCCCTCACCTTGCTGCCCATCCACCTGGCTTCCTTGATTCACTTCAGGGGTAAGTCATAATCTTAATCCAATAAGAATAAATGTAAAAAAGACTGCATCTCTCCCTGCAATGTTTCTAATATTCTGGGAAATTAAAGTACTCCTCTAAGTTACTCCTTGGACATTAGAAGAAATCAAAACTAAAATCACAGAAGAAACAGAAAATAATGAAAAGGATATCACTTCGAACACATCAGTGTTTTCTGATCATAATCAAAGTAAGTTAGAAATCAATAACAAAAGGATAGTTAGAAAAACTTCATACATTTGGAAATTTTGAAATGTTCTAAATATAGAAAAAGTGGGACTTCCCTAGTGGTGCAGTGGCTAAGAATCTACTTGCCAATGCAGGGGACATGGGTTCGAGCCCTGGTCTGGGAAGATCCCACATGCCGTGGAGCAACTAAGACCATGTGCCACAACTACTAAGCCCGCATGCCACAACTACTGAAGCCCGCGTGCCTAGAGCTTGTGCTCCGCAACAAGAGAAGCCACTGCAGTGAGAAGCCCACGTGTCACAAAGAAGAGTAGCTCCCGCTTGCCGCGACTAGAGAAAGCCCGCACACAGCAACGAAGACCCAATGAAGCCAAAAATAAATAAATAAATATAGAAAAACTTATAATCAGATTAGAAAACATTTAGCACTAAACAATAATGAGAAACTATTTTTCAACACACATACGATGCATTTAAAGCTTTAAATGCTTATATTAGAAAAGAAAAAAGGTAGAGGTAGTTTAAATGTATGCAACATGAAAAGTTAGAAAATAGAACAGCATTAAAATTCCAAATAAAATAAAAGAAATAATAAAAGGGCAGAGATCGTTAAAATAGAAACAAACATATAATAGAGATGATCAACAAAGCCAAACTGGTTCTTTGAAAAGACTAATAAAATAGACAAATCTCTGGCATCACTGACTAAAAGACATGAGTAAATAATTGTTGGAATAAAAAAAGTCAAAGCTAGCTATACTAATAATATTAAAAATAATTTTAAAATTATGAATAACTTTATGCAATATATTTCAGAACTTAGATGAATAAATTTCTTGAAAAATACAAATCAAACCAAATCCAATTAAAAACAAAATAGAAAGCCAGGATAGTCCTATAATCTTCAAGATATTGGATAAATAACTTAAAATCTTTCCAGGAAGAAAACACCAGTCCCAGATAATTAGTGAGTTCTAACAATCAAGGAACAAATAATTTGAAACTTACTTAAGCTCTTCAAAAGACTGGAAGAAAAACTCCAGTCTTAATTAATTTTATGAGGCAAGGATAATCTTGATACAAAATAAAATAATAATGGGAAATTTATAGGCAATCTCAATCATGAACATAGATGCAAAAATCCTAAGCAAATATTAGCAAACTAAATCCAGCAATGTACCAAAAAAGACCACAAGTTACAAACAAACCAAACAATAAAAGAAAAAATTCAAAAAATGAAGATAAACACATACACACAAAAGACCAAGTTGGGATTATTCCAGGAATTCAAGGTTAGTCTAACATTAGAAAATCTACTAATAAATTTATCTTATTAATGAATTGAAGGATTAAAAAACATGTTATCTCAACAAGTTTTACAAAAAGTTAAAAAAAAACTATGATTGAAAACAAAGAACAAAACTATTCTTTGAAAACAGAATAAAAGGGAAATTCTTTAACCCCAAAAAGTAGCCTCAGAAAACCTACAGATAATATACTCAATGGTATACAGTATAAAACAGTCTCTTTAAATTTAGGAGCAAAACAACACTGCCTGCTATCATCATTCCATTCAGCATCGTACTGGAGGAACTAACCAAAGTAATAAGATGAAGAGAAAACAGAGATTAGAAGAAAACAAAACTATAAAATGGAAAACTCCCAAACCCCAAATCTAATCTAGTACCCCCCAAAAACTATAGACTAATTTCTCTTATCAATATAGATGCAGAAATTATAAATAAACTACTGGCCAGTCAAATCAAACAATGTATTAAATAAACATGTATGACCGAATAGGGTTTATTCCAAGCATACAAGCTTAGATCAATCAACCTCTGTGAATCAGTCAACATTTCACAACATCATTTATAATAATAGGGAGTTTGTGAACCTAAAAGAAAAACCCTACAGGATTATGCAAATAGAAATCAAAAGGCTTTTGATATAATTCAGCAGCTGTTTGTAATGCAGTTCTATGTAAAACAGGTATGGAAGGTAACTCTTTGAATACTAGACTATTTACCAAAACCAACATCAACATCCTTCTAAATGGTAAAATGCTAAGCCTATTTTCATTTCCAATAAAATCAGCAATGCACAGAGAGAGATGCCTGTATCACCGTTGTTACATAATGTTTTGGAATTTTTGGTTTATACAATAAGACCAAAAAAAGAAATTGAGAAGTATACCAATAAACATAAATAGAGAATGTTCTATTTTAAAAAAACGTAGTGAGGAAAGACCGTATTCTTCAGAAATGTTAAAGAAAGGCTGTAGAGGGCTTCCCTGGTGGTGCTGTGGTTGAGAATCTGCCTGCCAATGCAGGGGACACGGGTTCGAGCCCTGGTCCGGGAAGATCCCACTTGCTGCAGAGAAACTAAGCCCATGCACCACAACTACTGAGCCTGTGCTCTAGAGCCCATGCGCCACAGCTACTGAGGCTGCGCGCCTAGAACCTGTGCTCCACAACAAGAGAAGCCACCACAATGAGAAGCCTGTGCACCGCGACAAAGAGTAGCCCCCGCTCACCACAACGAAGACCCATTTTATAAAATAAATAAAATAAATAAAGTTATCAAAAAAAAAAAAAAAAAAAGAAAGGCTGTGGAAATATTCCAGGTTATAGGAGGCTAAACAGACATGATGATTAAATGTGATACCAGGCCCTAGACTGGATCCTACACTGGAGGGAGAAAAATGCTATAAAAGACTTTATTAGGTCAGCTTATAAATTGGAATATAGATTGTAGATTAAAGTATCAGTGTAAATTTCTAAAGTTGATAACTACTGTGGTTGTGTAAGAGAATATCCTTATTCTTCGGAAATACACACTAGAGTTTTGGGCATAACTTACTCTCAAAATACCTAAAAAGGGCTACCCTGGTGGCGCAGTGGTTGAGAATCTGCCTGCTGATGCAGGGGACACGGGTTCGAGCCCTGGTCTGGGAGGATCCCACATGCCGCGGAGCGACTAGGCCCGTGAGCCACAACTACTGAGCCTGCGCGTCTGGAGCCTGTGCTCCGCAACAAGAGAGGCCGTGACAGTGAGAGGCCCGCGCACCGCGATGAAGAGTGGCGCCGGCTTGCCACAACTAGAGAAAGCCCTCGCACAGAAACGAAGACCCAATACAGCAAAAATAAATAAATAAAAATTAATAAACTCCTACCCCAAACATCTTCAAAAAAAAAAATAGAAAGTTTCGAAAAAAAAAAAAACCTAAAAAAAAAAAAATTAAGCATACACACACACATACACTCAGAGCAGTGATAGAACAAATGGGTAGATGGATATTCCTTGTACTATTTTCATTTTTGCAACTTTTTATAAATTTGAAATTGTTTCAATAAAAAGTCAAATTAAAGTATGCCAGTGGAAAAAGAGACATGATTCCCTTTATTTGCAGATGATATTGTATATCTAAAAAACCCTAAGAGGATCTAGTTAAAAATGAAAACAAACAAAAACAACCCCATCCAGAATTAATAAGAGAATTTGGCTGTATACAAGATAAATATATAAAAATCAATCTCAGATTATTTTCCATTATGTTATTATAAGATATTGAGTATAGTTCCCTGTGTCATAGAGTAAATCTTTGTTGCTTATCTATTTTATTTAAGTAGTTTGTACCTGTTAATCCCACACTCCTAATTTATCTCATAATCTGAAAAAATATATATATAGGGCTTCCCTGGTGGCGCAGCGGTTAAGAATCCACCTGCCAGTGCAGGGGACACTGATTCGAGCCTTGGTCCAGGAAGATCCCACATGCCGCGGAGCAACTAAGCCTGTGCGCCACAACTACTGAGCCTGCACTCTAGAGCCCATGAGCCACAACTACTGAGCCCACGTGCCACAGCTACTGAGGCCCGTGCGCCTAGAGCCTGTGCTCCGCAACAAGAGAAGCCACCGCAATGAGAAGACCGCGCACCACAAAGTAGCCCCCGCTTACCGCACTAGAGAAAGCCTGCGTGCAGCAACGAAGACCCAGAGCAGCCAAAAATAAATTTATTAAAAGAAAAAAAAACTTCTCATTTAAAATATATATATATATATAAAACTGATTCACTTTGCTGTATACCTGAAACTAACATATTGTAAATCAACTATACTTCAATTAAGAAAAGTGTTCCCCCCAAAAGAATCACAGAATATTAAAACGTATCATTAAACAAAATTTATGCAAAAAGTGAAAAAAAACCAATCGGTATTTTTTTCTATTCCAGCAATAAACGGAAGAGGAAATGGAGAAAAATATTTCATCCACAATAGGGCCGAAACCCATAAAATATCTGGAAATAAATTTAACAAGAAAGGTACAAGAAAATAATAAACTCTTACTGAAGGACAGAAAACAAGCCCTGAACAAATGGAGAGCACTAGTGCTTTCCAAGACAGAATGACTTACTGTCACAAAAATATAAATCCTTTTCAAAAATATATAAATTCAATGCTTTCCCAATGGATTCTTTCTCCTGGAACTTGATAAAATGATCTTAAAATTCATGTAAATGTCTGAGAATATCCAAAAACAGTTATGGAAAAGATCAGGGGTGGAGGACTTGCCTTGTCAGATAATTGAAACCTGCTCTAAAGCTACTGAGGTCGAGTGGTCAGTGTTGGGGTGAGGCAGATGAACGGAGATGTTGGAAGGCTAGAGTCCAGAAACAGATCCCAGATTTTAGGAGACTATTAGAGAACAAATGTGGCATATAAGTTCATAGGGAAAAAGAATTTATTGTACAAATGGTGCTAATACACTGGGTATCTATCCCTATCATAAACACAAACGCATTCCAGCCATATAAAAATTTAAATATAAAACTAAAACAAAATACCAGAAGCTTTTCTTCTTTCCTTTTTTATAGAATAATCCAGTTAAAAGCTGGATAAGAGAGACATCTTTAAGCAAGATAAGAAATCCAGAAGCCATAAACAAAAAAATAGAAATCTTTGATAATATAAATATTTGAAATTTCTGTATGGCAAAGATACCATAAACAAAGGTGAACAATAAACAAAGCAAAACGTACAACTCAGTGTGTAGGAAACGGTCACAGAGGAGGAATTGCGATCTCAACTGATAAAAAGATACTCAGCTCCGCTAGTCATCAGGGAAATGCAAATAAAAGCAAGATAGGACTAGTCTTAACCATTAGGCAAAATTACTGGAGAGCACATATTCAGTGCTGGCAGGGATGCTGGGAAGTGGGTCCTCTCATGCATGGCTGGTTGGAATATGAATTACCACAACCTTGCTGGGCAAGCAATTTTGCTCCAAATTGTCAATATCTATTTAAAAATAAATAAGAACTTTGAACCAGCAGTTCCATTTGGGGGGAATCTAACCTGTAGCAATAAGGGCACCAGTATAAAAGGGATATATATTGCTATACTGTTTGTAATAGCAAAACCTGGAAACATGTTGATTGTCTATCAAAAATGGAATACATCACGGTACATCCACACCACAGTATGTCCAAACCATAGTCGCTATCAAAAAGAACGAGTAAAATGTGTATCTACTGACATGGAGGAAAATACTCGATACATTTTAAGAGACTAACACCAACGTAAACATCTAACTTGCTTATATTTGCCCATATACAGCAGGATCTTTACATTGGTTATCACACGAGGGTGGGAATAAAGAGGTTAGGGGCAAATAGTTAACTTTGTGTCTTTTGTTTCACTAGTTACAAAAAGCCTGTTTTGCGTGTGCGTGGAATTAAAATGTAAAAAAAAAAAAGGGGGGGGTTGGGGGAATTCCCTGGCGGTCCAGGGGTTAAGACTCCGCGCTCTCTCTGCAGGGGGCCGGGGTTCCAGGCCTGGCGGGGAACTGAGATCCGGCAAGCAGCGCAATGCGGCCAAAAAAAAAAAGGGCGGGGAGAGTAGGGGAACATGTTCAAGTACAGTGACGTCGTTGTCACCATCACGACTATCATTATATCTCCTGCTGTCCACACACCAGTGACCTTCAGGGCCAGCGAAGAGGGGTAGATGGCTCAATTCCCCTAAGCGGTGTGCGTAGGGTGGGGTCCTCCCCCCAGGGCTCCCTGCGACCGGAGGTTGAACCTGAGACAGGAGGATTCCCAGCTCTGACAGTCACTGAGAGAAGCTCTGGCTTGGGGATGCCAGGAAAGCGATCTTGTTCGCTCCCAAACCACCGTCAGGCCCCACGGAATGGGGTCACTGGGGGAGGGGGCTCGCCCCAAGAGGAGTGCTGAGGTCCGCGGAGGGGCTGATGCCGGACAGCCTTTGGCTTCATAACCACAAGAGGGAGCCCAAGAGCAAGGACTGCGAGGCCCCGGGAAACAAGTTAAATACAAGTCCTGGCTCCAACCCCTCTTCCGGTCTCTGTGGGCCTGTGTCTCTCTCTCTCTCTCTGAAATGGCCACTGGCCTCATTGTCTGGGGCGCAGATGGTGGGCTGCTAACCTCAGGAGGAAAAATGCTCGACAGAACACCAGCCTGAGCGGGCCCCAAAGCAATTAGGCAGTGGGCCCAATGAAAAACAGGCAGCAGGCTGATAAAAATCGATCCTTTGGGAACTTCCCTGGTGGTCCAGTGGGTAAGACTCCACGCTCTGGGAACTAGATCCCACATGCGTGCCGCAACTAAAGATCCCGCATGCCGCAACTAAGACCCGGCACATTCAAAATAAATATTTTTTTAAAATTCTCTATTACCTTAAAAAAAAAAAGCGATCGTTGGTATGTGGATTTGTGCGGGTGATGGAGAGGGGAGAAGAGGTGGCACACTGTGTGTCCCTGAAAGATGAAACATCACAGAAAGTGAACTTTAAGCAGCAGAGAGGTTACAGCCAGATAGGAGGAAGAACTCTCAGAACCATGGAGCCCAAGCATGGAGGGTGTTATCTGGAATGCTTAGGAAGAGAATGCCAGTTATTTGTTTGGGGGGAAGGGTGGGTTTAGCCACTTAGAGCAGTGTGTGCAGCGGGAGAATTCCAACGTGCAGCAGTGAGCTTTTATTTATACCCCGTTTCCCAGCCGCAGACCTGATTCTCTCAGCTCTCATTGTTGGTTACTAAGAGAATTGCAGGGAGTGCAGCCCACCTCCTCTGCTGGAGATTCAACCGAGTTCCCAACCAGCCAGGGGTCAGGCACAGGGGTGCTGTCGCATCCACTCAGGAGCCTGGGAAGTTCTTAGCAAGCCTGGCAGGACTTGGACAGGGCGTGCAGCCTCCAAGGCTTCTCCCCATGACAACGCCCAGGGCAGTTTGGGAACTCCTCTTTGGAAATTGTTTTTGGAGCTGATGCACACACTTTTTATTTTTTTTTTTTGGTTCGCGGGCCTCTCACTGTTGTGGCTTTGCGGAGCACAGGCTCTGGACGCGCAGGCTCAGCGGCCATGGCTCACGGGCCTAGCCGCTCCGTGGCATGAGGGATCTTCTTGGACCGGGGCACGAACCCGTGTCCCCTTGCATCGGCAGGCGGACTCTCAACCACTGCGCCACCAGGGAAGCCCTGCACACACTTTTGAAAGTTTTTCCCTGAAGAGTTTGGGAGCAGCCACAGACATTTGGAACCTAGTCTGGTGGGTAATGTGAATCTCAAACAAGGGCCGGTTTGAATCACAGAATATAGCAGGCGGAAGATCCTCTAGAATAGCGGTTCCGAGGGTGATCCGGCCCTCCCGGCAGCATTAGCCACCGGGAGCTTGTCAGGAATGCACATTATTGGGCCTCAACCCAGGCTGCTACCTTAAGAGGTTTTCATACAATTTCAAGGCCCTGATTACCTGTCTAAGAACTTTGGATCTATGCAAAATTCTTCCCCCCAATATTTTTCCATTTGAGAAGGATGGAAGCAGAAAGCGTTATTGCCTGTGTGATTCAATTCGAGCAGAAGGTGGCGCTACAGAGACAGAATTGTGGCATTTTTGCCCAAGCAACTCTAGAACAAGGCGTGTGGGACAGTGGAGAGCGGTGCATAAAGGTGCCTTCTCCATCTCCTGCACTTATGAGACTGTCAGCTTCTGATTCCTTTCCTTCCTTCTGCAAGCCCAGGATTTTCTGGGTGTCTCCCTCACCCAGTTACTCTGTTCTACACGAGTTACCGATGGGTCCAGTAATCACAGAACCATAGCCTGGGAATCTATCTCCAGTTTCCTAGTCCAGCCCCACCTGACAGCTGGAAAATGGATGTCTGCATAGGTACTGACTCTCCATACAGAGTCCTGTATAGACTGACAGGGAGTGTGGCCGAGGTGGACAAAGGCGCAGGAGATTGACCAACTGTTTATTTAATGAGGCATATTAGCATTTCCGCATTCCAGGCAGGGCTCTCGCTAGCTGTTCTCAAGGAGGAATAATAACAATACATTTAACTGATTTGATCCTCACCACAATTCTATTGTCTTTTTTTTTTTTTTTTTTTTGGCCTTGCTGCAGGGCACACGGGATCTTAGTTCCCCAACCAGGGATCAAACCCATGCCCCCTGCAGTGGCAATGCAGAGTCTTAACCACTGGACGACCAAAGGAGGTCCCCTATTGTCTTTTAATGGATGAGGAAACCAGGATTTACAATCCTAGACGGATGGTTCTCAGATTTCAGGCAGCATCAGATCACCTTGAGGGCTGTGAAAACAAACTTGTGGGCCCTCAGAGTTTCTGATTCTGTCAGCCTGGGGTAGAGCCCGAGAATCTGTAGTTCTCACAAGTTCCCAGGTGGTGCTGCTGCTGCTGATCTAGAATTGACGGATAGTTGATAGAAAGGGTGGGGTGGATCTGGGATTAAAGTTCAAGAGGTCTGAATCACACGGTCTGGTTCCAGTGCGCACGTGCAGACCAACTCCGCCACACTTCTTCCCAGGGCGTCCCTGACACTAATGGGCCCAACCGTGATGTCTCCATGAGCTTGGAATCTGTTTTCCAGAAATGAGTGGGTCTGATCTCTTTAATAGAGTTGGCTCAGATTTTGACAGGCCCATACTTATTCATGCTCTTATTCATTCATTCATTCACTCACCCTTCCTTTGAACAAACTGAGCCCCCGTGATGGGCTAGGTGTTCAGTAAAAGTGCACCGTGGGGCTCTGGGAGCTTGGGATTGACAAACACCGTCCAAGTCCAATAGGAGGGCACATTGTGGTGGGCGGAGAGGGGCAGGGAGAAGACATGGGGCCTGGTGGTGACCAAATGCCTCGAAGGATGCTGCCAGCAAGACAATACACAAAGCTGAGAGCAGGGACAGGCTCACCGCTTCCAGGAGAAGGTGAGTCAGAAGAAGGGACCAGGGGGACAGGCAGTGGAGAAGGCAGAGTATGCGCAAAGGCCCAGAGACATCGAATGGCAGCTTCACACAGAGACAGTGTGGGTTTCTAAGTGGGGAAGGGAGAGTGATGAGATGTGGAGAGGTATGCAGGACCCTTAAAGGACAGAGGGCCTGTGAGGTGAAGCCATGGGGAGACCTAGTGAGGTTGGAGCAGCAGAGGGAAGGGGTCAGGGCTGCATGGCTGCAGGGTAGAGGATGGGAGGGCGCTAGGCTGGGGCCCCTGAGGCCATGGCCATGATAAGGGTGTGGTGGGTGGGAGATTGCCGACAGAACATGGGCCAGGAAGGGAGGAATCAATGTGGCACCCAGATTTCCAGTTTGGGGTTGGGTGGCGTGGGGTGGGAGACAGGGGCAGAACTGGTTGGGGGGGAAGCAGAGTGATCGGGTAGCTTTGCAGAGCTCTTTACGCCTCGAGAATCCCCAACCCCGGGACTCAGAATACTGCCAGTGTCTGCCATGGTCCTACGGTTCCCCGAGGACACCAAGTCGCTCGCACCCCACCTCCTCCGTGAGGCCCGCCCCACTTCCCTCAAGCTCAAGCTGCTGGCTCCCGGGCGGAGACAGTCCAAAGACCTTTGAAGGCCTCAAGCTCTGGAGAGTCAGCTGGTATCCATCTGCCTGCCGCCTCCTCCTCTTCCTTTTAAAAGAAGACCCGTGAGGGCTTCCCTGGTGGCACAGTGGTTGAGAGTCCGCCTGCCGATGCAGGGGACACGGGTTCGTGCCCCGGTCCGGGAAGATCCCACATGCCGCAGAGCGGCTGGGCCCGTGAGCCATGGCCGCTGAGCCTGCATGTCTGGAGCCTGTGCTCCACAACAGGAGAGGCCACAACAGTGAGAGGCCCGCGTACCGCAAAAAAAAAAAAAGAAGAAGAAGACCCATGAAAGGCAGGTGGGAGGGTCCTGCCTTCCGGGTTAGCTGGACACAGCCATTCTACTGATGAAGAAAGGGGCACGATAGCTGCAATGCCCCTGTTCATTGCTGGTAGGAGCAAGTCTCTTAAGGCCCACAGCGGGGCCCACAGAAAAGGCAGGAAGAGAAAACCTCGGGTGGCCAGGGAGGGACAATGTGGAGGTGGGTGTCTGGGGATCTGGAGCATGGGGGCCACCGAGGAGCAGGGCAATTTAGAAGAGATCAGCACAGGGGCCGAGAGTACTGGGATTTGGCCGTGGTGCCTGGGAAGAGACAGAAGTCTTACCTTGACTTGGTCCAGCACCACCAGGGGCCCATTGACGCTGCACACGGTCCTGTAGGCTGGGGGAGGGGTGGGGGGGTGAGGGTCTCACACCGACACCCAGAGAGACAGACACACACACATAAGCATCCTCCACCTTCCCTCCCTCTAAGCACCACCCCCTCCCCTCTCTGGAGCCTGGGCCGTCAGGGTCATTAGCTGTGACAGGGCCAGCCACCATTGCTGTAAGGGTCATGCCCCTGCCCGCAGGGCCCCCGCTGCCTCGGACACCTGCAGGAGGCTGGGGGAGGGCCAGGGCAAGGGCAGAGGCCCCTCGAGTCCTTCCCTCCCACACCCCCAGCCATCAGAGGCCTTTCCCACCTCTGAGGCTACTTCCCGTCTGGCCTCGGCCCCCACTTACCCACTACTCCCTCCTCTCTGACCCACAGCATTTTCCAAAAGCTAGAAATGTGATGAGAGCTGCCCTCCCTGCACCTCAGCAGGGCCACACTTCTCTCCATCACCCCACACTGACTGGGCACTCGTGTGTGTGTGTGTGTGTGTGTGTGTGTGTGTATGTGTGTGTTGGGGGTGCAGGCATCAGTGAGAAAAGTCAGCCAGGGCCCTGCGCTGCCATGAGGCTGGGCTCACTGGGCGCCTCTGGGAGCGGGGAGAGAGCAGAGCCACAAAGAAGGAGGATGAAGCAGACTGCCCCCGTCCTGATGGCTGGAGAGAGCCACAGATGGGGATGTGAGCTCAGCTTACAGGGAGGGATTGGCTTAGACATCAGCAAATACTTCCCAGCTCCAGTGCTGGGGACCCCAGTAGGAGAAGCACAGACTGGCAGACAGGAAGCTTACTTTGGTTCTGTGAGGCGCTAGCTGAGGGGCCCTGGGTCCTTCCAGCACCCATGACCCCAGGACATGGTAGCCTTTCTCCAGGGTTCTTTTGAAGTGCCAGTGGGACAACTGGGGTGAAGGGACCTGGCAGGGCAGGATGGTCAGGGGTGACTGTGAGGTCGCTGGGTCACTCCCAGGCTGGAAGGGCCTCCGACAGGAGAGCGGTGCAGCCCGCCTCTCAACAGGCCAGGAGAATGGGGCTCAGTGGAGTGGAAAGTCCACCCAGGGACACAGACCCCTGTGGCAGAGCAGGGGCAGGGCCCCCCTCGTGCTTCCTATCACACCACATGGGCTCCCACCTGCCCTCATGGTTTTGGCAGGCCTGCCGCCCAGCTGCTCCCACCAGGCGAAGCTAAGCGGGGCTCAGTGGTCAACCCCTTATTTCTGTCAGATCGAAGTTCCTTTCCTGGGGACTTAGTCTAGGAAGACCGACTGGGCAAGGTGATCCTTGCACAGATGTTTTCTATGTTCTCCCGAACTTAAGGACTATTAGGAAAACTCAAGAAAGCTAAGTTCTTCTCAGACTTGGGCCCAGAGCTGGGGCACTCCCCTCTCCTTCCTGCCCTCAAGCTACCAGCCCCCACGTGCACCTGAGCCACTCTCTTGTCCTTTTCCCACGGAGGTGGTGTCCCATCTTCCATCTAAGCCAGCCCCTCCCCGGCACTGGGAACCAGGCCCTAGAGAAGGCTGAGCGCTAGGGTGACCCGCCAGCGTTCCTTCTCTCTGTGGCCTTCTCATCAAGCAAGTTCTGGTATTTCCATCTTAAAATCACACCTCCACCCCAATCCTTGTCCAGCGACGATCACAGCCTGGCTCCACTGCCCTCTCCACCTGCCACCCACACCTCACCTTCCAGTCTGGCTTTGCCCCTGGAAGGGACCAGGGCCTGGATGCACTCTCTCCTACAGGTTCCTGGAGGCCCCGCCCTGCCCCGCCCCTCCACCCCTCTGGCTACTCCTCAGCCTATTTCCTTACCTTTGGATGCTGAGACCTCAAGGCTGGGACCTGGTTCTTGACATCTCACTCCTGCCCTGCAAGCTCTGCTTCCCCCCTCCCTCCTCCCGTCCTATCTTCAAGCCTGCCTCTCAGATGCCTTCACAATACTGGGCTAGGCAAATAAAGGAGGCAGATGAAAGATGGAGCCTACAGTTTAAAAGGGGATAAAGATGAAACAATTGCCAACTGGTCTGAAGGGAAAGAGCAGAGTGGGCGGGAACGGGCTTGAACACCAGGCTTGGAGCTCACGGAGGAGGCGCCTTGCAGGAAGGGCCATTTGAGCTGAGGCTCCAGGGTCAAGTGCAGTCATCCAGGCAGCACCCAGACAGCTGGGCAAAAGGCACATCTGGCAGAGATAAGGAGGCCCAGGGGCCCAGAGAAAGAACTTGGGGCCTTTGGGGAACAGTGTTCACTGCTGGATTCCACCTCTTAGAAGAGTGTGGGCCTATGATGGACACTCAGTAAATACTTGTTGGGTGAATTATGGAAGGTGTCACCTTGTCCCACCAGCCCATTCCCGTATATCCCACATCAGGACCTATGCGTTCCCCCTACATATACACACACACCTTCCCATCCCCAAACCAAATGAGGATCCTGTCGCCTACTCTGGCTCCTGCCACCCCTGTGAAGGTAGAATGGAAGGAATGATAAAGCGAATACACAGGCTAAAGGGGTTGTAGGCACAGGAAGACCCCAGCCTCTGGAGGGTTAGGGCAGAGGCCAGCGCATCCACCTGCCCACCAAGAAAATCACCAAACAGCCCTTCCTGCCCAGGGGGCATTTTGATCAAACCCTCTGGGTTACTAGGACTGTGTGAAGTAGAGAGGAGCCAGGGAGCCCAGCAGAGGGAGGGTGGAGGATTGTGAGAACAGGGGAAGGAGCACGGGGCAGGGAGACCCGCGTTTTCAATAGCCCTGGGGAAGAGCTGGCATCTTACCAGCCCTGTGGAGAAAATACCAAGACAACTCTAAAGTACCAACAACTCTACCCGCTAAGGGGAGGAGCGGTGAAGGTCACAGGCACAAGGAGGGGAGCGATCTGGACGTGGGGGGGCCACTCCAGCTCCCAAGGAGGGGCTGGTCTGCGGGGAGCCCAGGCAAAGTGCTTGCCTGCAGCAGAGCTGGGTGCTCGGCACTTCTCAATTCTATGCAGCATGAGGTCTCTAAGTCCCCATCTCATCGCACCAACCTCATCCATAAGCTGCCTTCCCAGGATTCCCGAGGACACGGTGGTTCTGGGCTCTAGTTGCTGGGTGGATATATCGCTCCATAGCCTGGACCTTTCACCGCAGATAATCCACTTACGTGGCCATTTCGGTTCAGTGTCTGGCTATTGCCTTCCTTTGTCCGAGGCCTCGCCCTTGACTGACTACGGCAGCTCACTGGGCCCTTTCCCCTCTGAAGTCCCACAGCTGCCACCCCAGTGAGTACCCTACTCTCCCGCTTGTCCGGTACTGGAGACAGATCGTGTCCGTCCCTTCAGACCAGGGTGTCTCCTCTGTAGGACTAGACAGTATCTTCTCTTAGAGGCTGTCTGGTTTGGACACAGCCAAGGTGGTGGCTGAGAAACAAAGGTGTCCTTGACCGGAAGCCAGGTCTTTTGTCTGCACCCACCCCCAACTCTGATGGTGTCCGTCGCATGGAGTGGCAAACTGAGGCCCAGGAAGTCGGCGGATTTCTCCTAGGGCCCACCACAAGTCAGGACAGTAGCCTGTGGCACTCGAGGCCTAGGGCCCTACCCCAGCCCGGGGCACGTCCCTGACCCGGGAGGTGGTGCTGGAGGCAAGGGCTGGACGAGAAGACCCCTGAAGGGCACGGACACTTTGCAGACACTCCCTCCAGCTGCTCTGCCCACCCCCTCTCCATTGTCCTAGCTGACACTTCGGGTTGCTCTTCGGGCTGCGGGCCCCTTCTGCTCCCACCTCCCCACCGCCTTCCCCGGCAAAGGCTCAGCGGGGCTCCGCTAATTAGGGCCGGCTCAGCCACACCTGCAGCGTCCTGGGAGCCAGCAGAGGCGGGCGTCCATGCGTGAGGCCGGGGGGCGGGGCGGAGCGGATCAGGCCCTGCACCTCCTCCCAGATCCCCGCTGGAGGGATTAGGGGAGGGAGGGCAGGGGCGGAGGGTTCTTAGAATCGGCCCAAGACCCTGACGGTGGAACTCTCTCCGTGTAACCTCCCTTGCCTTTCTGTTGAGGAAACCAAGGCAGCCAGTGGTTTGGCACTCAGGGCCCTGGGCCATCGGACCGGGCTCCAGCCCTCCAGCCAGACTGCCAGCCCGTCCGTCCTAACCTCTGCTCCTGCGGGGCGCCCCGACCCCTCACCCCACCCCTTCTGCCCCACACCACCAGATAGAGCTCCTGCCGCCTCCTCTCCGTGGAGCACAGCTCCAGCTCTGAGGAAGGCAGAGGGGTCCCTTCCTTCCCAGGGTGGATACTGCTGGGGTCCCTCCCCATCCTGATTCTACCCACCCTGCTTTCTGCCCTATTCCCTCCCTCAGCCACTGCAGAGAAATCACCTTTAATGCTTCTGGCCTGTTTAGTCCACCTCCTCCTCCAGGAAGTCTTCCCCTGGACCCATGCCCATGGCCAAGCGAGCTCTGGGGCTGGGAGTCAGCTGCCCCGTCCCCTGGCCCTCTGGTCCCCCAGCTCTCCTCCTAGGCTCCTTCTGCCTCTACCCAAAGTTCTGCCTGGAAGTGCTTAGAGTCCCCTGGTGGGGCAGGAGGGCACAGAGGGGCACAGGAGTCCACCTGACCAGGCCCCCGAGGAGGAAGGGAGGTGTTGGAGAAAGCTGCAGGTGCAGACGCACGCTGAGGAGTCCAGCCTCCCTCGGGCGGGGGGTGCCGGCCGGCCCCAGCGTGGACCTGTGAGGACAGGACGCCGGTGTGCAGCGAAAGCACAGGAGCGGCCTCTGTCTTCATAGCAACACCTTTAACGCGGCGCTGGGCGAGGGGCTCACCTCGCGCTCACCCGTGACTCTGGGTGGGCTGTTGGGTGTGAACACAGTTGCCTGGCTGGGGGCCGCATGGTGCCAACGGCGGGGGGGACACTGCTGTTCCTGCTTCCAGCCGGGGTCAAACCTCCTGGGCCTTGGCCCTAGTGCCAGGGCCTGTGGACTATCAATAAGAGGCGGGCTGGGAGGGGATCCCGGGTAAGGTTGCACCCTCGGAGGGCACATTCCAGGGACGAGGAAAGCCGAGCTGTAGGTCCAGACCTCAGACCCCACCCCCCACTCAGCACCAAGGCGGCTCTCCCGTTCTCACAGGGGGAGGGGAAGACGGGGGAGGAGCCTGCGGGGGTGGCCTGGACAAAGGTCAGCCGACTCTACTCAGGTCTCCAGGCCCGGGCTCTGGACCCCGGGGGGGCACAGTTACTGCATATTTCTGGGCCTTGGTGACCCCGGCTTTGCAGTCGGGGAGGATCTGGACCTTGGTCCTCCCCGGGCCCGCGGGGCCTTCTTGATAAATCCGACCCCACTCGCTGTCAGTTTTTCCTTAGCTGGAGTGTTCCGCACCCCGCGGTGCCTGCCTCGGGCCTCAGGTGGTGGCCCACCCAGCCGAGGCGCTGCTCCCCCTGAGCCCTGGGTCTGGCCGTTCTGCTCCTGCTTTGCTCTCCGTGGTGTGGCCCCGCCGCACACGCAGCTCTCAGCTGCCTCTCCAGACACTCCCCCTGCCCCGGTGGGGCTGGCTGGCTGCAGAGGGAGGGGTGGCCGTGCTAGGCCAGCTTCTCCCCATACACACCCTCTTGGGAGCCTCTGGCTCTGCTTAGCTGGTGCCGGCCAGGCCGGTTTACTCCAGTGAACGGGGCTTCTGAGAATTCAACAATTCACCACACCAGGGAATGTGACCTTGGACAAGGAAATATGGCCGGAGCAGGGGTGCTCACTTTGGTCCTGGGGACTTCCAGGGTTTTCTGCCCCAGACACCCGGACTCGGCCCACCCCTGCAGGATGGGCACTCGAGCCACACCCACAGACGCCCCCGATGCCCCCTCGGAAGCCCGCAAGGGTCCACTCCAGTGCCCGTGGTCCCCACACCCCTACCCCCGGATGCCAGGCATGTGCCCTTCTCCTAGCTGCTCACACAGACATGTGACATCATCTGACCACACACTCATCCATGTTCTCCCCGTGAGCACGCATGCTTGCACACACACCCCCCACCCTGAGCGTACAAGCACGCACACGCAGTCTCACACATTTCCTTTCTGATCACACACACGCTGTCACATACATATTCACACACGTATGTCATCACCCAAGTGAAGGTGGGGGCACACGCCCACCCAGGCACCCCCCTGGTTCCACACCCAGGCACCCTCCCCCAGAATGCACACATGACGTGACACACACGGTGTCAGGTGTTCCCCATCCTGAGAACGCACACGTACTCTGCGTTGCCACATACATCCCCCAGGGACACTTGATTATACAACTCCTCGCACTGAGTATTCTGGTGTACACATGCACACACCCCAAACACACATATGCACACAGGAGTGCACACACACACACACTCTTGGGGGCAGTTGGGAGCTCTCTGTGGACTTGGGGTCTCAGTGCAAGATCACTGATGACAGGAAGGTTCCTGCAGCTACTCCCCTGCCCTTTCTTCCGGGGTACCTTGGGCTGGGGACCCCCATCCCCCTACCCGCATCACTCCGCAGGACCGAAAGCCCCTTAGGTCTCCCCAGGTCTCGGGTCCTTCGCTTTCCCTGAGGCTAAGAAGGAGGACCTGCAGACCCAGCAGCCCGCCCGACCTCACCCACTGGGGGTCATACTCACTGACACGGGGGTGGGTGATGTAGTTTCGGGTGACCGCCTGCATGTGCTCTCTGGTGGCACCCAGGTTGGAGCCACTGCTGGGGACCCCCCCGGGGCTACTGTCTACCTTTGCAGCCATGGTGAGGTGGAGGGCTGGGAGCTGAGTGCCTGAGCCTCCAATACTTCTGGCCCAGCTGGAGCTGGAGAGAGCCGGCCGGCCTCCCCCTGCGGCCACCCCTCCCTTCCACCCTCCTCTCCTCCCCCGGGGTTGACTGTAAACACGGAAACCGGGCGCTTTGGCTCTGAGCTCTTCCAGATCTGGGAGGTGCCCTAGGCCACCTGGGAGTGGGAGGCTGGGGGAGGGGCAGAGGGGTAGGGCAGGCTTCTCCCACCTCTGTCTGTTCCTCCATTCCCGCCCCCCCGCCCTGCAGCCGGTGTGAAGTCAGCCCTTCCCCCGGAACCTCAGGTGCTCTGACAGCCCCATGCCCCTCACATCTCCTGCTGGGCTCCCTCCCACACCCTGCTTCCGGCAGGCTGCCATCTCCTCAGGTCTTCTCACTGTCCTCCCAACCTGCTCTCACCCTGCCCTCCTTGCCCTGACCACATCTGAGTACCTCTTCCCCCACAAAATTCCATCATCATCTTTTTTCGCACATCTATAGAGGATCATTCTTGGGCCAGCTTCAGTGCCACCTCCTACAGGAAGCCTTCCCTGGATCCTCCAGCACCCTGGATTCACCACACATCTGATCTCTTTCCTATGTCCTGCCTTTTGGGGAGTTCTCTCATTGCCACCACTTGGCTGTGAGCCCCCACGAGCTGTGGGTTCCATCAGCCTGTGCTGTTCCATCAGACTTGGGTCTCCTTAAGCCTTTCTGTCTCATAATATTGAGGGCTCCCTGAGAACCAGGGCATGTCTCTCTCCACTGATCACAGGACCCTGTCTCACCTTATATTTCACCTCCAGGGTCCCAGACAGCAGGTCTGCCCTGACATTTTCAACCCAAGGTAGAAAGTACAAATAGAGGATCCCTCTTCATGCCTGGTGGCTAAAGAAGTTGTCCCCTGGGCCGTGGAGCACGCACAGGTCTGCTGGGCAAGGCACCGTGGGCACCCGTGTTTGGCTGCTCCGGTGACCTACGTGTCTCCTTGCAGACTCAGGATCTCCCAGCCTCTCTAAGGACTTCCCCAGACTACACTGCCCCACAGCACAGCTGTCTGGGGCTCCCTGTCTCCCAGCACCCCCTTCTGGGTAACTCAGGGCAGCCAACTTGAAACCAAACATGCTTCCCAGAGCAGACTGGGGCTGAAGGTGCTTGCCTTTTCTTCCTTCAGAGTCAAAATCTCACCCTGCGTCCTCCGACCTGAGAACCCATTTCAGGGTTCTCCGTCTCCCACTTCAGGTTCAACCCCCTCACGATTCCTAGTCTTCCAAAGAACTCTCTTGGGCTGGGGTGGGGGATGGGTGTGACTTCGAAGGGCAGCACAGGGGAGCTCTTTGTGGTGATCAACAGTTCTGTATCTTGTTTGTGGTGGTGGGTCCACGAATCTTACACAGGTGATAAAATGACACGGAACTACACACACACACACACACACACACACACACACACACACACACCCCACCAATGCCAGTTTCCCAGTTTTGATACTATACTGTAATTATGGAAGATGCAACCATTGGGGGGAACTGGGTGAAGGATACTGAGATTTCTCTGGACTATCTTTGCAACTCCCTATAAGTCTACAGTTATTGCAAAATAAAAAGTTAAATAAAAGTGTCTTCTTTAAGCAAGAAAACATTTTAAAAAGTGCTTCAAATTGGGGTGTTTGTAATGGGTGGGTCCTCTGAAGCACTGTGCGGTCATGCCTGGGTTTACCTGTGATGCCCTCTCTCCAGCTCTCTGGATCCTGGTGTCACCCTTCATTAGTCACCCTCTCCAAGGCCTTGACATCCCCCCTCTCGAGTACATGTTTGAAAGAGAAGCTTGCAGAGGGCAATGCTTACCAACGAAAGCATCGTTGGTGGTACCATGGGACTTGTAACGCCCGGTGGGAGCTCTAACAGGCAGTGGGAGTCAGGTGGGTACCCCTATCCCTCGCAGTTGCGAACGTGGCCCCAGCTTCCGCCTCTCCCATCAGAGGTCCCCCTGACTGTAGCCCATTTTCCTTCCCAGTGAGGAGCGGGAGAGGGGATTGCGGGGCAGTGGCAGTGCTGTGGGGACTCCGTTTCCCTTCTTGTCATTGTTTTCCTTTTATTTCAGTTAGAGGCACACGCACACACACTGCACTCACACACACAAGCTGCGGTACCAACGTCATCCACTGGAGAGTCTCTGAGCTGCAGGGTGGGCGGGGCAGGGTGTGTGGCTGCCCCTTCTCGTCTCTGGGCCCAGGAGGCCAGGGTGGTGCTGTGCTTGGGGACCCAGTGTCACACGGGGGGTGGAGACTTAAGCGCTGGCCTTCTTGCCGCCGCCGGGGCTGCCTACCCTCCCGTCCAGCCGGCTGTAGGGCTCGAAGGCCGAGGAGCCCAGTTCGTAGCCAGCAGGCAGGTCCAGGAGTGGGGCGGTGCAGAAGCAGAGGGCTGGCGGAGGGCGCGGCAGCGGGGGCGACGCTGAGGCTGAGGTCAGCGGGGTGAGGTGCGGGGACGAGTTCCTGGGGTCACCCAAGGAGGCGCCCCTGTGGCTGGCAGGCAGGCGCGGCGGGCCGGGGGTCAGCGTCAGAAGGCTGGGGGCGCTGGGCGGGGACAGCAGCCGGCCCTGCTCCAGCAGCCGCAGGATGTCGGGGGTGGCGAAGGCCTTGGAGGCCGAGGAGGACGCCCGCTTCTCCAGGTCTCTGCTCTGGTCTTTCTTCTGCTTGGTGCGGCGGTTCTGGAACCAGACCTTCACCTTGGGGTGGAGCAAGGGGAGGGGTGTCAGCGAGGGAGAGGGGACAGGCAGAGCAAAGTGGTGGCGGGGGGTGGGGTGGGGGCGAGCAAAGGAAGGGGCAGGGGAGTGGGGAGGGGGGAGCAGGGGTGCAGTGAGAGAGGAAAGAAGAGTAATCAGACTGTCATTAAGATCTTCCCACAATCAGGCTGACTGGGGGAACTGATAAGAGACACTGGCCCCCCAAATCATGGGCACCCCTCCACTGCTATGCTGACCCTAGGATGGAGGGGTGGATCGGCAGCTGGAGGGTGGAGGTGGGAGGGCACAGATGAGTTCCCCTCTTGGCCCGCACTCCTTCCACTCTTAGCCACCCCCCTCCTCCTGTCTCGGCCCCCATGCTGCCTCTGAAGGGAGCTCCCTAGCCCATCTGGCCATCCCCCTGTTTGAAACTCTCAGCAGTTCCCTCCCACCCCATCACCTATAAGTGCTTCTCAACGTGATACCAAGTGTAAGAAGATGTGTCAGGATGGTGAGGGACACTTCCAATGGCCACACACCCAAAGCTGGGGACATCCTAAATGAAGCCACCAACCAAAGGGAAGAGACCTTTTTCAAGGCCTTTGAGAGGAGGAGAACTTGCCCTCTGCCAGCACCCGGCACCCGGCACCCGGCACCCGGCACCCAGCACCCAGCACCCAGCACTCCAACCCCATCCTAGTCTGTAGAAGGAAAGGAAGGCTGGGGGTTGGGGAGGAGTTCAGTGGTCAGTTCTGCGGGCCCCCTGACAGTGATGGGATTTTCTCCCTTCTCTGGGAAGGACAGGGTGCTCCCCCCCAGGAAGCAGGTTTTGGGTCCTGAATCACTTGCAGGGCCTGGAAATGTCTGAGAGAAGGAGAGACTGACAGTTTCTCCTCAGCTGGAAAACCTGTCAATCACTGCAGCACCCAGACCCGTGTCCCCAGGAGCACAGAGGCTGGTCCTGCCTCTGGCCCAGAGGCTGGCAGCTGGCTGGGTAGTCTGTGCCAGCAGGACCAGGAGGGACCACGGAGTGGAGGGCCCAGAAAGAAAAGCATGGGGAGACCCGCTGTTTCCCTCCAACCTCAGAGGACATAAGGGAAGCTGCAACTCATGTAGTCCCGGGTGAAGGAGAGGTGGAGAGGAGGAGGCTGGCCTGGGCAGGGTGAGCGCAGAGCTAAGGCTGCCTGGGGCCATGCCTGACATGCCACCTGTGGGAGCAACTGCCCCTCTAGCAAAGACCTCTAGCCATGAGGCTCTTCAGGCCAGAAGGTGCCACTCTCCTTGCCCTCCTACCCTGGGGGAGGTTGCTGGTGGGCGAGGGTGACAGGTGGCTCAGACAGAGCACACTCCCTTCTAGCGGCTGTGATGGGAGGGGCTCTTCCCCTGCAGGTCCCTCCAGCAGTGAGTCAGGCCTGTTCTGAGTGGGCGAAGGGGGAGGGAAGAAAAGATTTGAAACAGATGTGAGTTGGGTGTTTTAAACGGGATTGCATTGAGTTTCAATAACTGAAAGTGACCAGGGAGTTCCGGGATCTACTTGAGGTTGATTGCTGCATTCACTCACTCACTCATCATTCAGCAGATAGGTACTGAGTGCCCACTCTGTGCCAGGCGCTGTTCTAGGCGGGCGGAATCAGCAGTGCACGAAGCAGAGCAAATCCTTGCCGTGTGGAGTGGACACACGGGAGAGGGGGAGATAGAAGATAAACAACCAATAAAAACAAACAGGCGTGGCTGTCGGGTGGCAATAAGTTCTTTGAGCAGCGTCTCTCAAACTATTCGTGGTGAGGAACCACTTTTTATTTAAGTTTCCAATCTGCCGTGGACCAATACTTTTGTAAAATACAATTAAAATGAGTTACTAGAAAAATTGCTATGTGTATGTCTAAACACTTGTTCTCCATTTCTGTACTTAATGGCATGCACAGATAACAGTGTGTGGGCTGCCACTTCGGAGGCACAATAAGGAGGGGAGAGGCGGGGAGGTGACTATCTTATCGGTGGGGTGGCAAACACAGCACCTCTGAAGAGGTGACATTGGAAGGTGTTATGGGTAAGGGATGGCCGAGGAAGATTCAACCAAGTCTGGCTGAAGGAAGTGACTAGTAGTCACTCTGGAATTTGATTGCTCCAGGAAGTGGCCCCACCAGACCCGTGGGGACCGTGGCTCTGCGTGTCACTGCAATCCTTTCCCCTGCTGGGAAGCCTCCTGGGTTCTCGGCCAGGCTAGCGCCTACCTCAGGCCAGGCACCACCCCCAAGAACCCCTGAGTCTCAGTTTCTCATCTCTACAATGAGGATAAAGATACCTGGGCTGGACTTCCCTGGTGGCACAGTGGTTAAGAATCCGCCTGCCAATGCAGGGGACACGGGTTCGAGCCCTGGACTGGGAAGATCCCACATGCCGCGGAGCAACTAAGCCTGTGTGCCACAACTACTGACCCTGCGAGCCACAAATACTGAGCCCGTGAGCCACAATCTACTGAAGCCTGTGCGCTTACAGCCCGTGTTCCACAACAAGAGAAGCCACCGCAATGAGAAGTTCGCGCACAGCAAAGAAGAGCTGTGCAGCAATGAAGACCCAACGCAGCCAAAAAACAAAACAAAACAAAAAACCTGGGCTGTGGCAGGGATCAAATAGGCAATCCCTGTAGAGGGCTTAGCCTGGCCCACACTCAGTGTGAGGTATTGTTTACTGCTCACTTTCTCTGTTCCTACTTCTGAACTAGAGGGAGAGGACAGACTCAGAAGTCATGGCTCCTTGCCTCGGGAATCTGAGGATGTAGTGGAGAGTGGCACTGACCGCTCCCAGCAGACGGAGGGCAAGTAGGTACAAAGGGAGTGGCAGTAACAGGGGTGCCACCAATGATGAGGGAAGATTTCACCAGTGATCTCCTACCCATCCAGTCCTGCTGCAGCTCTGGGTGTAACAGAGAGGGGAGGGCATGCCTAGAACAGCACCTGGTACATAGCAGGCATTCAATAATATATTCAGCCCAAAGTATGGGTGAATATACTGAGAATTCCACAAAATTCTAGCCATATAAACTTGGGCAAGTTAATTAGCCTCTCTGAGGCTCAGCTTTCTGAACTGGGGATAATATTACCCATAAAGTCATCTTTTTTTTTTTTTTAAATTTTTTGGCCATGCCACATGGCATGTGGGATCTTAGTTCCCTGCACCCCCTGCGTTGGAAGTGCGGAGTCTTTTTTTTTTTTTTTTTTTGCGGTACGCGGGCCTCTCACTGCTGTGGCCTCTCCCGTTGCGGAGCACAGGCTCCGGACGCGCAGGCTCAGCGGCCATGGCTCACGGGCCCAGCCGCTCCGCGGCATGTGGGATCTTCCGGGACCAGGGCACGAATCCGTGTCCCCTGCATCGGCAGGCGGACTCTCAACCGCTGCGCCACCAGGGAAGCCCGGAAGTGCGGAGTCTTAATCACTGGACCACCAGGGAAGCCCTGAAAGTCATCTTTTTATAAAGATTAGAAGAGCTAATGAATGTGCCTGCTTTACATTTTGAGCATGTGATTTAATTTCTGTGTGCCTCAGTTTCCTTCTCTTTAACGTAAAAATAATAAAGCGCCATTCTGGTGTACTGAAAAAACACACCTGGTCTTTGTACCTGGTTCTTGGCCCAGAGCTTTTTGTCATCCACAACCAGTTCCTTCTGAGCACACCTGAGTTTATGCTAATGAGGTGACTCAGGGTGGACCCCTAGTTTCAGAATAGGGGTTGGTGGCAGAAAGACCAGACCTGTGACTAGAGGGTTGGAACTTTCAGCCCCACCCCTCCAGGGAGCGGAGGGGGCTGGAGACTGGGTTATAAAGTCTCTTGAACAGTGAGGATCGCTCCATGAACTCTCCCCATTCTACCTGGCTCTATGCATCTCTTCCATCTGCCTGTTTCTGAGTTGTATTCTTTATAATAAATCCATAAAAGTAAATACAGTGAGAAGTGTTTTCCTGGGTTCTGTGAGTCATTCTAGGAAATTATCAAGCCTAAGGAGGGGGATATGGGAACCCCCTATTTGTAGCTGGTCAGAAGTATGGGTGGCCCTGGGACTTGCTACTGGCATCTGATGTGGGACTGTCCCATGAGGCTGAGCCCTTAACCTGTAGTGTCTGTGTTAACTCCGGGAGTTAGGGTCAGAACTGAATGGAGTTGCATTGCTGAAAACCCAGCTGGTATTGGAGAATCGGTTGCTCTTGGTGTGGGAGAACACCACACATTTAATGTTGGAAGTGGTGTCAGAAGAAAAACTGCACACCTATCCCACGAGGCTGTGGTGAAGACTAAACCAGTGAGAACACACCTAGCACTTAGAACAGTGCTTGGTGCACAGAAGCGCTCAGTAAGTGTTAGTTACACTATAAATTATCTGCAAAACCCCAGGACTGGGGAAAGAAGGAGGAGGGTGGTAAGCAATAATCAGTTAGTCGAGGATTCACTGAGGGCCCACTGGGTGCCCAGCTGTGTGCTGGGCTCCCCAGGGAGGCCTAAAGAGCAGATGTGGCTTTCAAATACATTCTTGCTTTTGGGAAGTGCATACTGGTTGGTGCCCACCACATGACATACACACACACACACACACACACACACACACACACACACACACACACACACACACACACACACACACACACTTTTACAGGTCAAGCCATGTAAGCCCCAGGCTTCCTGGGGGAGAAGGGGCTTGGCCTTGACCTTCAAGGGCAGATAAATGTAGCCTGTACTGCAGGCAGGGCAGGGGAAGGATGAGCACTGAGAAGGAGCTTCTGGCCTGGGCATCTGAGGTGCCCTTGGAAAGAAAGTTTCAGGGGAGAGTTTGGGGGTAAAGCTAGGCAACGCAGAGGGAAATTAGGGCAAAGAGGAGGGGTGACTCTGTGCCTAGACCTCAGGGTCTGAGGGGGTCTCCCTGACTCCCCACCCGGAGCTCTGGCCCCGCCTGGCCACTGCAGGCCCCCTGAACACAGCCTGGTTTCCAGCCCCAGTGACTCAGCTGGACGGAGGGCCCAGCTGCCCCAGGCCATTTGCCGGGTTGTTTGGGGCTCTACAGGGGCAGGTGGAGGAAAACAGTCCAGGCGGAGATGCCCCGGCCTGCAGGACAGCAGCTGCTCCCAGCTGCCCACGATCCTGACCTCACTGCCGCGGGACGGCGGTACCAAGGCCAGGGCCAGGGCGGCAGCGGGCGGTGCTCGGAGAGCCTCACAGGTCCTCTGGCAGCTTTCCCCAGACTGTCTGCTTCCTTCTCCTCTCCTTCCTCTCCCCTTCCCTTCATGTGTCCTGGTTTGGCCCTTTCCATACATTTATTGACTGACCTCCCTCGCTGTTTACCTGTAGCTGGACTTAGAGTGTCTAAGTCTTTTTTGACAAGCTCCAGGGTGGTTACCCAGTTTACAGGCAGCATAAAGAGGCCGGGCTGCTTGTCTAAATCCTACTTCTGGAACTTAGTCGTTACATGACCTTGGGCAGAACCTCTCCTGATCTGTAAAATGGGATAATATTGGTAGCTACATCATAGGGTTGTTGGGAGGGGTTAGGAAACTAACAACTAACTTAGAACAGCGCCTTAGCACAGTAAGTACTGGGGAAGTATTTTTGGGTTGGCCAAAACTTTCGTTCAGGTTTTTCCCTAAGATGTTATGGAGAAACCGAACGAACTTATTGGCCAACCCAATACTATTAGTAGTACTATTACTATTATTATTATTTAGCTCTATTACCAGCTTGAAATACCTCCATTCACATAGAGTAGGTGCTCAGTGCTATGTGCTAAGCCCCTCCTGGGTGAAGGGGGCATTCAGACCCCTTCTCTCCAACAGGAGGTTTAGAGGCACACTGGGATGAAGGGAGGATGGGAAAAGGCCCAGAATGGGGAAATGAGAGGTCCCGAGCCCAATTTTGTAATGCCTCATCTCGCCGCTGAATCTTTGCTCCCAGCAAGCCCACCCCTCACCATGCCTTCCTGCAGGATCCCTCCTGCACCAACAGACACCCCCCGGCAACTTGAATGACTCTTCCTCCCATTCCCATACTCCACTGGAAGTAGCACCTGGTACATTCAGAAGCCCCCCCGCCACCCCGACTCCCTCACCCACACCCTGTTGGCATATACCAGCTTTCTCTTGTCAGCACTATATTTATTTTCTCTGGTTTATCTGTAACTTTAAGCCCTTCCCTAGTACATGTCTGAACTCCAAAGCTGGGTCTCCGAGCAGCAGCCCACAGGCCTCACACCCCAAGGACTTCCCTGGGCTGCCAGGGCAGGGATGGAGTGGCCTGGCCCTGCCCTTTTACCTGGGTCTCCGAGAGGTTCAGCTGATGGGCCAGCTCAGTGCGCTCACGGCCCACCACATACTGGCAGCGCTGGAACTCCATCTCCAGGCGGTACAGCTGCTCAGCTGTGAAGGATGTGCGGCTCCGCTTGGGCCGGTCCAGGTCCAGGCCCTTGGGCAGGACAATTTCCCGGATGGTTCCTTTGGCATCTGCAGGGGTCATGAAAAGAGGCAAGTTAGTTCACTAGTTAAGGATTTAAGCCCCCAATGAGGATCTTAATGAGAGGCAGCATAATCTGATGGGGAGCTCCTCATGTCTGGGCCTGGCTGTGTGACCTCTGATAAGTTGTTTACCCTCTCTGGGCCTTACCTCCTTAATCACCCAATGCAGTATGTTGTATCTAATGTATGTATGCGAATGGGCCTCAGCACAAATGTCAGGTCTATCATCATAGCCTGGTCAGAAAGGACTCAGTCTGACCCAGTCAGGATTGTCTTCCCTTAGCAGAATAAGAAAAAAATGGAAAGAGAAATACCAAGTCCTCAGGTGCAGAGGAAAAGATGGATTAGAATTGGATATGATCAATCAGGTAAGGCTTACCAGAGGAAATGTCCAGAGCCAGGTCTTAAGCCCTGTGTGTGTGTGTGTGTGTGTGTGTGTGTGTGTGTGTGTGTGTCTAGTGTGTATGTGTGTCTAGTGTGTATGGGTGCAGTCTCTGTCCACAGACCCTCCTGGGGTCCATGAAGAGGCTTGCTGGTGTGGGGTAGAGCTGGGATCCCCAAGAGGAGCCCGAGGACCATTGCCACTGTATCAAGCTTCTGGGGTGCCTTTGAGAGGGGAAACTTCTGCCACTCCTTGTGTGCCTAGTTCTGTTCAGCAGGGCCACCCTCCTGGGCCCTGGTCCGATGCCCTCCATGCATGGGGTTTCTAATATTTTTTATTTATTTATTTTTGCGGTACGCGGGCCTCTCACTGTTGTGGCCTCTCCCGTTGCGGAGCACAGGCTCTGGATGCGCAGGCCCAGCGGCCATGGCTCACAGGCCCAGCCGCTCCGCGGCACGTGGGATCTTCCCGGACCGGGGCACGAACCCGTGTCCCCTGCGAGCCTACTTAGGAAAGGTTGAAAAATCTGTAGCCCACATTCACCATATAGTCCCACTGAAAGAACTCAGCAAAAGCAAATTTTCTTGGGGTGGGGGTTTTATACATATATACACACATCAGCTTTCAGTATAGGGGCAAAGATGATCCACGTCTGAACCACATACACTGATGGCTTGAAATCTAGTTATTAGAAAAGTTTTATGTCAAAAATTAAAGTGTGGAAATATGCAGCATCATATTCTGTAGGATTTACCAAACCTCTCCCAACACGTGCTGTTAATAACGATAAAGCTAAACTAAGAGTAATTTACTGTTACATAGGAAGGTGAGTGTCACTGGGAAACTTACCAACTCAAGGCAGCACTTGTTACCAAGCACAGGTAACAAAGCAAACCTCCAAGCTTGCAGGAATTCTGCCCATCTCCAGGGGGCATGCACTGTGGAAGTTTGCAATGCGGTCAGAAGCGTTAAGTGGCTGTGGCCACTCATAATAGCTGACATCTCTGCAGTGCTTGCTCTGGGCCAGGCACCGTTTTAAGCACTTAAACTTTTGTGCATGTCTCAGTCAAGTTGGAACTGTTATTATCCCCACTTTACAGATGGGGAAATGGAGGAACAAATTTTAAGTCACTTACCCAAGTTCATACTGACTGTTTAATAAGGTCTAGAAACACCCTCATTTTACTTGATGAATACCCTCTTTTAGTAATCCTTAGTGATTCAATTGATAGGTTATAGTGAAGAAAACTTTTGTCATGGGTAGAAAATGGAATCTTCTGAACGTGTTCATCATTGCCCTGGAAGACGTAGGAAAGGAATTGCATTTGGGATGTGCTGTTTAAGAGGCTGCTTCTGAGCCACAGGACTGTAAAGCCTACTTTTAGAATCCCTACTCTAGAGGGTGAACCTGAGACCTCTCCCTCCAAGTCCCTCAGTGTATTTTATGAGACCGGTTCTTCCTGCCTCCCGCTAGGGCCAGTTAATGTTCACTCCTCCAGGGTGCACTTCAGCTCTTCATGGGCTCCTAGCTCGAAGGTCCTGCCCCCGAGCTCAGAGGTTCGAGCACCTTCGTGTTCTCAGTCAACCTTCGGGGAGAAGGTGAGCCTGGGTGGGGGACGGAGTCATGGCCCAGAGGCTGCCCTCCCCCACCACTGGGCTAGTCTTGCCAGGGCGCTGGGCAGAGCACAGCACACGGAAGGGCGCCCTGCTCTTGGAGGCTTAGTAGAACCATAGGCCTTTGGGGACAACTCAAGCTTCCCCTCACCCCGATACTTTCTACATTTTAAAATAGTGGCATAATATTTGTGATCCCATTGTGACTGGGTCCCCTTTGCACAGGTTATACTGTCTACAACTGTGAAACCAGTCTCAGAACTTTCCTCACAACACTCAAGCGAGCCCAGCTCCACAGGCACTGATTTTATTAAAAGTGTCTTGGGGGGTGGTGTGAACAGGAGACAGGGTGAGGGGTATCATACGTGTGCTGGAAGCTTCATATCTCCTTCCGGGTAAGCGTCCTGGAGGCCACCTGAAGCTCTGAGCCTGTGCTCCTGACCACTGAGGTCAAACCATATAGCGCCCCCCCTTTCCTCTTTGTAGAGGAGCTAAGAGGAGCATTCCTGCCTTGGGGAGCAGACAAAGGCAGCCCTCCTCCTCAGGGCCAGGAGAGGCAGGAGCATGGAACAAAGGCACCTCAGACCGGTCCCCAGATATCCAAACAGGCCCTACAAATCAGCACATGAAAGAATGTTCAACATCACTAGCCATTAGGGGAAAACAAATGAAAACCAGGAGAAATACGTATCAGAGTAGCAAAAATTAAAAGACTGAGGGGCTTCCCTGGTGGTGCAGTGGTTAAGAATCTGCCTGCCAATGCAGGAGACAGGGGTTCGAGCCCTGGTCTGGGAAGATCCCACATGCCACGGAGCAACAAAGCCCGTGCACCACAACCACTGAAGCCTGTGCACCACAACTACTGAAGCCCGCGTGCCTAGAGCCCGTGCTCTGCAACAAGAGAAGCCACTGCAATGAGAAGCCCACACACCACAGCGAAGAGTAGCCCCCGCTCGCCGCAACGGGAGAAAGCCTGCATGCAGCAACGAAGACCCAACACAGCCAAAAAAAAAAAAAGTCAAGTTTTATGTTACGTGAATTGCATCTCAATTTAAAAAAAAAGGGTGCCAATAGGCTGGTGAGGATGCCAAGAAACGAGGTCTCTCATTCCTTGCTGGTGGGAATGTAAAATGGTGCAGCCACTCTGGAAACTGACCTGGTAGTTTAACCTATATTAACCACCCCGTGACCTCATTCCTGGGCATTTATCCCAGAGAAACGAAATCTTAGGTTCACATCAAAATCTACAGGGAGTTGTTCATAGTAGCGTTATTTGTGGTAGTTCCCAAATGGAAACAATCCAGATGTCCCTCAACAGGTGAATGGACAAACAAACCGTGGGACCACAATCACTATTGATAGACACAACAAAATGGATACATCTCCAGGGAAATTATACTGAGTGAAAAAAGCCAAGGCAGTCCTTCAGATTATGTACTGTATGATTCCATTTATATTACATTATCAAAATGACAAAGTTCCGGAAGTGGAGGACAGATCTGTGCTTGCCAGGGGTTAGGGAAGGGACGCTGTGACTATATAGGGGTTTCTTGGTGGTGACAGAACAGTTTCTGTATCTTGATTGGGGTGGTGGTTATATGGATCTATAATGGTGATAAAATGTCATAGTACTATATACAAAGAAAAAAGTGCATGCAAAAAATGGGTGAAATCTGAAGAAGGTCAGTGGTCTAGTTAATTACATTGTACTAATGTCAATTTCCAGATTTTGATCATTACTATAGTTATATAGGATGTGACCATTGTGAGAAGCTAGGTTGTAGATACATGGGATTTCCCTACCATTTTTGCAACTTCCTGTGATTTTCCAGCTATTTCAAAATAAAACATTAACAGCAACAACAACAAAACATGCCATGAAGCTAGAATGATGCTTTGTCACAGAAACTGACAAATCCATTAGTGGAAAGAATACAATAGTGTTTCCCCAAATGCCTTTGCATTTCACTTGTGGTTTGTAAGATGATTTAAAATGGTACATAAATAAACCTTTGTCATTTCAAAAGATATGCACTTATTTTAGGGTTTACTAGAAAAAATTTAAATCTATGATTTTATATGCTTAGCATGAAGCTAAAGTAGGTATTTCATTTTAAAATATATTATGCTAAAATATTAAGTAAATAAATGAAACATGGATACAATAGAAATAGTAAAGTTGGTATTCAAATAACTGAATATTGGGAAACAAAATGGAATAAGGAATACAAAATAGAGCCATGTACATATAGTGACAGAGTTTATGATAAAGGGAACATTCTATATGGGGACAGGTTAGTCTAGTCTATCAGTGGAGTTAAGTAGATTGATGACCATAAATTATCCGTTTGGAATAAAATCAAGTTAACTTCACATCTCACGCCATAAAGGACAATGTTTCAAATGGATTAGAGAGCAAATCATAGACTATAATATGATAAAGGGATTAAAAGAAAATATAGGAGGCTATTTTTAGAATCCTAAGCTTGGGAAGAGCTTTCCGAGCAAAATGCAAACCTGGACTGTAAAGGAAAAATAAAGGATGTATTTGACTACATTAAAGCTAAAAACTTTTGTATGACAAAGGCACCAAAACCAAGATAAAATATGAAAGACAGAATTGAAGAAAATCTTTTTTTAAAAGGCAAAGAAATAATATCCAGATATATAAAATGCAATTATGAATACACAATTTTTTTAAAAAGGGCAATAGTCTAGCAGCAAAAATGGTCAAGTAATTTATGTGAGCCATTCACAGAAAAGATATCCAAATGGCCAATAAATATATGAAAAAATGAGCACAGCTTCACAGTAATCAGGATAATGCAAGTTCAAGCAACAATGGATAATCATTTATCTCCCTTAAGGTTGGAAAGACATTAGCAGATGATTAATAAAGCAATGATGTGCTGTTGGGGAATCCACACTCCCATTCACTGCTGGTAGAACCATAAATTGTCGCAACGTTTAAGGCTGCATTTGTCAAGTTTAAAGATGCACACAACTACTGCCCCAGCAATTTTAGTTTAGTAGGTATTTATCCAGAAAAGCACAGGCTCACGTGCTCCAAGGTATATATAAGAATGTTTGCTGAAGCATTGTTCAAAATGTTGAAAATTCGAAAGCATCCTGAGTGTTCCGTGTAAGGGAAATGGCTGAACAAACTGTGGTACATTTATACCATTCATATTTTATAAAATGTCATGTAGCAATGTAAAAGAATGAGGCAATATCTATATGAACTGACATTAAGTGAAAGAAAGTAAGTAGTACTACCCCATTTATGTAAATAAAACAACTGTGTCTATTCAACCATTCAACATCAATTTAATAAGTGCCTGCTATGTGCCAAATAGTATTCTCAGGTCTGAGGATATAGAAATGAGCAAAAGTGACAAGGTCCCTGTTCCCATAGACCTTGTGTAAGGGAGAAAGACAGATAATAAATTTAAAAACGAATATGAAAGGTACTGATAAATGCTGTGAAGAAAATAAAACAAGATAAGGGGATATTACTGACCCTCTCCAAATAGCTAACATACAAGAGTCATAGTGTGTGGGACTTCCCTGGTGGCGCAGTGGTTAAGAATCCACCTGCCAATGCAGGGGATGTGGGTTTGACCCCTGGTCGGGGAAGATCCCAAATGTCGCGGAGCAAATAAGCCAGTGCGCCACAACTACTGAGCCTGTGCTCTAGAGCTTGCGAGCCACAACTACTGAGCCTGTGTGCTGCAACTACCGAAGCACGTGCGCCTAGAGCCTGAGCACCGCAACGAAGAGTAGCCCCCGCTCACCACAACTAGAGAAAACACGAGTGCAGCAACGAAGACCCGAGGCAGACAAAAAAAAAAAAAAAGAGTCATAGTGTGTGTTTTTGTATTTGCTATTTTAGCCAGGAGTGGCAGAGAAGGCCACTCATCAAAGTCAAGTTAATGTATAAGCCATGAATGCTGTTCGCCAGTGTTTTCAACTCCTTCCAGGCACGTGGTAGGGTTGCACTGATTTTCTGCCCTTTGCAATCAGATGTGGCCATATAATTTGTTTTAGTCAAGAGGAAAGGATGCAGGCACTTTCAGGAGAACACGCCAAAAGCTGGCTCGTGATTTGGCACGCCGCCTTCGCCCTACTGTGATAGTCATAGAGGCGGGAGCCAAGCTGAAGCTTGGGTTTCTGAGTACCAAGACTAGCCCCTGCCCACTTGTGATGGACTTATCAAGTGAGTTAGAAATATACTTGTGTTTTGTTAAACCTCTGAAGTTTTGGGTTGTCTCTGCAGCAAAATCTAGTCCATCCTACTGACAGAGCCCCCTTTCCGGAATTGTTCCTTTTCTAGGTGGGGTTGCGGGGGAAGCACCGGGAAGGAGGGGCAGCTTAACTGCAGAGCCTCTTTGTGGGTAGGGTCTTGTTAGGGTGAATTGCGTAAGTCTAACTGGAATGAAGGCTGAGTTTTGCTGTCTTTCAGATCTCCTCAAAGAGAGGTGAGCCCTAGGGGTAGAGGGGAGAGTGAGTTCCATCCAAAGAGCCTTTGCCATGGGAGAGGTGATGACCCCTGCTTGATAACAGATAGCTAATGCTCTTGACCTCCAGGACCAAAAATTACCCTCTCCACCTACCTCTCCCACTAGACCCCCTCAAAGTCCTACCCGACTTCATCCAGGTAGCACCCAGGTAGTTCC